>NC_053144.1:41281188-41914429 GCF_016808335.1 Panicum virgatum
ACCCCAAAAGTACCAGTATAAAGATGAACCAGTATCTATGCTAGCATAGGTATCGGTTCATCTTCATACCGGTACTTTTGGTGTAGATAGAATTTATGGATGAGCCTTAGGTACCGGTTGGTATTATCAACCGGTACCTAAGGCTCACCATAGGTACCGGGTGGTAACTTTTACATTGGTACCGGGTGGTACCACCAACCGGTACCAATAGACGAGCCTTAGGTATCGGTTGATGTTACCAACCGGTACCTTAGAAGCCTTAGGTACCGGTTTGTATTACCAACCGGTACCTTAGGATCACACATGAGTTACTTTAAAAGGAAAATATCTCCTTCTCAATCAGAACTGTTGTGTAGTTGAGATGGTAAAGGAGCAGCACGTGAGGCTAGAGGTCGTGGGTTCAAATCCCAGCCAAAGAATATTTTGCGTGATTTAAGAGGCCATAAGTACCGGTTATTTTACCCCTTTGGTACCACTTTCGGGGTACCGGTTCAAAAAAACCGGTACCAAAGGGCATCTCCAACCGGTGGCTATGACACTTTTTCTAGTAGTGGACGTAAGAAATACCAACAATGGGTCTGATTGGTTGGATTCCAGACTTTGCCATGCCAAAACTGGGGCAGGCCAAAATATTGGCAAGAATTGTTTTTTTTTTGCCAAAAACTTATTAGATGGGCTACCTTTTTGCATTCCAACCAATTAAGTATCAAAATTTATAAGTTCGCTTTAGTTTGGCAAGGCAAATTTTGGAATCAAATCAAGCAGGTCTGATGTGTATATATTTTGTTCACAATGTGTATGATTCTTTTTCTCTCTGTAAAACACTTTATTTTGTGAGGAGCAATTTTATTGTATTTGTAGACTAATTTGTTTATTTTTGTAGACTGTGTTGTTCAGTGATGTAAACTTATTTGTTCATAATATTTTTATTTTTGTTTGATATATTAACTATTTGTGATATTTATTCTTCTTTTTCGTGGGATACAATCAACTATTTTGATCTTCATGTTAAATCTTTTGTTCATAGAAAATAATGATCTGTTCTTCTTGTTTAATTGTTCACAATAGTTGAAATAATTTATTTAATATTTAAGAAATATTGTTTAGAAATTTCATCCAAATATAGGGCAATCAAAATTTTAATTAGATATTCACTTTAAGGTTTATAATATTTTTTAGTTTATAATTTGTTACTGGTGATGTCATCATTTGTGTACTTTATTACTAAGCCACTTACACTATGCACTACTCATGAACGGGTGTAAATGGTACGGATAATACCATTCATACAAGAGTTCGGATTCGTTTATAGGGTTAATATCTATTTGTATCCGAATCTGTGTATTTAGTATTCGGCACTATCCAAATACCAAAACTCATATTTTTATGATGTCAATATTTATTTATATCTTATCGGGTAAATTTGATATTGTCCGTACCCGATCCGAATCCGAGAAAAAAATAACTATTTATATTCGTATTCGTATCTGATCTGTTTACATTTCTATAATCTCCTTTTTTTGTTGTGCATGCTGGAATAGTGAGTGGTACCTATCTGCGCGTGTGGGCCGCTGCTTCTCTACACGTTGGCATTCGGTTCTTTGCGCGTGAGCCTCTATCTCCTTGAGGTAAAATAGAACTAAAAAAATGTCGCTTTCAGCGACAGCTACCCCATAGGATGGCACCTCAGATGCGGGAATAATCAGGGTGGCATGCAATCTCAATCTAACGCGCTGCAGAAGGCCCAGCAGCGGCCTGTCATCTATGTCCTGCCGCCGACGCCGCTCATCGCATCGCCTGGGTCGTTAGGGTTTGAGTTCTGGAGCTACCGGGGTTGGAAACTTAGAATTTGAGTTTACAATGGTTCCTAGGTTGCCAGACTAGAACGGTGGTAGAAGGTTGCCGAACTGGCGGTGGGTGGGTCGAGATGGCAGTGAGGTAGGCGGCAGCAACGCCGCACACCAGGGCTGCGGAGGACGGTGGGTTGGAGCGGTAAAGGTCTTAAAATTTAGTCTAGATAATCTATGGGCCAGTCTCTAAAATCAGATCAAGTTTTAATTTTATATAATTTTGAGTTAAAAATATATAAAATTCAAGTTGATATGAAGGGAATAGTGGTGGTGGAAGTTATGTGAAGTTGGATGGGCGGAGTTAGAGAAGGCGGGAGCTTGCAACGGGGCGGCGGCGAGTTGGTGGTGCCGGCGGGTGGTAACGGAGGTGGGGGAGGTCTAGCAGCATTGGAGATGGAAGCTGGAACCAACGACTTCAGCGGTGACGGCGACAAGGTGCCGAAGTGGTGCAGGAACTAGTGGACGAAAGTGGAGGCGGGGAGCGGTGCCAGCCTACATACAGTACTCTCTCCCCACTTGCTTGTGGGGACTCGGTGCAAACAACATGTTAAACAAAAAGTCCACATTCCACTCAGGCTGAATGACATTTAACGAAATTTGGCCCAACAAATAACAATGTGTTTTGTAGCAGCACCGTCCAAATTAAACCGGCTTAAATGCACTAAACATCATCTTAATACTTAATCAAGTTACTGTGCACTTAAAACGGTGTAACCTGACAGGCTGTCGGGTAAAATCCCGATTAAACTACTGTACTCCAGGATCACAATTGCACTTAGACCCGTACGAAGACGAGCACAGGTGATACCAGTATATAGAAATCTTCAAATTAATTTACAACACGAGTTTTACATAAAAGGTTCGAATACAAACGACAGAGTTCAAAACATAGCGGAAGGTTAAAAACTGAGTTCGAAATACAATACGATAACCACGACGATGATAAAAGGTGAGCTCCACATCCTGCCCACCGATGCGATGCCAACCTGCCCAATCTTCACGGGGAAGACGGGGCCCACACGACGGTCCACCCAGGAGGAAGCGGCTGTCCAATCCAGGACGCACATACCTCCTCGAAGTCAGCGGGAACGCAACCTGCTTAGAAGGGTTACAACAATAACCCTGAGTATACTAATACTCAGCAAGGCTTACCCGACTTTGGGTATACTTAGCCCATTACCTAGACATGCAAAGCTTTTTGGCTCTGGAGTTCTTTTGCTGACTAGGTAATGGGCTAAGTATACCCAAAGTCGGGTAAGCCTTGCTGAGTATTAGTATACCCAGGGTTGTTGTTGTAACCCTTCTAAGCAGGTTGCGTTCCCGCTGACTTCGAGGAGGTATGTGCGTCCTGAATTGGACAGCCGCTTCCTCCTGGGTGGACCGTCGTGTGGGCCCCGTCTTCCCGTGAAGATTGGGCAGGTTGGCATCGCATCGGTGGGCAGGATGTGGAGCTCACCTTTTATCATCGTCGTGGTTATCGTATTGTATTTCGAACTCAGTTTTTAACCTTCCGTTGTGTTTTGAACTCTGTCGTTTGTATTCGAACCTTTTATGTAAAACTCGTGTTGTAAATTAATTTGAAGATTTCTGTATGCTGGTATCACCTGTGCTCGTCTTCGTACGGGTCTAAGTGCAATTGTGATCCTGGAGTACAGTAATTTAATCGGGATTTTACCCGACAGCCTGTCCGGTTACACCGTTTTAAGTGCACAGTAACTTGATTAAGTATTAAGATGATGGTTAGTGCATTTAAGCCGGTTTAATTTGGACGGTGCTGCTACATGTTTCATCATTTTAGTGGAACCAGCACAAATATTTGAACTATCGGAGCCGTAAAAAAAGGTGAATGAAAACAGAGAACGAGTGTTATTAGAAATTTTGAAGAAAAAAAAAAGGAACTCAGGGACAGGTCACGATCTACGACGTCGGTCCGGATGAATGGTGGGTCCATGTCATTGCAAATACGTGTGGACTAAACTAGGCTGCCTTCGACTACGATACAGAGACTGGCTTGTTGCTTGATTGCTTGGCTGGGCTGGACTGAAGCTCTCTCGTTGCTAAGGTACAAAGAAAGGAGGAGCCATCCCCTCTTGTTTCTTTGCTGCATGGTCCAGCTACTCTCAAGCTTTGTTCGGTTTCGGTTACATGAAATTTATTCCGAGTTGAAAATGAGAGGTACACTAACAGGTGTTAGTTTTAATTATCCATGAACAGAATCTTAGCTTAGTCTAATCATGATCACTAATTACTTAATGCGGAATTAATTAGATTAATACTGACTAGAACCTTTGAATCCATGAACGCCTCTGTAGTTGTAGTAGTAGGGCTGATGTAGATGAAGTAGAGTTTAATCTTCATCAATTAGAGAGATTTGGATCTCTTGTTGATGAAGATCTTGATGTCGATGATGACCAGCAACTCCCGCCGGTGCCTGCCACGAAGTAGATGAGGAAGTCGTGCTTCCAGTCCCTCCAGTGCCCTAATTGATTGGTGTTTTGCTAATCGTGAGATTAGCTGATTAGGGTTAGAGAGGGTTCCCCTCTACCTCATATTTATATACAACACTGTGGGACCGGGGCCAACTTATAGATGGAAACGTTAGGTGTACCTGCCAATCACGGTACATGACTTATTTGGTATGTTATCTTTAATTTGTGGAAATTATTTGTCATGCAGATCTAGGTTGTTATCCTGAGATCACAAAATTTCCAACATTCTCCCACTTGATCGAACGGTTAACAACTTAGGTTCGCTTTAAACTTATGTTCACACTCAGTACAACAGTAAGACCGGACCAATGCGTCGTCAGTAGTATTTAATTCACTAACGGGACTCCATTACCCACAGTTCACTGCAATACCTCGATAGAACGCTTATTACTTATTTGGGAATGAAAATGTATCCAGAATCAGGTCCAAGACTGTTCACAAATCCCATACTTAATTTCGCGAAAAATTAAATGGGATGAGTGACAAGTCTTGAATAATATTTGTTAGCATAAACTCAACTTATTTCTTTAACTTTAATAAGTTGATTCGGGGACCTTTCTTTCACAACATAATATTTAATCATCAGTAGTCTAGACATCATCAATAATTATGTTGTTACTCGAATGAATACCGCAATCATAGCAGTATCAATTTTTTGTCCATAAACTTAACACCGGAATATAATTCTAAAGCTTGATAACTTAAAACATGCCTTATGCAATCTCAACTTTTCACTATGCCAAGTTTGCTTAGAGCTCTCAATATTATTGCTCTTTTCTGCAAGAATGAAGGACATAATCTAATGTGCACTTTTACATCCATACACTCTTATAGAACTCTTAGCTAAATAATTTATAATAAACAAGCATGCTATGGTGTCTTGTACATTATACAATGGACCTCTTTTGGATAATATTAAACACATAAGGATTTCCGGCTTACAAATGCAAAGTCAATCACTTAGAGATTCATGCATAAGCTTCAAAAGATTGAAGCATAAGGAACGTCTTCCTTAACTTTATCTCAACTTTATTCTTAGGGTATTAGACATAATTTGCTAATAGAACAGCATATCTTAATATTTATTCTTATTGTATCACTTTAGACAACTTACATCTCAAGTGATGATCCTAACACTTTCTTGGTCCAATCTTAGTGTACATTGATGCCCAAAAACATAAGAGGCTTTCACCAAGATTACTTTAAATTTAATTTAATGATGATAGGAAATCTCACAATATTAGTAGCATATTCTAATCACCACTTTACTTAGTAGAGCATCATCCACTTAAGTATTAGGATAGTAATTTTTCCACCTTAATCTCAGTACATACCTTTATCCATGAACATTTAATCATGGTAAGCTATAAGCTCAGTATTTTTAATTTTCTTTCGGAATCATGATCATGGCAAGATACTAATTTGATTCCATCACAAATTTATACTAAAGCTCATAGACTCAATTTATGGCCTCCTTTATAGTGACCTTCAAAACGAATGAGGTCATTCTTTTATGCCAACATCAACCGTTATTATATATCACATATTCATGTTGGGATTAATCAACTTATGAGAATCCTCAACAAAATATATGGTACCTTAAGATGGAGGTTTACTTAACTAATGGCATGAGTTAAATATTATGAGATTCTGCTACTTGAATCATCGATGCGGGGTAACTAAGCTCACATCTCTCCAAATCATCTCTTCCTCCTTTGTGAGCTCCCACTGACTCCCACTAATCTCTGCATTCTTTTAAGAACACAATAGTTGAAACAACTGATCTTTGCATTCCTTTAGAAACACAATAGTTGAGACAATTATAGTGGTAGAAATGATACCCTCAGACATATTAGGATATCCATAAATGGTAGCTCATCATGACATAAGTTCTTTATCTTTAGTATACCATTGATCAATTTCCTTTACTAACCAAGCTCACACCAGCGATGGCTAGAAATGAACAAGAGCAGCAAAGTTTATGATCAAATATTTACCAAACAGCGATGGCCAGAAATGATAAATATAAGCCATACTTCAAAAGTCTCGAGCTTCATTGAACTAGTCAAATAGCGATGGCTAAAATGAACTAGAGCAACAAAACTTTGTGAACATGTATCCATTAATCAGCGATGGCCAGAATAATGAATAAAGTCACACTTAACTTTATTTGAGACAATTGGCTTTATGGAGTAATTCTCCTGTCACAATGGTTTTTTTTAGCGTTCTCCATCATATTCACCCTTTATATGAGCCGATTTTCTAATTCAGCCTTTTGAATATCAATCTTTATGGGCAAATAAAATATGGTGATAACTCTTTATAGTCTTGCATCTAATGACTGGAGTATCTCTCATTCTTATGAGACATTACAACTGGAGTATCTCTTATACTTGATGAGACATTCCAATTCTCCCCTTCGAAATGTGATTTAACTAATAATATCACAATTTCGACAAGGTCTCATAAACAACTTATTGAAGCATTACACAATATGCAAGAAATAAATAAAATAATTCCTTGACAGGATAGCAAAATCAACAATGATGATATACTTATTATCTCAAAACATAAAAATTGTTCAGAATCACTTATTACTGAAAACAAATATGACTCAATATATAAAACTAATGCGAAGCATTTAACATCTTCTTCATCATCATCATCATTAAACTTTGCTCCCCTTGAACTCCCTGATCTTATGGGTCAGACTTAATGACCTACTGGGAATGCATCTCAATCAATCCACCAAAATTTAGGGGAAACTTTAACTTAAAAGAGCTTATGAGACAACTTTATTATCCTTCCATTGCACTTGATGAAGTGACTCACATAACTTATATCTTACTGGAGTATCCACATTTTGAGCATGCTTATTATAATTCTCTAGTAGAGAAGCCATAAGATATGGCACCAGCAGATCATCAGAGATGAACCTGCCAAGTGCTTTCAACTCCGCAGCCATATTATACATGCTCTTAATGTGTATACTTAGTCCATTGCTCCCATCATAACGTGAGGTAGACAACTTATTTATGAGGAAGTTGGAATAATTAATTTTATAACATTCCTTAATGGAGTTCATAAACTCCTTAACATTTAGTTCCCTATCATCCTTCCTATAAGGAAATGCTCCCCTTATGGCATCTGAGATCGAATGTTTTATAACTAATTTTGCAAATTCATTGGATTTTTACCATTTCTCCAACTTAATTGCTCATTATGATTCTCAGTACTTATAGAAGGATTGACAGGTTTATACTCATAAAGTGCGTATTCAAAGTCCAGAACTCTGAGAACTGCACACACCTCATTATTCCACTTAGGAAAGTTGGTGCCATTAAAGGGCTCAATGGTACTTAGGAAGTCCTTATAATCCACTGAAAAATCATAAAATTGTAGTCTCAGTAATCTTATACACCAAGATGCACATAAAGGCACAAGATTAACCCTACGATGGTCTGATTAAAATCATGCCATAAGTTTCAATTTGCATCACCAATGGGGAAAACAAACAAAACTTATCATTAACTCATAATTAAAACAATGATGGTCAGAATTAATTACAAGTGTATTCTAATCAAACTTCTCGATGGTTCCATTTGATTAGAAAGCATCTTAATTGTATATGGTGGAAAATATATAATTTTTCAGCTTAAACAATGCGAACTAATGCAATATTCATCAATAAAAGCATAATGGAAACATTAAGGCAAATACACTTATTCTGGAATTTTAAACTTAAATTTAAACAGTGAAAATGACACATAAATCATAAAGAGATTAAATTTCACTGTAGATATAAGCCTTATAAAATCTTAAACTTGCATTATATAATCAGTGCATAAAACCTTATTAAACTTAATTGCACTGAAAATTTAAACTTTATTGCACTTACAAAAGATAAGGCTTATTAATCTTTAGATTCTTTCTCATTTAACAAGCACATCTAACATTATGAATTAATTGTGCTGAAAAACAAGACTCATCAATAGCCCAAAATAAACTCATTATTAATGATAATTCTCATTATCAGTGATAATTTCCCATAGTTACTCTTTAAATTAATCTTATAATATCAAAACTATGGAAAATATCACTATTCATACTTTGAGAAATATTTATCATAGATAAAATCAAGCAATAAACTTATTTGCGAAATTATAAACAATAGACATCTCAAATATGAAATAAATACTTATGGGCATTAGATAAACATAAGGCTGATGATTATAAGTGCAATAGTAATTAATTAAAGCCTTTAATCTTAAACAGTGAGGAAATAAAACTTAAATCATTAAAATAGTAAATACAAAGGCTTTAAAACATAAATTGGCCTCAAAACTAATTAAACAGAACAAAAACTCAATTCAGCTCGTGAAACGCTCCCCTTGTGCGCGGCCCATTTGCGCGCATTGGCCCAATTCGGCCCAACCCGCGGAAACCCTAACGCGGAATGATTTGGACCGTTCATCAAGATCCGGCGGCCAGGAACTAATCTGGTGCCGTATATAAACGTGGAGGCGGTCTGAAAACCCTACAATCCAGCCTCACATCTCTTTTCCTCTCCACGGGCAGCTCATGCCCAGCCGCCGCTCCTCACTGGCCCTGACGCGCCGCCGCCGTTAGCGCTCTACATGTGCGGGTGCCGCTGCACGCGCTCCCTGATGCGCGTGAGTAGCGCCTGAGCGAGCTCGTCAGGCTCCGCGCGAGCCGCGAGCCGCAGCGCTGATGCGGGCCCGCCAGGGAGCCGGCCGCCGCTGGCCTGCAGGCCGCTGGCTGCCGAGCGCCCCGCCCGCTGATGGCGTGGGTCTGCGTCGCGCCTGCGTGCCTCCGAGCCGCGCGGGATGCGCGTCCTCATATGCGGGCCCGCGCCACGAGCGCCACCGCCCCGCCTGGGTGCGCCGGCCCCATGCAGCGGGTGCTGCGAGGGCCAGCGGCGCCAGCGCCGCCTCCTCATGGCGAGTGCGCGGCTCGGGCAAGGCAGCGGGCCTCGGCCGCCGGTCTTGGCCGTGCTCCGTGCAGGGCCCCTCGCCGGTGGGTGCGTGCATACTCATCGCACGCACGACCGTCGAGGGCTCCTCGCGATGCAAACTGGTCAGACCAGTGCACTCCTGATGCGCACGACTGGTGAGTTTTAGGTAAGAACTCATCCATTAGGGTTAGGGTTCATGAGATTTGGGGATTTCTTGATTTGATCTGAAAGTTTGTCATTCCCCTTCTTCTAATTGCTGACTGATGCATCTTATCTCTTGGATTTGGGCTTTAATTTGCGGAATAAACATTAACCAGTGGGCTAATTTGGGGAAAAACAGTAAGCAATCTTAAAACCTAACCTTAATTACTTAACTTAATCATCAATTAACATGAAAGTGCATCGGCCTAAACATGAATTAACATAAACATAATTGTTTAGATCTAATCCGAGGTACTTAGCCTAATCAGATTAAGATTTGCATTACTCAGAATCTAATCTGAATAGGATAAGGCTAATGACTTCATAAACATTGACCTTAATTTAATTCGCCCATAAAACCTTACGTGCAGGGACTTAATCTTAGTTTAATCAAGTCGATTACTTTGCACATTATAATAGTGCGGATGCGGAAGCTTAGTCGCACGTATATGCACAAGGTAGAACATTAATCAGCATACACATCACGCTGGACATCACTAATTGCACATAACAGATCAAATATGTGTTTATCTCACGCAAACAGAATAGTAGATCCAATCTACTAATTGCATTGCACTGATTTGCATATAGCACTTAAATGATTAGATCCATATCAGAATTAATTACCCATAATTAAGCACCGAACAGATCTAAATTGACATTAATCAGAGGCTAAGAACTTGATGGCTCTGGATTAGGATCATGACAGATCTAAGAAAGGCTCTTGATACCGATTGTTAGTTTTAATTATCCATGAACAGGATCTTAGCTTAGTCTAATCATGATCACTAATTACTTAATGCAGAATTAATTAGATTAATACTGACCAGAACCTTTGAATCCATGAACGCCTCTGTAGTTGTAGTAGTAGGGCTGATGTAGATGAAGTAGAGTTTAATCTTCACCAATTAGAGAGATTTGGATCTCTTGTTGATGAAGATCTTGATGTCGATGATGACCAGCAACTCCCGCCGGTGCCTGCCACGAAGTAGATGAGGAAGTCGCGCTTCCAGTCCCTCCAGTGCCCTAATTGATTGGTGTTTTGCTAATCGCGAGATTAGCTGATTAGGGTTAGAGAGGGTTCCCCTCTACCTCATATTTATATACAACACTGTGGGACCGGGGCCAACTTATAGATGGAAACGTTAGGTGTACCTGCCAATCACGGTACATGACTTATTTGGTATGTTATCTCTAATTTATGGAAATTATTTGCCATGCAGATCTAGGTTGTTATCCTGAAATCACAAAATTTCCAACAACAGGCTCAAGAGATCGTGATTTATTTTTAATGGGAAATCAATTGCAATAAAATAGACTCATGGTAGTACAATAAGAGACTCATGATAGTATAATAAGAGATTGAGAATCAATCCATAAGTCGAGGGATGTGGAATCAATTCTGGTCTCTTGTTGTACTTATTATAAATCTATTTTGTTGCAATTAGTTCTGGATCCAAAATAAATCTCAGGCTGAGGAGGACGGCCAACACAAGAATTGGACGGGGGGGGGGGGGGGGGTTAAGAAGACAACAGACGTGCGATCCATTGAATTGAGGGCGAACTGCCACTGGCTGAATTAATAAATATAACTATTGTCCGATGGGATTCAGCACATCGCGTGCTACTAGTGTTTGGATTTGCATGAGATTCTGCTAGAGATTCAGCACATCGCATGGTAAACTGCTAGAGATTCTGTTTGTCTCGAAAAAAAAAACACCCAAGAAATGCTCAAACAAAGATGATGGATGCTGTCGTGTATGTTGCCATTCTGGATATGTTCACCGTGACAAAAGGCGATTTAATTAGATATTAGCTATACAACTATACAAGCATGCCTCTGGTGTCAGACAGAGTTGATCCCACCTTGTATTCTGGGCTACTCGGATCCATCGAAGTTCTCGGATCTTCTATTATATCCATGTATTTTGAAATTAATTATTATAATTCTTCGTCTATATGATTCTGGCTCTTTCTACATCTCCCAGATGAATATGTTCATTATCAGACCACTATACGCGTACGTATAAATCAAAACACTCCTATTTCTCTCTTCCTCCACTCGATAGGTGAACCCCACAAGTTAGTTTCTCCTTTAACCTCCAGCCATTCTCCACCATGGAGCGGGTGCAGTACGGGGCGGGGGTGACCGTGGTCGGGAGGGCACACTTACACACGGATCATACAAGTTGCCTCCTTCCCCGTTCCGCGGAACGGGAACTGTACGATCACAGGATCGTGGATGGGACGCGATTAGGGACGTCGAACCAGATCATGAGTCACGTTTTATGGATTGTGTTTTGATATGGAGTGTATTTAGGTGGGTTGAAATGAGTTATGTTAGATAATAGAGTGGGCTGGAGCAGGTTCTATATAAATACGGGTTGGAGTGAGTTGAATTGGATTGAAATTGATTTTTTGTGTAGAGTCAGACCATGAAATTAAAACCTCACATTTACACTATAAAATTTTATCGAAATTGGCCCAAATTTGTTGGAGATCTCAGTAGAACTGACAGCTACTCTGTACAAAACAGTATGGCTAGACCTACATGTGGGCTCCATGTCAAGAGCCGGACTCTGGAACTAAAATCTCACGTTCACACTATAAAATTTTATCAAAATTGACCGAAATTTATTTGAGATGACTCAGTATGACTGACAGGTACTCTGTGCAAAACAGTGTGGCTAGACCTACACATGGATCCCATGTCAAAGTCGGACTCTGGAATTAAAATCTCGTGTTCACACTATAAAATTTTATCGAAATTGACCGAAATTTGTTGGAGATGACTCAGTATGACTGACAGATACTCTGTGCAAAACAGAGTGGCTAGATCTGCACGTGGGCCCCATGTCAAGAGCCGGACTCTAGAATTAAAACCTTGCGTTCACACTATAAAATTTTATCGAAATTGACTGAAATTTATTGAAGATGACTTAGTATGACTGACAGCTACTCTGTGTAAAGAAGAGTGGCTAGACCTACACGTGGGCCACATGTCAAGAGCCGGACTCTGGAATTAAAATCTCACGTTCACACTATAAAATTTAATCGAAATTGACCGAAATTTTTTGAGATGACTCAGTATAATTGGCAGCTACTCTGTGCAAAACAGTGTGACAAGATATATATTATAAACTTTTTTTAAGAAGCGGATTCTTATTGAGTTGTAATTATAATTTGGATAATAGTTTATTACATTATGAGCTCAAATATTTGGGTTGGATTGATGTGTGGTAGTGGTGGTGGTTTGGGATGAAATGAGTTCATATAATATCTCTTATGAGAATGAAGTGATGTGCGTATAGTTTGGTTTCCAGTCCATTTGCATGGTGAATCGTGAGGAAGAAACGAGATCTGAGTGAGAAAGAAGAAACAAGATCAGAAAACAGGAAGAAACTTACCAACTATCGGACAGCGGCATTCAAGTATCGTCACGTCGCAACAAGTGTGGCTCTTCGGCAATGGACGCCAAGGCGAGCCTACATGCCATGATCGAGCCATCTCCTCTCCATGTCCTTCACTCCTTCCTCCCCGGCGTTGGCAATCGGCACCAACGTCTTGGCCACAGCGCTAGTGAAGCAGAACTAGATGGCGGCCCAAGAAGCCGCAACACCAGGGTTTGTAACGGATCATACGACCTTATTAGTCTCTTCACAATTCAACTTGGATCTTCAGTTTTTTACCTCAAAAATTATATAATATTAGAGCCCGGCATTTAAATTATCTATGCCAAATTTGAATATTCTTTACCACCCCTAGTTATACCTAATGTAAATGGGCTGGAGGCCCAGTGTAAAGTAATGGCAAAAAAATCTAAAAATCAGGGGGGTGGGGGGGGATCAGGGAAAATGGCAGAACAAAAGATCTAAACTTTGGACCTCCCACACAGCAACCAAGTTCCCATACCATTTGTGATAAAGAATTGTATACGCTAATTTGAAGTGTGAAGTATGATCACGACGTTCCAGGTACGTCATCACAATTGTCTAAGGATCATGATCCAATATACATCGCATGGTAGTATTTTTTTTCTCCCTCTTATTATATCCTTATATCCATTATCATTTGCTTTGTTTTGCAAAAGAAAATATGACTGATCATGTTAAGATATTGTGTTTAACATTTGGGATACTAGATTCAACCTTTCTTCAATCTGATCCAACAGTTCAAATAAGTTAGTTCAACATTTAATATAAGTAAAATGTTGAACCAACTTATTTTAAAATGTTGATATTGAAAATAATATTTTTTTAGAAAATATAGTCATATAGAACATCATGGTATGGACGAAATTGAAATTGAGTGCACCTCATTAGAGAGAAAATTGCGTTTAATTTTGAAAATGACATGTTCTATCTGGCAGTAGCCTACCACGCCTCTCCAGGCCACACCATGTAAGTAGGGTGCTCTTGTGCTCTGGCCCGCTGACCGGCAGACCGGCCAACCTCTAACCATCTCCTAACGGGACCTCCTAACGAGCTTGGGAAGAAAAGCGTTGTTTGTTTGTTTCCTTTTCTTTTCCCTTCGGTATTCCTAACCATTACTGGGACAAATTTTCGTTTTCCTCATCAGTTGATTACTTGATTTTTTTTTTGTCCGTTGAATTGTGCCTCGGGATCGGTGGTTGGTTTTGTTTTGGTAGCCTGATGGTGTTGTTGGGCCGTTTTTGTTTACTTTTCTGGCGTCCTCATGTAAGTCGGCCCAACCCATCACTGCAATAGGCTTTTCGGAATGAAGATGTTTTCGTTGTTCATTTGAATTCGATAAATGCACTGGTCGATTGAATTTTTGCCATTCGCATGGCATCGTCCAACTTTGCTTTTGTGAACAACGCTACGCTGCACATTTTGATTGAACTGAAAAAAAAAATCGACTGATGCAATAACAGAAAAAAAAAACACTCGAATCGTGACGTAATGTCAATGCGTAAGTCACTCCCTCTCCCTTTTCCTGAGGGGAAAAAAAACTTCGATTGAGGCTCGCTGAAGGCCACGGGGAAATAAGCCTATTTGGACAAGGCATCGAAAGCCCGGGTAGCATGCTGCAATGGGCCTTGGCCACCGCCCACAAGTGCATCCCATACATCTTCTAAAAGTTTTTTTTCTTCCACATCTTCTACTGTTTGAGATTCGTACAAACTAATTCTATCTGCCCGATCCGGCGCTGTAGTCACCCGCCTCCACCACCGTGCGCCCGCTGCCTCCACCATCGTACGCCCGCCACCTCCGCCATGGCTGCCCGTCGCGGCCTCCGCCGCCTCCGTGGCTGCCCGTCGCGGCGGCCACCACCACCCCGGCTCCCTCTGTTGCCTGTTGCCTGCCACCCTCGCTCCCGGCGCTGCCCGCCGCCGCCGTCGCCGACCCAGCTCCCAGCGCCACCCGCTGCCTGCTGTCAAGATGTTGATTTAGAAAATGTTGATTTAGGTTTTGATGATTGCTGAATCTATAATGTCATGATGTTGAGATAGCTGGTAAAAAATGTTGAATGTGGTTTTTTTTTCTACAAATTGTTGAACTGTGCTGTATAAAATGTTGAATCTATTCTTTTCAAATGTTGAATTATTTTCAAAAAAATGTTGAATCTAATTAGACTATAATTTGGGCCTAATAGGCTTTAAAGTCATGTTGCTTAACCATTTTTCGGAAGTTATATAGGAAAGTATTGTCCTCCCCACCACCCACCCCACCCCACAAGGCCTGTCGTCATGGTTAGCCTAACCTAACGTCCGGTAGCAAAAAATAAATGAAGTCATAATTTTTTTTTTGCTCAAATCACCGCCAGGGCAGGGCATCATCCACCCACCAGCTGCTGTTCACCGTCCATCCATGGTTGCACTCCAGTCCACGGGAACCCAAATGCTCACGCAACGGCGCAAACACTTGTCGCCTGACTAAAATACATAGGGAATCGGCCAGGCCGATGTTCCAGCTAGCAAGTCTATTTTGTTTGCTTCCTGGAGTACTATTATTTAAGGCCCGACGGAGGTTTAGCCCGGATGATGCCGTGCTCTCTCTCAGGGGCTCTTTCAGTTTTGCAGAATGTTAGCAAGGAGGGTATGCGTTTTTGTGATGTGATTGGAGCTCCGGCCATCTCGCTCGACTCCGGCCAGGGTCCCATGAGGTTGGGCGAAGATTTCACCGGAGTTTTGCAGGCACAAAGGGAAGGTCGTCGGTGACCATTCTATGACAAAACCGTCATGTGACGTGCAGTAATGAGAGAAGTTGCTCGCGTGCGTGCGTGTGGAAGCTATACGAAAGCGCAACATGGGACGCGCTGTCTGAAAGTCGAGCGGTTGGCAGCAACACATGTTCCAGGGGCCAGAAAAATGAGCACGCAGTTCCCTACTGCCAACCATCCAGATTCCAGCACCAAAGTACCCTTCAACCATTCCAGATTTCCTTGTAAAAAAAAAACTATTCCAAATACCTCACCCCACACCGGGTGCTCCTCAGGGTCACACGTGTGATCCTAACTGGACCTGTCAACATCACTTCCACCCCTTCAGGATTTTGTGTTTTGGACCTAAAATTGGTCCAACAAATCAACCCACTCGTGTTTTGTTGTTCAAACAATAATAATTGTTGCAGTAACAAAAATAAAGTTCTAAATTTTGTGTGATGCTTTGACTGACAGTCACGCATGTGACTCCTAACATTTGCACCCCATCTGGGTTGGATGCTATTGGGTCTTTTGGTTGGAGTTGGATCGCAACACTACCACACCACCACTGACACGTGGGACTCACGAGGGCCGGCAAGCGGGCGTCACAGGCTGGGGTGCTCCATGAGTCAGAGCATGTTTAGCCTGGCTTCACCACCGACTTCTGATGAAGCCCTACCAAAGGGCTATTTTTAAAATAGCTCCACCATCAGGCCATGAAGAAGCTGCAAAATGTCTTCCCCTGTGTGACTGATTGATTGAAAATAAAAGGATGTGTTTGGTAGGGCCTCTAGCTTCACTAAAAATGACTCCGGCTCCTCTAATAGAGCTGAAACTATTTTGAAAAACATTTGAAAAGGTTTATGACCTACGGTGACAGCCCTGCCATATCCTCCGTCCCCCGCTACGACTGCACTATCGTCGTCCTCCGCTTATCTGGCGGTGGCGGTGTCCTTTCGTTGCCCTGTGGAAACTTCTGCCGCCGTGCACGACTGTTCTTCCCATCACGCGTCCCGCTGATGAGCACTTGCGCCGAGGGCATTTTCACCAGGGACGAGAGGACTACTCGAGGTGGAGATGTTTTGTGGATCCACCCCACTAGTAGAAGCCTAAATGGAATTTATGGACGCCTCACGTCTCAAGCCGGGCGAAATTGCCCAATTGGGAGGGCTTAGACTGAAGCTGGCCTTAAAGCTGGTTTTCTAGCCCTTCCAAAGAGGCCCAAAATTGTGGCTTTCCATGGCTTTCACCCTCACCTAGGGCGACTGGGCTCTATTTATTTGAGCTTCTAGGCAACTTTTCAGCACAAAAGTTATAAGGTCAAAAAAAAAGCAAACTTCTCGTGCAGCTTCCGAAAATCTGAAAAGCTAAGAAAAATTGAGTTTATATGTGTAAGCATCTAGGCCCTCAAGGTATGTTTTGGTGATTAATGACAACCATTATTGTGACTAATGAGTTTGTGCAGCTTAATAGATCATTATCGCTCATTTGGTCATATGTCAAAAGAGAGACCCCTCAATTTCGGTTATTCTAAAAGGCGATCTCGGTTTTCAACTTATATATGTCAAGGCTAAGGATCTTTCTAGTCCTAAGTGTCACAAGGTTGAGAAGGACACTTAGGTTAGTATAGGTTTTATAGTTTTGTAGTGATCGCACTATTAAGAGGGGCTAAGGCTTAGTAACTTGAGCATGGACATGGTCATTTGAAAATGGATGCACACTATGGTCACTCAGGTTTCTAGAAGTTCAAATAAGTGGTTCTCAAACTATATCTCAAGAATATTTGGATTTCATTCAAGACTCAAAACAGAAAAGACAAAATCAGAAAAAGTCTATACACCGGTTTAACCGACGCTCTCAATTTTCTATACGTCGGTTAAACGAAGTCAGCAGAGTCTGGACAAATTCAATACACCGGTTAAACCGACGTGTTTGAAGTTAACGTCGGTGTATTGGTCCAGAGTTGGTTTTTCCAGGGAAATTCAAGTTCTATTCACCGGATTAACCGACGCTGTTTGAATCAAGACGTCGGTGCAATTGACCAGTGAGATGGTTTTTTCAAAGGAATTTAAAAGTTGTACTCACCGGTTAAACCGACGATAGGTTTGAGTTAACGTCGGTGCAGTTGTCCAGAGACTTGGTTTTTCAGTGGTTCAGTGGACAACTACACTCACCGGTTAAACCGATGCTACGTCGGTTAATCTGCCCCAGTTGTAACGGCTAGTTTTCAGAAGAGGCAGTTTACATTCACCGGTTAAACCGACGATGACAATGGGGGGTACGTCGGATTAACCGGCGCTACGCAGTTTTCTGGCAGCTTTTCTCCAACGGCTCTATTTGTGTGAGCTGCCTATATATACCCCTCCAATGGGTCATTTCGCCCACTCTTGACACCAGGCAACATCCAAACACTCATACCATAGTCAAGAGCCACTTTGAGCTTCATCATTCACATACTTGTGCTTTCAATCAATCAAGAAGCAAGATTAAGGACTTGAGTAGAGAAAAGCTAGTGTGCATCCATTCTTGGTGATCGGTTCTTGCTCAAGTGAAGGCCTTAGCTTGTTACTCTTGGTGATTGGCATCACCTAGGCGATCTTGGTGATCGGGGTGTTTCTCACGGAGCTTGCCAAGGATTGTGGGAGCCCGGAGAAGAAGATTGTACGTGGCTTGAGCTCCACCACGCCGGGATGGTGAACGGAGACTCTTAGTGAGCGCCCAAGTCTCGGTGACATGGGAGGTGACAAGACTCTTAGTGAGTGTCACAACGTGGACTAGGGGTGTGTGCCAACACATCGACACCACGGAAAAAAATCCGGTCGTCTCTTGTCCACTCTCTTTATTCAAGCATTTTCTTTCATGCAATTTACTCATGAGCTTGACTTAGAGATCATAACTTAGCTCTACCTTGCTAGTCTTTACTTTGTTTTTATCTCTCTTAGCTTGTGTAGGTAGTTTAGTTATCCGGTTGGTGAATTGGTGCCCTACTAGTATTGCATAGGTTAAGGTTGCTTTACCTTGCTTTAGAATTTGAAAAAGGCCCAATTCACCCCCCCTCTTGGTCCATCGATCCTTACAATTGGTATCAGAGCCTCGTTGCTCATTTGGATCATTAGGCTTCACCGCCTAGAGCTATGGCCAAGATGGGTGGTTCGCCGCCTCACTTCGAGGGCAAGAACTTTGCCTATTGGAAAGTTCGCATGGCCGCATACCTTGATGCGATTGCCCCCGAAGTGTGGTTGGCCACTAAGACCGGATTCACCGGAACTCCCACCGCCGAGCAATTAAAATGGAATGCAAAGGCTAGAAATGCAATTTTCGAAGCCATTAGTGAGGAAGTCTTTGCTAGAGTAAATGGCATGGACTTAGCAAGTGATATATGGAAAGAGCTAATTGAAATTCATGAAGGCTCCACAAAAGTCCGTGAACAAAAATATCACTTATTTAGAGCTAAATATGATTCTTTTAAAATGCTTGCTCATGAAAATTGCAATGATATGTATTCCCGCTTGAATGTCATTGTCAAGGACATTAATGCTCTTGAAGTTTCCAAAATTGACAGTGGCTCCATCAACCGCAAGATTCTCATGCTCCTTCCGAAGCCCAAGTACAACATTATCAATGCTATGCTTCAAAAGGAGAATCTTGATACAATGGAAGTGGGAGAGCTTGTGGGCGAAATTCGCGCTCATGAAATGAGTATCCTTGGTATGACAGAAGAGCCAACAACAAGCAAATCAATTGCTCTCAAAACCAAGGTCAACAAGCACCGCAAGCTCAAGATGATCAAGCAAGAATCTAGCTCAAGCAATGAAGAAGAAGATCATCATGAAAGCTCATCCGATAATGAAGAAGATGGGGAACTTGCTCTCATGATGAGAAAGTTCACACGCTTGAGCGACAAGATAAAAAAGAAGGGTTACAACTTTGACCCCAAAAGAAGGATGTTCCGGTATAGGGAAGATGTCAAGTACAAAACATGCTACAATTGTGGGGAAAAAGGACACATCTCTCCCGATTGCCCCAAGCCGGACAAGAGAAAGAAGAATAACAAAGGCAAACATCGCCATGATTCAAGCGATGATGAAGAAGATGAGAAGAAAAACAAGAACAAGAAGCTTGAGAAGAAGAAGAGCCATGACAAAAAGACCAAGCTCTTCCCAAAGAAAAGGGGCAACACCAAGAGAAGCTTCTTGGTGGAAAAGCAAGAGTGGGTGACTGATGTCTCATCAAGCGAAGAATCAAGTGATGAAGAAGACATAGTCACCATCGCTCTCACAAATGAAGAACCATCACTACCTCCACCTCCAATGTGCCTCATGGCCAAAGGTAACTCTAAGGTATGTGAGAGTGAAAATGATAGTGATGATGAGCTTGACCCTAATGAGTTTGCTAATCTCATTAATGAGTATACATCCGTCATCAAGAGGGAAAAGGGCAAAGTCAAGGTTCTTGAGAGCACTCGTGCCAAGTTAGAGCTTGCCCACTCCGATTTGCTTGGCAAGTACAATGACTTGCTCAAAAAGCACAATGAGTCACTTGTACTTGCTAAGCAAGTTGAAGAGAGCCACAAAAAGCTTAAACAAGAGCATAGGGAGTTGGCTCACAAGTATCAAGAACTTGAATTTGCCTATGAAGCAATTGACCCAAGTCTTGAGAACTTTGCTCATGAAACTATTGAGAAGGTCAATGCTTCTACTTCATGTGATGACCTACTCATTAATGCAAATGCTACTAATGCTTTGCCCGAGCTTACACCTTCTAGGGAAAAGGAATTGATGGATCAAGTGGCAAGCCTCAAGAGTAGTGTGGAGAAGCTCTCAAGAGGAGAATACATCCACAAGGAAATTCTCTTCAACAATGCACGTGACTATGGCAAGAGAGGTCTTGGTTCATTTCCGGAGCCAAATCAAGGCACTACTCCTTCTCCGGAGATCAAGATTAGCTTCATCAAGGAAGTTGGATCATATTGCCAACATTGCCAAGTCACCGGGCACCACACTAGGGAGTGCACTTTACCATCACGTCCTCTTCCTAAATTACCCAAGAATTACTCTTCAATGTTTGAAAATAACCATTTTCTCTTGAGTAAAGTGAAGGGCAAGGTGAAGGCCAAATTCATTGGCAAACTCACTAAGGAGTCAAAGAAGAAGCTCCCCAAGCAACTTTGGGTCCCAAAAGCTCTTGTCACACATGTGCAAGGCCCAAAGCTTGTTTGGGTTCCTAAAACTCAAAAGTGAATTCTCATGTGTGTAGGTGAACTACAAAGCCGGTGGAAAACATTGGGTACTTGATAGCGGTTGCTCTCAACACATGACCGGCAATGATAGCATGTTCACCTCCCTTGAAGACCCCGGCGATCATGAACACGTCACCTATGGTGATAACTCAAGGGGAAAAGTTTTAGGTTTGGGTAGAATAGCAATTTCTAAAGATTTATCTATTTCTAATGTTTTGTTTGTAGAAGCACTTAGTTTTAATCTTATTTCAATTGCTCAATTGTGTGATCTTGGACTAACGTGTGCCTTTGACAAGAATGGTGTTGTAGTAACTCATGAAAAAGACAAGTCATTGGTATTCACGGGGTTTAGGCATGGCAACATTTACTTGGTGGATTTCTCTTCAAAGCAAACAAGTACCATGACATGCCTCTTCACCAAGTCTTCTCTTGGGTGGCTTTGGCATAGAAGAATTGCTCATATTGGCATGAGCAACCTCAAGAAAGCCCACAAGAGAGGGATGATCACCGGCTTGAAGGATGTCACGTTTGACAAGAACAAGCTATGTAAAGCATGTCAAGCCGGGAAGCAAGTTGCAACACATCATCCCATCAAGACGATGTTGTCTACCTCCAAGCCGCTCGAGCTACTACACATGGATCTCTTTGGTCCAACTACATACAAGAGCATTGGTGATAACCTCTATTGCTTAGTAATCGTTGATGATTTTTCACGTTACACTTGGGTTATGTTTCTAGGCGATAAGGGTGAAACTCCGGAACTCTTCAAGACATTTGCAAGAAGAGCTCAAAGGGAGTACAACTCCCCAATTGTGAAGATCCGGAGTGACAACGGCACCGAGTTCAAGAACATGAAGATTGAAGAATGGTGCGATGAAGAGGGCATCAAGCATGAGTTTTCCGCCACCTACACGCCTCAACAAAATGGAGTGGTGGAAAGAAAGAACAAGACTCTCATCACCCTAGCTAGAGCAATGTTGGATGATTATGGCACGTCCGAGAAGTTTTGGGCGGAAGCAATCAACACGGCGTGTCATGCATCCAACCGAGTGTATCCTCACCGACTCCTCAAGAAAACTCCATATGAGCTCATCACCGGGAAGAAACCAAATATATCATACTTTCGGGTCTTTGGTTGCAAATGCTTCATCTATAAGAAGAAAAGGCTCGGTAAGTTTGAAAGTAGATGTGATGAAGGTTTCTTTCTTGGTTATGCATCAAACTCCAAAGCATATAGAGTATTCAATCAAACCTCCGGGTTAGTTGAAGAAACATGTGATGTGGAGTTTGATGAATCTAATGGCTCCCAAGAGGAGGTTGTTGGCTATGAAAATGTAGGTGATGAGGAGATCGATGAAGCTTTGAAGAAGATGTCCATTGGGGATATCAAGCCGGAAGAGGTGCATGAAGACAATGATCAAGGGGGAGGACCTTCCTCATCTACACCAAGCACCTCCACGGCGCCCCAAGTGGATAAAGATCAAGAAAAAGATGATACACAACCTCAAGAAGATGTGCCAACACCAACAACCCAAGTTCAAGAACAAGAAGAGCAAAGTGTTCCACCACAAGCACAAGTCACTCATGATCCACCCCAACAAGCATCAACGCAAGTACCACTAGTGAAGCATGGTCGCATCTCCAAGGATCATCCAATTGGTCAAATCATTGGTAGTCCTTCCAAGGGAGTAAGAACTCGCTCTAAACATGCTTCATTTTGCGAACATCACTCGTTTGTTTCTTGTATTGAACCCACTAGCATAGAGGAAGCGCTTGAGGACTCGGATTGGGTGATGGCCATGCAAGATGAGTTGAACAACTTCACCCGCAATGAAGTTTGGGTCCTCGAAGCTCCTCCAAAAGACAAGAACATCATCGGCACCAAGTGGGTCTTCCGGAACAAGCAAGATGAACATGGGGTGGTGGTACGCAACAAAGCAAGACTTGTGGCAAAAGGGTTTTCTCAAGTCGAAGGTTTGGATTTTGGTGAAACTTTTGCTCCGGTCGCAAGACTTGAAGCTATCCGTATCCTTCTTGCTTACTCTTCACATCATAACATTAAGTTGTATCAAATGGATGTGAAAAGTGCATTCTTAAATGGTGTTATTAACGAACTTGTTTATGTTGAGCAACCTCCCGGGTTTGAAGATCCGAGGAATCCTAACCATGTTTATAGGTTGCACAAGGCACTCTATGGGCTCAAACAAGCTCCAAGGGCTTGGTATGAGAGGCTTCGTGACTTCCTAATCATGCAAGGCTTCAAGATCGGGAGGGTGGACACCACGTTGTTCACAAAAGACGTCAACGGGGATCTTTTTATTTGTCAAATTTATGTTGACGATATTATCTTTGGCTCAACTAATGATTTGCTAAGCCATGAGTTTGCTACCATGATGTCTAGGGAATTCGAGATGTCCATGATTGGCGAATTGACCTTCTTCCTTGGTTTTCAAGTCAAACAAATGAAGGAAGGGACATTCATCCATCAAGAAAAGTATACCAAAGATATCTTGAAGAAGTTCAAGATGGATGAGTGCAAGCCAATCAAGACACCCATGGCAACAAATGGGCATCTCGACTTGGATGTGGACGGTAAACCGATTGATCAATCCCTCTATCGTTCTATGATAGGGTCTTTGCTTTACCTTACCGCATCTAGGCCTGATATAATGTTTAGTGTGTGCTTGTGTGCCCGCTTTCAAGCTAACCCAAAGGAGTCACACCTTTCGGCTGTGAATAGGATCCTTCGGTATCTCAAGCACACTCCTAGCATAGGCTTGTGGTACCCCAAAGGCGCTAGTTTAGATCTCTTGGGATACTCGGATTCGGATTTTGCCGGAAGCCGTGTGGATCGCAAGAGTACATCCGGGGGTTGCCACTTGCTTGGGCGTTCTCTAGTTTCTTGGTCAAGTAAGAAGCAAAATTCCGTGGCTTTGTCCACCGCGGAAGCGGAATATATAGCGGCCGGTGCATGTTGTGCCCAAATCCTATATATGAAGCAAACCCTTTTGGACTTTGGTGTGAAACTAGATAGGATCCCACTCCTTTGTGACAATGAAAGTGCCGTAAAAATTGCCAAGAATCCAGTTCAACACTCTCGCACAAAGCACATTGATATTCGCCATCACTTCTTGCGTGATCACGAAGCCAAGGGGGACATTTCCCTTCAAGGTGTGAGATCCGAGGAGCAATTGGCGGATATATTCACAAAACCTTTAGACGAGAGTACCTTTGTTAGGCTAAGAAATGAGCTCAATGTGTTAGATGCGGCAAACGTCATGTAAGTTGCCATGTCATATAGAAAAATGCATACATATAGGACACTTGTCTAACCATGGTAAGATAGTGATGAGCAAGGGTTTAGCTAGAGGTGGTGGTCCACTTGTTTTTCCTCTAGGCTTGTAGAAAGGCTCATCATGAAGAAGCTTCCCGTGGGTTCAAACTTGACAAGTAGATCTTAATTTATTGTTATGCATTTCTTGTCATCTAGATGTGCACTTCATGTTTACTATACTTTCGCATGTGGTTGTAGTTTGCATCATCATTGCATGCGTAAGGGTCACAAAGGAGATCACTTGATGAAAATGAGACTTGTTTTCATATACAAGATCTTAATTCATGAAAAGTGAAAAGAGCAAAGTGTTAGGTGCGTTATTACCTAGTGAGCAATGTCATGATAAGTTTGAAGCTTTCTATCTTCAATATTCCTATGACATGGCTCATACATTTTATTTGGCGTTTTGTCTCTCTTGCGGCTTTTCCTTGTGTTTGAAAAGAAATTTATTTAAGCAAGTGTGCTATCCTATTTATTTTGAGGGGTAAAGTCGCCTATGCAAGTCCATTAACTTGAGTTTATTTGAATTTTATAAGTTTATTGGACTTAGCATAGAAGAGTGAGCTGAGTGTGGGGTTTTTGGCTTCACCGGTTAAACCGACGTTCAATGGAGCATCTTCATCGGTTTAACCGGCGTTACTAAGTTTGTCTCAGCTCAGTCAAGTTTCAGACGTTCAACCGGCGTATACAAAAGTCAGAGCATCGGATCAACCGATGATAGTAAATGCAAATCAGACCTAGCAATCAACCGGTGTTTTGATCAATCAACCGACGAGGACACTTTTGGCAGCATCGGTTCAACCGGCGTTCAGTTTCAGATCTGCAGAAGCCTCGGGTGAACTACACCGACGCAATCAACCGGTGACCAAAACCTAGGCGTCGGATCGACCGGCGTTAAGAAAAATCGTGGGCCCGCCTGTCATATATGTCTCTTGCCCGCGCTGCCGGCCTCTGTTTCGCCCGACTCTCTCACGCCGCCGCCGCTCGACTCGCTCCTCTCGCGCCGCCGCCTTCCCTCCGCGCCGCCACCACTCGCCGCCGCTCGCCTGCACGTCGAGTCGCCGCCGCCGCGCCCTCGCGCTCGCCCAGCGCCGCCCGTGCGCACCGGCGCCGCCCGCGCAAACGCTCTGCGCCGCCGCCTGCGCGCGTAGCCGCCGCCGCCGCCATCACGCCAGCCGCGCGCGCCTCCGTGCTCCAAGCACCGCCGTGCTCCACGCCGCAGCCGCAGCACCACGCCGCAGCCGCAGCCCCACGCCGCAGCCGCAGTTCCACGCCGCAGCAGCACCCGATCAGCGCTCACCAGGTGCTCGACAATTTGCTTGTTCGAGATGGGTCGCGAGAAGAGAAAGGGAAAGGAGGTCGTGGTCGAGAAGCCCGCTCGCAAGCGGACTCGTGCAGAGAAGGAGGCCGAGAAGGCCGAGATGGTGGCCAAGGCCGCCGAGGAGCAGGCATCAGGCCGCGCTCGTCCGTTCCAGATCAGGGAGGACCCCAGAGGCAGAGGCAGAGGCAGAGGCAGGGGCATGGGTAGAGTCAGAGGTGCCAGGGCCACCAGAGCCGCGACGGCAGCAGCAGCAGAGTCAGATCAGTCAGATACAGCTGCAGATTCAGATTCAGAGGCAGAGCAGTCCGAGCAGTCTCAGGGGCAGAGCACACAGGAGTCACCGACTCTACGACGGTCTGGCCGCACTCGGCAGACATCCCCAGCAGCAGAGACTTCACCAGCGACCGAGCGTCGCACTGGACCGAGGACGCGAGGAGGTCACCAGCCACAGGAGCCTCGCAGGTCCACAGCTGCAGCAGCAGCAGCTCGTAGAGCCGAGGCCCTAGAGGCCGAGCGCGCAGTGTTCCGTATGGACACTGTTGTGCGTCTGGAGCCAGGTGTGCTGCTCCAGAACTTGACCCGAGCCAATGCGGCCAAGGTCAAGAGACTCAGGTGGAGTGTTGACGAGGAGGTTTGGTTCCCGGTGACCCGAGACAGCAGAGTCGACAGGAGGTTCTGGACTTTGCTACAGGCCAGTTTCTACGAGACCTACCAGAGGCGGGGCCACCGGATCTTTCAGCACAGGGTTCTTGACTGGGTCTCACTGAGGACAGCCGCAGGGGGAGCAGATGTGAGAGCACACTTTGCTCACTTCAGAGGTCTGCCTAGACTGCTAGAGATGGAGCAGAACCGTTATATCGAGGACTGGGTCAGAGTGTTCTACGCTACAGCTTGGATAGCCCCCGAGCGCAGAGCTGTACACTTCATGTTTGGAGGGCAGGACTTTGGTTTGTCGAGGGCGACCATTGCTGGTATTCTTGGAGTTGACCTGGTCGACGTCTCGCTGCACGAGAGGGTTTACGGGGACTCAGATCCACCCCGCAGGGCGATGGTTGGCGGGATTGCTCCTTCTCACGAGGCGATCACTCAGTGCTTCCGCCAGCCGTTCCCAGCCTCTTACGCCAGAGTGCCGAGCTTGCTGACCCCAGAGGCTTACGCAGTACACATGGCCCTCCGGAGGACTTTGCTACCGAGGAGTGGCTACCCAGAGGGGTTCACAGGTTTGCAGCAGCTCTTGCTCCTACACATCCTCACTCATGAGCCATTTGATATAGTTGACTTTATTTTGGCTGAGATCGAGGATGTGATCACTGATGGGATGGGTGTGGTGCGACAGTTTCCCTATGCGCACTGGATCAGTTACATATGCTCTATGATAGTGCCAGCAGAGTCACCCATCAGTGCCCCTTACCGTCACGACGAGGCTCCCAGGTTCCCTGTCTACCGACCCACGGCTCCACAGGACAGGAGGAGGGGCAGACACGCAGATAGAGCAGCGATGGCTCGACTGTCACCGGAGGTTCAGGCACGAGTGGCAGAGGAGGATGAGGCACTCCTAGCAGCAGAGGCACAGCTTCCCGGGGGAGATGATGAGATTCACTGGTCTGAGCTTGAGTCAGACTCCTCCGACGACGTTGAGTACTTTCCTTCAGCTGCCCCAGCCAGTCACGATCACGAGGCAGGAGGTTCAGGACAGCCAGCACCTCCGACTTCAGCAGCTGCTACAGTCTCTGAGTCTCAGGTGACTCAGCCGTCCGAGCTCACTTCACTGCTACAGCAGCTCGTGACCCAGCAGAGAGAGGACAGGCTTGCTCAGGAGGAGGCCAGGAGAGCCCATGAGGCCCAGATTGCTGCTATACAGAGAGAGGCCGCCCGAGAGCGGGCTGCGACCGAGGAGCGTTTTGTCGGGCTTATCGACAGAGTTTCACAGAGGACAGACGCTCAGTTTCAGCAGATGCAGCAGGGGATGATGGCGATGTTCGGGATGATCTCACAGCTTTACTCTCACACCGGACTCGCCCCGCAGCAGCCAGGACAGTCAGGCCTTCAGGGTGTTGGAGCACCTCAGCTTGCCGTCACACCAGCTCCTCCTCCTCCAGCTCCTACTGCAGCTCCAGCTACCTCAGCGACACCGGAGACCACGTTCTCGATGTCAGCACTCTTTGGGTCTGCCGGTCGTCCGCTCTTTTCACCACTGCCGGCGACCACACTCTTTCAGGACTCACCGCCAGCGGTTCAGTCGGTCGCCCTCCCCTCCTCACTTCAGGCAGCACCTTCAGGGGGAGGAGCAGTAGAGGAGTCCCTGCTTCCACAGTCGACACAGCCGGCAGCCTCAGCAGTCACCTCTTCAGATATTGGTACTTCTTCTGCTGACCCGGTTACGACTTCTACGGATCCTCTACCAGGCAGTGCCAGCACGAGAGCCTCCACGACAGTTACTCCCCCAGTGAGCTCAGACCCAGACCAGCAGCTTCCATCTGTCACCGAGGGTGAGAGTTCTCCGTCCGATGACGACGACCCGGACCGCTTCGTCGCCGTACCACGACAGCACGACCCGTAGCTCGCCTTTTGGTGCTTTGATGCCAAAGGGGGAGAGGTGTTAGGGTGAGCACCAGAGTTAGGGGGAGGGTAGAGCTAGAGAGAGCTCGTAGTTATCAGGACTTTGATTCTTTGTATCTCTTTGGGGAGGGTAGAGCTAGAGAGAGCTCGTAGTTATCAGGACTTTGATTCTTTGTATCTCTTTTGGTGTTAGTTCATGGATATGTACATTTGTCGCTTGAGTATGCCGTGCTTTGAGACATATCTATGAATTTCGTTTGAGCCGTTGAGCTCTTTGGTCCTTCTTTTTGAGTTTGCTTGTGTTTATCCTGCTTTATCTTTCTCGCTCTCTCGTTATTTATGTTTGTGTTGTCATCAATCACCAAAAAGGGGGAGATTGTAAGCATCTAGGCCCTCAAGGTATGTTTTGGTGATTAATGACAACCATTATTGTGACTAATGAGTTTGTGCAGCTTAATAGATCATTATCGCTCATTTGGTCATATGTCAAAAGAGAGACCCCTCAATTTCGGTTATTCTAAAAGGCGATCTCGGTTTTCAACTTATATATGTCAAGGCTAAGGATCTTTCTAGTCCTAAGTGTCACAAGGTTGAGAAGGACACTTAGGTTAGTATAGGTTTTATAGTTTTGTAGTGATCGCACTATTAAGAGGGGCTAAGGCTTAGTAACTTGAGCATGGACATGGTCATTTGAAAATGGATGCACACTATGGTCACTCAGGTTTCTAGAAGTTCAAATAAGTGGTTCTCAAACTATATCTCAAGAATATTTGGATTTCATTCAAGACTCAAAACAGAAAAGACAAAATCAGAAAAAGTCTATACACCGGTTTAACCGACGCTCTCAATTTTCTATACGTCGGTTAAACGAAGTCAGCAGAGTCTGGACAAATTCAATACACCGGTTAAACCGACGTGTTTGAAGTTAACGTCGGTGTATTGGTCCAGAGTTGGTTTTTCCAGGGAAATTCAAGTTCTATTCACCGGATTAACCGACGCTGTTTGAATCAAGACGTCGGTGCAATTGACCAGTGAGATGGTTTTTTCAAAGGAATTTAAAAGTTGTACTCACCGGTTAAACCGACGATAGGTTTGAGTTAACGTCGGTGCAGTTGTCCAGAGACTTGGTTTTTCAGTGGTTCAGTGGACAACTACACTCACCGGTTAAACCGATGCTACGTCGGTTAATCTGCCCCAGTTGTAACGGCTAGTTTTCAGAAGAGGCAGTTTACATTCACCGGTTAAACCGACGATGACAATGGGGGGTACGTCGGATTAACCGGCGCTACGCAGTTTTCTGGCAGCTTTTCTCCAACGGCTCTATTTGTGTGAGCTGCCTATATATACCCCTCCAATGGGTCATTTCGCCCACTCTTGACACCAGGCAACATCCAAACACTCATACCATAGTCAAGAGCCACTTTGAGCTTCATCATTCACATACTTGTGCTTTCAATCAATCAAGAAGCAAGATTAAGGACTTGAGTAGAGAAAAGCTAGTGTGCATCCATTCTTGGTGATCGGTTCTTGCTCAAGTGAAGGCCTTAGCTTGTTACTCTTGGTGATTGGCATCACCTAGGCGATCTTGGTGATCGGGGTGTTTCTCGCGGAGCTTGCCAAGGATTGTGGGAGCCCGGAGAAGAAGATTGTACGTGGCTTGAGCTCCACCACGCCGGGATGGTGAACGGAGACTCTTAGTGAGCGCCCAAGTCTCGGTGACATGGGAGGTGACAAGACTCTTAGTGAGTGTCACAACGTGGACTAGGGGTGTGTGCCAACACATCGACACCACGGAAAAAAATCCGGTCGTCTCTTGTCCACTCTCTTTATTCAAGCATTTTCTTTCATGCAATTTACTCATGAGCTTGACTTAGAGATCATAACTTAGCTCTACCTTGCTAGTCTTTACTTTGTTTTTATCTCTCTTAGCTTGTGTAGGTAGTTTAGTTATCCGGTTGGTGAATTGGTGCCCTACTAGTATTGCATAGGTTAAGGTTGCTTTACCTTGCTTTAGAATTTGAAAAAGGCCCAATTCACCCCCCCTCTTGGTCCATCGATCCTTACAATATGTAAAGCTGAAAAGACTAGTTTTTTGAGCTTTTTGAGTACAGAAAATCAAAAGCATCACCTAAAAGAAAAAATGTCTAAATTACTTCCCTCAACTATAGCCAAAGTCTGAATAATCCCTTAAACTATAATTTGGTTTATTTTACCACCCAAATTATACCCTTTGGTTCAAATTGCCCCCTAATACAATTTATTTAATTCCTCCATGCATAGATGGAGTTTTAAGTTGAATTTTTTTATCATTATCTTGATAGGTTAGATTGTTTAATAATAAAGTAACTATTGGTACAAAATTATATGGAAACTAATAAAGAAAATTATAACATTTTCAAATATGCATTGTGATGTACATTGATACTGCAAAATTTGAAATTAAAATTGAACTTGTGTATGAAGAAATGAATAGGATAAATTGAATTATAGTGTAAAATGAACTAAATGGCTTAGTTTAGGGGATAAATTGAGGCAAGTTATAATTTAGGGGGTTATCCGGATTTTGGCTATAGTTGAGGGGAGTAAATTGAACTTCTTTCCATCTAAAAGTTATTATTGACTTTTTAGAAGCAAAAAAGCAAGCAACAACTTTTCAAAAAAGCTCCAAAAGTTGCAGCTCAAACAAATAGGTCATAAACTTTTTTTGGCAAATATTTTTTAAAACGGTTTTAGCTTCAACAAAAAACTAGCTACCTCCGTCCAAGAATATAACTATTATTAGGTTTTCTTCAAGTTAAACCGTTTAAAGATTGATAACATAAAAATGATATTAGTTTATTCATGATGAAACCAACTATTGCAATATGTAACCTTTTCTATTTAAAAATAATTATTTTGAAGATACTATTGGGTAAAAGTAAAAATATTGGACTTTGATCAAATCTAAAAATTGCTATATTTTGCAAGGAATGCAGCACTTCAGGAATTCAAACTACGCCAATCGAGCCCGCTTGTCGGTGGAGTTGCGTGGGCCGAGGAACGGGGTGCTCGCACGTCGCTGGGGCTTGTGGGCTTGGGTTGGGACGGGGGACCCACGCGCCTGTGTCAGCTACACTGCACGGACATCTTAGCCCCACTAGGCTTGTCTCCATGCGGGCCCGCGGGCTTGTGAGGAATGGAAATGCCCGTGCCGTCACGCCGCCGTTCGTGCTCTCTTTCTCTCTCTATCTCTTCCCAGTTCATGCCTAGCTCTGCCTGCCTGCGTCAAGCTGCACCTCTGCAAATTTTCTACTCTATAGTTTTTTTAGATTACACAGTATAATATAGGCACTCATAATGTACGCACACTCACACCCCTATGAACACACGTACGCAAATTCTACCCCTACGAGCATCTTCGAAGACTGAGCCGGTAAATTCTCGAGATTGACGAAGTCACCACAGACGTCTCGTTGTCGACGAAAACATCGTCTACAACTGAATGCCCAACACCGTTAAATCCTAGAATATTCGCTCCTATGAAGAGTCGAACCCAGGACCTCAAATACTACTAAGACTCTTGTAACCACTAGACTATGGACCTTTTCGCTTCTACTCTATAGCTATGAGAGCGCCATTGGCTAGCTCCCTCCAACGGACCTCGCTGATCTTGCAAATTCACTTCAGGAGTTCAAGGGCCCATCTGATCATAGTACTCTCTTTTTTTTCTGGAACACGAATATTGGACCAGCATTAACTTGTGTGCAATTGTTGAGACAGCCAATTGCCATAGCAGCTCCTGCGTTTGTTGCTAGCATGGGCTTGTTTGGCATGGCTCTGCCAAACAATTTTTTTTGCCAAACAGGTCAACTCCAAAACTCCATGGAGTTCTAAAACTCTGGAGTTGTAGTTCATTTTTTTTTTGAATTTTGGAGCACCTCTTTTGCAGCTCTAGAAACTTCTATTATGAACCTATATGTGGAGTTGGGTTAAAATTACCCATCATTGTCACCCATTACACAAAAAACGGTTCGTTCTTTTCTTTCTCTCTCGCACGTCGAGCGGACCTCCTCTCGGCCGCCGCCGCCCTCCCCTCCAACCTCCGCCCCCGCAGGTGCCACCCATGGCCACCGGTGGCCCGCTCCGCTGTCGCCCACGGCGGCCTCCCCTCGGTCCCGGGTCCCCGCCGGTGAAGTCCTCCCGCCAGTTCCACCCTCACCGCCGGTCCCTCCCTCACCGCGGGTCCCTCCCTCCCCGCAGGCTCCACCATCTGCCGCTGATGGCGTGCTCCGCCTTCACTGACGTCGCCCTCCCCGTCGGTGGCGCCCTCCTTTCCCTCCCCGTCGATCCTGCCAGCCCCTTCACGCCGCCGTCCTTCCTCCTCACTGTGGTGCTCGCCGCGCACGGCGAGTAATCCAGACGGCACGCATGCGGAGGCTGCCTCGGTGGTCAGTGCCGCTCCCCTCGCGGGCTCGCTGGAGCAGCAGCAGTCGCCTCCTTCCACTGGCATCGAGCGACGGCGACGGCGACGACTTTGCTTGTGGATTTGGGGGAAAGAAGACAGAGGGAAGGATAGAGTATGACATGTGGGTCCCGTGAACTAAGGGCAAAAATGACAATCCACCCTCACAGTCCTTTTTTTGGAGCTGGAGATACCATTCGTGCCAAACACACCATCCAGCTTGCTCCAACTCCATCCAGAGCTAGTGTAACACCCCGGTGTTAATTTCGATGCTAATCGGGTGCTTAAACCGCTGATTACGGACTTAAGCTCATCGTTAGCGTTAATCGAGTTCGTGCGGTAAACATCGTTTTAGCAGTATTCGATCGAGTTTTTGTCTCTGATCCGAGCTTCAAATCAAGTTGTGCCCAAAAACAAAGTTGTAGATCATCTTGTCCTCTACAACTTCTATTTTGGTCAAATTTCGGATTTCAATGTGAAAATTTGAGTTTTGGGCGGTCAAACTTTGATCAATTTCAATTCAAACGAATTAAACCCGGTTACTGTGCTCTCCAGTGAACCGTACGCGCGCCCATGCCGTGACCCGCGTCGTCGCCGGCGACGCCACGCGTCGGCCGTCGACGATCCTCGCTCTCCGCGCGGGCGCGTTCTATCCCTTCTCGAGGCCACGTTGCCCTTATCCAGTCCCGGTTCCGTCTCCGTTTTCCCCACCCCATCGTCTTCTTCCTTGGGCTCACGCCGAGCAAGCCGAGCAGAGCTCGCTGCCGGAGCTGCCCCGGCCAGACCTCACTGCCCCGCCTCGTTTCCTTGCGCCCAGTGCCGCGCGAGCTCGCCCCGAACCTCCTCCATCCATCCACGAGCGCGGCCGTGCCGTATCCCGACCGAATCGAGCCCGCGACCGCCGGCCACCATTGACAACCCCGTCGAGCTCCGCCCCCTCTCGTCGAGTTCCACTTTCCGGCCTCCCTTCGCTCAAATCGAGTCGCCGGTGAGCTTCTCCACGCGCCCCTCTCCCTTCCCAACCCTATCCCCGCTCGATTCCGCGGCCGCCGGCGCTGGACCACCGCCGCGCCACCGTGGTCGCCATGGCGCCGCCGCTGCGCCCGCTGCGGGCTGCCTCCGCGCGGGTCCCAGTCGCGCGGCCGTGCGCCCCCGCTCCGCCGGACCCTCCTGGCCGCGACGCGCCCCGCCCCTTCGCCGGTCAGCGCCGCCACCGGCGAGAACGCCGCCGCCGCAGCAAGCCGCCGCCGCCCCACGCGCTTCCCGCCCCGCCGCGCATGCGCCCTGGCCGCCACCCCTCTCTCGCGCCCTGCTCGGCCGCGGGCCCCGCGCTGGCTCCGCGCGCGAGCCGCTGCGCTGCCCCGCTGGCCGGCCCATGGCCGCCGCGCGCGCAGCCGCGCCGCCGGCGTGAGCGGCCGGGCAAAACAGAGGAGCCGCCCGTCCCCTCTCTCTGTTCCACCGCCAAGTGGGGCCCACGGCTCCAGATTTGTTTTTCTTTTTGTTGTTTTCTGCTGAAAAGTTTGATAATTTCTACAAAAATGCAGAAAAATCCTAAAAATACAAACTAAAGTTTGTTAGGTTTCTAAAATCAAGGTCTTCAGATGAAAAATATTTGTGCAGGTGAAATGTCACCTTTGCCCCTGCTTAAATTGTGTTTTGTGTTTAAACTAGTTTATTTAATATCGGTTGTTTTGTTTGTCTAAAAATCAGGAAATTTATGCAGTGGCCTAATATTTGTATGTGTAATCCTCTATAAAAATTTCAGGTGTGGGTGCTGTGCACTTTTGTGTAAGTTTAATTGTGTTTAGTTTAACTGGCTAGGGTTAAAGTAAATGCTTTCCATCGTCGATAAATGTTGGAGATTTTATGTGGCATGCTTTACCAAAATCATTGTTATTCTGATAATCCTTGTGGCTTGATCATACCTGCAGGTTGGTCTTGCTTTTAATTTGATCCTAGCTAGGCTCTTTTCTTTTATAGTTGTTGTATTTAATTCTTTCATGCACGCATGTGTTTTGCAACAAAACAAATCCCTAGTTAAGTTAATCCATGTTGTTCTAGGGTGGTATTTAAATCTTTCGAAGTGAGTTTAGTAACTTTTGCTTGATAGGAAACACTTCAGGCTAAAAGACATTTGAACCAGGAACCCGTCTCAGCGCTGAACCATCTCTTTTGAACCATAGTTAGGGCTGTGTTTTATCCATGCTTTCTTGTATGTTTACTGCATTGCTTTGCATCATTTCATGAGTTTCATGCATGGCATCTTTTTATACGTGTAGACGTCACGAACGAAGCGGTTGACGAGCCGGTTGCTGAGCCGGTCCAGGAGCCACAAGCAGGAGCACATCAGGAGGACGCAGTCGAACACGCTCCCGAAGAAATCGCTAACCCCGCTGACCTGCAAGGCAAGCCCCGGAGCATATCCCTTATTTTAATTACTCCATGTTATATTAAAGTAATGTGCATTTACGTTGAGGAATTGATTGGAACCATAGATGCATAATCTTGAATAACCAGTGTCCTTACTAGTGCAGTTATCATTAGCACCGCTATGCTTAAGTAAACCGGTAGAAGACGGGTGATTTCCTGTCACCCGCGAGATATAGGGTTGTTACTTCAGGCAGTGTTATGAGAAATAATGCAATGAGAAGGGAAATTGGAGACCGGGCGGAGGTAAAGTTGGATATGATTATTGAGTAAGGAAAGTTGAGTCTCCGCCTGCGTCGATTGAGGACCGTTCCGTTGTTGGCCCTTTGACTGAGGATTGAACAGTACTAACCGCATGCCGGAAGTAGGAGGTAGTCGAAACCGGTAAGCTCAGTACCATATGCGCACTGGTAGGCGGACTTGATACTGTCTTCACCAGTGGAGCTAGTACAGAAACTCATGGCTGACCCTTCGTTGGTATCGGTGGGGCTAGCAGTCCCGGGTCGCAGGGCAGTTCGCCTATTCGGTGTGCATATGTGAAGGGTTGGTGTGTATAGCCCGACGGGGCATATACATGCCGTGTTGGTTAGGTCCACCTTGCAAGGTTAAATCGGATCGATTCGCCGTGACTCGCGGATATGAGAGCCTTGGTCAATGCGTCACATCGTAGTAAGGATTGAAAGGTCAGAAAGAGAAAAGTTGGACTTTTGTTGATATTCTTGAAAAGATAATATGATTAACTATGTGTGCTCTAGAGAATTAGGCAAACCTAGTTTCTAGCTATCAACACAATTGGAGCTAAAATATCGAAAGTAAGGATCCAGTTTTAGTAGCTTTTCAGCAAAATAACCCAGAGCCAAAGAGCTGTGCATGTCTAGGTAATGGGCTAAGTATACCCATAGACGGGTAAGCCTTGCTGAGTATTAGAATACTCAGGGTTTGGTTGTAACCCTTCTGAGCAGGTTGTATTCCGGAGAACTTCGAGGAAATTAGAGCGTCCTGGAGTGGTCAGCCTCTTCCTCCAGGTTGGACGGTCGAGTGGGTTCCGTCTTCTCCGTGAAGTGAAGGCAGGTGAGCCTCACATCAGTGGGCAAGATGTGAAGTTCGTCTTTTGGTCATCGACGTTATTTATCGTATTGTATTTTGAAGCTTGTTTCAAACCTGTTTGTATTTCCGCTGCGTTTGAACTCTGTATTCGAATTATAACCTTGGCTTGTAAAACTTTATTGTAAATTAATTTGGAGACTGTTGTTTAACTCTGGTTACAAGTTAAGTTTGAAAACTTTTGTTGCTTGTAATCACCTGTGCTCGTCTTTTGACGAGAGTTCCTGTGCAATCGATCCTGGTTAAAGCAGGCAGTCTGAGTGTACTGGTGAAGTGCAGTAGTGGTGGTTTAAGTTAAATGGTTAATTAGTGCACTTGATCGGTATTATTTGGACTGTTCTGTGACAGCTAGCTCCAGCTGGAGTTTTGGAGTGGAGCTGCTCCAGACAGAGTTGGAACCATGCCAAATAGGCGCTATGTTACTTTTTTTCACTCTCGTTCCACACAGAACCCATGGGCCCATCGTCGTCATGCTCACGTGCTCTTCATTTTTTTTGCGGTAGCTGAACCCCAACCCCAAGCATGAGCTAGCCATATGGAACATGAGAGCTTCACGTGTTGATACCGTGAAGGTCGTATTTCGATTTTCTTTTCTTTTGTTATTTATTGCCGTTCTCCTTTATTTTTCCTTTTTTATTACTATGTTCGTTCATGTTTATTACTAAGGCTGTGTTTAGTTCGCGAAAAAGTTTGTGCTTTGGTACTGTAACATATTTCGTTGTTACTTGACAAATAATATTCAATTATAAACTAAGTAAGCTTAAAAGATTCATTTTGTGCTAATCAATTAGACTATGTAATTAGTTATTTTTTCAACTGCATTTAATGCTCCATGCATGTGTCCAAAAATTCGATATGATGGGTACTGTTGAAAATTTTTTGGGAACTAAACATGGCCTAAAGAACTTAGAAAACAGCTGAATTAGTGCAGGTTTAATGTATTGAGGTCCAGGAGATTTAAAAACACATCGATATGGGCGTGTGGCATTTTGCATGATTAGAACCAGATATAACTAGCACAAGCAGGTCAAAACTCCCGCTAAAGAAGAGCTTCACAGATGGCTCACCTGTCGGTGGATCCGTATGTATCAGCCGCGGTGGGGTGCGCGAGCCCGTCGTTCGCTTCGCTTCGCGTCGATTTTTCACGAGAGCCGGAGGGAGGGTCCCTCAGTGACATCATGGGCCCACAAGAAGAAGACTGTTTCATGCTGGCCCTACGTGTCGGCGACGGGTGCAAACTCGCCGCGGTGGCGCGTGAGGCGTCCGTCCCTGTGTTCTTGTCTGCGTCCGTCCAATTCGTACATGTGCGCCCGCGTCATGTTGGGGGGCCTTTGGGGGACGGGCGGAACGGAACCGCGGAAGATAGACCGGAGGCGTGCAACGGTGCAATGCAAAGTTACAGAATCGCCCCTTCACGGGAGTTCACCGTCAAACGAGATTTATCGGGACAATGGACAAATCAGTTCCTACTGCTATCCCGATCTGTCGTAATGTTTTTGCATGTCTTGGCCTAATACGAATCCTACAAATTCCTATCTGCAGTCTACTAGACGTGGTAACTGATGGATCGTGGTTCTAATATTTCCTTCACAATTCAACTTAAAATTTAAATATTTTTAACTTCAAAATATATAAAATACTAGGGTGTAAATTGGTGATCCTTAGGTACACCTTCAACTCTCTTTAGTTTAAATAAATGAGGCCTCACTTTGAAAAAATAGTACTAATATTTGAACTAAAAAGAATTGGAGGTGTACCCACCAATCTACAGAACTCTTCCATTTTTAGAGCGATCCTTAAAATTTTTAGGCTAAACTTTTAGATCCTTTACCACCGTATCTACTGCTAGTTGTAACTTGGTCTTCCAATTTTTGCATTGGCAGGCGCACCCAATGCATGTGTTCCTACTTGCATGAGTTTCCATGATTCTTTTATCAACTAAGATAATCTTACAATTTAAAGCATAAGACATTTTGGTTTTTTCTAAATTAAACTTTTATGTCTTTGGTCAAGCCAGAAAGACTACTAACATGTATAATATCAAATGCATGGTGAATTTAGTAAAATTAGGTTTATGTTATAAATGTTAGTGTATTTTCTCAATAAACTTAATAAAAGCTATTGAAGTTTGACTTAGGATAAAAAATATTATGCTAGCTATATTGTCAAACTTTTTGCTGCCTCCATTCTCGATATGGTGGTTGTTTACCTTTTCCGATCATCGATATATTTTGATAGTTTATAGTAATATAGTACTTAGGTATAGATTTGTACTGGTATGATATAATTTCTAAAATGAAAATGTAATAAATATATTTGTTATGCCATAAATCTTGATATGTCTAAACATGCCAAACCTTTTTCAAGTTAGGTGTCATAAATTTTGTGGTGACAAAAAAGAAAGGGCAAGCAAAAGACCGAAAGAAAAGCATGGGACAACCTTTGACATCATAATTGACCAAGGTGCTTATTAAATGATGCAAGAGAAGAAAAAATAGGCATGGCACAGAAAAAAAGGAGTCAAAAATCAATGATGGTGATGAAATTGATAGGTGAAGTACAGCAACATGAAGATGATAATGTAATATATATAGTGTGACAAATTGAGTAGCGCTATAAAAGGGTGCAACTTAGGATTTGCTGCCTTGGTCCTGCGACCCTCTATTCTAAAATAAAATCTAACTAAATCCTAATGTGGCATTTTATTGAGGTAAAATGACAGTCATTTCTTTCTTTCAAATGTAGGGTTACCTTTTGGAAATCAATACACCTGCAAAATAATTTTATACGTACAAATCAATTTGAGGGGAAGTGTAATAAAAAATGCTACACTCCATACAAAATATTAACTCCCAACAGCTAGAAACTCAAGTATGCTTAATAAGGTGACAGTATTCAAATCACAACTAGCATGAACTTTTGGTATTTGCATGCATAGTATATATATATAAAAAAGACCGAACTTCTGAGAAAATAGAAAGGACGACCACATTGTCATATATGGAAGCACACATACCAAATAAAAATATGCCTCTTGATCAAATGGGTAACATTGTCCTTCAACTCCATAACTTCTTGTTCCGGGTTCAAAGCATGACACTTTCCTAAACCAAAACCTGGGCTCACTCTCCCCTAGATTAGAAATGAAATGGGAGGTGTGAGATATGATGTAGATTTAAGATTTATCCTACTCTTTTACCATGTTGTTACAAGGTTTTGGTTGTCCGTCTTTTTTATCATGTCTTTTAACTTCTCAATACTATGGGGAGATTATTTCATTAGTCCTATGGTGCATTTGAGCCAAGGTTTTACGAGATTTAGTGATTAAATCAATCCTTCAATTCCACAATGCTCTTGTATTGGTGGTACTTTGTTTTTCATCTAACCTTCAGCACCATTTGCAATCGATCACTCTTGCATAGTTGGTATTGATGTTCACCCATCATTTAGATTATGCACATTACCAACACATGCTATCAAATTTTGTGCAATCAGCTACTAGTGTGAAAAACATCATTATTATTGGGAAAGTTTTTGTAACCGCAATATTGGCGATAGTATTAAAAGTTGGAACAAGTCCATTTTACCCCCCTGAATTTGTCAAGGAGTCCGGATTACCCCCCCTGAACTACAATACCGGGAATACACCCCCCTCAACTCTCAAAACCGGACAAATCACCCCCTGACTGTGTGGAGGTGGTTTCCCACGGTGGGCCCCACTTGTCAGTCCCACATCTCTCTCTTTCCCTCTTTCTCGCTCTCCCCGAGCTCACCGCCACCGCCGAGCTCTCTCTCTCTCTCTGCGGATCGAGCGCGCACCTCCTTGCCCTCCCCGTCGGTCGTGGACCTCGCACGCGGGCGGCGCAGCGCACCTCCCTTTCGCTCCCGTGCCGGCGCCCCTCCTCCCTCCCCTGCGGCGGCGGCGGGCGGGCGGGCCATGGCCGGGGCTCGAGCTCGGTTGTTGGCGGAGGGCCGCGCAGTGTGACTCTCCGGCCTCCCTCCCTTCACCGCGCGGTGCAGCGGCGGCGACCGGATCCGCCCCTCTCTCTCCCCCTGAGCTCACTGCCGCCGCCGAGCTCTCTCTCTCTCCAGCGCGTAGGCGGCGGCCGACCCAAGCCTGGCCGGCGGGAGCCCGGCGCGGCGGCCACAACACACAGGTGGCCAGGCCATTGGCTGCGCCTGCTGTCCCCGCATAGGCGGCCGGCGGGCGGAGCTCCAGCGGCGGGGCGAGGCGGCCGGTGGCTCGAGAAGGCATGGACCGGCCCACGGCGGCCGGCGGCGCGGGCGTGCGAGCGGCTCAAGATGCAGGGGGTGGTGAGCTCGGGGGAGAGAGAGAAAGAGAGAAAGAGAGAGATGAGAAGCTGACAGGTGGGGCCCACTGTGAGAAACCTCCTCCACACAGTCAGCAGGTGATTTGTCCGGTTTTGAGAGTTGAGGGGGGTTGTATTCCTGGTATTGTAGTTCAGGGGGGTAATCCGGACTCGTTGACAAATTCAAGTGGGTAAAATGGACTTGTTCCTTAAAAGTTCGAAGTTATATTTGGTTATTTTGTAACCGAACCGGTCCGCAATTAATGAACTAAAACCTCCTCCAACTAGGCCATAATTAATGAACTAAATATAACTTCGAACTATCACAAAAACCTAATTTTCAACCTTCAATTAAGAAACAGGATAATAGAGGCCATCCAACTGTTGAAACCGGACAAATTTAGCACTAAGAAACTGGATAATAGAGGTGGTTTTCCATTTTGTGAGAATTAAAATATTCAATTTTAAACTAAAAAATTATAACTAATTCATTTTAAGTAAAAAAAAATTACAAAATGAGTATCAAAACTTTTCTAAAAATGTAACCTATCTATAAGCACAATACTTGTTAGTTATTCAAATCTAAATTTTTTATGTTTATAATATTTGGTTGCTTATAGTTATACTTATTATTTTTGAATAACTAAGATTTAAATGGAGAAATAATAGATATGTTACATTTTTAGAAAAAAATTGGTACAAATTTCATATTTTTCTGATTTAAAATGAATTAGTTTGTATTTTCTAGATCTAATTAGATTTTTTTATTTTTTTAAATAAAAATCACCTTCAAACCCACCCCAAGGGCCACATTTATCCAGTTTTAACAGTTGGATGAGATATGTTGTCCGGTTTTGTAGTTGAAGGTTGAAAATCAAACTTTTGCTATAGTTCAAGGGTGTAAATTAGACCTCTCCCCTAAAAATACCACATTTTTCTTACACATGCAATCAAATTTTAGGAAATTGACAGCTAGTGTTTTCCTTCGGCATTGTGGTTTGGGCATCAGAGATAAAAGCACCATTATTTGTAAAAAGTAATAATTACTATAATGCTGTACAAGTATACATCGCAGCATGATTAAAAAAATATTCCAAGTTACATTTGGTTATCTGGATAACCAAACTTGTCCTTCATTAAAGAACTTGAACAAACTGGTCCGTAATTAAAGAACTAAAATAAAAACCTCCCAGAACGTGAGTAATCAAATTCTGGACCGTCCACTAATAATGCCGGTGCTAGAGAAAACCACCAATCTTTGGAAAGTTTTTATCATACTACAATATCATGCAAATATATATATCCCCCGGTATATATAGAATTAGTGGTTTGAAGTTACGTTTGGGAGAAGTAAGCAATGCCGTAGCACTCCACCAATAACCAGGCCGCGGAATTGAATAGTGTACCTTAAATAGCCGTGGCACTAGAACCCGGACGCGGATACATCCCCATCCATTTCCACAAGCCACTGATTGATTGGAGATACCTCATACGACGACCGACCTGCAAGCAAGCAAGAAACAGAGAGAGAAGCAGGGCAGGCAGCAGATTCTCCCATTCCATTCTGGCCGTGTTTAGTTCCAATGCAAAAAAAATTTGCAATGAAATCTTGCTAATTTGAAATACTAAATGAAGTTTATTTATAATTTTTTTTTGCACAGATAGGTTGTAAATCGCGAGACGAATCTAATGATGCTAATTAATCCATGATTAATCCATAATTAGCGGATGGTTACTGTAGCATTCTGTTACAAATTATGAATTAAGTAGGCTTATTAGATTCGTTTCGCGATTTACAGTTCATCCATGCAAAAAGTTTTATAAATAGGCTTCATTTAGTACTCCATACATATATTAAAATATTTGATGTGATGTTTTTTTGTTAGGCTAGCTCCAACGGTGCCCCCCATCCCTCCCCCCACCCCATATCCGGGGAGCTATAGGGGGAAATCCGATCCAACGGTTCCCCCTATAGCTCCCCCTATATACGGGGGGAGTTTCAACTCCCCCCACATATAGGGTGAGTTTCAACTCCCCACATATCTCTAATCACACCGTTTCTTCACGATATTAATCTCGTTTGAGCCCCGTAACATGATGATAATGTGTATTATGACAGTACAAATACTGTATGATTTTTTTAAAATTCAAAAACGTTAAATAAATAGTTAGTTAATGAGTGATAGTATATAGGGGGAATAGATATGGGGGGAATGATTGGAGAGAAGGAGTTATGGGGGGAGGAATCTTTTGGAGGGAGGTAGTAAAATATAGTAAATAGTACGTTTGAGGGGAGTTAGATGGGGGGAATGGTTGGAGATAGCCTTACGGAGTTTAAAGATCTGTTTAAAGATCTCTCCCGTCCAATTAATCCGCCGCTCTGAGCTGATAGCACCCCACGTCACACCACCCAATCCCCTTTTCTCTCATCTAAGCACCCGACGCCATCCAAAAACTATTTCTAATTAATTAATCAATAATTCTCCATTAATTAATTAATTTATCTCAAGGAGAGATGATGATATTTGTAACAGTACCAGGGAAAAAGGCCACGTACAGCCAAGGAGCCCAAGCGGAGCCCTACCCTGTCACTCACCTACAGCCCTTTCCTCTGCTGCAGTTCATTATCTTTCTCCATTTTCCTTTAAAAAACTAGAAATTATATTTTTTGAGGAAACAATTTTTTATTTGGGGAACTCTCGACGTGTCAATGTGAAAAGAGAGAAAAAAAGGAGAGCGGCAGCGGGGGAAGAAAAAACAAAACAAACTGGAAATGAATTCCAACCTGGTGCGACCGCACCGAGATGCGGACACCCGGTCGCCAACGCGCGCACGGGCGCCTCGCCCCAGCCTCCCGCCGCGCGTGACAGACAGCTGGCTCCCACCGGTGCCTGGGCCCACTCGCCATAGGGACGGCCCGTCGTGGGTGGAATTCGCCTGGGGCGCGTAGCGCGGGGACTGGAGCCGCGGCCTGGAGGGCTATAAATAGAACCCCACCCCCTGGCCTCCTCCCCTCACACCCACCCCCCCTCCTCCCCTTCCCCCCTCTCTATCACCAAGTCGTTCGTCACGCAGAGGACCCCCCGGCCGCTCGTTAGAGGCGAGGCGAGCAATCGAAAGCCGGAAGGAAGCCACACCTCCTCTCTTCCAAAACCAAACCGAAAAGGGCAAAAAAAAATATATTGCAAGAGAAAAAAAAAGGAACCCAACACAAGCAGCAGCCCAGCGGCGCATCACAGGGGGAAGGCAACGAAGCAGGCAGGGGAGGGCAAACGGGGAAACCAACCCTAGTCAACAGCCGCCGCCCTCGCCCGGCTGGATCTGGCTGCCGTCGAAGCTGACGCCCGACGATCGCCTGGTACGGAGATCCTACTCCTCCCATCGGGACCATACCCTAGGAGCCGCCGTGTCACGGAACGGGCGGATTGGAACGGAACGGAACGGAACCCTAGCCGCGGAGGGTGGGTGGCGCCGTGTCGGTTGGTTAGAGCACGGGACTGATTTCTAATTTCATTTCTCTGGAACGGGACCCGTTGGGGATGTCGAATTCGCGCTTTAATGGAACGAGGAAACTTTTTTTTTACTTCCTCGGGGCGATTCTGCCGAATCTGGAAGCGGAATGTCGAATCTAGCAACTGTTTGGGCGCGACCTGCTTTATGGGGAGAATTTGGGGGAGATTTATTGATTTAAGGCGGGTATATAAATACGGCGTCCTGGTAGATCGAAGAACCAGAGGGTTAGTGGACCGTAGTGTTATGTAGCAGGGAGTAGAAGTTAAGGTCCCCCTTTCTGGAGTGAAATGTGCTGTTCGGATGGTCCACGTGCTGTTGCTCTGCTGTTTTCAGTGAACTTTGCTTCTGTGATTAATTTGTTGTTAGGTTCTTCTATTGAACATAGGGTTACCAGCTCAACGTTATTTCTATTACCATTACCTTTCAATTAATTCAGAGTGTGTAGATTGTCATAGCTTGAGGAGTCATCTTGTCATTTCTACTTGCAGGGATAAATTGTGTTCTGTCTTAATTAGATTCCAAGTCTGAGTAGTTCTGGATCATTGACTTATTTGTTTTGAGTTTGTGAACAGCGGTTTGTCCTTTGGATTTGAATCTCTCTTTTGAAATGCTCTAGTCACTATTATGCTAATTGTCATATGCTAGTTTGTGAACAGGTCGTGTGATATGGCAAGTAGAAAGTCCAAAGGTTCATTGATGTTCTTCTCCTTGGGTGTCCTGTTTTTGTTAGTTACCTCCCATTCGCGACATAGCTGAAATTGTGCAGGACTTGGACTCATTCTCGGTGCATTTGTCAATGTGTATAGTGGACATCCTGTGTTTTAGGTTCAGGTCATTATTTTCGTTTATAGATGCAGGGTGCTACATGTTCTGATTTAGTTCTGATTAAGTCTGAATGGCACTGAGTTATCGACACATTCCGATTGAGTCAGCAGGTGAGTATTATCTGTTATTTTAGATAGAGGTGTACGAGAACACTATTTAGCTATTTATATGGTTAAGTTTTGCATAAAGGGTTTGTTTGTCATTTCAGATGCTGGAGTTCAGTTTGTTGTTAGCTTTTAATTTGGGCTGGAGTTGCTATTGTCAGTCAATTTTAAGAGATGTTGTTGTTTATTGGTAGCATAGATTTGGGTCACATGTAATGCAGTATCATTTGGACCGTCCTTATCAGTTGTGGATCTAAGCAAAGAGTTGATGTTTTTGCTATTTTGTTGATACCCATTCTTTTCGTAATTTTCCCATGGTTTCTGTTTGTTTGGAAAATTATTTTATTTTAGATGAACTTAAAAACCAGCTCGATCCCAACCTGTAATTTATTTGTGTGCTGTTAATATTGGATAGCTTATTAACTGCACAATAGTTATAGGTTAAATTTAGCTCATCTGGCATCTCCTTTTATATGGAAAGTGTGTTCCTTTCCTAAAACTAAACATGTGTGCTTCTCACATTTGTAATTTCTATAGTGTGGCTTTGTGGGTTTCCTTTAGAAAAATGACACTGTGTATAGACTATGCGTAACCATGTTAAAATTTACATATATGCAATATGCACAATCTCTTTTTATGCCGTGCATGTCTATGTACTTATTTACTGTAAAAGGGTCTGCCTGGATGCTGAGATCCTGTGTCACTAGAATCCAAATTCTTGAGATGGGTAGGAAGTGGACAACAAGAGAAGGAAACGCTCTGGTTCAGAACATGAAAAGAATCCAGCGGAGAATGACATTCAGATTGCACCACCTGATTGAAATTGTTCTTCCCTGCAGTATCAAGCAATGATGACTCTGCTGTATCTGTTCACTTCCTAGTTCATCTCTTGTTGGCTGGCCACCTCATTAGCGGACCGAAGCATCCAAGCAACCTTTGAAAATCCTATTCTTTTGTATTACTGATATATTGTGCTTGTTTGTGTTGCAGATATTTGCCCCAGCAGAAGGGCAAAAGTAACTTCCTTCCATTGGGTCCTGTTATTCAAGAAAAATATTACTGGGTCAGCTAGCTGAAAGGTTCAAGCTATATGCATTTACACATGACATGGGTTCTCGTGGAAGGATGTTATTTGACCTTAATGAACTTCCAGCAGAAGCTGATGATGAAGCTGCTGGTGTCGTGCCGCAAGAACCTGCTGCTGTCACACAAGAAGCTGCTGTTTCCGTGTCACAAGAAGCTGCTATTGTTGTGTCACAACCTCAGAAATCCCTTCCTGTTCCGACAACATATGCCCCATCTCTGTTTCAGCCAGGGGAAGGATCACAGTCACAGGGGATACTAAATAATAATGCCTTTAAGCACGCATCCATTGGTTCTGGTTTTCAACCATTTGTGAGGAGCAAAGACTCAAATAACACAAAGGAATCGATAAAGGCAGAAGATAATATGAATTCCAGTATGGCATGTTCATCCATGGTAGCTAATCACATCACTGACAATGCTGCTCCAAAGACGGAGCCTGGCAATCAGGTGTCACACATAGTTGAAAGAGAAGAAGGAGAATGGTCTGATGCAGATGTTATTTCTGAAAATGCAGGGAGTAGTGTTAGCAACAAAGATGAGTCAGTCGGAACTGCAAGTACTCATGTGAAGAAAGAATGTCAAGACAGTGAGCCCCATCTCATTAAATCTGGTGATGTGACTAAAGATGATACTGCTGCTGAATGTAGTGATGCTGAAATGACTGATGCGTCTAAAGATCAGGTTCTTCGTGGTACCACAGGATTGGATAGCATGCCAAATTTGGAATGTAAAGGAAATCAACCTGGAGATGATTTAGATGCTTGCAGCAGGTCAAAGGATGTTAAAGGAGTGGAAGCCAATTATGCATTGAAGTTTGCGATTAACCCTGCAAAGAGACCCAAGTTAAATGAACACAAGGAGGCAATGCTTGGTAAAAAACGAGCTAGGCAAACTGTCTTCATCAATGTAGAAGATGCGAAACAAGCCGGTACAATGAAGACCTCGACACCAAGGAGGCAGTCATCCTTTCCAGCACCAATTGTCACACGTACTGTGAAGGAGGCTTCTCGTGCTGCTGGTGAAAAAGCTGCAGAAAAGCAAAACCAGCAAGCAATCAGGGAGAGGCAATCTGAAATGATGGGTTCAGAACGAAGCAATTCTGCAGATCCTAGTGACCAGCATGCTGAATCTAATGGTGATGCTGAGATTGGTCCTCAGGGTCGGTCAAAGAAAATGAATGCAGAAGAACCTTACTCAGATGGATATCAACAGCCTGTACAAAGACAAGCTTCATTGAAGCAATCCATGGACTTGAAGCAACCAAAGGGTCGACCATTCTCTTCCCAACGGACTGCTGCAGGACAAAATACTGCTGATCAGAAGCCAGCCAGCAAAAGGTCAATTATTTCCAAAAAGCAAACTTTTGCAAACAATATGCAATATCAGGACTCATCTGTTGAGCGACTTATAAGGGAGGTGACAAACGACAAGTTCTGGCACAATCCAGGTTGCTTCTTTATTATCATGTTTCTTTTAGTTGTTTATGATGTTTGTTGCTTTACATGGGAAATCTAGAGCTATGCTTTTGGTTGCATTTTATTACATGCTTGCATGATTTGGGGAATTTGTTTAGGTCCTGCCATACAATTACTGCCCCTCTGTTTTAGTGTCTCCAATTAACCCCTGTTCCGCTAGGCGTCGATTAGCCGGCGATTAGGCGCGACTACGCGCTGGGCGAAGCCCGTCGCCTCACCTATGGGGGTAGTCGCCCATCTAGGCGGGCGGAGGTGGTGACTGGCGCAGAGAAGCAGGGACAGGGGCGGCGGAGGTGGCGACCGGCGCGGAGGAGGCGGGGACGGGGGCGACGGAGGTGGCGACCGGCGCGGAGGAGGCGGGGAAGGGGGCGGCGGAGGTGGCGACCGGAGCGGAGGCGGCGGGGACGGGGGCGGCGGAGGTGGCGAACGGCGCGGAGGAGGCGGGGGCGGGGGCGGCGGCGGCGCGGAGGAGGCTGGGACGGGGTCCGTGACCGGCGCGGTCGGGATGGAAGGGATAGGGTTGGATGAGGTAGATAAGGTTGCTGTACAAATTGGGCTTGGGCTGTTTTATGGGCTTTTTATGTAATATTTGGCCCATATGTGTCCTGTTTTTTCTTTTCTAATAGACTTTTGTAGGTAAAATATGAATGGATATAGAACGCCTAGCAACGCCTAGGCGCGATTAATCCCGCCTAGGCGCTAGGCTGAGGGTCAGCGCCTAGAATCCGCCTAGCGCCTAGCGGAACCATGCAATTAACACAAGCAGGACAGTGACTTGACACCCATGGAGATTATACCCTTGTTCATGTATTTTAGAATATAAAAATGTGGAAGCTCAATGTACTAAATAAATAGTTCAAATTGTATACTCTTCACCACTAGTATTCTGTATGTACTAAATATTGTTCACATTTGGTCCAAAGTAGAGTCATGTTTTATCATCATGTTCTGATGTGGCTATTGGAATATCCAATGGTATCTTGGTCAATGAATTCCTCACTAGTGATTGCAAATGTTCTGTTCTCTTGTTCTCAATTTTAGGAGTTCCAGAATCACTATTGCGTATGCTTTGCTTGTGTACCTGTGTTGCCTTAATTTGACATTTAACTTGAATTTCTTATCTGAACAGAGGAGGCAGAACTTGAGTGTGTTCCTGGAAGCTTTGAATCGGCTGAGGAGTACATTAGAGTTTTTGAGCCTTTGCTTTTTGAGGAATGCAGAGCTCAGCTTTATAGTTCGTATGAGGAGAGTCTTGAGGCTGTGGGGAGGGATGCACATGTAGCAGTACGAGTAAAAACCGTGGATAGACGAGAAAGAGGTATGCGTTTTTTCTGAACTTTTATAGAACATATTTAAATCTCCAATTAGTGCAGTCAGCTAATCACCTGATTGTTCTTTGGTTGATGCATCCAGGATGGTATGATGTTGTTGTTCTACCGATGCATGATTATAAATGGAATTTCAAAGAGGGTGATGTCGCTATTCTGTCATTCCCACGGCCTGGTTCAGGTAGATCACTGAATTGTTCCTTAACGCATCTTTTTTCTCAGAAGATCTCCAGAATACGTGTATTTATTCCTTTGTTATTTGTAGCTGCTCAATCAGGTCGATCTAGCAGGAGGGCTGTTGGTTCAAATGAAGATGCTGAATCAGAATGTGGACGCCTTGTTGGTACTGTTAGGCGCCATATGCCTATTGATACACGCGATCCAATTGGAGCTATTATCCATTTTTATCTTGGAGATTCTTTCGATTCTAACAGGTACTAAATTTTTTTCGGAATGTGATTGTTCTTGTTTATGTCATATCGTTCAAATTGCATTTTCACAACAAATTTATTATGGCCTCTACATTCCTAAAGGATCTAAACCTGCATTTGCTTTAATTTTGTTTCTCTTTGGAAGGATCTCACAACCAGTTAATTGGTTTTCTGTTATTTCTCATGTTTGTCTAGCTAAGGTTGTTTTGTGAGCTATATTTCTAAATCCAGTGAAGTGTTTTGGTTGCTTATACATTGAATCGAGTCATCGACCATAAGGCATAGTCTGTAAGATTGATTTCACTGTAGCTCGGGTTATGATTGGAGTTGTGTGCTAAACTTAAATAGATTAACTGTTAGACATGCATGTTTTGACCTATCTATAGAATGCACTAGAAGACGCGAATGTTTACTTATTAGATACTGTAGTTTCATTGCCGGTGATACAATATTTAACAATCTCTCCTGTTTAAAAGGTTTGTCCTGGGTATTTTCATGTTCCCTCGAAATAGCAGTAAATTGTAGCCTAAACGCAGAGCCCTCTAGCTTGCATTTCACTGCACTTCCATTCTAGTTTATTTGAGAACAAGAAGTGCACTTCCTATTTAGATATGGGCAGTCAGGGCCATACAGCAGCAGGTGTGAAGTGGGCACCTGCACAGGCCATCCACATTTTCTTGTTTATTTAGTTTTATTAAAATATGGTAAAATGATAATAAGCAAGCTTTTCAACATTTCTAGATTGCTGTTGCTCTTCATGACTTTCGGCGCTTTCTCTCATCATATTCTCTTAGCCACACAAGTAATGCTCGTCATGTATAGAGTTAGAACACTTATACTGAATGTTATGACATGGTTTGCTTCTCTGCTTACTGATTCCTTAGGCGCAAGCATTGAAGATGGAGCCAATCATTAGTCAGCAAAAAAAGAAAAAGAAAGAGAAAGGACATGATATACTTAATAGTTGTCCACTTGTGTTCAGGATAACGAAGTTGCGTATGACACTTTTAATAGGGAAACTAGAATAGGAGTATAATTTGTGATTTAAATGGTCACGATCTGCAGTATATTTGAAATGTTTGTACTGTATGAAATTTTAAATTTTTTCTTTTTCAACCGACAATCCATTGTTAACTAAAATAGGATATTATAGGGCCTCACTTAACCCTAGAAACCTATTTGATGACTCAAGTTAAACTATTAGGAACCAATAAAGCCACCCCCCCCACCCCCAACATCTTGCACACGCTTTGTTGTTAACTCTGAGACTGCAACTTCCGATTGCTTTGCTATTGTAGTTTCATTTAGGAACAATATTGATAACTTGTTCTCCATCACTTGCATATTTGTTGACTGGTCTTGTTCTTCTTTTGTGTCGTATGCATTGCAGTGAATCTAATGTCCTGAGGAAACTCCAACCTCGGAGTACTTGGTATCTAACTGGACTAGGTTCTCTTGCAACAACACAAAGGGAATATGTTGCTTTGCATGCGTTCCGCCGTCTGAATGTGCAGGTGATGCAATATTACATGTAATTCTTATCTTTCTTTCATTCTGACTAAATAAATCCGTGGATTTTGACAAAATATTTTCCATCAGATGCAAAATGCAATACTTCAACCGAGTCCAGAGCATTTCCCGAAGTATGAAGAGCAGCCACCTGCCATGCCAGACTGCTTCACTCCAAATTTTGCTGATCACCTTCACCGTAGTTTCAATGGCCCTCAACTGTCGGCGATTCACTGGGCTGCAACGCATACAGCTGCAGGCACAAGCAATGGTATTGTGAAGAAACAAGAACCGTGGCCTTTCACATTGGTACAAGGTCCTCCTGGTACAGGGAAAACTCATACTGTATGGGGGATGCTAAATGTTATTCATCTTGTTCAGTATCAACATTACTACGCTGCTTTGCTCAAGAAACTTGCTCCTGAAAGCTACAAACAAGTTAGTTGTAGTACTAGTACCAGCTCGGAGGCTGTTGCTGCAGGGTCAATTGATGAACTTTTGCAGAGCATGGATCAGAACCTATTTCGCACTCTTCCCAAGCTTTGCCCTAAGCCTCGGATGCTTGTTTGTGCCCCATCAAACGCTGCAACAGATGAGCTGCTTGCTCGTGTTCTTGACCGCGGTTTTATAGATGGAGAGATGAAGGTCTACCGCCCTGATGTTGCACGTGTTGGAGTTGATTCACAGTCTCGTGCTGCCCAAGCTGTTTCAGTTGAAAGGAGGACGGATCAGCTTTTAATGAAGGGCCGTGATGAAGTAATTGGGTGGCTACATCAGCTAAAAGGCCGCGAGCAGCAACTGTCACAGGAGATAGCTTATCTTCAAAGGGAACTAAATATGGTTGCAGCAGCTGGTAGATCCCAGGGTTCAGTAGGGGTAGATCCTGATGTTCTTGCCCAAAGGGATCGCAACCGCGATATTCTACTTCAGAAACTTGCTGCGTCAGTTGAAAGTAGGGATAAAGTACTGGTGGAGATGTCAAGGCTGCTGATATTAGAAAGCAGGTTCCGTGTTGGCAGCAACTTCAATATGGAAGATGCTAGGGCTAGTCTGGAAGCCAGTTTTGCCAATGAAGCTGAGATTGTTTTTACAACAGTGTCAAGCAGCGGGCGTAAGTTATTTTCTCGCCTAACTCATGGCTTTGATATGGTTGTTATTGATGAGGCTGCTCAGGCTAGTGAAGTAGGAGTCCTTCCTCCATTGGCACTTGGTGCAGCTAGATGTGTCCTGGTTGGTGACCCACAGCAACTTCCTGCTACTGTTATTAGCAAAGCAGCAGGAACGTTGCTTTACAGCAGGAGTCTTTTCGAGAGGTTTCAGCAGGCTGGTTGTCCTACCATTTTGCTGTCAGTGCAATACAGGATGCATCCCCAGATCCGTGAATTTCCATCAAGATACTTTTATCAAAGTCGCCTTACAGATAGTGAGAGTGTTGTCAAATTACCTGATGAAGCCTATTACAGAGATGCACTTATGGCACCTTATATCTTTTACGACATGTCACATGGCCGTGAGTCTCATAGGGGTGGGTCATCTTCATACCAGAATATCCATGAAGCACAATTTGCATTGCGTTTATATGAGCATCTTCAGAAGTTCCTGAAAACCAATGGTGGCAAGAAAGTATCTGTTGGTATAATCACACCATATAAGTTGCAGTTGAAATGCCTTCAGCGGGAATTCAAGGAGGTTATGAATACTGAGGAAGGGAAGGATATCTACATAAATACAGTCGATGCTTTTCAAGGCCAGGAGCGTGACATCATTATTATGTCATGTGTACGTGCTTCAAACCATGGTGTGGGTTTTGTTGCTGATATACGCCGTATGAATGTAGCTCTAACGCGAGCTAGGAGAGCTCTGTGGGTATGTCTCCGCCTTTCCTCTTTAAGATGCATTAAGAGAATGTTCTACTGTTTTACAATAATTCTTTTTTAATGCATACCATGTTACTAATAGTCTTTGGTTGCCTTTCAGGTTGTTGGTAATGCCAATGCTCTCATGCAGTCTGAGGACTGGGCGGCTCTGATAGCAGATGCAAAGGCCAGGAAATGTTTCATGGACCTGGATAGCATTCCGAAGGACTTCCTACCCACGAAGGCTCCTTCTAACACCCCAGGCAGGAATTCTTCCAACAACATGCGTAACATGAGGACTGGTGGTCCAAGACCAAGACATTTGGACATGTTTCCAGAACCCAGGGCTGGTGTGAACATCAGGCCTGATGAAGATGACCGTCCCAATTCTGTTCCAAGAAATGGCAGTTACAGGAATTTGGATGATTTTGGGCGACCTGGTGACCGCCCCAGGGATAATATGCAGTTTGGAGTTCCCAGGAGACCAAATTCATCTAATGGTAGGAGAGAAGTGTGAGGAGAATAAATGCATTACCATCTATGGCTCTGGAACAGCATGCAACAATGATTAACAGCTCTGGGACAAAGTCCTGATGCAGCAAGATGCTGATGCCTGTTCAGAAGATCTCTTGCTTGTGCATTAGATTCCTCGGATACCCTGTGGCAGGATTTTCGCAAGCAAGCATTGCTATCAGCAGATGACAAGCGGATCCACCATGAAATGTGGCGTCCAGTCAATGGGTCAAGATGCTGTCATGCTGGATGATAAAAGGCTCATGATGTCAGGTTGAGATAAATGGCTGCTGTAGCTCTCAGTGTTCTGGAGCTATACAGGAACTCCTTTCTTAGAACTAGGCGTCAGCTGGAGTGATCATGTCTTGACATTGCATCCTTGCTTTAGCCGGGTCCATCTTCTTTCCGTAGATAATACATGCATGGGCATTGTCCATTTTGAAACATGCCAGGAGAAAGCACACTGGCTCTAGAGCAGGGTAGGTTTCAAGCATTGTTGCCTGATTGCTACTGCGATCGTTGCATGCTTGATGTCTGGTAGGATCAGTATGCTAACATAGGCAGGGCTTCTGTACCATATGACATAAGCTCCTTCTGTATACAGGGTCAGGATCTAGAGAAAAAAAGTTCATTATTTGATTCAGCTCATGTTGTCACCTGTAGTTCCTTGTTCCAAATATGGGGTTTAAAGTCCTGTGCATATTGTTGAAAAAAATGTTCCCTTGTTTCCTGTTTGTAGTAGTAATTTACCTGATTTTTCATTGTTAGTGTCGTGTTTCTTGTGTATGTTGATCTGCGGTTTAGTTTATGCCATTTGCAGTGATATGAATATGATGTTGCCCTGCTGGTGTTTCTGTCAGTCATGTATTTAGTTGAGCAATCAATGTTTCTGTAAGTCACTAAGTTGTATGCTTCCTTGATATTTGCATGTTGAAGTTGACTGAAATATTGGAAGTTAGCCTAGTTATTCTACTCCCACATATTTTCTGGGAATGGGATGCATATATAAGAGAACTGAAAGGGGGTGATGATGTTTCAGGCTTATATGCACACTTGAAATCTGAAGTGTACCTTTGATCATCTCTGCATTGATGCTGATGGTTCTGGATTGCATGATGCCGGTGATTTTCTGGGTAACTTGCTCCAACAGATGGGGCACATCTGTATCAGATGTTTCTGGATGTTTTTGTAAGTTGACAGACTTGGTTTGAATTTGCCCCGTGTGTACTTGCTGTGGTAAGTAGCATGTTGATGCTGACAGCAGTATTGGCTATTAGAGTATTTTCAATAATATTTTTGTTTTATCTTTTGCAAGTAAAATTTAATGTGGTGATGTTTTTTCAGGCTTACAAGTCTGATGAAGTCCTGAAATTTGAAGGGTGCTCTTCAGCATTTGCTTGTATGCTGGTGGCACGTTGGTTGTGACTTGATGAGATCCCAGGTACTGCATATGCTTGCTTCTTTTGTTTTCTTTTTCCTTCTTTGGAGTTGTCCTGGGCTAATTTTTGATTGGTTCTTGTCATCTTGTGCTGTGCTTGATCTGGATGCGCAGGGCTCGTGATGGGTGGAGTTTTGCGAGCTCTTATGAGTTGTGACACCTGAGTGCCCACATGGTAGATGGTATGGTCAAGTTATTTAATGGAGTGTGGATCGATGAATTCTTTTGGAGATTTGAAATGGAACATGATGGGTGTTACAGCCTAGGCAGCCTATCTGATTTGTTAGAACAGGCTAGTTGTGGATTTGTACGTTGGCAAATATTGTCATCCTACCTTGTTGGGGGGGGGGGGGGGGGGGGGGGGGAGGCTCTTTTGGTGATTGTGCTGGGAAGTGGAGCTTGGAATTGGGCTAGCTGGGGCTGGAGATCTGAACAAATTCCAGAACCAGCGGACCATCAGGTGCTCCTGAACCTAAGGATACTGAAATTTGGCTGTCGAGCTGATATACGGCAGAACAATCTCTGGTTCCAAATGGGGACGAATCAGGAGTGGTGCCAATTAGCGGTCCAGATACTCTGTTCCTGCTTGTTAGTTATCCGTCTTTGCTACTGGCTGGTATCTGAAGATCGATTGGGCGGCAGCGTTTTTGACTCGGCCAGTTTTTCAGTGTCTTTTAATCCTCTGCCGAGTCTGGACTATTCTTCCGCTGCCGTCCGAACAGCTCGACGGCAACGTAACATCTAGGCCCCTTGTCAAATCCAAGCACAAGCAGACACGGCGCAGGATCCAAACCCCAGTTTTTCTCCGGTTTGCCTAACGTGTCCTTGGCCGTGTCTCCCAGCTGACCTTGTTTTTACATAAGCCCCCGCCTTGGGTCCGCCACCAGAACACAACAGAACAGAGTCCCAGACACCGTGTGATCGATATATGCCATCTCGCGGCGGCAACGCGCAGGCGCAGGCGCAGGTGCAGCGGCAGCGGCAGCCGGCTGTGGTGGTGGTAGCGGTTGCGGAGCCGGCGAGGCGGCGGCGCGCCACGATGCCGGTGAAGAGCAGCGCCAGCTTCCGGATGACCGCGCTGCCGATGGTGGTGGCCGCGCAGCTGCTGACGGCCGCCGTGCTAGTGCTCGTGCTCGTCTGGGCGCTGCACTTCCGGGGCGGCGTCTCGTGGGAGCGGACATCCAACCCTTTCCTCGTCTACACGATAGAAAAGAATGAAAGATAATCCATCTGCTGCTACGCTAACCAAGCGCTACACAGTGAGGAGTAACATGTGCGACCTTCTTCAATTTTCTTTCTCAGGCACACCCTCTGTTCATGGTGATTGGCTTCGTCATCTGCACTGGAGAAGGTAAACGAGAGTCTTATTACTCACTCCAAGTGATGGGAGAAACCAAAGGAAGGTTGAGATGTGTGGCTCATGTGTCGCGTGCAGCGGTCATGGCGTACAGGATCGTGCTCGGGCCGAGGCCGGCCAAGAAGATGGTGCACCTGCTGCTGCATCTCGTAGCGATGGCCTTTGCTGCCGTCGGCCTCTACGCTGCCTTCAAGTACCACCATGACACCGGCCTCCCTGATCTCCGCTCCCTGCATTCTTGGATCGGGATTGCCACCATAGCGCTCTATGCTCTCCAGGTGAGTGAGTCGCACGCCGCGAGGATGATGCTCTTCTTTGTTGGCACCAATTTGTAGCCCACGTAGGCCGCAACCAGCAGGTTAAACACATTATAGGCGCTTGTGGTGAACAGAACAAAATTTTGCAAGATGCTTCCCTCCTCACCCTAAAATAGAAGTAAGAACATAGTTTATGTGGTCCTTTTTCGGACCATGTGTCAGGGCTTCCATGCTTAGGGATGACTTTATACCTGGCTTATAAAACATGTGGAGTTTATTTGGATACTTGAGTGTCTAAGCTTCATGAAAGTTCTAAACTTCACGCACTTACACAAGTGCAGAACGAAACATGACATATGAAGCAAGCTCACAACACAAGAAATCAGATCATACCTTTCATGCAGTAATTCTTTGGTGACGTGGTGATCTCACTGTTGATTTTGTAGTGGCTGGTGGCATTCGTGTACTTTTTGTTCCCTGGGGCTGCGATGACAATGAGGGCAGACTACGCACCATGGCACATCTTCTTTGGCATCGTCATCTTCCTCATGGCCATTCTCACCGCTGAGACCGGCTTGGCAAAGTTCGTCTTCCCCTTCAATGACTACCCGAGCGAAGCATTCGTCATCAACTTCACCGGGCTTGCCATCCTCATGTTTGGTGTGGTTGTCATCTTAGCTGTCATCCTTCCATCAAGATACTAGCAAGTGAACCATTGGTCAGTGATTCTCTTCAAACCATTTTGGGATGCAGAGTGTTTGTGCATTGACATGATTGATATTGTTATTGAGTTATAGACATCGTCGCTGGTACAACTGAATGAGTCTGATACTAGTTATGTCAACTATGTGTTCTTACATTTTTGTTCCCTAGGGTATATCCTGTGCAGATTGATTTTCAAACATTATTGCTGTTGCTGCTGGTACAAATTAAAATTTCATGCATGTGACCATTGAACGCATTTCCCTTGTCAGAGCTTAGCGGAGTGAATGGCTGTTGCATCATGCATGATTGCATTTACAGTTTACATCGCACCTGTTCCCTACATAGGCAGGTAGTTTTGCAGACAAGAGGCTGCAATAGCAGCAATTCTAGAAAGAACAAGAAGTCAGGAATTTTGATTGTTTGTGATGCATGGTATGTATTTGAATAATAGTAAATATGCCTATGCGTTCCTAAGGACGAAATTATATAAATATATTGATTAGCATATACATATTATAACATTAAAAAAAGGCTAAAGGGAAGAGGTCGGTGAGGTTTGATTTAGTGTGGAACAGACTTAATCATCATAAACCATCTCATCACATTGTTGCCAACGTTAACTTAAATTATGAAGGGAACATATCACGTGTAAACCAATCTCTCTATGAAAACTATGCAAACTTCAATCTGGGTCACCGGATCAACATCCAAAGGGCATGGGAAGGGGAGTAATTTTACAATTAACCGCCCGCCCTTAGATTAGGTAATCACACTTTTACAAATCCCCCCTCCCACTCCCCCTGCGTCCTCCCCTTGGATGTTGATCCAGTTTCCAGTGGTTCAGATTGAAGTTTGCATAGTTTCTACGGATAGGTTGGTTTGCACCTGATACGTTCCCAATTATGAATTTCATAATCATCACAAAATAAGGTAGAAAAGAACATTAGTTGACACATTTGAACTCTTCAATTTCGTAGATTTTGTCATCAAGCTAAAGGTTGAGAAATTATATTGTACAAACATTTTCCTGCTCTTGAGGATCGACCAAGACTCCCCCCTCTTGTCTCTTTAATTTACTCATCTAGCTTGCATATATTCTTGCACAAAGAGATGAAATCTACCTATTATTACTCCCTCCGCCCTAAATTATTAGTCATTTTAATTTTTCTATACATAAATATATATTTATATAATAAATCCCTACCACTAGGTTGCTGTTATCTTTTATGTATCTATGTAGGATTTGAAGCCTAAAATTGGTATTTAAGCATCATCAATAGTGGTTTTAGTATATTTATATAATAAGCCCTCTTGTTTCTAAGATTTGTAACATGGATTACGCACGATCGGTCACCCATAGTTGAACTTTTACAGATTGATTCTGATGCCGTTGCCGCTTGGAACTGTTTAGCCGGTTCTTTGACTGCCCATGATCTTGCTGACGAGTACAGTGCTATTGAGGTTTGGCCCATTCAGGGCACTTCAGATTTTGTTAGCTTTGAAACGACTGATTCTATGCTGAGGCGCTGTAACACCTCAGTGTTAATTCTGTGCTTAAGTCACTAATTATAGGCTTAAGCTTGTCATTAGGGATTAATTAAGCATGTATAGTGTTCATCAACTTAGCTATGTTCGACCACGTTTTTCTTCATGATCCGAGTCTCAAATCAAGTTCTGCCCAAAAGCAAAGTTGTAGATCTTCTCTTCCTCTACAACTTTTATCTTGGCCAAATTTCAAGTTTCTATATGAAATTTTAAAATTTGGGCGGTCAAAATCGAGTAAAAACCAGTCAAACTGGATCCCTGTGCTTCCCTGTGCTCATCGGCGACGTCGTACGCGCACCCATACCGGCGACCGCTCACACCGCCGGCGACTCCACGCGTCGCCTCGCCGGCGATCCTCGCCCTCCGCGCGGACGCGTTCTTATCCTTTCCGGCGCCGTGTTCTTTTTCCCCTCCCCTTCGTCGAGTTTGAGCTCGAGTTGAGCTGAGTTGCTGCGTGCTGCCGCCGGCGTCCTTGTCAGCCGTCCCTCGCCGTCCCGCCCAGATTCCATGCGCCTAGAGCCGCTCCACTTCGCCCTCTACCTCCTCCGCCTCTCCCCGAGCTCGGCCGTGCCGTTTCCTGGCCAGAATCGGCCTGCGCCGCCGCGGCCGCTATTGCCGCTCCGCCAGAGCTCCGCCCCTCACGATCTCGTATCTCCGGCCTCCTTCCACCCAAATCGAGCCCGTGGTGAGCTTCCTCGCGCTCTCCTCTCCCTCCCTGACCTCTTTCCCCTTCGGTTTCGGCGCCGCCGCCGCAGGAGCGCAACCGCGCCGCCGTGGCCACCGTGCGGTGCCGCCGGCGCACGCCGCGGGCATCCCCTGCGCGGGCCCGCGTGCCACCGCCGCGTGCCCCGAGGCCGCTTGGCCTCCCTAAGCGCCGCCTCGCCCAGCCCCGCGGCCGCCCTGCTCTACCGCGGCCGGAACGGCGCCACCACCGCGCGGCCACAAGCCGCAGCCGTCCAGCCGCCGCCGCCTAGCTGCGCCCCCATGCCGCCCCTGCGCGTGCCACGGGCGCACTGGCCTCTCTACGCGCGAGCCCGCCTGCGCTGCCCTGCTGGCCGGGGCAGGGCAGGCAGAGCAGAGCACCCCCCTCTCTCTCTGTTCCACTGCCGGGTGGGGCCCGCTGGTCAGGGGGAAATTTGGGGTAGTTTTTGTTTATTGTTTGATTTGAGCTGAGGTTTGTAAAAATTCATATAAAATCAAGGAAAAATGCTTAAAATGTGAAATAAATTTTGTTGGGTTAGTTAGAATCAGATCTACAGCAGAAAAATATCCATGTTGGTAAATCTTTAATTGCTGGGCAAAATAAATGCTTTCTTTTTACAGTATTTGTTAACACATTTATAAGTATATTTTTTAGTGCTGGTAAAATTTTTGTTGTTACATCATGTCTGCAATTTAAGTTCTGCAAGTGTTTCGCTTCTAGCCACAGTTTTTCTTTTTGTGTTGCAAAACAAATTTTCTTTTCTGTATTATCCTCGCATCATTTCATTGCACCGTTGTAACTCCTGCATGGCATCTTTCCATACGTGTAGACTCCACGAACGAAGCGATCTACGAGCTGGTTGCTGAGTCGGTCCAGGAGCCGCAAGCAGGAGAGCAGCAGGAGGACGCAGTTGAACACGCTCCCAAAGAAGTCGCTAACCCTGCTGACCTGCAAGGCAAGCCCCGGAGCATAACGCATAATTTCAGTATTCAATGTTTATCTAAGTATTTGTGCATTTACGTTTATAGGAGTTGTATGAAACCCTAGTATGCATGTTTTCCATAGGTACCTATAAGCCTCTACTAGTGTGCAGGTCGTTAGTACTGCAATGCTTAACTGGTTTCGGTAGAAGCCGAGTGATTCCCGTCACTCACGAGTTATATGTTCTTGTTGCTTATGACAGCGTGACTTGAGTTTGAATCAGTGCAAAAAGAAAAATAAAGACCGGGCGGAATTGAGTTTGATTATGGATATGAAGTGAATGGAAAGTAAATCTCTGCCTGTGTCAGTTGAGGACCGTACCGTTGTTGGCACATTGATCGAGGCTTGAACAGTACTGACCACATGCCGGGAGTAGGATGTAGTCGAAACCGGTAAGCTAATTACCTGACTTGCAACGATACTTTGAATCGCGACCTGCTACTCTGGGAGTAGGATGATGGCGGGTGTTGAAGTGTATGTCGCCTCCGGGTTCTCCGGGAGTTCACCGTGAGGGGCCCTTCACATGGGTTTTGGCAGGCGTGATTCAGACGTCAGGGCGAGGAGGGGAACAGTTGACGTGTGTGGCCCAACGGAGTTTTCATGTGTCGTGTGAGTTAGGTCCACCTTGCAAGGTTAAATCGGATTGATTCGCCGTCTCTCTCGGTTAAGAGAACCTTGATCTCTCTGTCACATCGTAGTAAAGGATGGAAGTGAGAATGGAATGAAACATTTGATTGTGTTTACTAAAGGATTAATTTGATCTACCATGTGTGCTCTAGGTGTTTCAGAAAACCTAGTTGGTACTCCAATACTAAACTTGAGCTAAAATATTAAAAGTAAGGATCCAGTATTAGTAGCTTTTCAGCAAAGCAAACCCAGAGCCAAAAGCCTGCATGTTTAAGAGTCGGCTAAGTATATACCATAGTCGGGTAAGCCTTGCTGAGTATTAGTATACTTAGGGTTGTTGTTGTAACCCTTCTGAGCAGATTGTGTCCCCGCTGACTTTGAGTAGGTCTGTGCGTCCTGGATTGGACAACCGCTTCCTCCTAAGTGGACCGTCGAGTGGGCCCCGTCTTCCCCGTGAATTTCGGGTAGGTTGGCATCACATCGGTGGGCAGGATGTGGAGCTCACCGTGTATCGTCGTTCGTAGTTACCGTATTGTATTTTGAACTCTATTTAATTTCCGTTGCGTTGAACTCTGTAGTTTGTATTCAAAACCTTTATGTAAAACCCGTGTTGTAAATTAATTTGAGAATCTCTGTATGCTTGTATCACCTGTGCTCGTCTTCGTGCGAGACTTCTAGTGCAAATGTGATCCTGGAGTACAGTAGTTTAATCGGGAATTACCCGACGGACTGCTGGATTACACCGTTTTAAGTGCGTGGTAACTTGATTATTCATTGAGATGATAGTTAGCGCACTAAACCGGTTTAATTTGGGCGGGTCTGCTACAGGCGCCCGCTGTTTTGAGAGTTTTTTGAAAACTGATGAGAGCTTTGAGATATCAGTACTTGATGTGGAGACTCTATAGTGAAATGGGGTAGGCTATGCTAGCGAAAAATAAAATTTTCTACTGTATAAATCAGGATAACTGCTGTTATAGATCACGGGATTACCACTAGACGCGTTGGTGCGGGACTCCTGTCGTGCGTCGTGGCAGTGTAGTCGATCAGCTCATCCCACGAGCAGCTCCTGGATTCTTTCATGTTGTTCGTCCAAGTGCTACAGATGCAACACCTCCAAGGTATCCACACATGCAGGGAGAAAGCATCACACACCGGACTGCTAGGTCCGCAGGTGCAATAAGGCGTGAGCGTGGGGAGCGCGGCGGCTGGTCAAGCGAGAATGCTTAACCTAATCCTAGCGCCCCGCCCCTCAATATATAGACGTCCCCGATGGGCCTCTGGGTCCGAATCCCATTAGTACTTCTAAGCCTTATCTAATTCGGATCCAATCCTCGTTAGGCTTCCGGCCCCTTAATTGTGCAACCCCATAGGCCCACGTACGTAAAGATATGACTAGAGTACTCCTACTCAAGTTATCTTGGTCGGCAACATATCTTTTGTTAACTCTAGAATCTGATTCCATTTTTGCATTGCCCGTGACTACAGAGTTATATGGACTTAGAGATCCGTGCCATCATAGCTCAATACATGCCCCTGAACAACCAAGGAGATGTTGAGTCTCATTCTCATCACATTGAGATGTGAGGAGGATGAAGACATGAGATGTGATCCTGTGCATAACCATAACGATCTTATGTCTCATACGCAAAGCAAGATCTTCCTGCAAATTTAGCTTAGGCTGTAGACATGTGTTTTACAATTTTGTTTAGTAATAATTGCCATATCTTGTTTCAGTACCAATAAAGGAGATGGTAGATGGGAATGACTGGTGTCCAGTTATGTTTGTGGTCAGTGGTACAGGAATAGTGAATGAGAAATTATGTGTATTTGTAAGGGCAGCGGACTGGACTCTTATGTGCCTGATAGTGTCTAACAGAGACGATTTGTTCCCAGCAAAACATATGTTTGAGCGGAATCGTTAACTGAGAAAGTTAGCTTTGACTGGTTAACTCAATTCTAAAGCATTCTGTGATCGCATACTGAAGTTGTGTATTTATCAACATCTGAGCTTGCAACATGTAAATTGAAATATGAGGTCGTCAGAGCTTGTGCTAATTGCTTATTCAGTTGTACGCTACGCCGCTCAATTGGATTTCAGTTTCTAATACTGAAATTCTCTATCTAAAGGTTGTTGCCTCAGTGATGACACAATTTCAGCAGGATATGGAAGTGGAGTTGTTGACTTTATAAAAAAAATCATTGGTAGGCACAGGTGCTCTGTACTCATGTTCTTGGGTCACAGTTAATCAGTTAGAATCAGAGGAGTTTGCGATGTGAATTATGAGCTGAAAGTTTTGAACATAATGTCTCGTAGCACGATCCCCAACGGGACAAATGACCGAACAAAAAACTAGTGCTCTTCAAATCCAAAATCCTCTTTAATCCTCTATGCTCTGTTCATATACTGTCCGGTTCTTGAATCAACTAGGATGTCATCGCCTACGTTCACAAAAGAGGGCACCGTGACAACAGCTCCAGTTTCTAGGGTTGCAGGCTTTGTTCCTCCTACGAAATACAGTAACAATATGATTCTAGTTACAGGGATGCCAACTTCCATCAGAAAAAGGCCAACATAAGGTTGTGTCCTTCACAACTAGATTATATGTGGTTACTTTGGTTGCAACACACGTGGTTACTGGTTAACCAATTGCAGATACTTCTTGCAGAAGCATACTACTAGATCATAGAGAGTAATGTACCTTGTGCACTATCGCTTGCCCCGGGGTCAGTATCAGTCACAGTCAGTCTCACGGTGATGGGCAGCTCGAAATCAATGATCTACAAAATTAACATAGTTAATGCAGGATATTATGGTGAGTAAGAACAGACAGTACAATAATCTAGCATATTATTCCCCATGGTCCTACAGAAAATTATTTCAATGTAATTCATTAGTAAAATGAATGGCAACTATTCTGAAAATCAAAATTGGAAATACCTTCCCATTCCAGTACAACAAATTGCAATCCATTCCCTCTTTCAGCCATTTTTGCTTGTCACCGACATCTGCTTCGTTCAACCGACTTTCTTCAAATGTTGTCTGGAAAGGGAAATTGACAAGAGAATGATAAGATAGAAAAATTAAAATATACCAGGATCTTATTTCAAATTAGAAAGTGGCTAGTTTGCATTCAGACATCAAGCTATCTGGGAAGACAAAACAAAATCATTTTTTTTCCTGAAAATGAAATTGACCATTGTGCCAACAGATGTGGTTCTTTGCCTTTATTCAAACATCTTACATCACATTTTGGAGCTGTCTTTAATAAAACAAACAATGCTGCATTGCTTCAACAATTTGAGTAGAAACCAATTCACAGTGGGTTTTCAGGCAAGTATTTGGTTTATAAGATGATCAAAGAAAAGGGTGCCTTGGGGTGTTAAAGTGGGACAAATTCTGGAGGAAACTGAAAGGGGGGTGGTAAGTGGTTGGTCACCGCACTACCATTCATTAAGAAATACTTTAGTTGTTTTTTTCTTCTCGAACACGGACAAGAGTTCTATATCTTTTCATTGAGAATAAATTGAGTTAACACAAACTTAAAGTAATGCTTTTGATACCAGAACTCCCTAGAAAATTATCTAAATACAAACCTCACCTCTACCAACCAATGCCATGAGAAAAAAAAGTAGAAAATCATAAAGCAAGGTGGTTTGCAATGATAGGCATTTTCACTAATAATTTGGGTGGAAAGTGAATTATCTACCAGATCCATGAACACGAACTGGGAGCCATCCTTGTATGTAAATTGCTTGGTTTCCTTTGAAAGGGATGGTTCCTGTAGCTGAAAGTTTTCATGAAGAAGTGACTATTAGTTGTTGCGTGACTGAAGAACATTAAGGAAGAAACAATGAGCATAAAACATGGATTGGGTGAAGCAAAAGAAATCCGCGGTAGGATAAAGATACAGCACAAGCTGTATATGATTCCAGAAATAAGAAAAAGCAAGAGTCCAGTTAACTAAGCTAAATCATGTACCACCAACTTTTTTCCATAGCAAAAAAAAAAAAAGATGTACTACCAACACAGACATAGAGGGGGGGGGGGGCAGAAGAACTGCTAAAGTGTGGCAAGATTCAGAAGATGTAAGTTAGAGGCCAGATTACCGTACTTCCAGCTCGAAACGTTTTCTCAACTGTATTGCCTGTGACATAATTGCGCATTTTTGTCCTGACAAAAGCAGCACCTTTTCCAGGCTTGACGTGGAGAAACTCTGTTGTTGGATGGAGAGGAGGAAATTATATTTCTCATAACAATGATAGGCATTGCGTGGCAGAAGCTAAGGATAAAACTTAAATACTCAGCACAGATTTGCGCTTACAAAGGAAGCACCTTTTCTATCTCAATGCGTTCTAGTGCTAAGGAGACAAATCAATAATGGTCGAGAAATTAAATGGGCTATATAGACTTGATAAAGGTTCCACAAATTATGCTACTAGTAAAAGTATGTTAATTGTTGCACACATCCTTCAAGAGCAATTGAGAAAGAATAACAAGAGATAATCTACCGCGCTGTTGTCTGATCTAACCGCCCATCAATCAGAGGAAGAAAAACGTTCTAGCGAGAAATGTTTGTCACCTAGAACTTTCCATGGCGCGCCGTCGACCTCAACGTTGGTGCCAACCCTGATGTCATTGCTGGAGAGCGCGTAAACCCCTGCAAGGGAACAAGTTAAGCTGCCAGCATGAAACAAAAGCAAAACGTTGGGTGCTCTGAATTCTGAAACAGTAGCAGAAGAAATGGTGTGGACTGAGAGGAGAGGAGTGAAGAGGAGGGGTAGAGAATTTAGTTACGGGTGAAGAGGCGGGAGCGGAGGGGGCGGGTGCAGGAGGGCAGGCGACGGAGCTGGAGGGAGGCAGTGGCTGCCGTGACGCCATGGGGATGGTGGCAGGTGGGGCCTACGACGAGGTGGCGGAGAGAGGTCATTCCTTTGTTGGTTCCTGCGCAGCGCAGGTGACCGATGGATGCTGTGAGGAAGGGGGAGTTGCTACATATCATCCAGGTGATTTCTCAATTAGTTTTCAATCACTTTTTAATCCAATAGAATTTTGACATGTCATCAGAGATCGATACAGCCACTAAAATCACTAAGAAACACAAGATAAATCAATAATTAAGAAGTGGGTGATAATGCAAAAAAAAAATCACTCAGATTGCTCCACACACGTGACTTGATTATTCCCGTGCCACGTGAAATAAGGGACTATGGAGTAAGAATTGGGTCTATACTAAAGACAAATTTCTACCACAAACGAGGATACTTCTTTGATTTGCACTTGGTCCCTGGTACATGATAGGGTAAATACAAAACCGAAACCAAACCAAAATACGATATGAGCACAGATTTAACAAATGGTAGCATCAGGATTTCCGTTGCCCCCCTCTCCCATCAATACAAAATTGGCACTGAATATGTCAAAAAAATTGCATGAAACATTAGATTCGTCATAGTTTTCAAAAAAAAAACATTAGATTGGTCCTATATTGGCACTGAATATGTTAATTAGTTGACTGCATACAAACTGCATATATTAGTAGAAAAAATAGTGTAAACTGCAGATACTGTTAACTGAAACAAAAACTGAACCGTGAACACTAAAACTGAAAATGCAGAAGATCTAAGTTGAAAATTAAAACTGAAAACTAAATCCGAAAGGTGAAGGACTTGCACTTGCCATCGTGATCCTCATAAACAAGCTGTCATAGTGACCAATAACTTGAAAAAACAAAAAGCGATTAGGCCGACTAGCTCGGCGTTTCGGCGATGGCGGCGCGGCCTCGTTTCCTTCCGCCGCCGTACCATTCTTTCCGCCCCGTCCCCGAACCAGAACCTCCAGCGGGCGGAGCAGCCTGTGCCGCAGCCGCGCGCCCTGTGCCACGGCGTCGAGGCCAGGATGGGCGGCGGCAGCGGAGGAAGTAGGGGAAGGTGCGCGGAGGAGGAGGACGAGGCAGGGGGCGAACCTACGCGGCGGCGGAGTCTGGGATGGCAGGGCAGAGGAGGCACGGGCGAGCGACGAGGACGAAGGGAAGGCGTCGAACCAGGGGAGGGGAGGCGTTGGGTGGAAACATAGGGGCCCCGGAAAGACAAGGGGGGGATAAGGTTGGCTGGTGGGCTGTTTTGGGTTTTTCTTTTCAATTCAAGGCCCACTAATTTATTTATTTCTTTTCTTTTAGCGTACTATACGGTAAACTGATAATCACCCAATTAACTCACGAGGCAAATTACTGCAAATGTAGAAAAATCAAGCCAAAAATGAACTGAAAAAAAATGAAAAGAGGGGGGTAGACGAGGACGCGATTCGTCCTAACCTTTATCGGCGCTGATGACGCTGCTACCAGAAGCACGACAGCTTCTCATGGAAAAAAAAACGCAGTCACCCGCACCCTGACACTCACTAGTGGTGCCAGGAGGATAAGGAAAGCTGAGTAATGGGCCACGGGCCGATTAAAGCAAACGGGCCAGCAGCAGGACAGAACATAAAAACACTAGCCATTTTAGCACCTGTTGCACGAATCTTGAAGGAATCACGGATGTAGAAAACTGAGTGAAAATAACACACCCGATGGACATGTAGAAATTTCGGAAGGAAGGGGGTGGTGGAATGGAACTAGTGTCGATAAAGTTGGACAGCAGAAACATATGTGAAGCAGACATATTCAATTTCGATATATTGAACGATTAACCGTTTAAACAAATTCGTGATGCTTGGGAACTAAGGGTACAGTGAAACCGTCGAACACTACAAACTTGTTGTGTTCACCCCTGATATGGAAACTTTCAAAAGATTCGCAGGTCACCGATCCGAGTTGTCCACTAAAAGCCCATAGACGAGACATAGTTTACCTATTAAAGACCCTCCCAAAAACACTAACCAAAGAGAACTAACCCATTTTACATTCAATGATCATCACTACGACCTTCAGACACACTGGTAGAGGTGAGTACTCCAGCTCAATTGATTTTCACCCTTTTACTGCGACGCAAAAATGCATCCTCAAGCTGCTCCTTAAGCTTACGGCTACGACGCTTGCTTGGCGTACAAGTGATAGACCCTGAACTTCAGCTACATCATCATTACTGGCAAAATATGGGATTAAGCATGGAGCAGTAACAGCAGCATCCTTTTGGCTCACATCAGATGTATTCTAACACATAACTATCAACCAAATACATAAGTCTGAATCTCAAAGATAACTGAATTTGCATATTGCCAGCAAAGATAAATATGCTGAAACTCATACAATTAGTTGTCTTAACAAAATAGGACGCAAAAAATTAACTCCAATAATATAATCTCAAACAAAGGTTATACAATGAACTGCTATTACAAGGTAGGCTCTTAAATCACTCAAGTGATGCTCAAAAAAAAAATCACTCAAGTTGATCGGACACAGCTCCAGGAGTTCATGACCTCATTTTGTGTACCCAGTGATAGAGCTCTTTTACAATAATTGTAAAGTACCAACGGTTACTTTCAGGTATTTTTACCTTGAATTTTTTCTAGTCGTTGATTTATGAAAATATTTATAAAAATTAAATTAAATTAGTATTCGGTCCCACTTTATAGTACTTGGTCCCACATTTTGAAAGTATCCGATACTTTATTCTAGGTACTTGGTCCCACATTTTGAAAGTATCAGGTACTTTATTCTAGGTACTTCGGAGTACTTTCTACCTTCACCACCATAGAATTTTATCAGATGTACGGCTCCTATTTTTTTCAAGTGAACATATCTGGTGGAAACTAAACTTTCGTGAAAACTCGTGCAAACCACGACAAAAAGATTATCTAAATTCACGAAAAAATCACACATGTAGATGATATGATGATACACAATCTTGTAAAATATCTTGTCCAAACTCTTCGTTTGTGAGATATAAAAATTTAAAATTTGTTATTTTTATATCTCACAAACGAAGTCGAGTTTGGACAGGATATTTTATAAGGTTGTGTATCATCATATCATCTACATGTGTGATTTTTTTCATGAATTTAGATGACTTTTTTACCGTGGTTTGCACGGGTTTTCACGAAAGCTGTGGTTTCCACCCGATACGTTCCCTTTTTTCAATCATTATAAAATTTCTCTTACATAATATAGAGAGTCTTTTACCTCTATAACATTAAAAAAGTTGGTGCTTACCTGTGTACCACTAAAAAATTCGTTCGCACCTATGTACCATCGCTCGAACTTTCAACGCCCTCTGTACCATTATGGACGGAGCTAAAAAAAGACCATTATACTCTTCGGGGCTCAAAATTGGTTTGCCCTCCATGCCATTCTGTTATATGCCTCCAGATGCAAAGTGCACACCTCTTCTACACATAATGATGCAGAGTGCACACCTCTACACAACGAGGTAAGATCGTAGTATTTTTTTTAAAAATCGTACACATTTAAAAAAAAGGAAAGATGATCTAACACTTAAATAAAAAAGAAAAAATATGTGATCTGATATCACTCTTTCGAAGAACTGCTCGAGCGTGTCCTTGCCGCAGCTCGGCGTCTTCTCGTCGCTGTACTCCCCGGTCTCGGGGTCCAGCAACAGCATGCTCTCCGAAGCATAGTACCTGCCAAAACAAAGTCATAAATCAAAATTAAAAAATAATAACTTTTCCTTTTGTTCATGTAACACGAATCATTCTTATCAACTTCATTATTCAGCAGGAAACATTCAATGACCACCGAATGCTAGTATGCTAGTACTAGATGATTTGCTCAAACGTTGTGATCGTAGCACCGATCCATCTCTACTAATCATTATTCCGGCTACGCATGCGCAACATACACACACGCGCAGAGAGAAAGAGAGAGAGCTCATCTCGATTGAGGCCACCGACTCACCGCGGCTGGCGTCGGGATGGGCCGCTCGGGCCGTTGACCCTGCGCCGCGGTGCAGCGACCCCGGGGTCGTCTTGCGTGCGTAACACCTGAAGTATCGATATATTTGGAAGTTACCACTTTAGACATTAAATTGCACTAAATATTAAAATTCTAGTAAATTTTGATAGAGGCTCCTTCGTAAATTCTAAAATCTGTGGCACTAAAATATAAATATAGCAGAGTGAATATAAAGATAGTAAATAAACTTTCTCATCAACTAACACAACCAAATAAATAAATCTTAAGCAACAACCAAACAACCACGTGACAATTCTCAATACCAAAAGAATTATTCAGCCTAGATGTTTGTTTAATGAATGAGTGTATGTATGCTCATCATGAAGTGGCTACTCCCATCCCATGCAAACTTGATCAGCGAGTACCTAAGTCAAATAAGCAAAGAGTGAGTAAATATACTGAGGAAGCAAATTTCAGAACCGGAAAAAAATGATTGCAAGTACATGAACAATGGAAATTCAGAATCAATGGAACAACAATGAAACAGTAGTTTCCGCCTGAAACGGACATCACCTGAAACTTTATTAGCATTTATCCGTAAAGCCGAATAAGTGGGGCCAGCACTTATTCATAGGAACCTGAACATACGAACCAAATTGCACAACCGGTGTTTATGCAAACCCCCGGCACTTGAACGATATGAAAGGCAACACACTGATCTTGAACATTTGATAGAATCAAAAAATTATGACATGATGCTTAAAGAAATTTACATATGAAATAAAGACATTGAATAAACGTCGCCCAAGGGCAGAAAGAAAGCCACAAATATAATCACACATCAAGAGGTTCGTCATTGCACTTGTCTTAACCTTGCTGAGAATCCGGCGTCACACGCTCGCCACTAGAATTCATCGAACCTGTAGAATAAACCACTCTTATGAACTAGTTCATATCGACCAAAAGCCTATACAGTTGAAGAAATCCCGAGCTAAAAACCTAAACTATTAACTCTCACAATTTCAGAAAATTCGACTAATTCTTTGAGTTACTCGCTGTTTGGCCCATAACTTTTGATTCGCTTAACAGAATGCAGTAAATAAATACATCTTGAACATCTATAGAGAATTTCCTGCAACTTTCGTTACAGCACCCAGGGGAAATTTGACCTTCAAATAAGTCGAAAATAGATAAACAGTTTCTGCACACAAATTTTCTAAATGAAACAGCAACACAGTTTTGAAGATATCTCCTAAACCGCTAAACGGAATTGAATGAAACCAGTGCCATTGGAAAGATATCGACGAAACCTACAACTTTCGTTGTTAGAGCAGGATCAAATTCTCCACCAATTAATACCAGAAATTTAGAAAAAACTCAATCTAATTAATATGACATAACTACAGCGCGGTATAATTCAATCGAGCCCGAACTTTGAAATATCCACGTCCATCTACTGTTTGCAGGTGATTTGTATGGAAAATCACACACGATTTGAAAGAACTTGAATGAAATTTGAGACCCTAACCTTTCTCCTGCTACTCCCTTCCTAATTTCTCCGCTCCCTTTCTCCCTACTGCCTTGCTTCCCTAAAGTATCCCGTAGCCCAATCGATGGAGGAGGACCAGCAGCGATGCCTGGGAGGACCAAGGGGGGACTTAATGGGAGAGGGCGACCGTGTGAGTAGAGGGTCCGTGAACCTGAGATGGCGGCCCTAGCAAAGGGGTCGGAGGAAACGTTGCAATCAGGTTGGAGATTTCATAAACCTAGTCAACATCCGACGGTCCATATTAATCGGTTTGCCACTAATTCACCCGTTATCCAAACTTATCCAAACTTGTCATGTGAGTAATAAAATGGATTTGTTTCGACGAACTCTACGCAACTGGTCTCTGATCATTCGTGCGACCAACGATTCAAAAAATCAATTTTTGATTAACTTCTAATTTAAAAAAAATCTGAATACCAGATATTACACGCGCGGGCGGAACGCCATTGCCACGCCCAGCCTGCCGACGGTGAGAAGCGCCAGACCGCGCGCGCCGGACAGCTCCTCGTCGTCCGTCCTGGTGCCCCCGACGAGTTGCCTGGCGTGCACCTGCGCCGCCACGCGCCGGGAGCTCGAATTGCCGTCTCGCTAGCCCCGCATGACGCCAGCCGCGAACGCGGGTGCTCGACGCGCAAAGCACCACGCGGTCGCGGTCCCGTCACCGAGCGTGGCCCCGCCGGTCACTGGCCGCCACGCGGGCGCACGAGCGGACCCCGCCGCCGACTAGCGCGGGTGCTGTCCTGCCAGGTGCAAAGCCGCCGGCGTCCGGGCGCGTGCAGGCAAACGCGGCAGCCGCCGCCAGCCGGTCCCCATTGGCTATGGGGCGGACGACGCTGTATGTGAAGGTGGGGTCCCGCGCGGCCTCGGCAGCGAGCTCCTCCTCGAAATCGAGCTTGGCGTGCAGCAGGTGGATATAGTTTAACTGCTAGTGTAAAGGGCAAAATGATCTTTTCCACATCTCGATCCCACCTATCAATACTCTTAAACTGTTAAATCCTAATAAAAGGTGGACAGAGTGGTACAGAGAGCAAAATGAATTCGAGCGATGGTATACAAATGCGAACGAACTTTTTAGTGGTATATATGTGAGTGCTAACTTTTTTTAGTAAGACACCATAAAGGTGTCCCATATCTAATTCATATAAAAATACAATCGGTAATACAATAGAAAGACAACTTGACATAAGACGACATAAAAAAAATAAAATTATACCGAAGAGTTCTCTGATCGTCTTCTTCATCCGATTGTTCATCGTCCACCGGAGTTTGAAAAACACTAAAAAGGCAATAAGGGAAAGGGATACTTGCAAACGCCATCGCCACACAAAACTTCGAAGACCGCAAAAGCCACTCGCTGCTTACAACGAGATCTAACAACCGCTGAAAGAACATCGGCTGGGGAAAACACCCCAAACAACACAGGCTTGCAATCATTCACCACCAAAACAGAGGATTGAAGAAACCGAATCTTGTCGCCGAACAGATCGAAAGAAGAGGTCGAAATTGCCACAACAAAGGACAGACAACTACATCTCCTGACTGACACACCAATTGCAAAGATCTGGAGAGAACCTTCAAATCTGGCAGAACTAACTCTCACTTGCCATCGCCGGCGCCAGAACGGACGTCGTCGAGGTAGAGAAAAGGCTGGAGAGACCTTATTCCAAAGTGTCATCATTGCCACCACCTCATCGATGCTGCTGGAGAACCAAACCCTAAAAAACTAAACAGATGTAAGAAAAAGATAGGTCCCCACTCCACCTACCGGCGGCGAGGCCACCGGAGGGGCAGAGGAAGGGGACCGAGGGGGCAGAGAAGGGAGGGCCTGGCGGCGGCGGCGGCTGCAGATTTAGATCTTCTGTAGTAGCACCAACTTTTTAAATAGTACACAAGTAAAAGACTCTAATATAGACAGGAAAACAAACAGGGGCTTGTAACAATTTATATGCACATGACAAACATTAGTGACTACAGATAACTAACTTTTAAATTGTCAGACGGATATAGCTGTCCAATAAAGTGAGTACAGCTGGATCAAAGATTCATGGCTTAGCTTTCCGTGTCACATCTTGTGACAGTACGTCAAATCTGGGTAAGGCAAAATTTAGTGATGGTGGCGGAATTTTCTTCTCAGCAAATGTAAACTATGACGACGAGCTCATGTCCATACTACACAACGACTCGTCAACACTGCCGAAAGCATCGCTGTTCTTAACATCATCCCATCTTAGCACCTCCCTGATGTACCTGAATGCATCGTCCACTGTTTTCCGCTCTAGGGCTTTGGTCTGGAACACGAAGAGCTTTCGGTTGGCGATGTTGGAGTACAGATCCTTGAACTTCAACGCAATGTAGTAGTAGGCGTGGCTGGCAAGTGACTGGTGCGTGTGGTGTGGCTTCACAGGGCTGAAGTCGGCAAACCAGTCACATACTGTTAGGGGGACACGGTTGATTTTTGCCTCGAATGTGTCATACTTGTTCAGGAGAAGCACGCAGGTGGTGTCCTGAAAGGAAGGGTGCTTGATCAGGCCCTCAAACATGTCTCTGCTGGTGATCATCTTGTTGAAAGGCTCTCCTGAGCTCTGCACCCACATCTGATCGTAGTCTGCCAGCGAGATGCAAAAGATGATGGCCCGCACCTCCTCTAGCATTTCCAAACACCTCAAGCCTCCATTAAGTCCTTTAGAATTGATACGAATTAACTGATACCTGCCAAAGTTAAGAAAGGACAGGTACTGTAAGCATTAAAGAAAAAGTTGAAGATGCTACCATGAAAAATGTGGAACACTAGGTCCAACAAATCAACAATCAGAAAGTCCGAAACACACAGCATCTTTGGATTCTCATTAACTTACTTCGTTTGCATGGATGGATCATCAGGCTTGTTTACATAAGACTCAGTAAATGTATATCGATCATCAAGTGAGAATTCAAGCAAAGATAGACCATTCCATTGGTTGATACCTTCTGCGTACAAAATATCCGTCTCTGTTGGTTCATATTCGTTGCTTGATACTTCAACCACCTGCAAACATGTTAAATTTCCAGTCAGCGCTATTAGGCATGTATAGCTGTGTATGGCTGTGTATGTGTACACAAGGCCCGCATTGGGCGTGTAGGCCCATTGGGCATGTACATCTTGTACCCCAAGTCATATTGACACTATATAATGAAAGGTCACCCCCCGATTAGGGTGTGCGGTGTTTCCTATCTCTCTCTCTACCTTTCTATATGGTATCAGAGAAATCTCGATCCTCCCTGTTTTTATCGCTTCCGCTCCCTGCACTAGGGTTTCCCCTGCGCGCCGGCTGCCGCCTGCCCTAGGCGCCGCCACCCCTCCCCGCGCCGGGATCCCCTCCCTGCGCGCCCACATCTCCTCGATGTGCCGCTGATCTGCAGCACGCCACACCGCCAGACCTGCGCCACACGTCCTCCCTGATCGAGCTGCCCCCCCTCGTCGCCAGCGGCTACGGCACACCCGGCGGACATCCTTCCCGCGCGGCCGCCAGCGGCTTTCGGCCGCGTGTACAGCTGGAGGGCCTGTGTGGACCCTCAAGGGCTGTCCCTCCTCCGGCTCCTGCACCACCTCCGGCTCCCATCCGACCGGCTCCCTCAAGCCCGTCGACCGCTACGGCAACCCGTCTTCCTCGTCTACTCCCTCGGCGCACGTGGCTTCATCTTCGGCCATCTCCCCGATTCCGGGGAACTACAGGAGCGCGCTCGCCGATCCTCAGTGGAGGGCGGTATGGCGGACGAGTACCAGGCTCTCATCGACAACAACACTTGGCGACTTGTGCCCAGACCTCCGGGTGCGAACGTTGTGACGGGCAAGTGGATTTACAAACATAAATTCCACGCTGATGGCTCTCTAGCCCGTCACAAGGCTCGCTGGTGGTCCGTGGTTTCACCCAACACCACGGCATCAACTACGACGAGACATTCAGCCTGGTTGTGAAATCGGCCACGATCCGCGTCGTCCTCAGCATCGCCGCCTCCCGCAGCTGGCTTATACACCAGCTCGATGTGAAGAACGCATTTCTTCATGGTCACCTGGAGGAGACTGTCTATTGCCAGCAGCCGCCTTGCTTCGTCGACCCCGCTCATCTTGACTATGTCTGTCTCCTGCAGCGTTCTTTGTACAGTCTCAAACAGGCTCCTTAGGCGTGGTACCAGCGGTTCGCCACTTACCTTCGCCAACTCGGTTTCTTCGCCTCGGCATCCGACACCTCCCTCTTTGTACTCCAAGAGGGTGGTGCCACGACGTACCTGCTCCTCTATGTCGACGACATCGTCCTGACTGCGTCGACTTCAGCTCTCCTTCGTCGCATCACCGAGCGTCTACACTCTGAGTTCACTATGACGGATTTGGGCGATCTACATCACTTCCTCGGCATCTCCGTCACGCGTTCTTCTGAGGGCCTCTTCCTCTCTCAGCGTCAGTATGCGCTAGAGCTTCTTCAGCGAGCCGGCCATGCCGAGTGTCACTCGACGTCGACAATTGTTGACGCTCGCGCCAAGCTGTCAGCTTTGGCGGGTGCCCCTGTTGCCGACCCCATCGAGTACCGAAGCCTCGTCGGAGCTCTCCAGTACCTCACTCTGACCCGCCTCGACTTGGCGTACGCGGTTCAGCAGGTCTGCTTGTTCATGCATGACCCTCCAGAGCCCCACCTTGCGCTCATCAAGCGCATCCTTCGGTACATGAAGGGTTCCCTGTCAGCCGGCCTCCACATCGGCACTGGGCCTGTCAACAAGCTGATCGCCTACTCCGACGCCGACTGGGCAGGTTGTCCAGATTCCCGCCGCTCCACATCAGGTTTCTGTGTCTTCCTTGGAGACAACCTGGTGTCCTGGTTGTTCAAACGGCAAACCACGGTGTCCCGGTCCAGTGCAGAGGCCGAGTACTAGGCTGTTGCTCACGTCGTTGTCGAGTGCTGTTGGCTGCGCCAGCTTCTACAGGACCTGCACGTTCCTCTGCGCGTCGCCACCGTCGTCTACTGCGACAACGTCAGTGCTGTCTACATGACAGCCAACCCAATCCACCATCGCCGTACCAAACACATCGAGATCGACATCCACTTCGTCCGAGAAAAGGTCTCCTTGGGTGAAGTCCGCGTTCTCCATGTGCCGTCACAGTATCAGTTCGTTGATATCATGACGAAGGGTCTCCCAGTACAGCTGTTTCAGGATTTTCGTTCCAGTCTTTGCATCTGGAATCCTGATGCTTCGACTGAGGGCGGGTATTAGGCATGTATAGCTGTGTATGGCTGTGTATGTGTACACAAGGCCCGTATTGGGCGTGTAGGCTCATTGGGCATGTACATCTTGTACCAAAGTCATATTGACACTATATAATGAATGGTCGCCCCCCGATTAGGGTGTGCGGTGTTTCCTATCTCTCTCTACCTTTCTACAAGCGCGTTTTGAAAAAAAAATCACCCGAGTACTTATGCAGTTCATATTTGTTCATGTCCAACCTGGAGGGATTAATAGGTTCATTACAATTGGAAAAAGCGAAGTACAAATAAAACTGCACATAAAAAGGGTTCAAATAAAAGATTAAAAAAATGAGAAAGTGTATCACTATCTTACTATGACCTCTGATGTTGTAATTGCCAGTCTTACCCGATCCAGAAAATAGCTGGCAACATCTGGAAGAAAATGGAACTCATTATTCCTTTTGTGTGTTGCTTGAATAGCAGCATCCTTCCAAACCTCTTGAACAATTGGTGCATATTCTCGAGTTGCAGCAGGAAAGAAGGCATCCAGGTCACCCAATGCAACTATCTCCAACAGCCAGTCAGCAAACTGCATCAGTCTTTGATTCAGCGAATATAGAGATGACCTGGTCTGAGCTACCACTGTTTCACCTGTTAACAGTCACGTTCTGTAAGTGTTTTTCCCCCATAAACACAGAAATCAATTGGTGAAGTCCAGGAACAGAATAGTACAATAAATCAATGATTTGAGCATGCCTTTGGTTATCACAAAACCTCAATGTTTAGTACAACAAATCTCAATGTTTAGAACAATAACGTTTCATGGTGGCACTGGAAGTGGAAACTGGAAACATAGGTCTTTAAGTAAAATTGAAGTGATTAAAAAAACAAATGGTGGGTCCCTTCATTCTGTATTCAACACCAAATTATTACAAGAAAATGCAAAGCTGAATAAGTTATAAGTATGAGATGCATACTTAACTTCAGCATGTAATTCTATAAAACCCTAAGAGGTTAATCTAAATAATGATGCAATATAATAGAAAATCTTGCAGATTTCTTGGAGCATATTGACAATGATTAAAATTTAGAATAACCCAATGGAAGCCATGAAAAGTGTGTGTAGCATTTCCAATTTTATCATATTCACTTTTCTGATTTCTCCTTTGAACCAGCATCATGTTCGAAGATGATTTGAGTAAATGACCCCAGAATTAAATAATAGCAAAAGGTGTCAATAAGTATCCAAAAAGAAAATAAAGAAAAACAGAACCAAATCTAACCAGCAGCTTTATCAATTGTGCAAAGTTCTCTCTCTTGTTTCAAAGCTTCATCCTCAAAGCATTCTCGCCATTCAAGCAGTGTGCTAAGATATTTGTAAACATTAATTTGTATCATGAGCTTCAAGTCATGTATTTCTCCTGGAGAGAACTTGCTTCCATATAGAAACTTTGCCTGCACGAGAAAATTCAAATATGAAGTCACATACATAGAATTAGTCTGTTCCACATCATGTCACAATAAACAATAGGCACTGCCAACATGCTAATTATATATGTAAAAAGTTAACCATTATCCAGTGAACAAAATGAAAGTGGAGAGTGTAGCATTGATTTTTCAATTTCAGATACTGCACCCTGTTTGTTTTCCGAACAGTTCAAATATTCTGATGGGCATCTTATTACTCAAAACGAAAGGTACACTATCAATCTCTCTTTTAAATCATATATTACTTTTGGGCCAATGCTGGAAGATGGCTCCCGACTCCTACCGGATCCCTCCACCGCTCCCCCTCCCACCATCCACTCCTCCAGCCCCACGCCGGCGTTCACCCCGGGCCCGGCTGCCACATGCACCACCACCACCGCTAGCCGTTCGAAAGCCCAGCATTGGAGTGATGGATCTCCCTCCTCCGGTGGGTCCTCCAGCGGCACTCCGTATCGCTCCTACTGGGACGTCGTCCTGACGGCTCCCTAGACGACTTCACATGCTGCCGACAAGCTGCATCCGCGCTCGCCGGCAGTGCCCCCGTCCTTGACGCGCATCGTGCTGAAGGCGGACCGCCGTCCTGGCCGGGCGGAGACACGCCGTCCATGCTCTGATGGTTGGGTTAAAGTGGTGAGCCGCCAGGCCCGCCACGACCGCCGTCGGCTGGATTCCCGGCTGCCTCCTCGACGGCCGGTGCCGGTGGATCTCCGTGGCCGCTGCTTCAACTGCTTTTCTCCTCGTCATCGAGCTGCTGAGTGCAGGACCAAGCCCCGCTGCTTCCACTGCCGTGCCCTGGGACCCCAGTCCTACTCCTGTTCCCGTCGGCCCCCCTCGCCGCACCCTGTTCATCCCCGCCCAGGGCAATTGGCCTGGCGGCCGGTTGTTCGGCCTGCCCCAGCGACCGGCGCTCCTGTCACCACGACAAGAGGCGCCGCTGCATCGTGGGAGGGCCGGAGCAGGAAGCGACGCCGGCGCGTCCGGTCTAGGCGCGGTCCGGGGTCTGGTTGCGACCCGCCGACTTCCGGTGGCGGCTGCGACGGCGGAGAACTAGACGACATTGTCGACGGCGCTGATGGAGGCTCCTCGCTCTCGCCCGTCCGGTCTAACCCCGGCAATGATGTGGCGCTCCCGAGGCCTCGGCGGATTCTCGACCGTTCGGCTGGCATCTCTCAGCGTGAGGACGACCTCGCCCATGCGCTGGTCATCACGGTGATCGATGGTGCGGCCGAATCCATCTCCAGCTCCATTGCCCATCGGTTTGAGATACTCGAATCCTCGTTGGCTCTACATCATCTTGGCCCAGCGAGGTTCTTGCTGATCTTACCTAGCATGGAGCTGATGGAGAGAGTGCTTAATGGCGGACGGGCGTTCATCACACCAGACCTGCGGCTGCACGTGATGAGGTGGACTCGTTTCCTCTACTCCTCGGCAAGCTCCCTGCCGGTCGCCGTGGAGATCAACCTGGAGGGCATTCTGGCTCATGCCTGGGACCTCACGACTACCCAGCTACTCTTGAGTGATCACTGCTCGATCAGCGACCTCCACCCCCTCAATGAGGATCGCCGTGATATCTTCAAGGTGGCGGTGTGGTGCTCCGATCCCTACCAGATCCCGCCGGAGATGGTTTTGGAGATCGTCGAGCCCTCGCCGGCGGCGGGTGCTTCCGCTACGGCGAGAACACTGTCCTACCCCGTCAAGATCTCTGTGGTGCTATACGAGCTGCCGTCGAGTTCTGGGGATTCGCCTCCCCCTGCTCCGGAGGATGACGATCGTCAAGGTCGTAGAAGACGGCGCAACCCTCCCTCTCCGGGGAGCTCAGCGCGCCGGGCGGCCAGCTTGCCACCGACGAACCGTGGGATTCGTGCCTCGGTGCATGCTCGGCTGGGACCTCTCCCAGCGACATCCCCCCACGTGGCAGCGGCGGACCGGCACGTCAACTCGTCTCTCGCGACTTCCCCGGGACCTGCGCCCTACATGGCTCCCGACCCAAAAGGGCTCGAGGAGCCTGCTCGGCCTTCACCCGAGGCAACGCTGGCTGCATTAATGGAGGCTTTAAGTCCAGTGCATTTGATGTGCAGCCCAGCACCCCAGGCGCCGCCCTCCCCGAGCAGCCCCTCCCTGCGGCCTCTGACCTTGCTTTCCCGCCTGGGCTGTCATCTCCGTCGCGGGCAGCTGCTGGGCCAAAAGGGACGCTCTTGGACTGTGACCATGCTGCGTCTGGGCCTGAGGTCCCTGGGCTGGTTGGGCCGTGCATGGAGACATCAATAGAGGCGATGGCTTTTGCTCTTGATGCTGTCACGTCCTGCCCCAAAATTGTTTCCGTGGCTAGTGTCCCTGACGCACTGATCGCGGCCGCGGCTCATGGCCCCATCGAGCCGGCCGTCACGGAGCACTTGTTCGTGGAAGACCCTGGTTTAGTTGCAAAGGTCGTCAACCCCCCTGCTGCCGCCATTTCAGCTGCTGATGAGGTCAGCGCTTGGTCGCCTACGCTCGAACCGGTGCGGCCATGTGACACCACTCCGACCATGCTTTCACCGGTCACCATCCCATTGGAGGCCACGATTGCTGCCGGCCTGGAGCTGGAGGGGGTCAAACAGCAGAAGATGGGCCCCTCCCCTCTGGTTCCCAGCTTTGCGCGCACCTACTCCCGTCGGCGACCACAACTACAGCAGCTTCCAGAAGAAGAAGGAACGGCCAATGTGCATGGCTCTCCATCATCAAGTAGACGGGGAAAATTTATAGCCAAATTGTCCAAGAAGACAGTGAAGATCCTCCCCACCCCGCCAAGTGCAAGGCCGCGAGCCCATGCGCGTACTCCTGCTGCTCCCCCGCGACGTAGCCGGCGTCTGGCTGGGATTGCACCAGAAACACCATGTGGAGCATTGCACTCAAGATCAAAAAAGAAAGTGATGCGTGCATTGGATATTATTGGTGAGACAGAAGGCATCGATCAGCAAAGCCTAGAGAAGTACAGTAAACTCTTCACTGCTGCCAGTTCTCTTACCTACACTCACGTTCACGCCATCTCGGCCCTGTTTGGGTGGGCAGCTCCTGACGAGGAGGAGCTTGCTCTGCTTACCGGTTCCAACTGATCTTCAGGCTTGTTGGTCGTTTTTTCTCCTACTTGTTATAATGAATCCTAGAAATATTCTATGCTGGAACGTGCGTGGCCTTAATTCAAGAGCCCGCCAGGACTCAGTGCGTACTTTAGTCTCCTCTGCTAAGATTGATAGTCTGTTTGCAAGAAACAAAAATGTTAGTGCTATCTCGCGCTACCATGCTTTCTATGCTTGGCTCTGATTTTTCTCACTGGATTGATCTACTGGCTGCTGGTGCCAGTGGGGGAATTTTGGTAGCATGGCGCCAGGGACTTGGTCCTGCAACTGCTAGTCGAGTTGACAACTACAGTGTCTCTTTACAGTTCTCTCCTACTGCCCTGGAACCCTGGTGGCTGACCTGTGTATATGGACCTCAAGGTGACGACAATAAAGTTCTCTTCCTGCAGGAATTGAGAAACGTGAGATCAGTGTGCCCTGGGCCTTGGACTGTGCTTGGGGACTTTAATCTCATCACAAGTGAGGAAGATAAAAATAATGGAAATCTCAACAGAGCAATGATGGGTAGATTTCGCCGGCTAATAAATGATTTGGAATTGAAAGAATTGTCATTACATGGAAGGAAATTCACTTGGTCTAATCAGCAAGACTCGCCTACACTGGTCAAGCTCGACAGAGTTTTTTGTTCTACTGAATGGGAGCAACTTTTCCCGAATTGCCTCTTGCAAAGCACTGCTAGCGAGGGCTCTGATCAGTGCCCACTCCTCTTGGGTCTGAATGACGTGCAACCTGCTAAGGCTCGGTTCCACTTTGAATCCTTCTGGCCCACTCTTGATGGCTTTCAGGAAATAGTAGAGTCAGCATGGTCCTCAGTTCAGTCAACGTCCTGTCCTTTCGACACCCCGGCAAAAAAGTTCAAGGCAACCGTTAGAGCTCTCCAAAGTTGGAGTCAGAAAAAAGTTGGACACATTAACAGCCAATGGAGTCTAGCCAGAGAAGTCCTGCACCAATTGGAAATTGCACAGGACCATCGAGTTCTTTCCAGCTTGGAGTTATGGTTGCGAAATAAACTCAAACTGCACTCCTTGGCCCTCTCCTCCCTACAGCGTACTATTGCGCGCTGTAGGTCACGCATCTCATGGCTAAACGAAGGAGACGCCAACACTGCCATGTTTCACTCTTTTGCTAGATACCGAAAAAGGAAGAATTTTATAAGTAAGCTTGTGACAGATGAGGGGGAGGTGCTTACAAAACATGAGGACAAGGAGCAAAACATTTTCAACTTCTACAATACTCTGTTGGGGGAGTGTGCTGATCGAGAGGTCACAGTAAACTTGGAAGAACTGCATCTACCCAGATTTGATATTGTGGATTTGGACAACCCTTTCTCGGAGGAAGTTTGGAAAACAATTGGGTCCCTGCCTCCAAACAAAGCCCCAGGACCGGATGGCTTCACAGGGAAGTTCTATAAGGTGTGCTGGCCAACAATTAAAACTGATATCATGGCAGCAATTTCTGCTGTTTGGAGCAGAAAACTGGGCAACTTTGAGGTACTAAATTCTGCTTTCATCACCCTTTTACCAAAGAAGGATGATGCCACCAATATCAGAGATTATAGGCCAATCAGTTTAGTACATTCCTTCGCTAAACTTGTCACAAAACTGCTAGCTAATAGGCTTGCTGGTCGGCTGGACCAAATGGTCACACCTAATCAAAGTGCATTCATCAAGGGTTGGTTTATTTTGGATAACTTCATGCTAGTTCAACACACCACAAGATTCCTACATCAGCAAAAACTGCCACGCATACTTTTGAAGCTGGATATCACTAAAGCATTTGACTCAGTTTCTTGGCCCTTTCTCTTAGAGGTAATGCAGAACCTGGGTTTTGGGTCGATTTGGTGTGACATCATTAGTGGTCTTCTTGCCTCCTCCTCCACTCAGATTCTCCTAAATGGTTCCCCCGGTGAAAGAATTGCTCATAGGCGCGGCCTAAGACAAGGTGACCCACTTTCTCCTATGCTGTTTATACTTGTCATGGATGTTCTTTGCCACTTGGTACATAGGGCTTCTGAGGAGGAGCTTCTCCAACCACTTGCCAGAAGAGCCCTGCAGCATAGAATCTCTCTTTATGCAGATGATGTGGTCATCTTTCTACGGCCAACAGCAAGTGACATCAACATCACACTTGATATATTGCAGCTCTTTGGTGAAGCTTCAGGCCTTAAAACAAACATCCAAAAAAGCAGTGTACATCCTATTCAATGTTTGGAGGAAGATAAAGCAATCTTACATAACCATCTCCCATGTCAGATTTCTGATTTCCCCTGCAAATACTTGGGTGTCCCTCTTTCTCCCTTCAAATTGACATTGGCTCAGGTTCAGCCGCTAGTTGATAAAGTTGCTGACAGACTCCCGGGATGGAAAGCCGACCTCCTGACCAAAGCTGGTAGATGCATTTTGGTTCAGTTTGTCCTTACTTCTATGATGATTTACCTGTTGTTGGCCCTGGACCTTCCTCCTCGAGCTCTAAAGGCAATTGATAAGATAAGAAGAGGTTTTTTGTGGAAAGGTAGAAAAGAGGTGAGAGGTGGCCATTGTTTGATTGCATGGCCTAAGGTCACTAGACCATGCTCTTTGGGAGGACTGGGTACTCCCATTTTCAGTTTTTGAGTTGGGCTCTTAGGATGAGATGGCTTTGGTTGCAGAAGACTGAACCTGACAAGGCATGGGCATTCCTTCCAGTCAAAGCTCAGCATCAAGTTAAAGCTTTCTTTGCTGCCGCAGTGGTGTTTGTTGTTGGGAATGGCAAGAATGTCCTCTTCTGGACTGACAGGTGGATGGCTGGGCAAAGCCTGGAGCACACTTTCCCACATTTGTTTAGAGCTGTGACTGCCAGGGGTCAAGGAAGAACAGTTTCTGATGCACTGGACAATAGGAGATGGGTCTCGGATTTAAAAGGAGCTCTCACTGTGGATGTCATTTTTGAATACCTACAACTATAGGATTTTCTTGAGAACTTTGAGCTCCAGCCAGATTTGGAGGATACACATATCTGGCAGTTTTCTAACACGGGTACTTTCTCTACAAAGTCAGCATATGAAGCCCTCTTTACTGGTGCAATTCTATTTGCACCTTGGGAAAGAATTTGGCATAGCTGGGCCCCTGGCAAGTGCAGATTTTTCATGTGGACTGTAGCACATAAGAAATGTTGGACAGCTGATAGACTTGAAAAAAAAGGGCTCTCTCACCCGACAGCCTGTCCTCTTTGTGACCAAGATGGGGAAACCATTGACCATCTGCTGGTATCCCGTGTATTTAGTAGGCAAGTATGGTTTAATGTTTTACAACACCTTGGCCTACAGGTCTTGGCACCACAAGCTGGGGAAAGGTCGGTTGAGGATTAGTGGGCGTCCACAAGCAGCAGGGTTTCAGGGCAAATACAGAAGGGTTTCAATTCCATCGTCATTCTATGTTCCTGGACCTTGTGGAATCACCGCAATCGTTGTGTATTTGATGGCATTTCACCTAACTCTACCAATGTCATCAAGGTTGTGAAGGAAGAATTGCAGATTTGGGCCACAGCAGGGGCTAGAGGAATTTCTCATCTCCTCGCTCTAGCTGCTCCAGCCATCTAATGTGATTGGTCTAGTGTTGCTGGTCTTGTTAATGGTCTAGTGTAAGAGTAGCTAACCTGTTCTTAGGGTGGGTTACAGACCCTTTATATCTGTAACACTCCGGGGATCTCACCCCCTTTTTCTTCTTAATATATATTGATGCACAGTTCTCCTGCGCATTCGAGAAAAAAAAAGTCTCTCTTTTAAACTTTGCTCCTCTTTTTACATACTTTCATCACTACATGGTAACTAAACACTATTATGTAGTAATTTCAAAATCATGTTTTAATTATATTATAACTTTAGACTCGATGGTTCATGGTTCCCATTCTGAAAGAATATGCAAGTACAGCATCCTAGAAATATAGTTTGGCGCATAGGTGTTGTGCTAACAGAACATTTTTAATTGACTTTAGTATTTAGTATTTTAAAAAATACTGAAGTTAATCATATTTGCAAGCTGACACGGAACATAAACAATTTACATCCTAATTTGCAGTTTTGAACAAATTTTGACAGGAAAAATACTTTGCCCTGGTCTGCAGCATAAGAACAACAATATGTGCAAAACTGGAAGGATTTAAATACAGGCAAGCTTCATTATAAACCTGCTTGAAAATTGTGCTCGATCCAGATCCTTCTAGTCCAATCAGTAAAAGTTTCTGAACTCTTTTCTGCTCCAGGTACTCTGGAACAAACCTACCTGAGTCTCCAGTCGCATGTCCTTTGAAACCATGAGAATATCCAGGAGGTATTGGCAGAGAAAAAAGGTTAGCAATAAGACGAGTCGATGCCTGGCTAAGAAAAAAAAAGTATAGTTACTTAGTTGATTTACATGCAAACTTTGAAGCAACTTTTTAAGGAAAATATATTACCTTTTGCCAAATGTTTCCTTTTATTATGTTCTGTCCCTCCTCCTCGTAAGATCCATCATCATATAACCAGAAATGAGTATTTCGCAGACATTGTACGCTGGCCAGCTGAATGAAAAGCCAGTAAAACTCTTATTAAGATCTTGTACAGGTGATGAATGATCCCCTAAAAGGATTTAAGCCCCTTCTAAGATTGAAAATTAGGAAAAGAAGCAAGCCACTAAAGGAAATATACTAATGGGAGACAAAATTTTATAATTTTCAGTTTGTAGAACACAGCATCAAAGAGATGTTTCTGCATGCAGCAGTACAATAAATAATGCAACATGCAAACCCATCGAAAAGAAAGCTGCAACCTTTTGTCTTGGACACATATCACCGTCGCAATGTAAATGTTTATATAATTGACCAGCGCCCCAACTAAGCTAACAGCAGACAATAGCTTACCTGCTAAATCAAATATATAATCATTGATAGGCTCTTCCAGAAAAGCGTAACGGTTCAAGTTTAGCACATATCAAGTTTTCTTTCTCTTTTTTTTTTCTATCCATGGCATTTTAGCACATATCAAGTTTTCTTTCTCTTTTTTTTTCTATGGTATCCATAAAGCGGCGTTCTACTGGTTTAACATAAATTCACATGTTGAGTCACATAGCCTTACTTCAGAGTAACCTAAACTGGCAAATGCAATTCACATGTTGAGTCTCATATTTATATGAGCAACATGAACTGACACTACAGGAGGTGTTCTACTGATTAAAGCAAAACTCAATGTCAAGCAAAGCAAGTCATTCCAACATTATACAGCTGTTACAAGCAGAACTGACTTCTAACGGATAATCTTTTGAAAATACATTGAGTCAGCTAACACATTGGGGATGATATAAACAAAATTCACAGCTAATTGCAGAAATGTTTGAACATTTACCCCACACAAAAGTGAGGTAAAACCCTGCATTGTCAAGCTTACATGTGGATCTGGGTTTCTACGGCTCTTACTCCGTTACACGTGGATCCAACTCGATAACGCTGCCAGGTTGAGCTTGCTGATTCAGCATGTTCAAACCATTACTGCACCGCTTCACATTGGGGCCGGTGGTCAACACCGTCCTGTGCAGCCCAGCTGATCTCACAGTCACCACCAAGGTCAAGCTCGCTAGTTCGCTCTGGTGCCCAGAGTATCGATGTCGCTGGGTACTGCAGTCTGTGGGACCCTAAACCTCCTCCCTTCCCTTCTCCCAGGCCACCTGTAGGCAGTAGCAGCATGCGACATCGAAAACACCGAGGGAGGAAGACAAAAAAGCTTGTGCTTTTGAATAATACCAGAGGGGGGCGTTAGGAAGATTGGATAATCAGATGAATTTTGTGCTTTCAAGTGATTGCAATGGATTTCGATTGTCTTTTCTTAGTATAAATCGGATTGGACGGATTTGAGTCTTCCTCAAAATTGGATCTCATTTGGATCACTTTATTTGGATTTGGATTTGGATTTATACCGCGTTAAGGACTTGTATTCCGTGTGAAGTAATATAAATTTCTCAATACCTGGCACAACTAAGTTAGAGGTTTAGGGTCCTGTTTGGATACTCTAACTAAGTTAGAGGTTAAACTTAGTTTTTTTTTTAGGGAAACTTAAAGTTAGTATCTAGCTCATGAGTATCTTTAAACTAACTCTAACCAAAGAGGTGTTTGGATGGAAGAGTTAGATAGAAAATAAATGCACCTTTTCAATCATTTGGCCTCTTTCTAGCATGAGAGAGAGGGGGAGAAAATGTGGGCCCCATCTCATCTAACCCCAATAAGCACCCATTGGAGGGGATAGTTTTTTGGGGTGGGTTAGATGCATCTAACCCAATCTAACCCACATGTTTGGATACTTTTGGGTTAGATGAGCCCAATCTAACCCAATCTAACTCTAACCCATGGATCCAAACAGGGCCTATCAACAGGTTCATGCTGCACTGCTTATGAGTACTACAGAGCAGACACTTCATGAGGTAATACACAATAATGTAATGGTGAAATTGTTATAACTTTCAACACTATAAAGATTTACTACTAGCTCAACCGCTCAAAGGGCATTGGCGATAATATAATTAGAAATCTCCATCTAAGCCCACACTCAGATCTGAAACATCTATTCAGCTTCAGTATAACCATTTGCACGAGCAGGATCACGGTACTTATATGATTGCGCATCAATTGTTTCACCCTAGCTCTACTGCTCTATAGCCCAATAGTCATAACAAGTTGCAACATTCAATAGATCACCAAAATTACCATGTGGGATAATGAATACTCCCTCCGTTCCAAAATGTAGGTCGTTTTGACTTTTACAGGTTCATAGATTTTGCTATGCACCTAGACATACATTATATCTATGTACATAGCAAATACTATTAATCTAAAAAAACTAAAACGACCTACATTTTGGAACTATACTGGCAGATAAATGTTTTACCTTAAGCATCCTGAGTTCAGTTTTCGTGATCTCCCGCCCATTTACAAATACTTGTGTAGTGCCATTGCTAGCGTCTGCTTGCAGCTTTCCTCCCACACTTAACTTTGAACTAACAATTCTATCTGGCCTCTCACCTTCCTGACAACAGGATTGAGATATATAATGAGTTATTGGTAAATAAAATTTAATATACAGTACTCCGGGCAATATAAATGGACTTGAACCACACATAAATGATAAACCTGAGCCTGTACTATGAACAAATACAACCTAGATCTCGAGTTCATGCATTGCTCTATTGATTTTGTGTCCTCTATCAGCTCCAGAATATTGATCTATCAAAAAACAGAAATTTCTCCTTATTACCAGGCATTCCTCATGACAATGTCTTGTTTTTTTCCCCTCTCTCTACTGGATAAAGGTCAGTACAATACATATCAGGCACGGCTGTGCAAAATGGGCTCCTTTTTTTCCCAGAAACAAATAGGTCCTTTTAGTTTCTGGTTTAGCACAATTTAAGATTTTTTTTTATCTGTGCTTGGTGTTAACAAATATTCAGGTAGTGAGTTCTGTTATGAATGGTGCATCAATCGAGTTATAAGGTTTACTTGTCGACTTACCAAATATGATACAGAAGATAGTAAGAGACCGATGTAAATGCTGGCTAGAAACATTCAAAAGCTTGTGCAGAAATCAACAGTTTTGAATAGTAAAAGGTCCTTGTGCTATCCGTGTGTAGCGGTAGTTACATTATAGAGCATGAATTTCAATCCCAAATTCCCAAATTTGCAACAAAATGGCCCTAACGGGACTAACTTGCAGCTTGAGGTTCTGAGATGTTGTACCTTCCCCCACAGCCCGGAGTCCTTGTCATACCAGTACCAGCCCGGCACAAGGCGGTCCGGCGGCAGGGCGCACCCAAGCAGAAGATCCAGCTCCCCCTGCGAGAGCCCCCGGCCGTTGACGACCACCTCATCCGGCCGCACCTGGTTGGCCGCGCACCCACGCTCAACGCGCATGACCTGTCTTAGCTCCTCCGGCGCCAGCACCCGCGCGAGAAGCCGGGAACCCCTCCCAAGCCGCGCCCGGCGGCGCGGGTCGACCACTGGCGCGCCGATGCAGGTGACGCACTTGCGGCCCTCCGGCATGGAGCCCATGGCGCGGAGAACGCACACGGCGCAGTAACGCGCGCCGCAGGCCAGGCACTCCTCCTGGCGCTGGTCTCCCAGGATGCCCATTGCCACCGCGATGCGTCCCCCCTTGCCGCACCTCGCGCACGCGGGACGCCTGCCGCCGCCGCCGCCGCCGTGGGCCGGAGCCGGCGGGTGGAGCTGAGGGAGAGGAGGAGGCGAAGGGGACTCCGGAGCACGCGGCGGCGAGGTCGGCAGGGACAAGGAGGTGGGGGTGGGGGCGGCGTCCGGGAAGGAGGGCGGCGAGGGGGACGCGCAGCGGGGAGGAGGCGCGGGAGCGGTGCGGAACAGGAGGCGGGAGATGCGGCGGCGGTGGCGCGGGACCGGGACCGGGACCTGGAGGGGACGCGGCACGGCGGCTGAAGGAGACGGCGGGCCCCTGGCGGCGGGGGCGTCAGGTAGGTCGACGGAGAATGAGTAGTCGAGATGGTCCTCGTCGGGCAGCGGCGCGCCCGGGGGCAGCAGCCTGCGGAGCGCGCGCGCCCACGCCGTGTCGATAGGCGGAGGCGGAGCGGGCTCCGGAGGCGGCGGGGACGAGGGCATTGTGCAAAGAATGGGCAGTTGGAAGCTGGCGGGTGGGAGCGGAGCTGGAGGTGGCGGGCGGCGAGCCGGCGAGGTGGAGGCGGCAGCTTTGAGAAGTGGAGTGGGAATGGCGTGCAGGTCGAGGAAGCTATTGCCGTGTTTTTGTTAGACGTGAAATCAAAATTATATAAAAAATAATATTTATATGAAGTATTAAATAAATTTTATTTGTAAAATTTTTTGAGGGCTGAGTATAATTTTTCGAGACGAATCTAATGATGATAATTCAATGATATTACAGTAACCAATCTCAATCATACGATCAAAGATCTACTTACATTCATCTTGCGATTTATAAAGAATGTGAAGTTAATTTTATAATTAGACTTTATTTAAAACTTTTAATTAGGATAAAAATAAAAAACTAACCAAACACGGCCTATACCCGCACAGTGACGTGACGGCCGGAAACGTGCGGAAGACAGGTGGCGGTGAGCTCCTGCTGTCCTGCGTCCTTTAGCGTGGGCTCACTTGCCCTTCAATTAATGTCGTGTGGGCCCGCAAGGTTGGTCCCTTCCTCTGCATTCCTTGTACCTAGGCAGGGCCCATGTATATGTATGTGTATGTCCATATGACGGGTAAAATTCCCGATGCTTCAACGACGGTTGAAAAGCTCCCTCCATTGTTAATCCCATGTGTGTTTTTGTTAGACTGAGAAAGAAATAATAGCCGATCTACGGTTCTAAATTGGTTGTATGCAAAGCACACTTATTCAGAAATGTTGTACTCCAATACAGATAAGAACCTTTTGTTTACTTTCAACACTAGACATGGATTTAAACATGATAGTATGCGAAACAAGACATGAGCAAAAAAAAACAAAAACAAATTGCTTGATTCCCTGGAGTTCTTTTAGGTTTGTTAAATAAACTCTCGTCATGGCTACACATGTAACTCACCCGAGTAACAAAGCTCCTCTAATCCTTAGACATCAGTATCGAGTACTATCAATCCGTTGGTGACAGTTTTACTGCTAGTGGAACTCAATTTCAACAAATCTAAACTCTGTCCATATCCGAGCGGATCGAGGAGGCAGCGCACGCAACAATGCTGACAACCAGCAACGTAGCCATCAGAAAATGAAAGGGGTGGACATTTGTATGGAGTAGCGACAAAAGAAAACCTAGATATATAATTTCACATCTTAAGCGAGAATTTACACACTACGTTTTCTTAAAGAAACGTATACTAAGGCACTAAGCCTAGGGCGCGGTCCGGAATTTGAGGTTTCAGTATTCGAAATTTTCAAAGGACAATTTTTTTCAGCGGAAAGTATATATTTATAGTGCTTGAAAATAATGTCTTTATAACAAAACACTATATATATATATATATATATATATATATATATATATATATATATATATATATATATATATATGACAAGTTTTATCTACACTCGCTTGTAGTTACTCTCACTATCAATATACCACCGTGCGTATATCCACATACTTATTTATCACTTTGAGTATATTACTATGTTTATATACTAATTCTAAGATACTTCAAAGGGATATATACGAAAAATTTCAAAAACATCCATATTTTTTAAATATATTATGATTATACCTCAATATTAGTATATAAAAATAAGTATATCCATATGTATTCTACGTATGATCACATACCCAACATATATCATCATAAGTATTCTAATATGAGTACATACTCCACATACATATTATTATTTGAATCGGATATGTCATATATCATGAGATACACACATAGGAGTAACTACGGGCGAGTGTAGAAATTTTTTTCTATATATATATATTAAGAGCGCAGGGCTCCTGTAACAATGGCATATATATACAGGGCAACCCTCCCCCACTCCCCGTGCTCCTCTCCCCAGCCCTTTTCTAGCCCGGCGTGGGCCTACCAGGCGGCGGCGCTCCTCCCGGGCCAGATCTGGCCGGCCACCTGCTTCTCCACCCTCCCCACGACCGGATCCGGCGGCGGCGCGCAGTCGGCGGCCTCAGCGCCCCGCTTGCGACTGGGCCTGCCGCACCCTCTCGGTCTCGGAGCATCGCTGCAGCGACTGCGGCGCCCAAAGATCCGGGCCTCCCCGCCCCAAGAGCCGCCGGGGCCCCAGGTCGAGGAGCTCGCAGTACAGGGGCGTCACCTTCTACAGGTGGACCGGCCGCTGGGAGTCACACATCTGGTGAGCGCTCCTGACAACCTCTCGCCGCTTAATCCGTGCTTGTTTTTCATTGTAGCTTCCACTCAGTAACCTCTTGTCTGCATCCTCCGATTGGGTAGGGAGTAGGGACTGCGGGAAGCAGGTCTACCTGGGTGAGTTCAAATTCTAGTTCCCCTACTCAAGCTCCCGTTAACTTTTTACTGTGCTTCTTGTAAAAAAGAAAAAGAGGAGCTTTTACTGTGGTTAATTTGATTGGGCTGTGCTGGCGACGTTTCTGTTTCAAGTGGATTCGACACCGCGCACGCCGCAGCTAGGTTTGAACTGAACACTGGTGCATTCAAATTGATGACACCTCCCACAATGCGTCATATATTTGTCTACTATTTTCCTTCCATGTTTATACGATCGTCCTCACTGGTTTATGATCACATTCCATTTTTGGTACTCCATTGGAGCATCCATTCCTATCAGATGCATGCTTCTATGCTTGGCCTTATAGGTTTCTATGCCCCTATAGAAAACTTTTCTACACTGAGTTTGTACCCTACTTGTATGAGGGAAGTGTATAATTTTTGCCACCATATGAATGTAACTTCATAGATGCCTGTGTTTTTTAGCATAAAAGTATCCATTTTCACCTTTATCCTTGTTGCTGTTTATTTAGTTTTTCATATGACAATTGTCGAGCATCTTCTATTTTTTCTTTATTTTTATGCATTTTTCATGCACAATAGGAGCATCATGTCTGATCAAATGCATGTTTGTATGCCTGACCTTACAGGTTTATATGCCATCGTACAAAGCTCTCTACACTAGTATATAATTCTCCACATACATTCAAATGTTGGGATGGTGGTAAGCTGGCTGCTTTTATGCCATGGTCAGGTCAATACATTAAGTGCTGGGTTTTTTGGCATAAAAGTTGTATTTTTGATGTTGTGGCCGCTTCAACGCGACATCATTTGTTGCTTGAGCCTGAGCATCTTCTCTAAAAGAAGAAAGCTCACCCTGGGATCGGGCCCAAATCGAGCGCAGAAGGAGCCACGTCACCCGAATTTTCTCAACTGTCCGTTCCCATGCTAACGATCGGATTCAACCTCTGCAGCTTCTTCCTCCGGCTATTCTAGAACCATCAGGAGCTCCCTCGACCTCAACGTGTGAAGATCACGGCGACGAATCAAACCAGGATCCTGGTCGTAGCGAACCACGCCGCCGGCGCCCGCTCGCGCCTTGGCCTGATCACCCGCCTTGGCCTGCACGGCCGTCGATGCCGCCCGCGCCCACCGTAGCCCGCCCCGCCGGCCGCCGCCTTGGCCTGCTCGCCTGCCGTGGCCTAGCCCGCCGCCTTGGCCTGCTCGTCCATGGCCCGCGCCGCAGCCGTGGCCCGCTGCAAGCCGACGCCGCCCGTGCCTGCCGACACCGACCTCGCCCGCCCGTACCCGTCCGCGCCGACTGACGCGCGCGGATCTGGCAATAGAGGGCGGCAGCGGACAGGGGAGGAGGTCGCGCGGCACCGGGGAGGGCCCGAGCTCCGGCAGGAGGACGTCGCCGGGGATAGGGCTGGAAACGAGCCGAGCCGAGCCAGGCTCGGCTCGGTGCGGCTCGGCACATGAGCGAGCCGAGCCAGGCTCGGCTCGGCCTTCGAACGAGCTGGCCGATGAGGCTCGGCTCGGCTCGTATGAGGCTCGCGAGCCGGCTCGAGCCGGCTCGCGAGCTGCCGTACTTGGACAGCAACACAACGTTCTAGCTATATTTACATCATTTGCATCATCCAAGATCAATATATATATATTATGCAATTGAAAAATGACAAGTTCAAACATGACATGATGCATATCTCCTGCGTCCTTGAGACCATGACTCCGTGCCGATTGTAGGAGGTAAGGAATAAGGTAGGATTTGCCTTCTGGGCCGGCTTGAGCCATGTTGGGCCGAGCTCGCGAGCCGGCTCACGAGCCTGACCGAGCTGGCTCGGCTCGGCTCGGAGTTTTTACGAGCCAGAGAAATAGGCTCGGCTCGGCTCGCATGAGGCTCGCGAGCTGGCTCGAGCCGAGCCGAGCCACCTCGAGCCCGAGCCGGCTCGCGAGCCTCGAGCTTTTTTTCCAGCCCTAGCCGGGGAGGAGGTCGCGCGGGGAGGGCCGGCCGCCAGGAGAGGGCTACGACGACCAGCCTGCGGTGAGCCGCTACGCCGGCGCACCTGGCCCCTGCTTGTGCCCACCACCGCCCAAATCTGGGGCCTCCTCCGCGGGTGGAGGCGGTGGCGGCTCGATGGCTGCACGGCAACGGGACAAAGGCAGAGGTGCCGACCCATGGGATAAACTCTTTCATGCAGATCACCATTTCGTTACTTGCTTCCTCATTCATACCACCATATTGGTCTATGGTCGAGAAGCCAAGAAATTGACTGCAAGGCCTTAATAAATTTGTACAGCTAGCAGTTGCGTCAAGTACTGAAAGCTGATTACGAGTTGAAGAGGATTGTACAAGACATCTCAATTCAACGGCGAACGGAAGTCCGTTTCTGTGCTATGAAGAAACCAGTAAAGGTTGCTTGGAAACCACAAGAAGATGAGTAAATATTAAGTTTGCGGGTAATCTTGGAGCCATGATGTGAAGGCAATTCTTCTTTTCAGAAAAAAAAGACAGCAATTCATCGGATTGGGATTTGGGGCTCTAGAGCATGCCACAAGACGCATGGCGCTATTCACGCTCTATGGAAATACATAAAACAAAATATGCATCTAAAAAATTAAAACAATTAATAATTGGGACGGATGGAGTATGTGGTACTGATCATTTTGATATATAATTGCGAAAATGGTCTCTACGGAGGAAGCGAAAACTTTAATATTCTTTACATGCCTTTGCTTATCATATTGAACTGATGGCTTGTGACGGACACCACAACACCCGGCAACCTCCTCGGTTGAAGAAGAACAATGCATGGGTCCAAGGGAACCTCCCTTCTGCGATAGCTTGCGCGCCAGTAGCGCGCGAGGAATAGATCCCCCTACCGGACTACTGCCACACCGCTTCATAAAACAAGTTTCTAGCATTTCTAAAGCTTACCATTTCGCACTAATTCTACTGTGCGATTCTCCATCCCTCCTGGTTATAGTCCGAGCTGAACTGCCGAGTTGACACGGAGGAGAAGCTCTAATCTGATGAAGCACACACAGCAATCTCACATACTGAAAAGGTGTACCACTGTGTAGCGTTTAAATGGTGTGCAAACAGGCTAAACGACCGTCTACATGAACAGTAGTTTTCAAACAATATGTTGACAAAATATATGGAATTACCTTTGTGTGCATGCTTGACGACATACTAAAAAGAAATAACTTTATATAGTCACATCATGGTCACCCAATATGATCTTAAGGCATGGATATATACATTTGGATTATATAGTGCAAGAATAACTTACACTCTTGTTCTCCCACCATAAAAACAGTGGCTAAGCACCATCACAGGGCGCGGCAAAGCCGCGCCAGGTTTCTAGTGCTTCTATGATTTTTGTCACTACTTTTTATGCATAGATACTATGTCTTGAGCGTCTGAGCACAGATACCGACTTGCATCTCATGTTTCTATGATTGCCCTCACTGGTTTTTATACCTTTTGTTGCTTTATGTAGTTGCTTAGATGTATGTGATTGCAATCATATATTTGTTTCTATGGCTGCACTTACTGATTTTTATGCCTTTTTTAATTGCGAGGTGTGTTATATATTGACGAGGATCTGCCGCACGACGACTTCCACAACTTCATGCTAGCATCGTAGTCCTCACCAGCTGCAAGCTAGCATTATAGTCCTCACCAGCTGCAAGCTAGAATCATAGTTCTCACCAGCGGAGTGCAAACATTATTGATTTTGTATTCTTAGTTTGTACATCTCTTTTAGGAAATTTATGGTTCGCACAACTGTACATCTCTATTTGATTCAAATTCTAGATGGATTTTGGTTTCTATGCTTCCAGGCCAGGTTTATATGTTTGCATTTACAGATTTCTATGTCCCGGATGATAGGCTTCTATGCTTGTGCTTTGTATGTTTCTATGCTCGTGTCCTTATGTTTCTATATTCGAGTCCTTAATTTCAAATTTCTATGACCCGGATTTATATGTTCGATGCTTGGATATTTTTGTAAGCTCGTATCCAAATTTCAAATTTGAAAAGAAAACAATAGTGGCTAAATATAATGGTGGGTTTGCATGCATGCATATGTCAGCGCATCATGTGGCATGTGTCAGTTTCTCCACTTTTATTCAAATTAAAAAATGGACCGCTCAACATTTTCTATGCTCATTCATGTAGGTTTCTATGGTCTGAAACATTTGTATGCTCATATCCCTATATTTTTATACACGCATCCTTATGTTTCTATGCTCGACCATCTTTCTATACTTGTTTCCCTAGGTTTCTATGCCCATGTAAAATTATGAATTCAATTTCTGTTGATGTGTTTATATGCCATTGTTCAGCTCTATGATTGAAAACCGTTTGCGAACTGAATATCCGAGTGAAGAGTTATCAGAAAAAGGAGACGTGAAAACCACCTCTCTCTCCTTCTCTCACTTGCGAGATAGTTTTGGATCTACTGGCCGTACTGCCCAAACCATGGATCTTTTGCATGGCTAACATGTTTCTTTGCCACTATATAAATGTGACAAAAATCATTTGTGAGTTGGATCCTCGGGTGAAGAAACTACTATACTTATGCTCATGCCCGTATGTTTCTATGCTCGAACATAGTTTATACTTGTGTCCTTATGTTTCTATGCTCGTACCTTTATGTTTCTATGACCGGAACTTTTTCTACGCTCATGTCCTTATGTTTCTATGCCCCTAAATTTTGAATTCAAAAAATTTTAAAAAATATATTCACAATGGATCTCAAATTTTGCATAATTTTTTTTTGCTTCATGTAGTTTGCTTAGAAGTATGTGATTGCAATCATATATTTGTTTCTATGACTACATTCACTGATTTTTATACCTTCTTTAATTGCGAGGTGTGTTGTTAACGAGGATCAGCCGGACGATGACTTCCACAACTGCAAGCTAGTATCATAGTCTTCACCAGCTGCAAGCTATCATCATAGTCCTCACAATTGGAGTGCAAACATCATTGTTTTTATATTCTTAGTTTGTACATCTCTTTTAGGAAATTTATGGTTCCCACAATTGTTTACAACATGGCTAGAGCATGACGGGTGGATTTTGTACTTGAGCAACATGTCTATTGGATTCAAATTCTAGATGGATATTGGTTTCTATATTTATATGCGAGGTTTATATGCCATGTGAAAGTATAATCTAAAGTATAACCATGAATTACAGGTTTCTATGCTCGAATATTTCTACGTTCACACCTTTTTCTTTCATCATGCCTGTAGATTACTATGCTCGGAATATTTTTATGCTTGGAAATAGGCGCCCCTCAACATTTCTATACTCCTTTTTTTAGGGCATCAACATTTCTATACTCAAGCCTGTAGGTTTCTATGCTCGAAAACATTTCTATGCTTGTATCCCAAAGTTTCTATGCTTGTGTCCTTATATCTCTATGCTCGAAAATTTTTTATATGATCGTGTCCCTATGTTTCTATGCTCTTGCAAATTTATGAACTAAAAAAATTAAGAAAAATATTTACAATGGATCTCAAATTGTGCATAAAAATGTCAGGAACCTTGTGGTGGAAACCGTTTTTGAGTTGGATCTTTGATTGAAGAATTATAGTGAAAAAACTAAAATAAAACGGTAGGGTTTACAAGCATGCATGCGTCAGGTGGCAGGTGCATGCATACGTCAGGTGGTAGCTGCATAGTGGCAAGTGTTCGTTTTGTTGACTTGTACATAGGAGGTTTCTATGACATGGACAACTAGTTTCTATGACCAGCAGCGCATAGGGAGCAGCTGGCGCGCTGAGATGCGTGGGGACTAGCGCCTGGCTGGTTGGCCGGGGCTTCCAATACTTATTAGAAGCCTTGGGCTCCCAATAGTCGGACCATATATATATATATATATATATATATATATATATATATATATATATATATATATATATATGTGTGTGTGTGTGAAGGGATATACACAAGTTACGTAGGGAAATGGCAACGAAGAAGAGAACATGTTACATGCATCAGAAAACTTAAGAAGGCACACTGCATTCATATCAAAATAAGTGGCAACTTAGATTTAGCATGATAGTGCAGGAAGCCAGGAACTCACAACTTTCCGAAGTGGAGGTGGAGGCATCTATCGGGAGAGGCCTCTCCCGATCATCCGCTTAAAAAAAAAGATACACATTGCTCGTCTTCCTCCGCCCGTTTGTCCTCCCTCGCGATTTTCTCCTCCCTATTTCGAGAGACGGAGCGAACAGATCCTCGAGATTAATGGAAGTCACCACAAGCATCTCGCTAACAGGCAAGTCACCTACCACCAAAAGAATAGAGCGGGTTAAATCTTGGAATAATAAATCTAAAAAAATACGAGCACCCATGTCAGGACTCGAACCCGGGTACGTAGGTTCCACCATATTGAACATCACGCGCTGAGCTACGCTCAGTTCGCTGCAGAATCTACATCGATGAAACACCGATCAAGGATGTTGTGAGGACACTGAATCCATAGGTGCTCTATTCCCCTCCAAACAGATGTCAACCTACACCACCATCTTGGACGGCTCAAGTGGGGGCAGCTCCGATCTGGAGCTAACCGATCTCACGCTCCATGGCTGCATTGTCAACACCTTGACCCGTACACTTGCCTCCATACCACAGTGGCCTTGGTTAGCAACGAAGAGGGTCGGGGCAAGTTCATGACTTATGGTTACTTGTTAGATTTAGTCACATATCGAAATTGATGGTGAGGAAGCACCACATATAAGGTGGGGCCGTGTTCTCACCCATCAGGCTAGTCTTTTGGATTGAGTTAAGCCTGAGGCCTTGGTTGGTTGGGCTCCGGTGGACTTAGGCCTGGTAGGGCGCTGACTCATGGGTATAGCAGGCCGGGCCAGATTCCGCTGCGCACTCTAACAAGTGGTATCAGAGGCGAAGGTTGGAAAATCTAGAATATGCTAGGGGTCACATTGTGACGGGGGAGCCGGTAACGTCTCTAGAAGGTCCCATAGGTTGTGTGTGGCTAGAGAGTTGGACTTGGGGCCTGGAGAACGTCTTCCGGAAGATCACATGAGTTGTATGTGATGGAAGAGTTGGGCCCCACATGTAACGGGGGAGATTGTTAGATTTAGTCTCACATCGGAAATTGATGGTCGGGGAGCATAACATATAAGGTGGGGCAGTTCTCACCCATCATGCTAGTCTTTTGGGTTAAGTTAGGCCTGAGGCCTTGGTTGGTTGGGCTCCGGTAGACCCAGGCCTGGTATGTTGGTGTTTTACCTCCAAGCCCACCGAGGGATACCCCGAGGTGGTAGGTTGTAGTCAGGGACTTGCCGAGATCAGAATGCGATGGTGCAAGGAACACAAAGCTTTAGACAGGTTCGGGCCGCCGAGAGCGTAATACCCTACGTCCTGTGTGGTGGTTTGTATTGCCTTAGGTGATTATATATTTTGAAGGGTTCCCTGCCCACCCTTATATAGTTTGGGGGGGTAGGGTTACATGAAAATCCTAGCCGAATACTAGCACAGAGTCCTACTCGAACACGGTCGAGTAGTTTCCTTTGTATGTCGACCAGTTCTACGCCTAATCGGGTAGTTACAAGAGGATAAGGTACATTCCATGCGCTATCCCTTACTCTAGAATATACCACACCTGTGAGTAGTCCCGCTGCCCCAGGTCTGACAAGCCCCCGAGCTCTTCGTAGCCGAGTTCTACAGGCGTCGAGTATTTCTGAAGACATCTTCGAGTTCTTCGAATGCTTCTGAAATCCTCCAATGCTCCATCGAGTACTTTGAGTAGTCTTCCGAGTACTTGTTTGGCTGTATCGAGGCTATGAGGTGCTCAAGCCCCGAATCATCTTTTATATGGTGCGCGATGAACTCACGCTCTATATGGAGTAGACTCTGAGCCTTAGGTTGAATCGTAGAATTAAGCTGAGGGTCAAATCAATCTTCAAAAATTATCTTCAAAATCTTCTCTTGCCTTCCAAATCTCTTTGAAAAACATGTCATTTATGACACATATCCCGCAACCCTCGAGCCTTAGAGCCAAATCCCATAAATTTGGAATTAAGGATCTAAAGTTGTGGCATGCAATGTATAAATTGTTATTTTGACGATGAAGACGGAATAATTGATTTTGGAATCTGAAATCTCTTTTTTCGGAATATATTCCCAGAGAAAATGATTAATCAGATAACCTTCTCAAATAATCCCTGAATTACCGCTCAAAATAAATCATAATTGGCACGAGTCTCCTCAACTTTCAAGTATTTACGAAATTTTCACTCGCTGGTTTATTTAACCTGGTAAAAATTAGAGTTTTCACCCTTTCCACCTTCACACAGTCGCAACCGCCGCTTTCTTCCCCCATTCTAATCTGCTTCATTCCCCATTTGCTACAATCTGCCGGCGAACCAATCACCCAAAATCTTTGCTAGCCCCCGAGCAAATTTTCGAGATGCACTCCTTGATCCAAAGATGGCACCCAAAAAGTCGGGCTGAAAGGGGAGGCAAACCGAAGCTACAGATCCATCGACTTAGGAAGGATGGAGAGCAAGTGCTCTGATTTCAACATGCTTGTCTTGGTAAAGGAAAAAATTCTTCAGCCCGCGAAGTAGTGCACTGGCAGAAAGCGTTAGGTGAAGTTCAACCTCATGAATACCCTAATGAAACTGTTGTTTTCGCTGTTTTTATTGAATGCGGCTTTGCGATTCCTTCCTCTGATTTCTTCCGAGGCCTTCTCTTCCACTGGGGGATTGTTGGCACCTATCAGCGCCACCGCTAGGTTGGGTGGTCCCTGGCGGCGATGCCCGCAGGTGCCAAGTGTGGTGTAGGTATTTCATGAACCATGGATAAATCCGCAAGCACACGGAATACCGATGTAGCATTTTACCTGAAAGTATTCCGGGGTGTCATTTATATTTCCGAAAGTGTATAGGCGAGTTAATGAACTAATCTTGATTGGATATTCTATTGCATAAACAGGGGCAAAATAAATGGTATAATAAAGGTAGTATGACACACAAGTTTATACTCAGCTTAAAACAATATAAAGACACAATATAAAGACAGGGAGAAAGGAAGAAGTTAGCAGCTTGGATTTTATGTACTTAAGTTAGTCATATCTATACTATCCCATGATTAAATTAACTCTAGTTAACCTAGCACTACCGGGAGACCGCTACTAGCTTGGTAGAATAAATCTGACCAAGACTATACGGCTCTTTATGGACCTCCTACCCCCCTAACCGAACGTGAAGGATTACTAGGGCACGGACAGGGCTGTCACCACCTGCCGGCTACCTCTACAAATTGTGGGAAAGGGCGACATCTAGCACCACTTCATTAACTCAAACACCACGTCTGCATTAACAAGCGATACTCTAGTATCCCGCGCGGAGCACCCACCCTTCTGACGGACAGACATCACTAGAGCAATCATATGAAGACTAGAACGGGTACCAGAGTTCTAAAGCTAATCGACTAATCATCTCAAACATAGGGCAATAATGCACACAAATCATGAAACATGTCTGACACCACAAGATATAAGTCATGCAGATACATGTAACCACAAGATAAGTCTATTACAAACGACCGAGATTTACAAAGGAAAGCTAGAGACGAACTCATACCGAGACTCCTGAGCAACCTCGGGGACCCGATGACTACTACTTTCAGCCTAAACTCTACTAACCTATAGAGCTAAACAAGAAAATGAGCTTGAGCTTCAACTTGGTGTGTGTCTCATATCTCACCCCCCTCTCATATATATAGGAGGGAGCCATGGGGTGCATGGCAACCTTCAGCAGCAAAGCCTTGCCAAACCGCCTTCTAGGACCAATCAGGGACCGCCACGTCGAAGCTTGAGGTAGTGGGGCCCACGGGCTGGTCGGCCGACGGCCCAGTGGCGCCAACCGCCCCTAGCTTCGTCTGGGGGACTGCCCTGTGGGCCCTCGTGCCTTATCCACGTGACACGCCCTTGTCTAAGTCGATAGTGTCCGAAGGTGGGCCCTTTGATCCATGTGAACCTGATTCTCGCGCTCTTATTGGTCGATGCTTTTTACCTTGGATCAAAAGGTGCTTGCAACCTGCATTTTAGCTTAAAAACCAATCTTGCATATTTTCTAGAGGCATAGTAGGTTTTGGCCTTTGTTTGGATAAAGATGCATGTAAGTAATACAAACTCTCATGATTTTCTGATCATATTGACGCATAGAAATGGTCATAATCGAGCGTCAACAGGGATTCAAGCACACCACTTGACTCCTAACTCTACCCTCCATATCTCAATCTTTGTTCATCTCTGTGAGGCCTACCTCGGAATTGAGCCCCACTTTGATCTTTTTCAACATCTGTTCCACTTGAAACCCCAACCCAGCCCCAATAGCATAGATGAAGTTGGAGGAGCTGTCCTGCAGTTGCGCCAAGGGATGGGCAAAAAGTATATCCCATATAAGCTATCGCAGAAAGTCATCGACTGGTAGGACTACTGGTTCTATATCGAGAACCAAGCACCAGCACTCCCAGTTAGGACTCTAGGGCCGCTAGTCATCAGTCCCAATTGGAATTCCAAGGGTAGAAATCTTGCCCAAATCAACAATCTACTCGGGAAGATTGATGAACTAAAGAAATTGCATCTGACTGGAGCATCATTTGTCTTGTCCTGGGTCACCAGACGAATTCAGCCACTATAGAATCGTGGAGATTATGGATTCATGTACAAAGGAAGAAAAGATCCTTCCTGATTCACAACTGACAAGATCACCGAGTCAGATGCATTGCGTCGAGTATGCCGAGTACTCGAGGGAGTACACGAAGTCCCGATGCAACCCGGACAATTTCGCCTAAAGAAGCGTCCCCGAGAGGTAGTATCAAGTAGTCAATTTTGGGAAAATGAGTACTTTTCCCTTGTAGATCTTAATCCAGAACTTGTCATGCAGATTAATCCAAACAATTATTGGAGTAGGCCTCCAATGCCCGATGTTGTGCCTCCTGCACAACCTCTTCCAAGTGCGCATGAATAACTTTTCTTTAAGTTAATGTCACCCATAAATTTATGGTTAAGCTTGATGATGACATTGCTTGTGTGCTTGGCAGGTTTATCTGGAGAAGGAGCGGGCGGAGATGACAGCAGCCGGACTCCTACTGCCGAGGGGAGTTCCAAGACAGGTGGTCTCCAAGCAACACCACCTGAGTCGCAGAAGTGCAAAGCAGCTGTTTCCGCCGGAGACACCAGGTATGTGCTGTTGCCTTTGCACTACTCTCTTTTAGAAGAAAATTGTCCACTGATCTTGTATATTTCTCCTTTTTGCTATGTAGCCCAAGGCCAGCAAAACATGGGAGCGAGGCCTCCATGGCTGAAGTTGCCAGTCCCACCCTGTCAGTTCATTCCACGCCCGTGAGTGGTGCAACAACTACCTCGGGATAGCCTGGAACACCAACGAGGCCACGGTCGATGGAGCCGAGTACTTTGGGAGCCATAACGGTTCCAAAGTTACTCCAACCAAGGAAATTACCCATCAGAAGGTCGAGCTAGTAAGTTACCCCTGAATATTGATCTTTTCCTTTGTGTTGGTGTATATATGTGAGCCCATGTATAGAGGCCCATGTATAGGAACTATATATCCCACCCTTCTAGGGTTTGGAGGAATACATCCGTTATTCTCTCCTACATGGTATTAGCTAGCTCTCTCTTCCTCTAGCAGAGGTCGCCGCCGCCATGGCTGGCCGGCCACCGGCGCCTCCTTCCCTTTCCCCCTTTCCTCCCCTTCCCTCCTCTGCTCCTGCTGCCGCCTGTGCATGGCCGCGCACATGGAGCCAGCCCACGGCCGCCTATGCTGCTGCTGTGCGCAGGCAGGGCCTGGGCGCTGCCCCCTCCCCGCCGTCTGTGCTGCCCCTGGCCGCGGCGCCTCCGGCCCTCTCCTCTCCTCTGCGCTGGATCCGCCCCTGGCGCTGCGGCCTTCTTCCTCTCCTCTGCTGCTGGCACTGGATCCACCCATGGTGCCGCGGTCCCTAGTGCTCCACCGGCCTGGCGCGACCCGGTCGCCGCCCTGGCCATGGGCGCCGCCGCTGCCGCGGGGCCGCGAGCGCTGCTGCTCGTGCGCCGGCCCCCCTGCTCGCGTCGGCGTGATCACGGGCGCGATAGGCCCGGGCGCGGACGCTGCTGCTCTCGCGCTGCCTCCCCTGCTCGCGGGGTCAGCGGGCATGGATGCCCCTACAACTCCCGCGGTCGACGCAGGCCCAGCCGGCCTACAGCCTTCCCCTTCCTGTGCCGCGGCTGCCCCTGCCTGCGCCGCTGCGAGCTGCGAGCGCTAGGCCCGCCGCCGCCTCCTGGGCCGCCGCCGCCACCCCTGTTCATGGGGTGGCACGGCTGTGGTCCCAGGGCGCCGCCGCCGCCGCCCCTGCTCACGGAGCGGCGCAACCATGGCCCCCTGCAGCGCCCCTGCCTGCGCCGGCCGCGCCCGGCACTGCCGCTGCCCCACGGATGGCCTGTGCTCGGGATGCCCGCGCCCGCGGCGACGCCCGTGGCCGCACCCACGGCGCCTTTTCACACGCCCGCGGTGCCTTTGCCCGTGACAGCCGCGCTGGCCATGGCGCGCGTGCCCGTGCCCGCGCCGGCCGCGGCGCCCGCGCATGCGCCCGCATGGCCTGCGTTCGGTATGCCCCCCGCGGACGCGCCGTTCGCTGCCGTCTCCTTCCGCTGGCAGCAGATGAGCGCCGGCGCTGCTACGGCTGAAGCTGCTCTCGCCGCGGCCCTCCTCGCCGCCAAGTCTGAGGCTTCAGCGGCTCAGGAGCGCATCCGTACGATTGCCTTCGCTTGGGAACATCTTCAACCCGTCGTCCCCTTCACCGAGCACGGCGCTCTGTCCTCCCACTAGGCTCTGCCATCTGGATCTGGACTCCGGACCGATGGCAGCGGCCGCGGTGGACACCGTCGGCGGAGGGGGTGTTTTTTTCGGACCGCACCTACACCTCCCCTTGCTCCTGCCGGTGTGCCCTGGCCATCCTACCGCGACCCATGGTCAGGGCACCTCACGATGTGGCTGGTTCTGGCCCCAGGGGGTCCTCGTCCTCCGGCCCAGCCAGCGGCCATGTTCACTGGCACCGCTCCTCCGTTCCCACCACCCTAGATTCCACCGGCACTGGCTTTCAGTACCATGGGGTTGACACCGCTAGTGAGACCCGACTGGATTGCCAATTCGGGTGCCTCATTCCACACCACAACTCATGCTGGATTCCTTTCTTCCGTCCGACCCCCCATCCCTCTTGTCCTTTCTCTATCATGGTCGGCAATGGCTCTTGTCTTCCGGTCACCTCCGTGGGTACCGCTTCTGGTCCTTTCCGCGCATGGATAGCCGTGCTGGCCATGGCGCGCGTGCCCACACCGACCGCGGCGCCCGCGCATGCGCACGCATGGCCTGCGTTTGGTATGCCCCCCGCAGACGCGCCGTTCGCTGCCATCGCCTTCTACGGGCAGCAGATCGGCGCCGGCGCTGCTACGGCCAAAGCTGCTCTCGCCGCGGCCCTCCTCGCCGCCAAGTCCGAGGCTTCAGCGGCTCAGGAGCGCATCCGTATGATTGCCTTTGCTTGGGAGCGTCTTCAGCCCGTCGTCCCCTTCACCGAGCACGGCGCTCTATCCTCCCACCAGGCTCTGCCCTCTGGATCTGGACTCCGAACCGATGGAGGCGGCCGCAGTGGACGCCGTCGGTGGAGGGGGTGTGGTCGTCGGACCACACCTACACCTCCCCTTGCTCCTGCCGGTGTGCCCTGGCCATCCTACCGCGACCCATGGTCAGGGCACCTCCCGATGTGGCTGGTTCTGGCCCCAGGGGGTCCTCGTCCTCCGGCCCAGCCAGCGGCCATGTTCACTGGCACCGCTCCTCCGTTCCTACCACCCTGGATTCCACCGGCACTGGCTTTCAGTACCATGGGGTTGACACCGCTAGTGAGACCCGACTGGATTGCCGATTCGGGTGCCTCATTCCACACCACAACTCATGCTGGATTCCTTTCTTCCGTCCGACCCCCCATCCGTCTTGTCCTTCCTCTATCATGGTCGGCAATGGCTCTTGTCTTCCGGTCACCTCCGTGGGTACCGCTTCTGGTCCTTTCCGTCTCCCTAATGTGCTAGTTGCTCCCAACATTGTTCACAATCTTCTTTCCATTCGCCAATTCACCACTGACAATTCCTGTTCTATCGATTTTAACCCCTCTGGGCTTACTATGAAGGATTTGGCTTCCCGCCGTCCTCTTCTCCGATGTGACAGCACGAGGCCCCTTTACACCCTCCGTTTTCCTACTTTCGCTGCTCCACCTCCAGCTCCTTCTTCGTCTCCTTTGTCCGCTGCTTTCACCACGACTCCTTCTTCCACCACTTGGCACCACCGGCTTGGTCACCCCGGCCACGACGCTTTGGCTCAGCTTAGTCGTAGTGCACACATTCCTTGCACTAGGGCTCCTGCTGAGCATCTTTGCCACGCGTGCTAGTTGGGTCGCCATGTTCGCCTTCCTTTTTCTTCATCTTCTTCGCATGCGATGCATGTGTTTGATCTGGTTCACTGTGATCTGTGGACCGCTCCTGTACCCAGCATGTCTGGTTACAAGTACTATCTCGTGGTGGTTGACGACTTCCCTCACTACTCTTGGACTTTTCCCTTGCATGCCAAGTCTGAGACGTTCCCCACCCTCCTCCACTTCTTCGCCTGGGTGTCCACTCAGTTCGGCCTCACCATTAAGGCCGTCCAGTGTGACAATGGGCGTAAGTTCGATAACCACACCTCCCACTCTTTCTTCCTCTCTCGGGGTGTTTTGCTACGCATGTCTTATCCGTATACCTCTCCACAGAACGATAAGGCTGAGCGGATGCTGCGCACCATGAATGATGTCCTACGCACTCTTCTGATCCAGGCCTCCCTGCCTCCTCGCTTCTGGGCTGAGGCTCTCCACACCGCCACCCACCTACTCAACCGCCTTCCTTCCACTACTTCCCCGGCTCCCACTCCACACCACGCCCTCTTTGGTACCCCTCCTCGCTACGATCACCTTCGTGTCTTCGAGTGTGCGTGTTACCCTAACACCTCCACCACTGCTCCTCACAAGCTGGCGCCCTGTTCGACCCATTGTGTGTTTCTTGGGTACTCCCCTGACCACAAGGGGTACCGTTGCTTTGACCTCACCTCCCGCCGAGTCCTCATCTCTCGACACGTTGTCTTCGACGAGTCGGATTTCCCCTTCTCCACCTCCTCCACCCCCGCTCCTGACTCCGAGCTGGAGTCCCTATTTCCTACTGACCCGGTGGTTCCGCAACCCTTGTCTATCTCCCCCTTTCCGACAGGTCTTTCGGGCACACTGACGCCACGTCCGGTGGTCTCTGCTACGCCACGCGTGGCCCCGACACCTTCGGTCATGCCGCGCGCGGCCCCGGTACCTTCGGTCACGCCGGGGACGGCCCCGATGCCTTCGGTCGTACCGCGCGTGGCCCCGGTGCCTTCGGTCGCGCCAGTCACAGCCCTGGAGCCTCCAGCCGCGCCACACACGGCCCCGACGCCTTCGTGTTGGACTATGCCCTAGAGGCAATCATATTTCCTTGTATTCATGGTTAATAAAGTGTACCTTGAATATTCATGGATGACAACTTATATTGATTAATGCTCATGTGAAGTATTTGTGAAATTCTATACTTGTATGAATATTCTAAAATGTTCCTAGTCGGAGTTCATGTGAGGACACACATGAATATTAGACTAGCACATGTATTAGTTGATTGACTACGTTTCACAAGTCATGGACATGGGGATGTCAAACTAATAATGTGGGCTCATGTGAGACATGAGACTGAACTGACCCAACACGAGATGATGACTTCTCATTACACAATATGTACGCTGTGTCCTAAGACCTGAGATCGTCGTATGTACTCAAGATGTGAATCGACTTACTTAGGAGCCATCAAACGCTGCACCGTAACATGGTAGTCATAAAGGTGGCTTTCGGGTTTGTCAAGAAGCATGCTGTGAGACATAGTCGGTCAAGATGGGATTTGCCCCTCTCTACAAGAGAGAGATATCTCTGGGCCCCTCGAGTGATTCGGATCAGGAAATGCATGGCCATGCTAGGGTTAAGAGTTAACAAAGGATTCCGAATCACATGATTGAGAAAGAGTGGTTGGCTTTCAGCTAGACCAAATATCATGAGGCAAAGGGAATAGCATGTATATGATATTGTGGCGGCTCGTCTGATATGATCTTTGTGTGTGTATAGGAGTTGACATGTCTTGTTAGAGGCCACTATCTACTATTGGGCCGAGTAAGAGTACTCGGGCCATGTCTATTCACATGTGAGCCCATAGGGTCACACACTTAAGGGAAAGAAGCCTGATAATGATGAGATCCGAATTAGACTGGGCTTAGGTGCACTAATAGTCTTTTTAGGCCCAAAAGGGGGCGTCCAAAGTGGGGCCCAAGGCAGCCCACCTAAGGGGCTATATAAACAGAAGGGGGGCGCCTAAAAACCCTAGCCCTTTTACTATCCATAGGTACTGTTCACGTGAACCGTAACGACGCCGTGAACAGTAACCGCGGGGTTCTACAGTGTCGCATCTGCTGTACAAGGGCGAGCCGCACGTGAGGAGGTTCTCGCAACTGCACTGCCGGCTTCCATCTGCACTACACCGACGCGCTACAAAAGTTCCGTAACCGTGCGTCTAGTGGTAATCCCGTGATCTATAACTGCAATAATCCAGGTTTATGTGGTAGAAAATTTTTGTTTTTGCTACCCCATATTCCTTCACTTCGGTTGCGCCGGGCGCGGCCCCGGTGCCTCCTGCGCGCTACACCCAGCCGGTGCAGGTGTATCGGCGTCGTCCTATGCCGGCCCTGGCGCCGGACCCCTCGCCTTCGGCTCCACACTCGGCGGCTCCTGGCGCTACGCGCATCCTGTGCGCGTCTACGAGCGCCGGGCGACAACATCGTCGACACCGCCACCCTCACCAGAGCCGTCGACCCATCCTCCGACTCGCTCTTATGTCGAGCCGGACCTGTACCACCTGCCGGTCATCCATCGAGATCCTTGCCATATTCATTCCATGGTCACTCGGCGGATGGCCACTCCACCCACGACTCTCTCCGCTGCCGAGGGAGAGCCGCGGATCTCTTCGGTACCCTCATCTGTCCACGACGCCCTGGCGGATCCTCACTGGCGTCACGCGATGGAAGAGGAGTACGCGGCTCTTCTTGCCAACCAGACGTGGGACCTCGTGCCGCGTCCGTATGGTTGCAATGTGGTCACCTGCAAGTGGATCTGGACGCATAAGCATCGGGCTAATGGTTCACTGGAGCACTACAAGGCTCGCTGGGTTCTTCAGGGCTTCGCCCAGTGACCTGGTGTCGACTATGATGAGACCTTCAGTCCAGTGATCAAGCCTGCTACAGTGTGCACAGTTCTCTCGCTTGCGCTCTCTCGCTCCTGGCCAGTGCACCAGCTGGATGTCAAGAATGCATTTCTCCATGGCACTCTGTCTGAGACAGTCTACTGCAGTCATCCAGCGGGATTTGTGGACTCCAGTCATCCAGAACTTGTCTGCCGGCTCAACAAGTCCCTCTATGGTCTGAAGCAGGCTCCTCGAGCGTGGTACTCTTGGTTTGCCACGTTCTTGCTGACTTTGGGGTTCACTGAGGCCAAGTCAGACACTTCTCTGTTCGTCTACCGCTGTGGGGATGAGATTGCTTACCTGCTGCTGTATGTTGATGACATTGTCCTCACATCATCCAGTCAGCCGTTACTTCAGTGCATCATCTCGTCCCTGTAGCAGGAGTTTGCTATGAAGGATCTTGGTCAGCTTCACCACTTCTTGGGTGTCACTGTTGAGCCTCTTCCTCCACTAGCGGCAGTATGCACTTGATATCCTGGAGCGGGCCGGGACGACTGCTTGCAAGCCCTGCTCTACTCCTGTTGACACTCAGGCGAAGCACTCTGTGGATATGGGCTCACCTGTTGCAGATGCTACCACCTATCGGAGTCTTGCTGGTGCCCTGCAGTACCTCACTTTCACCCGCCCGAACATCACGTATGCTGTTCAGCAGGTTTGCCTTCATATGCACGATCCCAGAGAGTCACATCTTGCTGCTATGAAGTGCCTTCTGCGGTATGTCCGTGGCACTGTTGACCACGGCCTGGTGCTTCACCGGTCTACTTCCGCTGAGCTGGTTGTCTACATCGACGCTGACTGGGCTGGCTGTCCGGACACTCGCCGCTCCACTTCCGGCTACGCCGTCTTCCTGGGGGGTAACCTCATCTCCTGGTCGTCCAAGCGGCAGCCGGTTGTCTCCCGCTCCAGTGCTGAGGCGGAGTACCGTGCTATCGCTAACGGCGTGGCGGAGGCGTCTTGGCTACGACAGCTCTTGGCAGAGCTCCACAGCCCGCTCGCCAAGAGCACGCTCGTCTATTGCAACAATGTCAGTGCTGTGTATCTCTCCACCAACCCCGTCCAGCATCAGCGGACGAAGCATGTAGAGATCGACCTGCACTACGTGCGCGACAGAGTCGCCATCGGCAATATTCGGGTACTCCATGTCCCGACTACCTCCCAGTTTGCCGACATCTTCACCAAGGGACTACCCTCCTCGACCTTCTCGGAGTTTCGCTCCAACCTCAACGTAGCAGGTGGCTAGTTTGGCTGCGGAGGGGGGGTATTTACCCTTTGTACTTTCTTCTTGTCCAGTCTTGAACACCGCTGCGACGGTAGTTCAGACTGCGGGGGGGGGGGGGGGGTGTTGGTGTATATATGTGAGCCCATGTCTAGAGGCCCATGTATAGAAACTATATATCCCACTCTTCTAGGGTTTGGTGGAATACATCCATTATTCTCTCCTACACTTTGCTTCTCGAGTAGTTGGTTTTCTTGCTTGAGCTAAAATCTTACTCAATTCCTTGCTGATGGTCAGTAAAGCAGCCGACCTTGGTTTAGGCGGACCTGAGCAAGACTTCCCTTCACCAACCCCCGAGCCTGCACCATCTGAAAGCACACCCACGACACAAGTTCAGCCTAAACCTATACAGGTTCAGGCTGAAATAACTGTTGAGGTGTCCCCCACGAGTGGGGCAGGAGATGATTGGCAATGGGAGGTGCCAGCCTCTCCTAAACGTGAAGATATGTTGATGAAGGTGCCATAGATCCTGCCAGGTTAGCTTTGGTCAACTCATACATGATTCCCACAAATTAGCTTCAATTGTGCTAGTCTTCTAGAGTATGCAGCCACAATTGCACCGGAACAAGAAAAACTAGGTGATGCGGGGTGATTCTTCCAGAAGTCGAGCAAGCGATTCCTGATGATCACCAAGAGGATCCGGCTCTGCCATCGTAAAAAATAAAGTTATATCAAGAAAGCATAAACAAGTGCCAAAAATTATTGAGTGTAAGTAACTTTTGATCGAGTACTTATCTTCACCAATAATTGTTTGATTGAAATAGTTTCCCGGTTGCAGGAATTAGCCAAACAAGCTACTGCGAAGGCTTTAGAGTTGTAGCAAGTTGGAGAAGGCCTGCGACCGACTGTTGATCAGAAGCGGCAATTCCAAGAAGTCGCGGGTCTCCGAGGAGATCTTGAGAAGCTCAAAGCCGAGCATAGCCAGGAAATTTTTTTCCTGCAGAAGCAAATTGCGGACCTTGCGCAAGACAAGAAGTTCCTGGAAGACAGAAACAAGTTTTTGCAGGAGAAGAACAAAACAATCACGAAAAATCATAAAAGTAACTCCCTTGTACTGCTATTATACAGCTGCAAAGTAGTCGATTGCGATATCCTGCATCTGTTCTTGTACTTATATTCTAATGTAATCACACATAACTAAAAAAGTTGTTAGTAACAAAAGAAGAATTGGTGACTGACTTAAAGAATCTTGTGTACCATCACACAGATGAGGTGGAGAAGCTGTCCAAGATGAAGGCCGATGCAGACGTGCAGCTTTTACAGTGCATGCAACAAATAAAGGACCTAGCAGCTGAAAGGGACTTTCAGGCAAAGGAACTCACTGAGTTTAAGACAGTAGCCCAAGCTGTGGTCGACATGGTTGACCCGATCGAGGAAGGAGGAGCTGAGGTCAAATCTTTGGTGGAGCGACTTCGTGAAGCCCCGCAGAAGATTGCCGGTTATCTGTTCGAAACATCAAAGTAGTACGGGGGACATGTCTTGGGACTTATGAAGTCCTACTGGCCTGGAGCGAACCTAGCTCTACTAGGTGATGGCCTGGTGACAGAGTGTTCGGATGAACAGTTCGCGTAGTACATGGAAGAGGTCAAGATGATTGCCGAGAAGGTGGTAGAAAGCTTAGAGCAAGGAGGCGATGCTGAAGATTAGACTATTTGTTCAATATTGGAACTTTGTCTTTGTCATGGTGAAACCATGTAATGATACATTGTCGTGCCTGTGAATACCTACATCATGTTTAATGACATGTGTTATGTGATAATAGCTTATAGGCATGTTATTATAAAAACTCTCGATCAAGATACGCTTTTAACTCTGCAAGGTGGAGAAACATTAGATAATCGAGTGAATTGTCCACACTAGGACATGGGTTAATCTCTCAAGATTACCCAAGGAGACCCAAAGGCCTAAAGGAACTACTCGAAGTTACCTATAGCTTTCGACTCTTTGAAACAGAGGAAGGTTAGGAACTTAAGGTAGTTTATGGGGACCATGCCTCTTAGGCATCCTAGCCTACGAACTACTCGATCGACCCGTGCCTTTGACCCTGTAACGCAAGAAAAGGTTGGTATTCGAGACAGTGTATGGGGACCACGCCCATTAGGCGTGCTAGCCTAAAAACTACTCGATCGACCCGTGCCTTTGACCCTGCAATGCAAGAAAAGGTTGGTATTCGAGACAGTTTGTGGGGACCACGCCCCTTAGTCGTGCTAGCCTATAAACTACTCGATCGACCCGTGGCATTGACCTTGCAACACAGGAAAAGGTTGGTATTCGAGATAGTTTATGGGTTAATATAGATCAACCTGTAGCCGAGGACCTAAGAACTGGGAAAGTAGTCGATTTGACGCCAAAATCAACCCTTTATTGATGATATTACTAAGAAACAAAGTCTCACAGCCTGGGGATTTTATACCCTCCGAGCGATGAAACCTAAATGAAAAGTACCACTTGTATACTAAGCAATGGTGAATTTTAGGAGAAAAAACTTCAGCCTTGGTTTGTGCCGGCGCCTGCATCGCTGGGTGTAGGTGGTGCTCCTAAGGCCCTGCGTAGAGCTTTGCATTCGAAGATGGAGTGTTTTGACTTTAGGTGCCACAAACATTGTTTCTGTATACTTTTTTTAGATGCGTTCTTGAGCTTGAAGAGCTTTATCCCTCTGCTGGCCTCGAGGTGGAGGATCAGGACTCATGTGGCGGCGCTTGCATGGAGCCCACTCATATTCATTAGAGATACAATAATTGGAGGTCGGACTGTAGGCTTCCGCTTCTTGGCGTTCTTGCCACATGGAGATGATCACGGTACGGGCGTCTCGGCCAATGTTGATGACATTGCGGAGATCACTGTTGGAGTAGTCGAAGGAGTTGCCGACCTGCTGATGATAGCTCTCTGCTTCTTGATGATACCATATGTTCCTTTTCTGATTATGGATCTTCTTGCGCCAACTTTCGTCACCATCCATCTGAACGGTAACCGTGACGCTTGAAGGAGGCGGAGGGAGTTCATGGTTAGCATTGGTATCTACCTCTGTAGTTGGGACTGCATCCATGTCAATATCGAAAAGGTATTCGTCGAAATTTCTTGAATTGTAGTCGACGAGGTCGACTCGCTCCATTGGATCATCCTCTGGTTCCGGGATCTCTGAAATCAGCGCCATGAAAACTTCTCGGCAAGGATCCCAAGCTGCTGGAGTATCTTCTTCTTCTAGCAGTGTGCCCTCTTGGAAGGGAAGCTCATCGATCTGACAACCAGGACTCTCAAAAGTCTGATGGATTTACTTTTCTTGCCTCTCCCCTAATCTGCCTTGGATTTCTGTATTTATAGAGCCGATTCTGGTAGAGTTTTGATGGAGTTTGCTTTGTTTTCCCATGTCCAAATTGACCCAATTGGAGGTGGGGGCCCCTTCTCTCCCAGTTAGGGTTTCGTCGTCCGAATTTTCTTTCGAGTCGGAAGAGAATTCAAAGTCAGAACCCTTGTGGCTCGAAGAAGATTTTCATCATACGGTAGAGTTTCTGGGAACGGGCGTCCCATCTCTGCCCGAACGGCGATGCCATTCATGTATTCTTCATACTTTCGTAGATTCTCGAGTTCATCGACTAAGTATGGGGAATCTGGATCATCTTGTGTCATGGGAACTTTCAGTTGGTGGGTTAACTTTGCTGAGGAGGCATTGGCAGCCCGATCGTCCCCAGAGAAAATATTGTCCTGTCGAACAAGTCGCAGGTTGTACTCCTTGGATGTCCGATGAGCTTTGGAACTTGATAGGTAGTTTTTCCATATTTTTTTGGCCTTTGATTGCTGCCAGAGTTTGTCGATCTTATGTGGGTTACACAACCCTTCCATGAATAGATCGATGTCATCCGACCATTCATCCAGGTCATCCATTGCTTTCGGATAGTCTAGTTCATCCAAGTAATCCACAAATTCTTGATCAAGTGTTGAGTCAGGAATATGAGGAAAGACCCCGTCGTGGCTGGAGTCGGAGAAATTGTCCCAATTGGTCCCGGAGAAGGTGTCACCCGTCCGATCAGATCGTGAGCTAGGGTTCTCGAATTTCCAATGAGTCCCTAGTCCGGCATCCTTCCGCTGGTCATAACTTTCCGCCTGGAGAGTACCTTCTGCTAGCTTGATGCAGTCGGTGAGTTTGGAGTTGACCTGGCCAAACCCTGAGAAGATGTCGCCCAAACGATTAAGTCGTAAACTAAGCTTCTCGGATTCTCGGCGGATCTTTTTTTGTGGGCAAAGCGGATTCTGCGAGTTCAATGCAATCTGCAATGTTGCGTTAAACGTGATCTACTCAATTGAGTAAATCGGAATTGTCTATCTTCTGATGTGGAATTGACTTGAGCTCCTTGAGGTAGTTTTCGATCAAAATAGGCGATTGGAAGCTAGCCCACTCTGAGTTGTCGAAGCTTTTAGTCGAATCAGAGTGGGTATCGGAGACGGGAGTCTCCTGACTAGCGATAGCTTCCAGTTTTCCGATTCCTAGTAGCTGATCCAATTCCTCTTCCAACTCGGAGGGGGACTTATGTGGGATTGAGGTTACGTCGAAATCGGGTTGTTTTTGGACTTCCTTGACGTGAACCGGGAGTGGGATCTCGCCGAGTTGATCGACGAACTCGTCGACGACACTGCGTCAACTAGCTACAGATGCTTCCAGCGCACTGGGATTGGCCAGGTGATTGTCGAAGCCACCCGAGCCATTGGCGGTGAAGACCTAGGAGCCGAAAATGAAAGTGGTGCCTTCATCAGGCACAACGTTGGTGGAGTCGAACGAAGCCATCGAGTTCTTCTGGTGATCGTTGGTGAAGCCCCCTACCTGGCACGCAAGCTGTCAGTGTTTTACCGCCAAGCCCACCGAGGGATACCCCCGAGGTGGTAGGTTGTAGGTGTAACAGAACCACCTAAATTAAACTGGTTTAAGTGCACTAACTATCATCTTAATGATTAACTAATTTATCACGCACATAAAACGATATAATCTGGCAGTCTGTCGGGTCAAGCCTGATAAATTACGGTGATCAAGAATCGAAAAACACTGAAAGTCTCGCACAAAGACGAGCACAAATGATTACAAGCCAACATATATTCTCAATTTAAATTACAATACAGAGTATTACAAATTAAGTTTAACATAAATTATCAGAGTTCAACATGCAATGGAATTTAAATAGAAGTTTAGTTTAAAAACAACGATAACTACGAAGATGTGAGGATGTCACATCGAGCGCACCGATGTGAATCCTGATAAGATCCAACCAGCAATAGCTACCTGAAAACAGGATAACAACAAACTCTGAGTATACTAATACTCAGTAAGGCTTACCCGACTAGTGGTATATACTTAGCCGACTCCTAAACATGCAAGGATTTTGGCTCTGGAGTTTACTTTTGCTGGAAAAGCTACTAATAGTAGATCCTTACTTTTAATATTTAAGCTCAAATTTAGTATAAACCGTACCAACTAGGTTTGCTTGAATATCTAGAGAAAGCATGGTAGATCAAAGTAAACCTCCAGTGATATCACAATCAAATCAATTCCATTTCATTTCCATTCCCATTTCTTTACTACGATGTAACGAAGTGACCAAGGTTCTCTTAACCGAGAGAAACGGCGAATCGATCCGATTTAACCTTGCAAGGTGGACCTAACTAACACGACACATGCAAACCCTGTCGGGCTACACATGTCAACTGTTCCCATCATCACCCCGAAGTCTGAATCACGCCTGCCAAAACCCGGGTGCAGGGCCCCTCACGACGAACTCCCAGAGAACCCGGAGGCGACATACACTCCAACACCCGCCATCATCCCACTCCCATAGTAGCAGGTCGCGATTCAAAGTATCGTTGCAAATTAGGTATTTAGCTTACCGGTTTTGACTACCTCCTACTCCCGGTATGTGGCTAGTACTGTTCAAATTTTGCCAACACGGCCAACAACGTTACGGTCCTCAATTGACACAGGCGGAGGTTTACTTTCCATTCATTTCATACCTTTCACCAACTCATCTCTGCCTGGTCTCTATTTTCCCTTTCCCATTGATTCCTCTTCAAGCCACTTTGCCATAAGTAACAAGGACCTGTAACTCGCGAGTGACAGGAATCACTCGACTTCTACCGAATCCTAATTAAGCATGACAGTACTAACAACCTACACACTAGTAGAGTAACTGAGAAAACCTATAGATCATGCATTTAGGGTTCCAATCAACTCCTAGAAACGTAAATGCACAATAATTAATTAATAAACATGGAATACTAAAATTAAGGGTCATGCTCCAGGGCTTGCCTGGGAGTAACACTAAACTAGTGTTAGTACTATCAAGGCCTTGGTCCCTTCCAACCTTGAGCCGAGTCCACGGTTGCTCCAGTTGGTCCTTCTCTCTTCGGGATATGTTCACCAAACACTGTCTTGTGGTTCGGTCCGTCAGCACATGCTTACGCATTGCACATCTAGCGTACCTAATTGAGATGCAACAATATTGATGTATGAATGCATGGACAATGCATCAAAGAGGGCAAGCAAGACAAGCACAAGGTCCATTTTTGCATGGGCATGAGCATCCATAGGAATAAGATTATGAGTAGTTTTAGGAAACATACAAACAATATCAAGCTTAAGCAATCAACTCAAAGCACATGCACAAAATCTGGACAGCAGCACAATAGGCACTTGTTTTAACCATACCTCATGTTATGATTATACAACAAGGGTGAATATAGACTTTCTGCAAAGTTTATGAAATTATTTACAACTTTGTTATTGTCATCCTGAGCTGATTCATAAGTTAACCAGGTTGAAAAACACAAAGAAGCAGAACTGCACAATCAAGAACAGAAAATTGACATGAGCTTCAGAGATGCATACATGGAGTTCTAAACATTCAAAAACCATGATCCTTAAATTTTTGAGAAGCTTATTAAGTTATCTTTAACTTTCTTATTATCATCTCAAGGTGATTCAACAATTAACAGGGTTAAACAACATGAAGATACAATTCTGTCCAGACTTGGACAGAATCTGACATTAAGATGTAAACACTCATATCTAGAGTTCTAACCCACCAAAAGCTGTGTTCTTCAACATCTTGAAAAGCCCACGAAAATTACTAAAACTTTTTGGTTGTCACCAAAGGGTGATTCAAAGGGTAACTAAGTCAAACGGCACAGTTTTTCAGATCTGCACAGAACAAATGCAAAACCTGACAGGGTATTTTAAAATCTATAACTTCCAAACTAGTAGGACTAAAATCATGAAATTTTAGGACAAGCAAGATATGGAAGTCATCTACAACTTTTCTATTCACTACATCTACAGAAAACATAATTCAAAACACGAAATTATCACCCCAACAGAAACTATACAAGCAGCCATTTTCAGCACCTAGGCAAAAATAGTTCACTTGTTTATCTAGTGAGGAGTACAACATATAACCATTACTACAACATATTACCAAGCTCATCTTCCATAAACTTTCATCAACCCTTTATATATATATATATATATATATATATATATATATATATATATATATATATATATATATATATATATATATAAGACATGGATTATTTTTAGTGATATAGGAAAACAACTAGTTTGGAGCTGAAATTTTTATGTGTGGTAGATGTTGTCAAAACTTGGCTACTGTACCAAGATTACATGCACAGGTTCTATAAATTAATTATTACAACCAAGATAAGTTCTAATTGAAATCAAGCATGTGAGAGAAAGATAAAACTGTATATCACTATTTTCTTACTAAATTAAGTACTTAGAAGACATAACAACATCATACAAGGGCATAGGAAACACTTTTTCTATTTTCAAACATTTCTATTATTTATAAACTCTTTATTAAGCAGTAAACAAGTTAAATAAAGAACTCAGCCATGCTGCATCCAACAAATCTGAAATTTTTACCACAGAGCAAACATCACATGCAGAGTCTACCATAAAAATTTTACAGTTATTGGAGCAGTACCACTATAGATATGAATTTCACTAGATATGAGACATACAAGTACTAACTTGCATCCCTAATTAGCTAGCTTGTACTGTTCCTCTCCTTCCACCAGTCGCAAGAACAGAGAGGGCGGAAAGGAATGGACCTGCTGCTGCTGACTGCGTATGGATGTGTTGCAGTGCTGGAGAAGAGCACCAGCACATGGAGGAGCCACCGTGTTGGAGCATCTTGTGCTGAGGCGACCAGAGATGAGCGCATGGCAGCGCTAGCGGCTGGGGGGCGGCGGCACGCTCGCCACTGCCAGTGAGGACACGGGGGCGGCGTGGGACTGCAGGTGCCTACGAGGGACCTAGGCTCGGGTTCTAGGGCGCTGAAAGGGAGGCAAGGGGCGCTGCCACGCGAGCTCGGGCTTGGCGGCCATGGCAGCTCTGGCCGCGGCGGCGGGGCTGTGTTTCCGGCGGCGCGGCAAGCAAGATGGCCGGGAAAGGGGCTGGAGAGGTCGATGGTGGTGCGGTGCTGCTCACCGGGTACTCGATTTGGGGGGAGGAGGACCGGAGGGTTGAACTCGACGTGCGGGGGCGGCTGCCCGGCAGAGGAGCAGTGGCGGCCGGTGGTGGCGGGGTCCGATTCGGACAGGGAACGGCTCGAACGGGTTTGGGGAGGGGCGGCGGAGGTGGAGAACGAGGTCGAGCAGTTTGGGCGCGAGGAATCAAAGCGGGACGGCGGGGAATGGCCGGCCAGCGCCGGTGGTAGCTCTGCTCGGCTCAGCTCAACTGAGCTCGAGGAGGAAGAAGGGAAAGGGGAAAGGAAACAAGAAGCTCGGGAGAGGATAGGGTGCCGCGGGAGGATAAGGACGCGCTCGAGGTACAGCACGAGGTTTGCCGGGGCGGCGACGCGTGGTGGTCATCGGTGCTGTGCCGGGGCGCCGGCATGGGCGCAGTACGGGGAACAGAGGAGCAGGTGAACAAGGGAATGGGGGCTCAAAACGATTTTGATCCGATTTTGAATGGCTAAAATACAAATTTTCATACAGAAGCTTAAATTTTGGCAAAAACAAAAGTTGTAGAGGAGGAAAAGATCTACAATATTGGTGTTGGACGAAAGTTGATTTGAGCTTTAGATTTGGCAGAAAAACAAGGTTTAAAGCTCAACTAACATGAAATGTAACTAACCAGAGTGATTAACACCCTGGGTGTTACAGTAGGCAAGGACTCGCCGAGATCAGAATACGATGGTGCAAGGAACACAAAGCTTTAGACAAGTTCGGGCCGCCGAGAACGTAATACCCTACGTCCAGTGTGGTGGTTTGTATTGTCTTAGGTGATTGTATGTTTTGAAGGTGTCCCTGCACGCTCTTATTTAGTCTGGGGGACAGGGTTACATGAAAATCCTAGCCGAATACTAGCACAGAGTCCTACTCGAACATGGTCGAGTAGTTTCTTTTGTATGTCGACCAGTTCTATGCCTAATCGGGTAGTTATAAGACGATAATGTACATTCCATGCGCTATCCCTTATTCTAGAATATTCCACGCCTGTGAGCAGTCCTTATGCCCTAGTTCTGATATGGTAGGGCGCTGGCTCATGGGTATAGCAAGCCGGGCCGGATTCTGATCGAAAAACCATAGGGAAACGGTCGAAAAACCCTAGAGAAGCATTTTCCTAAAAAATTGGGTAGAGATAGACTCGTAGGAAAAAATTCAACAGGATCGGAAACTTTGAACCCTAGGGAACCTGCCCACAAAAAAAGGCTCACCCTCATGCTTCCCTCCGCTGCTGCCCGGCCCTTCCGCGATGGCCTCCTCATGCCACCGCTGGAGCCTCAAGAGCGACCGGCGTGAGAGAGAGAGAGGTGGAGGGAGGGGGCTTGAGAGATGGAGGGGAGAGAGGGAGCTCCGGGAGAGAGATGGGGGCGGCGCGCGAGAGAGAGAGGTGGATAGTGGACTGAGGTGGAGGAGATGAGGATAAGAGAGAGAGGAGCGAGGGGATGAAATGGAACATAGTGGACGGGCGGACCAATATTTCCCTTGGGAAAGATTCAATATTCCCCTAGGAAATGAGTTAGAATCCTTGAGAATCCGAGATTTCCCTACACTTCATGAATGAACTCTAGGGAAACAGTCTTTCCCTAAAAAATTTCAGATAACCCTAGGAAAACACGTGGATTCCAGTAGTGACTATACCACAAACCAGAATCACATAGGAGTCAGTATAAGCCATTATATTGACTAACCATCAATCAGTATAGAGCTTTGCCAGACTCCACTTTTCTATCACTAAATGTGGCGTCGTATAAAGTTTTGCCGACCGGTATCTTTTTACCCAATGACAGTTTGACACGTTCAGGAGTCTTACCGATCAACATATATAACGACGTCGACCCACCGTTTGTTAGCAATGCATTTAGATGAGGTATTTTATTCTTGCTGTCATTGATTCATTTTTTAGACTGATCGATGTGAAATCATTTCTTTTTGGCTCCTGCTGGCAGCCTTGGCTCTCAATTTGCTCTTGCAACAAGAGGTTGTCCTTTACCTTTACTTTTGAGAAACAGAAACCACATTTTTATCTGTGCTTCCAACAGAAACCCACGTGCTGATGACCATGCCGTGCTAGGCTGGCACGGGCCTCTTTGGCATATTGGGTTGTGTTGTGGCTCCTTAATTAAGCACATTTTGGTCCGTATCTATTCTATGGTCACTCGTTGTGGCCGCTGGCCACATAGCCTTTGACGTCATTTTTTCCTTCATGAAATAGAGCACATAGTAAGATGGTTACATACACGCACTTACATCATGGCTAAGATAGTCATATATGATATATGTAACACATCTTAACCTATATCGCCAAATATAACATATCCAACCGCATTTAAACCTAAAAGACAACGCCTCTTTTTCACGAGACAATAAGATCTAACTACTACTTACTGCATATATACTTTTAGCATCCAAGTTACTACTGCAGCTTCTTATTTTTGAGGAACAAGAGCATATCGGGGGCTGATCAACCTGGAGTCGACGGCTTTTGCTCAAGCTCCAGCTGTGCAATGCTTGTCCATCTATGTCATAGAAGACGGCACGGGCCAAGTCGCCATCCACCTCCAGAGACATGAAGCCTTGCCCGTCGTAGAAGAACTCCAGCTTGTCATCGTTTGGTCGGAAGACGCCTCTCCACGCCTTGGACCCGCCTCCACTGGTGAAGTATTGAATTGGGCTGCAACTAGGTTTTGCACAATATATATCTTAAAAAACAATTACTGCAAGGTTCCGCAGTTTAATTTCACATCTATAAATATATGCCACAAATTGAAAACGCATGACAAATTGAACTCCACAGACCTATCCCTGCTGCTGATGTGCTCCAGGCAGTGATCATGCCCGTTGATGTAGAGGTCGATGCTGTTGTCCTTGAGCACCGGGAGGAGGAGCTGGAGGAGCTCCTGAGTGTCGCCGTGGGAGCTCACACTCCTCATGGTATGGTGCCCTACGGCCACCTTCCATGTCGCTCTTGATCTCTTCATTGCAGTGTCCAAATCCTATATAACAAATAGTTAAATGGTAGATTTCTGTTTAACTAAACATCATTAATCATGGTACTACAATTATATTTTTGAACTAGAAATTAAACCCGATTTGCTACCAAGAATCGATCAGTCGAGATGATAGCTCAAGCACCTTGAGGAGATTTTCTATGTATGCTTCTCGAGGGGCAACTTCCCTCCAGTCGTAGTGGTCTTCCCCTGGATCAGTCCAATACTTGAGCTGAAATGGGCTTGTATCGACGAAAAAGAAATCGACATTTCCTTGCAAAAAAACACAGATTGTTAATTTATTACCTATTTGGTTATTAGACCTTTGACTATTCTGTTCAAGTTAATTTACCTATTTGGTTATTAGACCTTTTTACTATTCTGTTCAACTGTTAACATTTAACATCTGGACATAATCAGAGAAACATACCGTGTGATACGATATTTGTTTTTCTTTTTATGCATACTTTACACTAATTCAGCACAACTTGTGTGCAGCACTGCAGTTTACAAATGCTTGCTTGGATCCTGTTCCCTACCTGCCTCAACAACGAAGGATCTCATGCATATAAATCGGCTGTCAATGTTGCGCAAAGCTGGGTCAAGTTGTGCCAGTACGTCTCCCCTGTAGTCATGGTTCCCTAGAACTGAAAAATAAATAAAAACGCATTTGTTCATTCTCCACTTACTACACACAGGTAATTTTTCCAGATTAGTGTTAAGACTTGGTAATTGGTAACTCATTGGATATCAGTAAAGCGGTGTGCTTACCAAGGTACCATGGCTTCTGCAGGCTCTTCGCTGTGTAGACATCCACGAAGGACTCGTGGAACGCCTTGTCATCGACGCTGGCCAGGCCGTCGTCCAAGAAGTTGTCCCCGGTGGACACAACCATGTCGATGCTCACGTCCTCAGCAACCTTCCCCATCTGGATCCCCAAAAATTTGCAGGTTTCACCCCTTCAAATTTACTAGTACATATATAGGCAGGGTCACGGTTCCAAGAAAAGTACCTGTTTGGCTACCCCGGACTGGTTGTACCTCCCCTTCCGGCCCCAATCGCCGATGACGAGGAGGCGTAGTGGCCGGCTCGCCTCCACCGGGTGCTCAATGATGGTGAGCTCCCCGCGGGCCGGTGAGCTCAAGGGGAGTGTGATCACGGCGATCAAGAGAGCAGCAAGAGCCATGAACTGTTCCGGTGAAAGGCTTAAGCCAGCTGCGGTTACCTGCAAGACGTGAGTGCAGCACGCACTTAAATATTGGAGAGTTGGAAAGTTTTTTTTAAGTTGGAGGATTCGAAAGTTGGGCAAGAATATACCATGGAGGTACGCTATAGACGTTTGGGAGAAAGAGATTTGTTTCGGCTTTTTCTGCATCGGACACACGGTTTTGCATGATAACCACAGGCACGGTAACCCACCGGAAAGGGCTGCAAACCTGCAACCTGTGTGCAGCGACATAACATCACTGGAACATTGCATTTTTGGATGCAGCTGCAAGAGCACACAGTTCGACTTGAAAGCATTATTGGGCATTGCATTCTGTATATTATTATACACATGGTTTCTCTTACAGCATCTCGACATGGTAGATTCTATTCTGATTCCATGGGCAGTAATAAGTATATGGTAGCTCTAAATTTGTTGACCTCCACTACTAGAAAACACGCCATGGGAACGGTTGGAAACACCCTTAGTCACCGGTTTTCCAACCGGTTCCCGCAAACCGAGACCAATGGCCTCGCCTTTAGATACCGGGTTTTTCAACCAGTGCCTTAGTCTTCCATTGGTACCGGTTGAAAAGACCAACCGGTACCAAAGAGGCTGCCACGCTGACGCAAGGTGGCAGCCCCTTTGGTACTGGTTGGTCTTTCCAACCGGTACCAATGACTTTTTCCTTTTTTTTCCCAAATTTAGTTTTGTTTGTTATATTTATTATTATTTATTCTTTTATAATTGCTAAACGTTCATTGGTCGTTCGTGTTTGTTTTTAGAGAATATTTGAAACTAACTAAAAGTGAAATGCGAGCATATAATTAAGCTAATTAGATGAACTAATATACTTACAAATTTACAAACATCAAGGCATAACGTTTAAAAATATTTACATATGTACAAGTCATATTTGTAGTCCAACTACTGGTCCCCTCAAGAGCTCGATGGAAGTCCTCTATGAATGTGACCGTCGTGGTAGAACTCGCCTCTAGGATCCAAGATCTCGTTAAAAATGAATCCGGCGAGCTGCTCGCACACGGCGTTGATCCGAGCAGTAGAGTAACATTCATCCCCCATTTGAGACATCTATCATTTAGGAAAAAAAGATTAACATCATGTGCGTTAGTACAAATATGAAAATGTACTAGTGAACGGTTTGGACGTACTCTCGTATCTTCATCAGTAGCCTTCCCGCATGGAGTCATGAGGTGCAAGTAGTCGCATACGTAGTACCTGCACCAATCAGTTCCTTGTTGTTGTCTCGCACACTTAAGGAGAAATAAATGAATTACTCAATTTAGAACAATTTGGGATTATATACTTAACTAGACAAATCTTTATGAATCAACATACCGGATAATTCATGTTAACGTTCAGTTCGGGCCTCCATTGACCACGTCCTTTGTTTTTTTTCACAATTTTTTTCCAAACCCTGCGCTCAAAGTTAAGTTTGATATTCAGGAATTGTTATTAACAGAAAAAGGATTTGATTGTGTAAATTGAACTTACCTGTTCATGGGGTCTAGGATATGTTGGATTGCGGACTTTGGATTTTTCATTGAGTCAAAGACTATAAGATTGCCGGTCTCTATGGAAAGTATGAGTAAAATCCAATGATAACTGCAGATATAGATAGGATATATAGATACATGCATTAGACGACTTAGTATTTATTTAGTAATATAACAGAGGATTGAGTCGACCAAGGCTTACCCAAAGTTGTATGGTATGAATATATAGGATTTGTAATTTTGCCTAGTCAACGAATCGTACATGTTTTGGCACGTTTTCTTGTAATTTTCGTTGAGCACTTTCTGGTTGACTAGCAAAGGAGACATGAAGCCGATCTGATGGTGCCATCCATGTTTTCGGCTTCTTTGGGTCTCCTGTCTAAACGATACAATTGAAATTTTATAATGCACACATATAATTATGTTCTTATTAACAAAAAGTATTAATGTAGAGGTAAGTGATACTTACAAAACCCAAATGGTGATGATAGAGGCGTCGAGGGCTTGTCGATGGTAAATGTGATATAAATTTTCGAAGTACACCCAGAAGTCGTCCTCCCCGCGGAAGAAATCATGGTCACGATACTTGACTCGAAACATTTTCCTTTCGTCATTCGAAATTCGCAGGTACCATCTATGCAAATTGAACATCTGCGTGCCTAGACTTTTCTCCTCTTCCTCAGTGACAAAAGATTTTTCATGCTGGAATGGAGTAAGAACGGGAGCGACAGGGATTTCCGCCTCCACTTGCCCCGTTGCCTCCTCTAGTGTTAATCCAGTTTCAGAAAGAAATATCACGGCATGTAGGTCCGCCTGGAGTTGTACGTCCATCGGGTGTAGGAGTGGCAACCCTGGCATCCGGAGGGGCTCGAGTTTTTTTTGTTGTGTGCCAAGCTGAGGAATGGTCTTTACATATTTTTTCTTCAGATTTCTCACCTTGTGTGCCTTTGTCAGAGTACGATCATAGTCCGAGGGTAAGCTTTTCGGTATTGGTGGGTTGTCTAGGTTTGCGAGAAGCTTTTTCTCTAGTTCTAGAGGTACCTTTTCCCTCGGCGGGGGGACTTTAGGCTTCAATTGTTCTTTTATATATCAAGCAGTCTCCACTTCCAACTCCTCAGCGGTTTTCTCGTAGGTTAATTTTCTTTCGACCGTTTTCTGCTTCTTCTTTGAGGGTCCAGCCGCTGGGAGGGATGCTATCATTTTCTTTCCTTTTTCTGGTGCAGGAGGAGTTGGAGTACTCGTGGCCCTTTGTGCAGGCAGAGACGGTGGTGAAGGAGGTGGTTGTGGGGACGGCGGTGAGGGAGGCCGCGGAGACGAGCGATCAGTCTGCACAGGAGCCGTTGTGCTTGCAGTAAGTTTGATGTCGGCCTTACGCCATAGAACGACCCCGTGCAGTGCGTCTCCCAATGTCTTCTCTCCATCCCCTCCAACGAAGTCGAGCTCAAGATCCTCATTGTTTCCAACTATCTGCTCAACTGTGATGGAAGTGTAGCCAGGGGGTATCAGCCTTCCATGAATTGTAGTAGAAGGATTCAGGGGCAGGGCTGACCCGTATGCGACATGAATGGATATATTTCTTGCTCGCACATGAAGCTCGCACGGTGTCGGCATGGTGACATCATCCACTAGATACCTCTGGTCATCTACCGCCGTTGGCTCAATCTGAGGTTGCTGTTCCGCTTGTACGTCGGGGGCCGCCGTGGATGCATAGCTGCTGCGTCGCTGAGAGGCCGGGCTTATCACAACATCCGGGTGCGACCTAGCAGTGGCCCTTTGGCTCAGAGCTAGCTGCACTGCCTCATTGACCCTAGCGTCCATCTGAGATTCCAAGGACGCATACTTCCTGTTCATCTCTTCTTGTATGGCACAAAATTTCTCTTCCTGTTCGGCTTTGCTCTTTCGGTGAGTCTTGTAAGAGGAATCTCCGGCCCAAGCAACTTTCCATGGGACCACGCCGATGCAGCGGGCTCGTCTAGGGTGTTCCGGATTCTTTAATGCCCTTGTCAGCTCATCATTCTCCCTTTAAGGCTGGAATATTCCTTGTTGGGTCTCATCTATTGCAGCGACTAGATCGCGGGACACTTCTTGCATATGCTCGGGCACGACCAAATTTCCATCCAACTGTTTTAGTGTCACGCCATTAGCAAATAACCACGACTTGGATCTATCCGGCCAATCCCAAGTCGTCGGCCTGATGCCTCTATCCATAAGGTCTTGCTCCATCTTCTGTCATTTTTTAACTGACTTCTTGTACCCGACAGCCCCAAGGCGGTGGCTTTACTTCTTATTTGCTGCATTCACCTTGGCCTGTTCGGATTTTTCTTGGGCTTCCTCTGATAGTTTGTATTGTTTGAACTCCTCCCAGTATGGTTTAACCTGAGGAAGATCGTCCCAGTTCAGCTCCTTATCCTTCTTGATGTAATTGATGTACAACTTTTCTTGAAAGTTGCAAAGGCAAGGGTCATCTTTTTCAAGGCACATTTCTTCACAAGTTCTTGGTCAACTCCTTCAGGAAGAGTGAACATATCCTTGAGTTCTGCCCATAGCATTTTCTTCTGATGTGCAGGCACGGCGTGTTGCTATTCTTCGGGTTTGCTCGTTTTCCATAGTCTTGTGGTGATCGGAATTCTTGCCCGAACAATTCACTAGTAGAAATCTGCTTATCTATGACGATTACCTCGTGACGTTCACATATTTTTTCTTGAAACATAGTCTATCAATGATGAAATTTTAGAGTTTGTCATAAATCATTGGTGACGGAGCTCAGGCACTAAAAAATTATGACGAAATGCAACACATCGTCACAAAACAACGAATTCATTCGTCATAGATCATACGAGCCATTTAGCTTTTGAACAAAAGCATGAGTACGTGGACCCTAACATCACAGCAACAGCAAATGATTTTTTTTATTGCAGTACAGCACCGTCAAAGTGACGCATATCAGTCAGACACGTCTCTGATGATGATTTAGAAAACCAAAAAAAAGAGAAACAGGTCATGTAACACCACTTCTCTACTCAAGATGACATGAATTTCTTCTTCTGATCAAATTACATAGTGACAAACACTTAGTCTGGTAAACCAATCTGGAAAGACAAAAAAATAGAGAAATGTAAAGAACACAGATATTCATTGCAGAGATCCATGAGGAAGCGGTTCAGTGACCACTACTCCAGGTAGCAGCAAGTGGCTGCTCACTCCTTTTGCCGTCAGGGAGATCAAAAGCAGCTTGCTTCATTTCATTTCCCCCTTCTTCTCTTCTTACATTTGTTCATGTCAATGTGTGTCTGCAAGCTGTAAAAGTTGATTTTGTAATTTATCTTTGTATCCAATCAAAGTCAGAGAAAAGATTACTTTGTCTTTGTTTTGCATCTTAATTTTTTTAATATTCTGCCTTCTTGAACATGCTACCTAGAGTAGCCTGAACAAGTAGCTCCTTGCTAGCTAGAAATATTCATAAACAAAATGGTTCTTCTGGCAGGGTAATATTCTTAAACAACTACTGTATTTCAGGATAATCCCGTGCCATTAATTACAGAAACCAAGCTGAACTTATGTTCTGCAATTCAGTTCTGTTTCAACTTAAACAAAATCTTACTGCAGCAAGATCTTTCTTAAATGGCAGAAGATAGTTAGTAGTACAGTTTGAGATCTCTCCTGCAGCGCAGTCATTAACTGAGAAGAAAATGAGGAAACTACGTGTATTGTGCATACAACATATGGACAATGGGATGGAATTCATCAATATTAATCTAACAGCAAGAATGATTCTGAACAATTTAGAAGCCATTCGCCATTATACCTCAGGGCACCAGTTGCAGAGGTCCTTTTTTGTTGTGAATGAGCGATCTGCCATGATCAACTTGACTATCACCCAATGAGCTGGACATCCAGCAACTGCAATCTGACGATAGCCAACAAAGAAAATGATCAACCTGCAATTTTTTTTCTTTCTAATACACGGACTGCAACAAATCAATTTGCAGCATCACACTCCAATCCACGGCAGCATGACCGGAGGACTGGATGGCTGCGTGTCTGGAGTACGGAGACAACAAACTTAAAGTCGTCCTGGCCCGAGGGAGGTGGCGGCGAGGCACGGCGTGGACATGCACTCTGAGATCGCCTCTTCCCAGCCTAGACCATCGCCCATGGACGGGGTGGCCGGTTGGACGGAGGAGGTGGACGACCTGGCCGACATCGGCAACATCGACGGCGCCATCTCCCTGGCATTGAAGGAGGGCCGGTGCGGCGTGCGTCGTCGTGGGAGGGCCCGGCCAGGCCGGAGCTAGGCGACGGCGGGGGGCGAGGGCCGGGCCTGGCCAGATCGAGGCAGCAGTGGGGAACACGCCGGATCTGGAGAGGCCGAGGTCGGCGCCTGCGGAGGAGTCCCCGGCTGGTGCGTGGCGTCCGTGAAGCTGTGTCCTGAAGCGGCGGAGCGGGGAAGAGGCGGGGGTGGAGCCATCCACGGCGATCTCGACAGCGAGAACCGCGGCGGCGAGGGCCACGAGCACGACGCGGGCGGCGAAAAGGAAGACCACGAGGCGCACAGCGGCGGCGGGGACGGGGTGGGTTTGGTCTGGTGTGGCCTAGTGGCGCGGCGGCGGGGGAGGCACGGGTGTGGAGGAGGCAGGGGCCCGGGGGCCATGAGTTAAAATTAGAAAAAAAAAATTAATGATGGAAGGAATCGAACCCACCGGGGGTGATCCACGTGCGGCCGGTTAGACCAATCAGGTTATGCCACATGGCAGATCTAAGATGAAGAACACACAAATAGTTCGTATTTCTCATTTTAATCCGAAATTAAAATTTCTAACTAGTATTTCTCCCTCATAGTAACTCTAAATTTGATGGTTTTTGTTCCTACTTTCTTCTAAAATTATGATCCTTCATTTCAATCTATTTATTTGTATGTTAATTGCTATTTCATGATTCTTTTGCTTATGGCTTGATTTCTTCCTCTAAAGTAGAAATAGAAAACCAACTTTTCTACATCACAACTGGCAAAGTAAAATCACACTTATGATTAGTAAGGTAAAGGTAAGGTTGTGTTCAAATTTCAAGTTCATACGAGTTTAAAAGTATTATGAAGTATTCAAATCTCAAAGTTTGACTTAAGTTATAAGAAACTATGTGAGAGATGTACCCATTTGTGAACAATCTATAATCTTACTTTGTCAAAACCATCTGTTTTTTTATAGCAAGATTATAGACTTAAAATATGTCTCCATGTCAATTTGTAGAATATTTTGAACAAATTTAGATATTATTACAATTATCCTATGATAATTTGGAGATTGATGCTTGAATTACCAATAACAAACAATTGAATTTTTCATCTATCTTTAGAACATGGGCTGCAGGTAAACATATGAGTCTAAATATAATTTTTTCAAAAATTTTGAATCTTATAAGGTGTACATTTAGATCATTTTAAACCTAGATTAGCATTAAAAATAATTAACGATTTAGTTTAACGGGTCAAAAAAACATTCCTGGGCCGTTTTCTGCTAAGGCCCAACTCATCTTGATCGTCCATCTCCGAACCAACGATTCGTATTGATAGTTGGATGTATAAAAGACCTAGCCAGCCAGAAACCCTAGCTCCTTTATCCCATTCGTTCCCAGATCAGCCGCCACCTCCCCTCTTTTCCTTCTCAGATCCAGCACCACCACCTCCTCTCCACCTTAGATCCATCACCGTCCTCACCTCACCCCGCTGTGCCCTTGCCCCTCCCAGACTCTCTGTGTGGTGGCGCCTCCGTGCGGCGGCGCCGTGTGGTGGCTCTCAATTCGGCGCAGTCCGAGGCGCCCGTGCGAGCCTCTGCCGCGGCATAGTCCGCATGCCGGCCGTCCGCCATCCTCTCCACCTCGTCCACCTCGCGCCTCCTCCTCGGCCACCGGCCCTTCCTCAGGTCGCACTTTGCTGCCGACCGTGCTGCTGTAGCTGGCCCCGCGGCCGGGCTCCGCTCGTGCCTGCGCAAGTCGCGCCGGATTCGGCTCCTCGGGCCCTTCGTCGAGGAGGTCAGGGAGGCGCTCTCCTCCGGGATGGATCGCACTGCATCCCATCTTTCTAGATTTCTAGGTTACTTCCTCTCTCTAATCCCCTTCTCTCCCTCTCGGCTTTCTATTCTAATTTGTGCTCAACTGCTACTGCTAGGTCAATGTCATGCTTGCTGTTGCTGAGCTGACCATTGTGCTGCTGCAGAGACAACACGAGCCATGGCAGAATCTCCAATCAGGTAAGCTCACTAATTAACTCATCAACCGCCCCCTGATTCATGATACTAATTTCGGTATGTATGCACATAAGAACGTGACAGAGCATTAGGTTGCAGAACATTTGCAGAAATAGCTCGTGTGCAAAGTTGTTTTTATTGCAAGTCTGAAAGAATTCAGTTAGGAGCTGTGGTTTTGTTGTGATTGCAGGCTAAGCTAAAGTGCTATGGTTTCATGGCAGAGCATTAGGTATGTGCTATTTTTGTGGTGGGTGGCATTCAGGATGCATGTAACATTCGCCTTCAAGCTTTCTGTGAGAGTGGCCCTTATATTTTGTGGATATTCTTCTTAACCATTTTGTTGTTCTTTTTCTATCTAGTTGATTGTATGCAAACATGAGTTCCACCTTCAATGCATTCTGGAATGGAATGGTATGACCATTTTTTATTTATTTCTGCTGTGCACATGAACCATGTTTTATCTATAGTTCATCTGTGCTCATGGGTTAGTAGTTATCATCACAGGTCAACATTTTAATCATTGAAATTTTTGGTGTTAAGAAGTTTCCTTCCACAACTTATATTGGGATTAGTTGGCCATATCTATTGCCTTTGTTTGGACCCTAACAACTGGTTCCAACAAGTAACATAGGACAATTTGTATGTTATGTTGTGTGCACATGAAAGTTTTGTTCCTTAAATCTAGTGTTCCCTGTCTTTCCTGTAGGCACTTTCCTAGGCTTGGGAAAACTTTTCTAGTATTAACTATACTATCTTGCAACACTTTATACTGGACTTGTGGATAGTCGTAATCAAAATGCCTGAAATTGTAAATGTGAGTTGGGGTTGTCCCTTACTTTTCTGTCAAGCTGTGTCAACGCCACCAGTTATTTGGTACTAGTATAAATTAGATCTTGCTCTAATCCATCTTGTAAAAAATTTTTATCTATGCAAATCTGTACTATTTTTCCATTAGTTTCCTCTTTTCATATATCTGATCAAACTAATAGTTGTACTCGAGTGTTGTATTGATAATCAGATGTGGTCATCAGAAATGTATGCATTATATTATTGTTGCACATCTCACAGCCTGTATAGCACATCCACTTGCTACTCTATATCACACCTAATATTCCTTGTATTTTTTCAGTCTAATATGGAGACTTTGAAAGCTGCAACTGTAGCTGATGGTGAGGCACCAAGATCTAGTGCACAAGCTGTTTCTAGTGAACTTGATTTATGATGAGTCAATTATGTATGATGAACATAGTTATGTGAAGTTGTACTTTTGTAGCTCATTGTGATGTACTGGAGGTGTTGAAATCTGAGATCTATGCTAATAAGTGATTTGACAAAATTTGTGATGAATTGGTTGTGGCTTCTGTAACGAATTTGCATTGCCTTCGGTGATGTTTTTGCAATGCCCTCTGTGATGAAGAAAAAGTGACACGTGGTATAATAATGAAAAGCAATACATTTCCCAATATAAAAAAAAAGAGACACGTGGCCCAATAAAAATGTGACATGTGGCTGAACAGTGTGGTGCCACATCAGCATCCATGGTGGTGCCATGTCAGCATCCAAGGTGGCGCCACATCACCCGCCAGCGTGTCACCACATGCCACGTCAGCTGCAGGCGTGGCCATGCCACGTGGCATAGCCTTTAATGACAGATCTGGTCATCAACTATGACATAAATATTTTGTCACTGAAGATCGTCTGTTTGATGACAAAGGCCGTTTCGTCATTAAAAAGTTCACTTCTATGACGAATTTGTCGATTTCGTCACGGTGGGATAAATGTGACGGCATATGCATGACGGATGAGTTTTCGTCACTAATTCGTCACAAAACATCTTCAGTGATGTTTCGATAGCCTACTGTGACAAAAATGAATTGTCATATTTGTGAGATCCCTACTAGAATAACCCCACATTGGTTGACAAATTTTGTGCTAGCAGCCATCTGGAGCACTTGGACAACCATCTGCATCCACTTCTGTGACGACCTGTCTTCCCCCCATTTTCTTGGTTGGCCGGCGTCTCCCTTTTGACTGGCTCAACGAAGTCGATGCGGAGGTCGACTAAATTACAGAAAAGATATGTTAATCGCAAAACTAATCTACCGAAGTCACCATGCATATAGTTTTAAGATTCGTATTGGAACATGCTGCTGTTGATTGGGCGGTGGCGCAAAGTCATCATCTTCTTCATCGGCATCTCTAGACATATTCAGGAACGAATCAGCTGTCTGAGCATCTTCTTCAGCGATTGGCTAGGTGGTGTTGGCCCTCGTATCTTCATTTATTGTGTCCAACATGTATTGCTCGGCGACCTCGTCATCACCGAAGGGGTCCATCCTTAACTGAAACCGTAAAAATGTGTTAGAGTATGTGTCCATCCTTAAATGAAGTAGGAGAATTCAATTCTTTGAACAAATATGCGTGTTTGAGAGTGTGTGTGTGTGTGTATGTTAGAGGGACAGAGAGAGAGAGTGTGTGTGTGTGTGTGTTAGTGGGAGAGAGAGAGAGTGTGAGTGTGTGTGTGTGTGAGAGAAAGTGTGTGTGTGTGTGCATGTGTGTGAGCGAGAGAGTGAGCGTCGGTGACAAGGAGACAACGAGAGGTGCAAGTGTTTTATAGAAGGGAGAGAGCGAGAGACCGAGTGTGTGAGAGGAGATAGCGAGAAGTCGGGTGTGAGAGAAGAAGCAAGAGGTCGGGTGTGTGATCGAAGGAGACTGCGAGAGTTTGCGCGTGTTTGCGTGTGTTAGTTGAAATGAAAGTACAAAAATTCACTATATAAGGACATGTACATCTCATAATTGACACATTTGAATTAAGAATTCAGAATTACATAATTGACATTTACATTGAATAAGGACATAGATATTTACATCTCATAATTGACATAGAAATACACATGTAAAGAAAAAGTAATTAAAGGAAAAACTATATCCATAATTCAATTCTAAGAATATCCATAATTGAATTCTAAGAAATATCTCTATAAGAAATATTCTCTATAATTCTCTATAATTCACTATATAATTCTAATAAATATATCTATAACAAATATTCTCTATAATTCTATATAATTCTAGTTCTATAATTCACTATATAATTCTAAGAAATATATCTATAACAAATATTCTCTATAATTCTAGTTCTATAATTCTCTATAATTCACTATATAATTCTAAGAAATATCTCTATAAGAAATTTCTAGTAGTGAGTAAGCCTTAGAAAAATTATCAACCCTAATGTCCATCATTAAAATTCGTAAGCTATATATTCATCTTGTAACATGCATATTTATTTGAGTTGTAACTTATCATGCATCATATCCCAAACTTTTACCATAGCCTCTTGGTACAAATATTAGATCATGGTGAAAGTTTCATGGTTAGAAATGTAGTAGAACTACCAGAAATAAAATAACAAAATCATCCATATGACAGCAAGCTAATTTAGTACCTCTAGTTCTAACCATTATCTGATGCTCCAAATTTTCAGGCAGGCTAATATCACTAAAAGCAAGCACTGGAATAAAACTTAGCTTTTCCCTACTAGAGAAACTATTTATACTAATTAAATGGCATCTAATAAAGATTTAATGGAATATATAGTCAAAATGTTCAAAAAAATTTCAAACTTTTGCATTGGTGTTCTTTTAGTTCTATAAGAGCATGGAAAAAGTTTCATTCACAGCACTGGAGTAGATCAACCAGAAATAAATCCTTAAGTTTATGACTAGATCTAACAAGGTGTGGGTTTTCATCTAGCTAGAGCTGTCCATTGGTGTTCCAAATTTTGCACAGAGCTATTCTTGGCATGGAGCATAACATATCCAAAAATCAGTTATAGTTCACAAGTAGAACTCCTAGAACATTTATCCCTTATTTATTCTTTCATTTAACATACAATTAAAACTATTCGATTTCAGCCAAAGTGGATATTTACAAAGTTGTAGAATCTTTTCAGAGAGTCCAAAACATTTGATTTTGCATTTTTATGATTTTTCCTCCATTTGATATCGATTTTACAAGTTCACAGGTTTGAATTTAGAAAGTTTCTTGAAATCTTTACATTTCAGCCCATAGATCTAACACTTGGGTCATTTTTATTTGCAGATATGCCCTTGGTCGTCGGAGCTCGAGCAGAGCTTCCCTTGCCAGCGATGTTCCGGCGAGGATAGGCCACAGCGGCGTGTTCTGGGTAGGGATACGCAAGAGGGACTCCAAGCGCACCTTCTGGTGCTCAGGGTTGAGGTCGGGGAGGATAGGAACAGCGGCTGGACGTCGGGCGGCGGCGCACCGGCGGCAGAGTTGACGGCGAAGCTGCTCCAGTGGCTCGGGATGACTTGGCGGTGTCGGCGTCGAGGGTCCTGGCGGTGGTGGTGCACAGGGGACGATCTCACGGCGACGACGAGGCGGCGCGCAGGGTAGGGGGCGGCGGCGTCGAGGCAGACGGCGGCGAAGGGGCGGCGGCGCAGGGCGGGTTCGGCGCCGTTGAGGAGGAGGCGCGGGGTCGTCAAATGCGGCCAGGGCGCGTTGTTCCAGGTGGAGAGGGCGGCGGCGTTGAGGTGGAGGGGCGGCGGCGCACCTGTACGGGCGCGGCCGCGCGGGGGCGTCGAGGAGGGAGCATCGAGGAGGAGGCGCTTCGGTGGAGGAGTGGGCGGCGGCGGCGTCGAGGATGCGCGGTGGTGGACGACTGAGCGGCGGCGGTGGACGATCGTCGGATGGGGCGACGGCGGCGTCGAGGATCGGGGGCATCGAGAGGGCCAGCAGTGGAAGGGAGAAGTGAGGAAGAAGAGAGAACATGGCACACTTTTTATATTATCAAGCCTTTGGCACCGGATGAAAACTCCACTCGGTGCCAAAAAAAAGGTCTTAAGGCACCGGTTGGAAGACCACCCGGTGCCATTGGAGAGCCATAGTCACCGGGTGGAGATATCACCCGGTGCCAAAAGCCTCAACGAGCAGGAAATGAAAAGGGTCCAAGGCACCGGTTGGAATCAGAAAACCGGTGCCTTAGGCTCTTTTCAGAAGTACTTTAGATGTTTTGCTGCCTTAAAACTTGAAATCACAACATAGCTCAATGGAAAGCCAAAGATATTTATTCGCCGCGGCCCGGGTTCGACTCCAGGTCACCCATTTTCTTTTGTCGAAAGACATTGGCACCGGTTGAAAATATCAACCGGTGCCAATAGGTTTTACTGAAAATTGCATAATACATCTTTTAAATGCACAATAAATTATTTAAATACATAATAAATCAGATAATTGCATAATAATTCTTTTGATTACATAATAAATCATTTAAATTCATAATAAATCAGATAATTGCAAAATAAATCATTTAAATGCATAATAAATCTGATAATTTCATAGTAATTCTTTTAATTACATAATAAATTATTTCAGTTCATAATAAATCATTTAAATGCATAATAAATTAGATAATTGTATAATAAATCATTTAAATACATAATAAATTAGATAATTGCATAATAAATCATTTAAATGCATAATAAATCAGATAATTGGATAATAATTCTTTTAATTACATAATAAATCATTTCAATGCATAATAAATCAGTTAATTGCATAATAAATAATTTAAATATATAATAAATCAAATAATTTCATAATAAATCATTTAAATGCATAATAAATCAGATATTTGCATAATAAATCATTTAAATGCATAATAAATAGTATAAATGCATAATAATTCTATTAGTTACATAATAAATAATTTAAATGCATAATAAATCTGATAATTGCATAATAAATGATTTAAATGCACAATAAAGCGGATAGTTGCATAATAAACCTGATAATTGCCATAACAATCATAGATAATCATTAATATCATGTTCACGGGAAATATTACAAGACATAATCATTCAGCTAAGGGAATATTAATGATGGTTCGCTTTACAATCGTCCCTTCATTATGATCATGACATGCGTACGGAGCCTCCTCATCGGCTAAAAGAATACTTGTGTCAACCTCCACTGCGAATGGAGTCATATCTTCAACCTTATTGTATTCTTCTTCATCTGTGACATCGTCGACTCCCACAATTTTCCTTTTTCCTGCCAGAACAATATGGCGCTTTGGCTCATCTCCGGTACCTACAAAACTTGATTTATTCCTGGACTTGTCCTTTCTCGGTTTGCTAGACATGTCCTGCACATAGAAAACTTGAGTGACATCTTTAGCTAGGACGAATGGTTCGTCTCGATAGCCAAGCTCTTTGAGGTCTACAGTTGTCATTCCGTACTCGTCGATATCGACACCTTTTCCTGTGAATTTAACCCATTGACAACGAAATAGAGGTATCTTGTAATTGTTGAGAAAGGCACATAGCTTTATAATTGTTGCTTGAACATTAGCTGGTAGAATACCTCTAAGTGCAACTGGAATCCATTGCGTCGTCAACACGTGACAGTCATGGGACTTTACGTGTGTGAATTTCTTCTCTTTCAAGTTCAGTATCCTCTTTATATTCGAAGAGTAGCCTGATGGGACCTTAATACTGTTCAAACAGTCGAACATACTTTGTTTCTCTTCCTTACTAAGAGTGTAGCACGCAGGACCTAGATAATGACGTCATTTATCCCTTTTTTCTGGATGTAGGGCGGCCCGTTGTTTCATACGTTGAAGATCTTGCCGCGCTTCCAATGTATCCTTTGGCTTACCGTAGACACCAAGGAAGCCTAGAAGGTCCACACAAAGATTTTTTGTTAGGTGCATCACATCAATTGCGTGGTGGACGTCTAAGACTTCCCAATAAGGTAACTCCCAAAAAATACTCTTCTTCTTCCACATAGGTGCACGTCCGTCATCACTCTGCACTGATCTGCTGCCGGGTCCTTTTCCAAATACTACTTTTATATCTTTGACCATTTCAAACACCATTTTCCCACAACGGTGCCTAGGCTTGGTACGATGATCTGCCTTTCCATTGTAGTGAGCATGCCTCCTCCTTAATGGGTGCTTAATCGGAAAAAATCGACGATGACCCATATACACGATCTTTCTACAGTGCTTGAGGTACGTGCTGTCGGTTTCTTCTAAACAATGGGTGCATGCCCTATAACCCTTATTGGAATGTCCGGAGAGGTTACTTAGTGCTGGCCAATAGTTGGTGGTTACGAAAAGCAATGCACGAAGGTTAAAATGATCCTTTGCATGCGCATCCCACATACGAACACCCTCCTCTTTCCACAACAATAAAAGATCCTCAATCAGTGGTTTCAGATACACATCTATATCGTTACCGGGTTGCTTCGGGCCGGGGATAAGCACCGGCATCATAATGAATTTCCGCTTCATACACAACCAGGGAGGAAGGTTGTATATACAGAGTGTCACAGGTCAGGTACTATGGCCACTGCTCTGCTCACCGAAAGGATTCATACCATCCGTACTTAAGCCGAACCTTATATTCCTCGCATCATTTGCAAATGTTGGGAATGTTATGTCCACTTTTCTCCACTGCGACCCATCAGCGGGGTGTCTCAACATATTGTCTTGCTTACGTTCTTCTTTGTGCCATCGCATCAATTTCGCATTCGTTTTGTTCATGAACAAATGTTTCAGACGTGGTATTAGAGGGAAATACCACATCACCTTGGCAGGCACCCTCTTCTTGACACGCATCCCCTCAACATCACCTGGATCATCTCGAGGGATCTTATACCGGCATGCGTTGCATACAGGGCATGAATCCAAATTTTCATTCTCACCTCGATATAGGATGCAGTCATTAGGACAAGCATGTATCTTCTGTGCCTCAAATCCTAAAGGACAAAAACTTTTTTTGCCTCGTATGCTGTCGCCGGCAAGGTGTTACCCTCAGGGAGTAAGTTTTTTATAAGTTTCAGCAACTCCTCGAATCCCTTATCAGACAAACCATTTGATGCCTTCCATTGCAACAATTCCAATGTTGTACCCAACTTCTTTTGGTCTTGTCTACAATCAGAGTACAACAATGTTCTATAGTCCTCCAACATACGCTTCAGATCTCTCGATTCCTTTTCTGTTTCGCAACCTTCCTCAGTTTCGCGCAACATCTGACCAAGATCATCTTCTACAACGTATCCTTCAGTATCTTCTTCAGGCTCATCCATTGCAGTGTCATTGAAAAAGGCATTATAATTGGATGCAAAGTCAGGAATCTTGTCCTCTTCTTCTACATTATTATCCAGCATAATTCCTCTTTCGCCATGCTTGGTCCAAACATAGTAGTTCGGCATGAAACCACTATTGAACAAGTGACTGTGGATAGTTCTTGATGATGAGTAATCCTTCTCATTCTTACAAAATTTGCATGGACAACGAACAAAACCGCCATACTTGTGTTTCTCGGCCGCTTCTATGAATTCATGCACGCCATCAATGAACTCCTTTGAACGCCGGTCGGACATGTACATCCATTGCCGACTCATCTGAGTCCACAATACATTTATATACATCATTGTAGTGTACAAATAGTTCATTCATACTACCAATTTATAACTAATATTGAATATGCTATTAATAAAACTGAACTACAAAATTATAACGATGCATATGGCCTTCTGACTGCATGACTGTGTAAAAACTTTGTTTTCTATATGAAACTTTATATTTTTGTACAAAAAACGACGCATGTGGCTTTCTGGCCTTGCTGAGCTGCGGGTCTCGAATTGGCGCAGCATGCATCTCGAATGTGGAAACTAAATAAAGTACCCTTGCATATGTAATTGATAATATTTCCATACAAAATTTGAATTCAAATATATAATTGATAATGCATATAACTATAATAAATAGATACTATTCACTTATCAAATAAATTGATAAAACATATAAATATAATAATTTGATAGTATTCACATATCAAATAAATTGATAACGCATATAACTACAATAAAATACTACAACTAAAAATAATTATCACATGTATAAACTAAATTAAGTGATAACTGCTTCTAAAAACCAATTGCTAAGTTATGGAGAAAAATAACTAACCTTTTTTGGAAAGAAAACAAAAATTCGCCTCCCCTCCCCTCACTCAGCTGCCATGAACAGTGAGTTCACGGCATCTTGGAGGGGAGAGGGGTTGGGGTATTTATAGGCGTGGCTCAAAGGCACCGGTTGGTGCTCAACAACCGGTGTCAAACAATAGGCATAGGCACCAGTTGAAGTTACCAACCGGTGCTTTTGTTGTGGGCACGTGGCGGCACCGGGTCATGGCAAAACCCGGTGCCATTGTCCGCCCTTTAGGCACCGGTTAGTGCCAGGTACCGGTTGGTGGCACTAACCGGTGCCTATACTAGGGTTTTGGTACCGGGTAATGCTTTAACCCGGTACCAAACCCCATACCTTTGATCGCCGCTGGCCAAAGGTACCGGCTGCTTTTGCAACCGGTACTCAGTACCGGTTGCAAAAGCAGCCGGTACCTTTGGCCAGGACCTTTGGTCTGTTTTCTAGTAGTGCTCTTTTACGGCGCACAATACTACCACTTAGTAGTATGTAGTATAGAAAGATCCGACCATCTATTTGAAGGAGTAAGATTGTCATTAGTAATTTAATATAAATTAAGGATAATTTTTATATTTTTTTTGCAATTTTGTCAATTGCAACAATTTTTGGCATACTACAACACTTTTAGGCCGTTGCATCTGGGGTGAAACCTTGTAGTGAAATGATTTTTCCCATATTACTTTTATACTACCTATACTATCTAGATATACTACCTCATACTACTAATCAATGTTTCAGTGGTATAGAAAAATCTCGACCGTCCAATGTTTTCATACAAGTCCTTTTCAGACAGTAGTATATATATGGTCGTATTGTGCGCCGTAAAAGTCCTCTTGTTGCTTTACATCATAGTACTATACACGAGAAATATGAATTAAGGTGTTTTTACCCAAGAAACGCAAACATTAAGTTATTTGATCTAGGATGTAATTTAGTTTCGCAAATTTGGCAAAGACAAAGGCACGCACGCCACTCCAGCATTTGGTCCTGCCGCAGTGCCGGGACATGCCAATCACAGGAGCAGAACGATGATGAGTCGTGCTTACCCACCAGGATCCCCCACCTCACCACCACCGCCCACCGGGCGCTGCGCGTACTGGATTCTGACGTCGTCAGGCTCCTCGACCCTTCGACAAGAGTTGGGTACCTCTTAAGCGATATGGCCCTATGCAAGTTACTTCCTTTACAATGAAAGAGCCTTCCCATGGTGCCGATAGCTTATGCATGTCTTTCTTGTTCTGGATGCGTCGAAGCGCCAGATCACTGACATTGAAGGCTCGTGCTTTCATATTTCGACTGTGGTATCTTCGCAGGGTCTACAAGCCTCCGGTGGCCTCGCAAACGGAGAGCTCGACAGGGTCGGCAGGCTCAGCCGAGGCGGAGGGAGACCCAGTACGACCTCCGATGTGGAGACCCACTCGTCGGCCATGGACAGAAAACACTAGATATTTTGACTTTTTGCATCCCTGACTAATTGCAGCAATAGAGGCTAAATCGTGGCAATATATCTTAATTGCCATGATATAATGGTCAATGACAGCCGTGGTAAGTACTTGCGTGGTTTAAACTTTGGGCAACATTTTTCTTTGTTTCGTTGCAATAGTTATAGTATTGCCTCGTAATGAAGTATTGCATTAGATAGTAGTTGCAATGACTGATATCATGGCAGTAATATGTTAATATTGCAACAAGTGGTAATAATTATAACAAACATGGTCATGGCAATGAAAGTGCTATAACCACCATATTTTTCTAAATGCTGGCAATAAAGTATTCCGGCAACGCCGTAAATTAGACCGGTCATTCGGCCACACTATTTTTGGAATAGTACAAAAGGCAGCATGTTTGCAGACATCCCCCAGTGCTACACGCACGCAAAAAAAAAAAAGGCTCCCTGGCCCAAGCGGACCCACCACCTCTCTCCAGAGCTCATCCGCAAATCACAAGGGAAAAAATGGCTCCCCAACCACATAAATTGGACAGCGGGAGGACAACAACTCCGGTGAAAAAATCACAGCCCAAAGAGCAAAAACAAGATCGATGCAATAAACCAAGATTTGTATACACAAGATGGATGCAATAACCATACAGACTGTTTTATGTCCCCAGTCCTTTCTTCTTTCCTACTTAGATACCTGCAATATAGTGGAAAACAGTGAAACATGACAGATAAAAATTATCTATGGATTTGAATTATTCTACCTTGTTAATAACACATTGTGCCTTGTTCTTAATACATTATTGCCTGGATATATGTATTGAGTTGCATATATGAAAACCAGAAAAAAATACCCATATATATGCACCGAGTTGTTTGTTCTTAACACTTATTGTCTGGACAAAATGCATTGAGTTGCACATAAGAAATCAGAAGAATTGCCTGGGTAAAAATGCATTGAGTTGTCTTGTTCTTAACACATTTTTACCCGGTGACATAAAATATTTTTACCTGAAGATGTGGAAGGCGTCGCAGAGGCCTCCCCTAGACCTGCGCCGCCTAGGGACGAGCCACCAGCCGTGGAAGTTGCCGCATGTCCTCCGGATCTGCTCGCGCCGCCCGGGTCCGCACGCTCTGTCGAGTCTGCGCCGGGAGGAGCCGTGCTCGAACCGATGTCTGCGGTCCTGAAGCGTCCCCACATAAATAGAGACTAAATGTGATATAAATATCAGTCCTAGGAGACTGATAATACATTTATTCAACAAATAGCTCAATCACCGTACAACTTCTGTGGAGGCGGGCACTCGATACAAACGATAATAAGCAGTAAAAATGCTACGGTGATACACCAAAGCACGACCCAGACGGGGTCCAGATTGGGCTCAGAGTATCGCGCCAGTGGAAGCATCCGGCAAAGGGGCAACACCACAGGCAGCGTTGGGTGTGGACGCAACCTCTACTCGACGTCTTCAACAACGAAGTCCGGATCTTCCTCTGAAGCATATATATCGGGTGAGTACAAAAGTACTCAACAAGTCCAACCCCATCCATGGAGGGGGATAACACAGAATATGCACAAGATATAATAAGGATAAGGCCAAGGTTAATTTGCAATAAAGCTAGATTTTACACATGCAAGGGTTTATTTTGGAAAAAAGGTTTTTTTCAAAGCAGTGCTTTAGCAAACCGAATAATAAGTGGGGTTAATCCACACAAGATCCAAGTTTTTAATGCTACCGAACTCCTCATCCACCATAGCTCACGGCACAACTGCCGGACACCTTCCAAAAACAACTCACGCCATAGAACCATCCATCCCAAAATCTAGTTATGTGACTAAAACGTAACTCACCCAATGCCGTGGGCACGGCTATTCGAATAGGTTTTAACTCTGCAGAGGTTATACACTTCACTCACAAGTGGGGTACCGCAGCACGATCAGCTTAGTGACGGTGCAGATCCCAACAAAGCCATTACCCACCTTAGCTAGACCTGACTAGCCAATACGGGATCCCCCAGGGGTTCATTGACCTACCAACGAGGCCTAACCGGGGCATAAGTCACCCAGATCTTATCCCGTCTTCTTGATCACCCGTTGCTCCCAGCTCTCCTGATGACTAACAGGCCAGCTAGTGGGATTTATGCTAAGCTGTTGCCACACACAATGATCGAGTGGTTGCACAATAATTGAGTTAGACAAGATGATGCATCAACTCGGTCCTTAATTGTGACAAGATAGATATCTCCCAACCTTGCTCAACCACAAATGTACGAGCCCAACATATGGCAATTCACACAGAAAATGCCATCCATCTCATCGAAACACCTTTTCTTTTATTTTCCAAGAATCTCACTTTTCCCCTTAATAAAACACGTTGTAACCATTTTTAAAGTGTAATAAAATGAGTACAAGGTTCTAAGCATTCTAGCGGCGATTAATATCTAAACAGAACGAATCATATTTAGAGATTAATCTAGGTCATCAAGGAATGATCATAGCAATCAAGGGTGGCTATTCAATCATGTTTCAGCAGTAAAACCATATGCAATTTTGTAAAACAGGCTGATAGGTTGTGTTTATATAACTGGATTAAATATGCATCAAGGATGGAATTGGACTTGCCGTCCGCAGGGCCTTCTGGGAACTCCTGCTCGCGGTACGGGTCTTCATGCTCCGGCTCGCGGTACTGGCCTTCATACTCTGGCTCGCGGTACTGGCCTCCAAGTTCCTCTCCGGGCTCCTCCTCGGTCACACCATGATCTATGGCGCACGTAAACAAACACACAATAAAGAAAAAGAAATAAAGGTTTTACCGTTGAGCTCGAATCAGGAAAAATTAAGAAAAGAGGGTAGGAAGGATATTTTTGGATAGCGTCGGCAAGAATGATTTTAGAAATGGCGTGATCAAATTCGGGGGTAATTGGAGGATTTTTGGCGCATGAAATGATAGGTCGAAGAGGTGTTTAAGGGTTAAAACGGGGTTCAGGGACCTCTTTGCAATTATTTTTGGGATGGAAAGGACTTGATTAGAATTTTTGGAAATATTAGGATCACTCTAGAAAGGGGCAAGAGTCTAATTGAAATAATATTTATATAGTGGAGGGATTGTTTATTGGAAAGGAACAAAGGAGGGGGCTTCCTTGGAAAATAAAATAGAGAGAGGGGGAGGGCTCTTAAAAGAATAGGGAAGAGGATAGGGGGCTTAGGGCAAAATGCCCTTCTTCTTCCTCCTCACGAACAGAACAGAGGAGGGGGCGGGAGGGGGGCACCCTAGGCGCCAACGATTCCGGTGGCCCTGGGGCACGGTGGCGGCCAGGAGTAGGGGCAAAACGATGAGGGAGATGAGGGGGTTCGATTCCCTTCCTCACCCTGAGCAGGGGCAGCGTAGGGAGGCGTGCCCACGGAGGCTGGCGGATGCGGGCAGAGATGGCCGCGGCGGCGGTGCTGGGGGGCTGAAGAAGGGGCTGGAGGTGGTGGCTGAGCTTGTGGAGGTGGAGGGCATGGTGGAGGGCCTATTTATAGGCCGAGGCGAGGAGGAGGGGGAGCACGGCAGCCGGCGAGGGGGCAGCTCAACAGGGCGGCGTTAATGGCATGGGGGCTGTTCTGGCATCGCAGAGCAGCGCGATGGTGCTGAGGCGATGGCGTGCAGGGGTGGGCGGTGGCACATAGGGGGGCGCCCAGGGAAGGTGCGGCAGCCAATGGCGGGGCGCGGGCTCGGCTCTGCCGTGGCTTGCCGAGGTGGGCGCGAGCGACGAGGCAGGCAAGGGGGCACGTCTGAGCAGAGGGGATGGGACGGGGTGGCGCAAGTGGAGGAGTGCGGTGGCCAAGTGGGGGTGTGGGCTCGGCGCTGCCGAGCTTGCTCTGCTCGATGTGCAGCGCGTGGGGAAAAGGAGGAAGAAGGAAGAAGGAGAAGGGAGTGAAAAAGAAAAGGTGAAAAAGAAAAATGGAGAAAGGAGAAAGAGAAAAGAGAGAGAGAGAGACGCGGCGGGATTCGCGGCGGCGGTCGCGGCGCCCGCGCTGTAGCATTTGGCTGGTCGGCGACGTGCACGCGAAACGAGGGAAAGGTAAAGAGAATGGGACAGCGATTGGTACTGGTGTCAGGACGGTGGATCGCCGAAAAAAGATTTCCGGAGATTGGGAGCTCTGACGGAAAAAAATTTTGAAATGATTTGAGCTCAGCGACGAAAAAGATTTTGAAAATGATTTTTAGCGAGTGATTTAATTAGATGAATTTTTACGGATGTTATAGGTCCAGTCCGAACTGTCTCCCGAGGTCTGTGCCTGGACACCAGGATAGGAGCCCGCGCCGCCTGGATCGATGCGCACACTACTACACGCGCTTGCACGAGATCCCCGCCAAGACGTCTACTCAGGGAGGACGCGTCAGGGAGGCGTCGCCGGGAGGAGGGGGAAGTAAGGCAGCGCTTCATCGGCAAGGAGCGGCACCCAGGCATCGAGCGCGAGGCGACCTCGTTGATGAGCCAGCGGCGGAAGCTGATAGATGAGCGCTTGCGGTCGTCGGAGCCGAGGAGGCCTAAGACGAGGGTGAGGAGTTCCTCGGGGAGGTCGGCGGTGCGGTCCTTCCCGCAGCCGGCCTCGGCGATGGAGGCGAGGAGCTACGGCGGTGTCGCACCACCGCCAGCGGAAGGGGCAGGGGCTTGCAGCGGATCCACCAAGGAGGACCAAGACGAGGGTGAGGAGCTCCTTAGGGAGGTTGGCGGTGCGGTCCTCCCCGCCGGCGACCTCAGCGATGGAGATGAGGAGCTATGGCGGAGTCACGGTGAGGGCCAGCGACGGGGCGCAGGCTTCCGCCGAGGAAGGGATAGGGGAATGGAGGAGGCGTGGGTGGGTGGGGCGGCCGGGATGGGGCTACCAGGATTTAATGTTTTGTTGGGGTGCTGGAAAGGATGGTGCCTCCGGCTGTTCCAGTCAACAATAATACGGTTGGCTGAAAAGAAGTCATTACCTTATTTAAATTTTGATATAATTAGTGGGTATACTGTTATATGCACCAGTAAAAACTGATGATAATATAATGTGTGATCTTTCGGGCATTTTGGAAGTATAATAAAGGAATAAATATGATGAAAACTCAGATTGAAACGTTTTCTTCAGGTAAAAAACTTGTGTTAAATTTTCGATGCACCAAAATAGGATGGGGGAGGAGGAACCAAAAAGGAAACACCGCCCACTAGCGACGCGGCCGCGGCCGACCGCTCCGCCGTCCACCGCTCCCCTATCATCTACATTGCTCCTTAAGCAATTTCTACTCCTCGCTTCCGCCGACTCGCGGCCTCGCGCGTAAGGTCTATCTCCGCCAAATCATTGTCCCTTCTGCTCCCGTTCCCAGCGATGATGCCGACGACTGCTCTTCAGCCACATCGACGCCGATGCCAACGACGGTGTCGAGCTTCAGACCTCCATCCAACAGGGCTTGCACGTGCGGGGGCTCATCAGCTCAGGTTTGGGCTACCTGTCTCGCTGCCACCCACAAGACCTGCTCGACGAAATGTCTCAAACATTTTTTTTTGTAATGCTATCAGCTGATAACCTTTCTGGCTTGCATCTTCAGGAGCGTCCGGGTCCGGCTAATCCAGCCTTTCTGTATATGGTATGCCTTCTCTTTGGGCTCTCCTTCCTGAGGACGAAACCGCTGCTTGCACACGATGTTGTGCGCTCTCCGATGAATGGCAGCCAGCCAGGTGCTGCCCATCTTCTATGCTCAAGTCCTGCTACCAGTGAAAACTCGCCAGGTGCTTCCTGTTGGAAATATTTATGTTAAGATAAGATGTGATCTTCACTGTTAAGGAAAGCATTTAAACTACCTAAACATGATTAGGAAAACCTAATGACAAAACCCTAATGGGTTGTGATCAGCAGGCTCATTAGGCCTGTTTCCTGAGGCTGGCCCCAGCCCCACAGTGCCTATAAATATAAGGTCGTGGTTAGCACCTTATAATCACGTTGTTCTCAAAACCCTAGCCGCCATGTCTGATCGCTAACGGCACTGGAGGGGTTTGGAAGGCCAAGCACTCGCGGACAGTGTCGTTGGCGACAAGGACACCGCTACCTTGCTGCATCATCTACACTGACAAGAACGCCTACTTCCTCTACGGTTCAGGCGCCATCAACTCAGGAGGCATTAATGACTGCTGCTACTGCTAACGCTAGTATAATAATCTACCAATTTTCCGCATTAGATTGATCTGTCATGAACTAGATTATGTAAAGATCCTGGGTTATGTGCTGCTAATGTTGATTAAGCAATTAATTTAATCTTACAATCGGTATCATGAGCCATCTTAATCTTGTCATGTGGGGCCGCCATTACCAGCGCCCACCCCTCATGCAAGCCAATCCAGGCGCCCCGCATGCAGGCCAATCCAGGCGCAGCTGATGGCGCGCAGCAACAGGAGGCGCCAGGGTCAAGTGGCTAGGCGCCGGTTTAGGCTTGATTATAGGGATTACCTTCCAGTTTGTTAGGGATTTCTTTCCTGTTTGTTAGCAGGCTGGCCAAGTGCCTATTTAATGGTTGTACCGATCACTCTTGAGGATTAAGCAAGATCAATTTACTCCCTAAACCTATCTCTCTACTCTTAATCTCACTCCCTTCACCATTGCGCACATTCGGAGAAGAACTCCGGCGTGCCTACCTCCTCCGGCTACGAACTCCGTAGCCGCGGGCCTGCCGTCTTGGGCATCAACGCCGTTGATAACCTGGTATCAACTTCCAGGCGCTCCTCGTCATCCATCACACCACCAAACCCCACCGCGCCACCCTCACCATTGCCCTCCGTCCACTCAATGGCCGAACCCACCCTGGCTGAGCCCGCGGCCATGACCCGCAAGCTGACCACGAACCTGGACACCCTCCAGGCCAAGGTCGACGCGATCCAGCAGGAACGCATCTCGGACGCCTCGGCGTCGGGCACCAAGTCGCCGGCCATGGGCGAACACCACCAAGATCGGCCCCCTCGGTTCTAGAAGTTGGACTTCCCCAAGTATGACGGCAAGTCGGATCCCCTCGTCTTCATCAACCGGTGCGAATCCTTCTTCCGCCAGCAGCGCATCGTGCCCGAGGAGCAGGTCTGGATGGCGTCCTACAACATGGACGATGTCGCCCAGCTCTGGTTCATGCAGGTCTAGCAGGAAGAGGGCACCCCCTCGTGGCGCCGCTTCACCGAGCTCCTCAACCTGTGGTTCCGATCCAACCCCCTTGGTGAGTTGGTGGCGTGCAAGAGGACGGGCTCCATCGTCGACTACCAGGGCCACTTCGAGGCGCTCCTGCCCACCGCAGGCTACTTGTCCGAGGCCCAGAAGGTGCAGATCTTCACCGCCGGACTGCAGCCGCCCTTTAGCCTTGATGTCGAGATCCACAACCCCCAGTCCCTCGCTGTGGCCATGAGCCTCACCCGCAAACTGGAGCTCCGCAACCAGTGCCCTGCACCAGTGCTGCGGTCCGCGCGCGATCAACAGAGGGGCATTCTGCTGGCGCCAATCCCGCGCCTAGCACTCTCGGCCCCCGCGTCGGCGCCAGCACCGACAGCAGCGCCGGTCACCGTTGAAGGCCGACAGGTAAAACGCCTCTCGCAGGGAGAGATGGAGGAGCGTCGATGCCTGGGCCTCTGCTTCAACTGCAATGAGAAGTTTGAGAGGGGCCAGAACCGTGTCTGCCAGTGCATCTTCCTCCTCGACCTGGCGCCGGGTGATGACGATGGGGCCTCCGAACCCGATGAGGCCGCGGCCGGCGAACCCCAGATCTCCCTCCACGTGATCGCCGGCGTACATACCAGCGAGACGATGCAGATGCGCCTCACGCTGGGCGGCGTCTCCCTTCTCGCCCTCATCGACTCTGGCTCCACGCACAACTTCATCGCCGAGGAGGCGGCCGCCCGTACCATGCTCCCACCACCCCTCCTCGGCCAGCTGCGAGTCACGATGGCCAATGGCAAGCGGGTACCGTGCCACGGCGTGTACCTCAACGTGTAATTCACCATCGACAAGGAGGCTTTCTCTGCACGGTCTACTGTTAAGCCATGTTTTGCCTCTGACCTATTGGTTTAGATGCAAATTGTTTCTGCAATAAAGTTTTGATGTCTCTGCAGAAAAGTTTTCATGCATGCAGTTATGTTTTGCACGCAATTAGATCTAATTGATGTTTAATTAAGTTTCTGAATGCGTGATTAGATCTAAACCATGCCTAATTAGTTTCTGATCATGAAATTAGATCTAATCTAAGTCAGTTAGGCCAAACTTAAGTTAAATCTTGATCTGTTTAAGTATAAGTGTATCAGATTAGATGCAAATGATTATGTTAATACTAATTCATGACTAACCGAGGCAAATTAAGATTTAATTTCATGATTAGGGTTCTAGGGTTTTGGCTACTTAATGTGTTCTCCCAAATTAGCCCGCTGTTAAGTTAAATTTCGCAAATTTGAAGTCAGATCCATGAAACTAGATGCATCAGTAGCATTGAGAAGAAGGGGAATGGCAAAATTTCAGTTGCATCAGTAAAATCCACAAATTCGCCAAACCCTAACCCTAAGATTGAAGGAGTCCTTACCTGTATGGCCATGAGTATGCTTGCTGCCATGAGCGAGCACCATGGCAAGGCTTCCCCAATGGAGCTGCGCGCGACTCGGTTGCACGCAGCGCCGGCGGGAAGGCTCGCCAAGGTGCAAGGAGGCAGCGGCAAAGAGGTGCAAGGATCCTCGACGCCCTGCTAATGCTCAACTTTCCCACCTATGACGGCAAAGAGGACCCCCTAAATTGGCTCAACCACTGCGAGCAGTTCTTCCGGAGACAGCGTACGCTTGCCTCGGATCAGGTCTGGTTCGCCTCATACCATTTGGTGGGCGCAGCTCAGTCCTAGTACTACGCCCTGGAGCAAGACGAGGGTGTGCCGTCGTGGGAGAGGTTCAAAGACCTCTGTCACCTACGCTTTGGTTCGGCCGTCCGCACAAATCGCCTCGCTGAACTGGCTCAGCTGCCCTTCCACTTGACGGTGCAGGACTTCCAGGAGCGCATCAACGCACTGGTGTGCCGCACACCACATCTACTGCAGAGCTAGAAGGACGACCTATTTGTCGGGAGCCTCCCTGATAACATCTAGGTCGACGTCAAGTTGTTAGTGCTCCAGGATCTACAGTCGGCCATGCACCTAGCTCGGGCCTATGAGCGCCGCGCTGCAGCCACCGTGTCGGTCTAGGCGCAACGGTCCGCGCACCCCCCAGCGCCCCCCTTTGGCGCTGCCAGCCCCGCCGCACCCCCTAGCTGCAGGGAAGGCCGCACACACACTGCCCGCGCCGGCCCCAATGGCGGCCTTGCTGGCGCTCACACGGCAATTTTGCCGCCTCACTCCGGCTGAGATGGCCGAATGTCGTCACCAAGGATTGTGCTACAACTGCGACGAGTGATGTGTGCCACACGGCAATCTCTCTCTCTCCCCCCCCCCCTCTCTCCCCCTCTCCCTCTCCCTCCCCCTCTATCCCTGCCACTCCCCCCTGAACCTTTGGTTCTATCAATTTTGCTAAGAAGAAGACCTTCTCACACAGGTCGAGAAAAGCTTCGAACCTCTGCCCCACCCTTACACAGTGGCACCGTAGCCTGTGTGAGACGACCAACGACCTCGGCCGGGCCTTAGACCTGTGCTTTGGTGTGGGACAGACGTGGGGATTTTTTAACCCCATCCTGAATTCGCTCCAACAGGGAGTCGAGCCCAGAAGCTGACGAGTGCTACTAGAGCCACCTAACCAATTCAGCTAGAGGCTCATTCGCTGTGAATTAATTATTACCTACTCTAAAATGCTGTTTGTTCTTGTCATAGTGAAGGGCGTGCAGGACACAGAGTTTTAGTCATGAATGAATGGACATCCAAAAAGTTGGTCCTATAAGACATTGCCGTACATACCTGTTTTATTTTCATGTGGATAAAGGTCATCCAGTTCTAAAACAAACATACCAATGCAATGTTCTCCCTCTATCATGTGCGGACAGCAGTATCAACAACGGCATCATGCGCGCGCGCCCCCTAGCGAGGCTACACGATCACTTCCAACTTCTTCAGCAACTTACTTTAGGAATTGGTTACGATTGAGTTTGTTTGGACTTTGGAGATTGAGTTGTAACCATGCAGGTCTAGCAATATTCCAAGTGCCATTACAAGGACAAGCATCGGCTACTGGATTTTTGTGGTTGAACAGTCCCTAGCATAAAAGCCATTAGGTCTACAAGTACTATATTTAAAGTGTATCACATCTTTCCGTACTTTACCATCATCCAATTGTACCTCTTAGGACCCTAGCAAGCAGATATTTAAGGTTTGGATCCACAGGCCCTGCACATGCTGCCACGGCCCCAATTCATCAGGTGGTACTTGAGTCATTCCACAAGCGATTGGCTAAATGTTAGTTCAAAATTTTAGTAGCCCACTTTGCAAATTTTATAAAAGACCACAAGTAGACTGGTACACTTGCCAAGCAAGCTTTGATGAGAACAAATCTAGATGCATATGAGTTTATAAGAAGTTAAGTTTAGGAATTGGTTAAGATTGGGTTTGCTTCAAGATTGAGTTGTTGTAAGCTTGCAGATAAGTTGCTTAGGAGAGATTATTGGTTTAGGACTCTTGTTAGGTCATGGTTACATAAAGCTGTGAGGTTTATCAAATAAAGCAAGCATGTTAAACCCACACATCTGTTCCAAGCCTTGTTTCTGGGGGATGTCACCGATCACCGCTCCAGCCCTGTTCAAGTGATCGCTATAACCTCTGATTTTCGATACGTGACGCCAGCCATAACACCCTCTCATTATTCGACGGAAAAGTCTAAATTACTCCCCTCAAATATATCCAAAGTCCGGACTTGTGTCTGAATAACACCTGTCTGAAATTCAAGTAAAAAGTGATTTATTAGTTTAAAAAAACAATGCTTATGGATTCCTCTTCAAAATTTGGCAAGTGGGGACTGTTAGTTTCACCACTGGTATTGTAGATTTGCATCACAAAGTTTATGTGTATACTGTTTACATCTTACAAGTATATGAGACTGGAATGAACAATAGAGGTTCTAAAATTGTGCAGCTCTTAATATATTTTCAGTTCCCAATTGTTCCTGCTCCTATTTTCCATTGGCTTGAAAAAAATAAGTAAATATATTTATGAAGTCTTTCATTGCTTTATTAAGTAAATTTATTTTCCATTTGTTCCTGCTCCTTTGCATCATGACTCGAAATTCCAATCTGGTCATTTGAGCTCTACTTTTGGCACGCGCACAATTCCAGTTACTTATCTGACTTATGTATCATTGATTCATATAGTTGTTCATTGGATTCTAGCATTTGAGAGTAATATTGATACCTCTAATGCACTGTGCTCTTTTTGGCCTATAACTATTTTGTGATAACCTCATATATGATCCTAAATTCCCATAGAACTTTGTGTCATCAAGTGATATATAGACTAGTAAATGTTGTTAGAATAGGTGAAAGTGGAGTTCCAGATATCTGTCGACAGGTAAGGGTTTGTTCTGACACAGTAAGCACTTTAGTCCTGTTTAACTTGCAAGACTTTTGTTAAACATAGGTTCACATGGGTAACAATTCTAAAGTGCGGGTAGTATGTATTAATGATCCTTAAGACACATTTTGTTGTACATTTCTGATTTGCTATTACATCCACAAGGCTTCTGTTATGTATGGAAGTTGTGAATTTAAAGTTGAGGCCTTAATATTGATGGCATTAACAATTTTTCCTTCTAGTGTAGTGCAGAAATGCTAAAGACTAATGGTGTAATCAAGATCAGCTGCCAAACGAGGAGTTGAACTGTGAACTTCATAGTGGTGAAAGTTGGTTCTCGTCATAGCAAACTAACAAACTAATTTTCTATTGGAAGACCTCGCTCTCTCGACAGGGGCATAAAGGATAAGTGTCAACCGCATGTAAACTACTCAATAACGTTAGATATCTTGCCGCAGCTGACCACGTACCCCACTCTAAACTGTCTTGCTGCTGGCATCTTGTCCTCGCTATGGCACGGTAACCACTTGTAGATATGGCATGGCTTGGTTACTTACTATGTTTTACTTTTGACATAAGTTTGGTTTGGGAAGTAACAGTTTGTTGTATTTTATTTATTTATTTTTTAGCACTAATATCGGCTCAACTTGATGATGCTATGGTGCATTCACAGCTCCATTTCTTAGTTCAAATAACTTATTAAATCTCATATCCGGTCGTGGCTCCCACAAGTCAACTGCAACCTCGTGCACAATTCAACCCATTCACCACCGCCGCCTTGCCCGCATAGTGGACAGTCCATACCATTGTAACGAACATGGCACCATTTATACCATTTCGAGTGATTTTGGTGATCGTATGACAACGCAATCAATGGGACTAATGTTTTTGTTGAGTGAACGTTTCTAGATCCCAGGGATAAATTAAAAAGGCCATACAAAGCAAAACACGAAGAAAGAACTCAAAGAAACGCTGAATTGGACGAGTTATGCAGAAACCAGTAGCACCGGAAGAACCGATGCCTAAGCATCGGTGCATCCGATGGTTGCCGGAAGAACCGACGCCCTAGCTTTGGTGCAAGACTGAGCGCCTCTGGAGATCAAGTGAAGAAAGAGTGTAGCACCGGTTGAACCGACACTGTCAAGTCAAGCATCGGTGCAATCAATGTACTATATTCCAGAGACGATGTCAAGCGTGAAGCAGCTAGCCCTTCAGCACCGGAAGAACCGATGCCCACCGGAGTATAGCGTCGGAGCAATGACGTCAGCAAGAGCAACGGCTACATGAAGATCAAGTGTCACCGGAAGTTCCGACGCTATAGCATCGGTTCATCCGATGGTCCCTGAAGTTGCTGCAACTGTGTCAGAGAGTCCAACGGCTACTTCAGAGCGTAGAGTGACCGTATGAACCGACGCCCTAGCACCGGAAGTTCCGATGCCTATGCACAAATGTGCCCAACGGCTCCAAACGGCTAGTTCAAGTGTGTGGCCTATATATATGTGCTCCCCTGGCCATTTGAAGTTTGTTGGAGTCTCAAGACATTACACACACATCCAAGAACACCTCCAAACCATCCAAGAGCATAAAGATCAAATCCTTAGTCCTTAGCACAAACTTTGTGAGTGTTAGTGTGATGTTAGCTCTTGAGAGAGTGATCAAGCAAGGTTTAGATCCTTGTGCTGTGGTTCTAGAATGAACCAAACATGTATCTCGGTGCGCCGACCTCCTTGGAGCATTGGTGGCTCGCTGGCACGTCAACGACCCTCCGGCTTGGTGTGGAGCGGCGTCGACAACATTGTACGGGGGACGGAGACCCCTCCTTCGTGGGCAATCTCCCTTAGTGGATATCGGGATCAAGATGACCGTGATTGTGTTCACGGGAGAGACTTCACTGCCGGGAAGCGATACTCTTCGTGAGTGCTTCAACAGCGTGGATGTAGGGGCGCATTTGTGCCAATCCGAACCACGGGATAAATCCTCGTGTCGAGAGTTTGCTTCCTCTCATCCCTCCTTTAAGCTTTCGCATTTCATATTGCAACATTTGTGCCTTTATTTTCATAGAGTAGTATCTTGATAGAATTAGCTATAGGTTGCTAAACTCTTTTGGGATGAGGGTTTCACACTAAGGTGAACCGTAGTTGCACATCTAGATAGCTTGTTTTAGTTTAAGTTTTGTGCAAACTAGTTGGAGCCATATGTTAAGATTTTTAGAGTGCCTAATTCACCCCTCCCCCTCTTAGGCTAAGAGCACCCGATCACTTTCAACCATGTCTGTTCCACACCAGCAATGAGCATCAGACCGTCGCCAACCCTTTTTCGACAGTCCATATCCTATTTTCTTTGCGGGTAGTCCATATCCTATTATTCTATGTTATAGTTTTTATTGTTGCACTATGCGTGAAATTTAACTATTATTCTAGTACAATTCAATTGTTTCATGATTTTTTTTTCAAAAATGTTCTATGCATTCCGCTATATTTTAGATACTACATGAAAAAATCCACATTCATTATTCTGCTAGGGCATTCAATTGTTGCATGATTTTTGGTGATGCTTGTTGACGATATCTTTTTGTTATTGTTTTATAAAATTATTGGATTAATTCTAAAATTAACTTGCCGCTTAGTATACTAAATTATCTTATATTGGCACATATATTGTATTTTGAAGTATATTGCAAAATGCAGGAAATATGCCATAAATGGATGTTTTTTGTACGAGCTTCACTTGGGTTTGAACTTTGGATGGTGCAAGGAGCGCCACAGCTATATATCGCTCGGGCTACAAATTCTCGATCCATCGCCTGAAGAATTCCAGTTAAGCTGGAGACGTGAATTGGGCCTAATGTTATCTCTTTTTCCGTTCTAACACTGATTTTCGCAGTCCAATAAGATGTCAGCTCGGTTTATTGGTCTGCTGGCACTTGAATCCCTGTTGTGCCATTAATTATAGTTTGAGCCTAGGGCTGTACATGAAAAGATTGATTTGATGGAAATGAAGGGCTCGACACACCATGTTCTCCTGTTTCTTTTTTATTTCTTTTTCTTTTGACTTGCGTTGGTATTCATGTTACTTGTTTCTTTTTCTTTCACATTCTTTTAGCTCCTTTTCCTCTGTCGCTGGTTTTGTTTCCTTCCATTACTTGTCTTTTCTTTTTATTTTGCTAATCTTTTATACTATTTTTATTTTCTATTTATTTACTCTTATTACTTATTTAATTTTTCTTCTCAACTTTGTAGATGTTTTTTTCTCTATTTCATAGTCCATGATAAAGTAATAAATTTAGCATTTTGTTAGTAAAATCTATGAATCTTTATGATATAGGAGATTATTGCTAATATAAAATTTATTCTTTTATAGCATATTGAATATATGCAATGATTGAAAGTATATTTAGATTATCAAAAGTACAACGTATATTTGATTGTTCCATTTCTGCATATGATATATTATAAGCCTTTCCTATATTTTTTGGTATAATTTTTTTTATAAATTTATTATTTCTTTGTATATTTCATTTAACATGCAGATTATTTGTTTGTGACCCAAATGAGTCATAATATCCTTTTCTCTATTTTTCATTTTCTCTTCAGTTCAGTAATACTAACTTTTCAATTTTTTCTTCCTTTTTATTTTTCTTTCATATTTTGTTTAACTAACTTGTCAACTACTCACTCCATTTCAAATTGTAGGTCATTTTGGTAAATTTAGATACATAGTTTGTGTTATGTATCTAGACATAACATAAATCTAGGTGCATAGCAAAATCTATGTATCTAGATTTGCCAAAATGACCTACAATTTGGAACGTATGGAGTATGAATCTATGCAAGCTGTGGAGTCTGGATGTGTTGTGTAGAGGCTTTTTATAATTTATTTTTATCAACTTATTTAACACGTGTATATATACTTATAAGAATATTTCTTAATCTGGATATATTTTTTTATGTCTGTATGTAACTAATTTGTTCGCAATGCTAAATTATTTGTTCGCTTTGTAGATTAAATTATTTTGTGATGTTGAGTCATTTGTTCGAGAATTTTTTTCTATTATTCATCCTATACAATCAAATGTTCGCATTGTTTACTATTTTTTCGTTCTACATTATTATTTGTTTGTGACATTTAATCTTTTGTTTGTAAGAATAATTATTTGTTCGTATTGTTAAAATATTTGTTTATATTATTTAAAATTTATTATTTAGTATTAATAATATATTTTAAAAAAATATCTTGTAAATATAGACAAGTGTGGTCTTGTTTTGAAGATTTTATCATAGGAAAGATAATGGTACAATTGAAATTTAATTTGCATGCTCGGTTTTATAGTTACATTTTTTTAGTTTTGTATTTGCATGCATGTGGGTGATGTCAATATTTTATCTATATCTTCATGCATGGGCATATTATCTTTCCTACTTAGCTGGCAATTTATCTATGTTTTTAAAATATTACTTGACTAGCGCGAATGCTTTTAATTTGGATGCACATTTAATAGTTACAAGTTTATTAGCTTTAGAACTGCATGTGTATGGATGAAGTCATCTTCGTTGTATTTTTTTATATGCATGCGCAGAACCTCTCTTCTATTTATTTAGCTGACAACATTCATGCGCCAAATTTTTGTTCGCGATATTCAGATTTTGTTCACATTCTACTATTATTTATTCGTTGGATTTAATATTTTGTTCGCAAAGAGATATGCATTTGTTCGCAAAAGTCCATACATTCAAGTTTTATAAAAAAAATACAAAGCAAAATAAAATTCTCCAAATATAGTCAAGTGTGGTCTTGTTTTGAAGATCTTGATGCAAGAAATACAATGCTGCAATCAGAATTTAATTTGGATATTTGTTGTGGGATTTACGGATTTTTTTTGTCTCAAACTTGTTTGCATGTGGGTGATGTGATTGTTTTGTCATTTCTGCATGCATGCATATATACTTTCTCTCCTTGCAATAATAAATAGTGGGCCGTATCTAACAAACCCATTTGCTAATTGAATTGCGCGCCTTCAAGTGATAAAACGGGATTGTATCGCTTGAAGCGATGTATAGTTGCTCCCTGCAAGGAGTCCACATGAGTAAGACGAGCATCAGAAGGCAATCGGTCCAGAGCTTACATGCCAATCGGCCTAACCTAATTCAGTACTCTAAAGTGTCCACATTTGATGAATCTTCATTCCAGAAGACAAGGGGATGAAGCATTTGATGATTTGGCAAGTATCGTGATCAAGTCAAAGGAAGTTCAATATTGGAAGGTCAAAGTCCCGCAAGAGCAACAAATCGTATCTCCCACATCTGAACAACGGTAGGAGCCAATTTTGGTGTCTAAACGGACCAGATCGGAAAAATCTACAACTTTCATATGGAAGTTTCGGGCGCTTGAGGTCAAGAAGGTGATCAAATCCTTTAGGCGGATCGGCGTGGCCCTTTCCTTGCTCCAATTGATGTGTATTTCATCCCACGACACCCTTAGGTTATAAATACCACTTCCTATTGACCAAGCATCATCAGAACTAGATGAAACAGCGGAAGACACAATAGAAAGCTAGGGTCGGGGCAAGTCTTTAGACTTTAGAGTTGTCTACAAGATGGCTTGGACTAGGCCCTAGCCGCCATGGCCTCTCCCTGTGTGGTTGTGCCGTTGCAGAGTTCAGGAACTAAGCTTTCATCATCGTAGGTACAATATCAGGTGGTGGTGTGAAAGGATCGAGGCCCAAGAAGGGGGGTTGAATTGACACTTTTTCAAATTTCTAGCAAGTCCTTGACCTAAACTAGTATTGCCCAATCTACAAATTTAAAACCTATCAGCTAGAGCATACTAGCAAAGTATTCTTAGGTAGGTAAACACACTAACATGATCATCTTATCTAGATAAAAGCATACTAGCAAGATCAAATCCTAAATAAAGGTTCACACTACCATGCAAGTTGTCCTAGTCAATCTACAAGCAATCAAGAGCAAGAGCAAGAACAAAAGAATTTAATTGCTTCAAGTAATGTAAGGAACACGAGACAACCGGATTTTTTTCCGTGGTATCGAGGAGTTGACGCTCCCCCCTAATCCACGTTGGAGCACCCACACAAGGGTATTGCTCCCTTGCTCCACCAAGAAGCAAGTGCTCACTAAGAATGCTTCTTTTCTATCTCCGGAATGGCGAGCTTCACACCGTGTACAAGCTTCTCTTCTTGGGGCTCCTACAAACTCCAAGAGCTCACCAAGAACCTCCCGATCACCAAGACCGTCTAGGTGTCGTCAAACACCAAGAGTAACAAGCTCCTAAGCCTTCACTTGACCTACACTCAGTTGGCCCTAAGCTCAAGCACACTTGCTACACTTGCAAAGATTGAATTCTTCAAGTTTGGAACACAATCAAGCTCTAGATCTTCATCTCATGGCTCAAAGAACTCTCTCCTCTTCTCAAGGGTGGCCTCAAGTATTCAATGCGTCAAAGGCAACATAAATGAGCCAGGGGGTGGCCTTATATATAGTGGAGAGGGCCACATAGCCGTTGGAAGCCCACTGCAGAAAAAACAAGACCATCGGAAGAACCGACGGGGTTGAATTTGATAGCGTCAGTTCAACCGGTCTCTCTGTGTCCAAAAAGTAGCCATTGGAACCCTGACACAGTGTGCAGGCTTGCGTCATTGCACCGGTGCATACTCCGATGGGGCATCGGTTCAACCGGTGCTGAAGAAGTTCTCTGGTCCATTCAAACAAGCTCTCTGGGCAATAGTATGCCAATTGCACCGATGGTTATTTCTGATGCGTCGGTTCAACCGTTGCAGAAGACGAGTTGAGCTCCACCCAAACATGCTCTCTGGGCAATAGTATGCCAAATACACCGGTGCTTAAAAATGAAACGTTGGTTCAACCAGTGACTAAGGTATCTTGACTTGATTCCAATTTTCATCCAAAAGAGATAGGCCGACAGGGGCATCAGTGCTTCCGCTAAGTGTCGGATGCACCGATGCTTAAGCATCGGTTAAACCGGTGCTGCTGATTTTCTTGTTTTGCAGCTGAATTGACTTGGATTTGGTTTCTTCTTCAATCATTTCTTCTTCCAAGTGTTGTATTGACTTATTTGGACTGTCTTGAGCTGTATTTGAGCGAGTGTGCAAGATTTCTAAGGCCAACTTAATTTTGGTCAAGCTACTAACTCAAGAACCCCTCTTAATAGTACGGTCAAGAACTAAAAACTATAAACCCTAGCTAAATCAAGTGTCCTTCATCTCCTTGTGACACTTGAGACTAGAAAGGTCCTTAATCTTTGAAATTGAGTCCTTGTCACACATTATTGTTCGAATTGAGGGGTCTCCTTTCATATTTCAGATGAGACTAAACCAATCATTGATTTTCTCTTCAAAACACACGTTAGTCGCATACGGTTGTCATTAATCACCGAAACTTACCATTAGCATCTATTGGCCTAGATGCGCTTCAGTGGTGATGTTATGCGTACATTGTTCGAGTAACGTTTATCATGTTATCTGATATGTTAGCAACTCAATGCCTTCTTTAACTAGTATAATGCCTGTGCTAACGCTATGGAGACATTTCAGTCAAAATAATCTGTAAACTCTCGCTCATATACTTAGGGGTTTGTATATTTAGGGAAGCATAGAATCAGACATATGAAAAACTTAGGGCATATTTACTTAGAGTATGAGAGTATGTTTGGATGGAAGCCGATGCTCGCCTGACCAAATATTGGTTGTTGACTGGACACAATACGTTTGTTTGTATTGAAGCTGACGTCTGACAAGTTGATAGAATCACACCCAGGTTAGTTCTCTCATCACACCCACATTAGTTCATCTCAAAGCCCGTACAATTAATCCGATTCATTCTTAAGTAATACATCAAAGTTATTTACTACAAAGTAACAGGGAAGCTCCCTTTATGGTTTACAGTGGTACAACTGATGAGAACACAAAGTCTGTATCACTGAGCTCAAATAAAAATCTAACATAATAGCATCAAAGAATCTCGTCCAAATTGGCAAAATAGTAAGTTGTGGAAAATATTAATAATATAGTGAACATGTTGAAACTATTCAAAATTTGAATCAAGGAACCGAGGAGCAAATTAATTGGCCTAAACCAAAAATGAAAAAAAAAATGAACACCATTGCATTTCTGACCATGCAACATATGCATTTTTTTCCTTTCTCCATGGCCTTGATGCCTCGATCTACTTTTTATCTTAAATATTACATCTCTTGTTCCTCCAACAAAAAGAAATGTAGACTGTAAATTGAAATAAAATTTATTCATATGGATACATCTATATTTTTTTTCCATTTAAGCATTCAAGCATCATGTTCATGATAGTACCAAAATATAAGTAAAGCCCAAGTGTACCAAATTGCCCTTCAGATTGTAGGGCACAATTTCAGTAGTATTGTTGTTTGTCTTCAACTCATGTATGCATAAGCCTCAGGTCTAATCAGCTACCACATTGTTTCTTGTAAACCGGTCTGCTGGTCTGACCAAGCGGTCTGACCGGTCTGGGCGTTGTAGCCGGTCTGGCACGACCGACCGGTCTGACCGGTAGGTCTGACTGGTCCAAGCAGAGTCCGAGTATAACTAGGGATTTTTATAGATTTAGATCTGTAAACAGAATTTCTTGCGGGATTAGTCCAGCCCACCCTATAAATATAAAGGGTCATGGCCGATTGAGGTATCCAATCGATCAAAACACAAATAAATCTATTATTTTATTACCATTACTTTTATCTCCAAACCCTAGCTCTTCCAACCATGTTATCTGTTGTTCTTCCTTTGTCTTTGCGATGTCTGAAGTCATTCTAGGTGGCCTGCTGATCTTAGAGCAACCCTACATGCGCCTGCCCTGACGGGGTCCCTCCCGGGCGAGCGTTCGTCGGACTTCGCCGATTCACCCCGGTGACCGGTCTGACCGGTCCCTCTGACCGGTCTGACCACCTCATGCAGGAGGTGCCGCATCGAGCTCCTCCTCGCACAGCGCGACCGTGTGTGTTCGTGTGTTGGCCCAGATCGCGCGCCAACATATTTTGTCGACTCCGCTGGGGACGAAGAAGAAGTCATCATCGGCGAATATGGCCAAGGATAACTCCAAGATCGACCCCAGGAACATTGATAATCCTGAATATGGTGAGATTCCAGAGGACCAGCGCCAAGCTTTGGAGATGTAAGGATCACCGGGGTGTCCGACCCTAGAGGGGGAGGGGGTGAATAGGGTCGCTAATCGCTTTTTAAGCTAGGGCTCAATCTACTTGCATAAGATAAACCTAACACGTCCTATGCATGCTAATTATGACTAAGGTTTATCTTTGGTACTCTCTACTTTCCCCAAAGACTTGCAACCTATAGCCAATCCTAATCAAACTAACTAGGAAAGTATAGGCACGCAAGAAGAGTAAATGCGGAAATGTAATACGGTAAGTAAAGAGGTAAGTGCAAGAGGGATGCAAACTCCCGAGTAGACACGGTCATGTAACGTGGTTCGGCACAAACGCCTACGTCCACGGGACACCGAGGCTCTTCCGATCACCGTCTTGCACTACGCCACCAATGGCGATGCCGGCAAGCAAAGGCAAGTGTCCACAAGACACCGAGTCTCGTGCACCGCCACCGTCTCTCTCGGTCACCCGGCCGAAATCCACTACGGAGCTTCTCCACCAAGGAGGGGGCCTCCTCTTCCCCCGCACAAAGTGTCGTTGCCACTCCACACCAAGACGGAGGGTCACACGACAGATCACAAGGATTGCTTGCCGTAGCAAGACTTCTCTTAAGGGAGCTCTCGCAAGAACTAATCCCTATTACAAGCACTAAGCACTCTCATAAGTGTGCTTAAGCCTATATGATGTACAATGAAGCTCTATGGTGGTTGGAGATGTTCTTGGGTGTGTGTGGGATGTCCAGCAACTCCAGCAATCTTCAAATGGCCGGGGTGAGGCGTATATATAGGCCACCAAGTCTTGTAGCCGTTGCTCCAACGGTTAGCTGAAAATCTGCGTATCACCGGAAGAACCGATGCCTCTTGGCGGGGTAGCGTCGGTTCATCCGGTCACTCATAACCCGAAGTAGCCGTTGGACTCCTGACGGCTGACGCAGAGACCACCGGTTGAACCGATGCAATGCACCGATGCCTCACCGGTTCAACCGGTGATGAAGGATCTTTTTCTGACAGCTGACGTCATTACACCGATGGTATGCACCGATGCCCCGTCGGTTGAACCGGTGCTGAAGAAACTTCTTCTGCGCTTTTGACATCATCTCTGGAACATAGGACGGCAATGCACCGATGCCCTTTCTTGGACCGTCGGTTCAACCGGTGCCTATAGGCTGACTTGGCTTCGATTTCCTCCTGCACCAAACATCGTAGCGTAGGTTCTTCCGACAAGCGTCGGATGCACCGGTGCCCCTGGCGTCGGTTCTTCTGGTGCTCCTAACCGAAGAGCTTTCAGGGCGCTGCCCTGAGACCCGCGAGGGGCGGCTCCCCCTCGACCCCCGTCCGCTAACCGGGTAGTGGAACCCCCGTAGGGGCGGCCCTTCGGGTCTTGCTACGCCTATCTTCTCTCTCTTTGTCATCACTTGAACCTAAAAGCCTGAGAATGATAATCTTAACAATCATATTAGTCCAAGTGTTGTGTTGTCATTCGATCACCAAAATCACTCGAAATGGCATCAATGGTGCCATGTTCGTTACAATCTCCCCCTTTTTGGTGATTGATGACAACACAATCAAAGCAAGCATAAATTTCCAAAAATTGACAAATTTAACCACTTGATACCAATTGAAATCAATTGAGAACCGCTTACGCTTGCTTGGATGTTTTACCACCATCCAATGATGACTTGGCCTCCCCCTAAAACCATGATTTCCCCCTTTGTTCCTCCCCTGATCTTGCTACTTCTCCCCCTTTGGGATATACTTCTTTTCCTTGAGAAAATATCTTGCTTTGATCCACATTTCTCCCCCTTTGGAATCAAATCACCTAAAAGGTCTTGTTCCTAAAAACAAGGTCTTGCAAAACAATATAGCTCAAGAGAAGATTAGTAGCCTAGGGAGTTAGTTCCATGATTCATGATCCAATTTTATGATATCAATGAAGACACCAATTGAAAACTTCACTATGGTGGATCACAAAATCACAAAACTAGCATGACATGAGCTAAGCTCTCCATAAGTATGTGCACAAAATGATAATGTGAAAATCAAGTGCACAACTAGATGTAATGACTAGAGAGCTTAGATCATATCATGCACGGAGGTAGCTCTAAAAAAATAAAAAGGATATGACAATGATACAAAATGAAAGAAATTAGAACCTTGCATACCTCCGGGGGTATAATTTGTTTACCTTGCATGTACCAATTGAAAGTGACTTGCAACCATTTGAAAGTCTTTAAGAGGAGAGCACTTGGTACACCAAGGTTAAGCAACTGTATGAGCACATAGCCTATGAACTTATATATGAGCATTTAAGTCCAATAAGCATGGCTCAATATGCATGAAAGCACAATTTATCTAATCACTCTTATAGAGTTGTTTGTTCACATTGATCGTGAGAAACATTCTCTTAGAGTGTTAACTCCACGTGAGACTACAAAAGATAAGCCTATCTTCTCTCTCTTTGTCATCACTTGAACCTAAAAGCCTGAAAATGATAATCTTAATAATCATATTAGTCCAAGTGTTGTGTTGTCATTCGATCACCAAAATCACTCGAAATGGCATCAATGGTGCCATGTTCATTACAGGAGATCAAGCTCAAGGAAATAGAAGCTGAAGCCAAGAAGAAGCTGATCTCATGCTATGGGAAGACTCGGCAAGGTGTCATTCAAAAAGAGAAATTCATCCCGCCGACTCTCTCATCTTCTACTCCTACCACGGATGCATCTGTTAAGGTAACAGCCCCTGTAAGTGCAACATCTTCCAATGTTACCATGGAGCAAGTTGAAAATTTGTTCGCTGAGCGAGAAGTGCGATTAGTTGATATGCTTACTGATAAGTTGTTAACATTAGTCGGTAAACAACTAGTAATTGATGACATATCGCCTGTTTCTACTGTTGAAACTACTAAAGTCCCAGTCCCTCAACCATCGGTAACATTACTTGCGAGTCAACCGCCGTATGGAATGCCAATGCATTATTTTAGTGGTCAGACAGTAACACCAACAAATGTGTTGGTGGCTCAGCAAACATACTCAGATCCGCTTACAAGCATCCATAGTTCGGCTAACTTTCGGCGGACGCATGAGTTGGAAAATTCTACACTACCATATTCCACTCATGCTTATAACATGCCACTGGTGCCCCCCAGAGATACCATGCCACATATCGGTCCTATCACGGACGAGATGTTTGACCGATACGTGCAGCGGGGGCAACACAGGCAGCAACTAGTCAGACCGACCCCATCAACCGGTCAGACCGGTTCACCTCAACCGGTCAGACCGGTTCTGCCACTCATGCAACATCAAACCAGCATATTGCATCTACTTCTGCATAGCCAAATTCTTCGATTAACCTTGAGAAGTTTCTTGCTGAATGTAAGAATGATTTGGCTAACATGATCAAGGAAAATCTTGGAGTAGATGTTAGAGGCAAAACTCAATCCTACCAAAAGCCTTATCCTATGTCTTTTGATACGGTTACCTATCCCGCTGGTTTTAGGTTGCCTAAATTTGTGAAGTTTAATGGGGATGAAAGTAAAAGTACTTTGAGCATATTAGCCAATATCTTGCTCAATTAGAAGAAGCTGGTTCTATAAATGAATTAAAAGCTCATTTATTTTCTTTATCTTTAACTGGAACCGCTTTCTCTTGGTTTAGTTTTTTGGCTCCTAACTCCATTACTTCATGGGAACAATTAGAGCAAAAGTTTCACGATCACTTCTTTTCTGGAAGTTATGAGCTTAAGTTGTCCCATTTGACATCGGTTAAGCAAATGCGCGATGAGTCTATTCATGATTACATTAGAAGATTCTGCGATACAAAAAACTGATGTTTTAATATAAATCTCGCTGAAAAAGATTTAGCGGATTTAGCTTTTAATGGCTTGCGCTCTCACATTAAACAGAAACTAGAGGGCAATGACTTTTTTGCTGTTAATAAAGTGCATCAAAGAGCTTTGGCTGCAGAAAGCCGAAGCAAAGAATTACAAGAAAGTCATAGGCATCATCGTGCTAATACTCATGCTCTTGAGTATCATTCAGATTCTTCGGATGATGAGTCTAAAGAAGTCTATGCCACTGAGTTTGTGTGGTCACCAAACGACAAGCCTAGTACTTGTTCTTCTTTAAAGCCGATTAACAAAAATCGGAAGGAAGTGATCAAGTTTACTTTTGATGTGTCCAAGTGTGAGAGAATCATTGATGAATTAGAAAAGATGGGGAAAATGAAGTTCTCTCACACAATTCGGTCAGTGGAAGAGTTAAAGCGGCGTGCCTATTGCAAATTCCACAATACTTTTTCTCATGCTACTAATAATTGCAATGTGCTTCGTAGAAAGATACAATCGGCCATAGATGAAGGATGATTGATTCCTCCTACAATGCAAATTGATCAGAATCCTTTTCCAATGCATGCGAACATGCTCGAATTGAAGAATCCTAAGATTTTAATTCGGCCAAGTCAAGCCAAATCAACAAAAGGAAAAAATGTGGTCATTGGAGAAGAGAGGCTTGAGAAGAAGATGCTGCAAAACAAAACTTCCCGAGCTGCAATGAAGACTTCAATACTCGGGGGGCATGGCAAAGAAAAGAAGACCGGCAGCAAACTAACCAGCCAGACTGGTTCGTCGAGCGGTCTGATCAGTCCCCAGGGCGGTCTGACCGGTGTCCAGACCGGTCTGACCGGTGCGTCCAGTAAGTCTGGAAACTCCTCCACGGCTCAAATTAGAACAAGGCCGAGCTTTAAGAAGCTCTTGGGCAAGTATGAGAAGGAGGCAGTTGCCCAGAAGCAGAAGGGACAGCCGGATGAAGCCAAAGGTACAAAATTAACGTCAACATCTAGTGAGCAATCGGATCCTCACCCACATCAAGGTAATTGTGTTGTTATGCCACAATCAGGGTCGGTTACTCCATATTTTTGGCCATATCCTTGTTATTACACACTTTTGGATTATAGTAGGATGTATATGCAAACATATTATATTCAATATCCTTCTATATATCAAAGTTGTATCTCCCAAAGACCGATCAGCAATGATCTGGTCGAAAAGAATCTTAATTGCAGCAAGAAGGGTGAGAAGGATTTGAAGGAAAATTCAAAGTACTTGCAGCCGAGGTGGTGTCCCTTAGGCTTATCTCACACTCAAAAAAGAAGGCTGCAATGTTTGCGCAAGCAGGAGTCGATGGAACAACAAGTGGAGGTCGAGCCAACAAAGCCAATAAACATGAAGAAAGTTTGGAGGGCAAAGCAAATTGTTTCATCATCAACTTGAAGAAGAGCAAGATATGGCCGATAATTTTATCGCCATTAGCACAAAAAATGGCCGATTTATTAGTAATCATCACCCTTAGACAATTTTGGTCTAGAAGAGTGTTCTTTGGCACGCAAACTTTGCCAAAGAACAGGGGGTATATGTTGACGACCAAAATTGGCAGCAACCGGTCTGACTGGTCTGACCAAGCGGTCTGACCGGTCTGGGCGTTGTAGCCAGTCTGGCACGACCGACCGGTCCAAGCAGAGTCCGAGTACAACTAGGGATTTTTATAGATTTAGATCTGTAAACAGGATTTCTTGCGGGATAAGTCCACCCCACCCTATAAATATAAAGGGTCACGGCCGATTGAGGTATCCAATCGATCAAAACACAAACAAATCTATTATTTCATTACCTTTACTTTTATCTCCAAACCCTAGCTCTTCCAACCCCGTTATCTATTGTTCTTCCTTCGTCTCTGCGACGTCTAAAGGAGTTCTAGGTGACCTGCCGATCCTAGAGCAACCCTACGTGCGCCTGCCCTAACGGGTCCCTCCCGGGCGAGCGTTCGTCAGACTTTGCCGATTCACCCCGTCGACCGGTCTGACCGCCTCACGCAGGAGGTGCCGCATCGAGCTCCTCCTCGCGCCGCGCGACCGTGCGTGTTTCTTGTGTTGGACCAGATCGCGCACCAACAGTTTTCCAACTCCATTACAGAGAATAAAATCCTTTGGTACCTACTTCGCCACTGGCAGCCACCAGTGGACCAATGTAGTGATCTATTGTATTTCCTAAGAGATTATTTGCCCATTTGAAATGGAAGGAACATTTGCCACATCCAAGACATATGATATGCGCATGTGTTTGCAAAACAGGAGTCGATTCCCCCTTTGCTTATAAAGAAAAAGTGATATAACCTATTAACCTTTTGGGCAGAAATGCAGTGGAATGAGAACAAAAAACATTTGACAAAAGTATGCCCACCATGCTAGCCAATATGCGACTGGTAAATGCTTTTGCCAACAAAGGAATGCAGTGTTTCTGCCAATAAATCAAATGCCTATGCTAGCTATATAACCATTAAAAAAGGTCAGGTCTATTAAATGTATGCCGCCGCTAATCGACAACCAAGGCTCCCAAATGTAGTCATTATTCCCACAAATAAACTATTATCTTTATCGTGATCCAATCACCAAGGAGATATATGTCAAAATTGTCTCTGTATTGGCCTTCAAAACATAGCAAACCATACAAGAAAATACCAGCATGTTAGTTCTGGAGATTCCTTCAATCTCAAGCTGATGTTACGGTGAACCCATGGCTCTCAATGGTTAGTTGTTCTGAATATTCCTTCAGTCTTGTGGGCGAAAATGCAGTAGAAGAGAACAAAAAATGTTATACACAAAGATAACTCATGTTTGAGTTGTAACCTAGTTTCAAAATATAACCTATATGCTAGCCAATAGAACAGCCTTTCCATCTTCTGGTCAATACAATGGTTGAGCTCACTTGCTTATATTTTAATGATATTTTGCACTAGTAGCAACTTATGTGATGACTTGCTTTTTTTGTGTAGCAACTTATGTATATATCGGCTTATTGTGGTGACAAGTTATGTGCATTGCACACTTTTTTTTGTGTCAACTTATGTGTATGAGTGTATAATAGATTTTGTTTGTAGTAATTTATATATTATATGTGTAGTAGCTCATGTGTATAATAGATTCAGTTTTGTGAAAATTTTTATTTTACATGTGTGATAACTTTTATTTTATGAAAATTTGTATATAAACTTACATGTATAACTTACTTGTTTTTCTACTACTTATGCATGTAACATCTTGTGCTTGTGACAACTTATGTTTATACCCAATTATGTTTTGTGGTAAGTTTTTTTCTACGATAACTTATAAATATATTTTTATGGTAACATTTATCTTATAGGTGTGTCAACTTATGTTTTATATGTATGATAACTCATGTGTATAATAAATTTTATTTTATGACAACTTTTTGTTATACATATGTGACAATTTTTATTTTGCGAACAATTTTTTGTATAAACTTATGAGTATGACAACTTACTACTTTTTTACTACTTATGTGCATCACTTCTTGTTTTTTTATTTTTTGAAAACTTACGTATATGATAGTTGATAACAGATCATACTTTTGTGGCCATTTTATTTTTATGACAACAAATAAAATAATTTTATGGTAACTTTTATATTATATGTGTAGCAACTTATGTGTATGAAACATTCTATTTTTGTGGCAACTTATATGTATAACAAATAGCAACTTACTACCAGCACAAAACATCTTCAAAATATATACTAGTTGGATCTAGTTTTGTTCGCCTCGTTGAGTAGAACGTAACGGTACAATCGGTATTCAAAACGGAGACTGCACGAAGGAGATAAAATATTTTTTTATGAAGAAGGTTCATGCTAAAAAGATTGCGCAGGCTAGCTGTACGTGGGGCGAGAAGCAATGTGGAAAGGAGGTGGGGGTCGCACGCTCTGCGTCCGTGCGACTGGTGTTGACGCTTGCTACGGACCATTTTAAAGCATCAATTTGATCAGAAAATCTAGAGAGTTTGCATTTCTTACACGCATACTCATTCAAAATAATTCCAAAACCAAACATGCCTTGAAAAAATATGCAATGCTGAAAATTGAGCAGAAATGAAGCTACAATCAACTCCACCATCCAAGGCAAAATACATCGACAAATTAGAACGCAGAATTCAGGCTCGCATGGATCAAAGGGCCCACCAGCAAGTGCAACCAACTTAGGACAAGGCCGGCGCACCCACAACCATCACCAGGGCTCACGTACCAGTCCCTCAGCCGAAGCTAAGGTCGGTTGGCGCCTAACTAGGACCGACCACCCTGGTTGGCCAAACCATGGTCGGCACAACCGACCTTCTCCTTTGTCGTCACGCTTTCCTATTGGTCCTCAAGGTTGGTTCAAGGTGCAAGACGTCGAGTTCCTGACCGTGCTAACCCTGGCTCCCACTTATAAATACGAGGGGAAGGGGCTCAAATGGAGACACACCACAAGTGATCATTCACTCATTTCTCTCTTGCTTAGTCCATATGCTAGTGGAGTTTAGGCTGAAGTAGCTAGTCTTTGGGTCCCCGAGGTTGCTCAGAAGTTTTGGTATGTGTCTAGCTCTTACTTTTCTTTGCAATTCTCATATACTTGTAGTAGACATATCTTATAGTTATTTATATTTGCATGACTTATAATCTGCGGTGTCAGACATGTATTTCATGATTAGTTTGTATTCGTACTTTATACCTTGCATGATTAGACATATAATTCTAGAACCATGGTACCCGCTTCAGTATTTGAAAGTTTGCTCTAGTATGATGTCTGTCCATCCGAAGGGTGGGGGCTCCGCGGGATACTAGAGTATCTCTTACTAATGTAGACATGGTGTCTGGGTTAATTAAGTGTTACTAGATGTCGCTCTTTCCCATGGTTAGTAGAGGATGCCAACAGGTGGTGACAGCCCTGTTTGTGCCGCCGGATTCCTCCACGTTTGTTCAAGGGGGTAGGAGGTCTATAAAATACCGTAATGATCTAGACAGTCTTATATGTCAGTCATAAGCGGTCTTCTGGTAGTACCTGGTAACCTAGAACTAACGATAATGGTGTGTATCGTGTAAATTTATAATATAAACTGAATAATTAACTAGAAGTACATAAAACCCAGACAGCTATCTTCTTCCTTTCTCCCTGCCTTAGCCTTTTCATGAGTATGATCTGATAGACTTATGTGTCACACTACCTCTTATCCATCAATTATCTTACCCCTATTTATACAATTGAATATCCAATCAAGATTAATTAATCAACTTACCTATTTATTAACCGCCGCCTTCTGTGCGGAAATATAAATCAACAACCCTGGAGGTATTCCGTGCGCTTGCGGATTCTTTCGTAACATAAGAAATACCCCCCATTGGCTTTTGTGGGTGCTGCTGCCTAGGAACACCCACCTAGCGGTTATGCTGGTAAAGGCCAACACTGGTCGCGCTATATCCTGGTCCAAATAAAAGATGCATATCAATAGCTCACTAGAACTGAACGAGAGAGATACCAAACTGGTAGATAAATATAAAGAGTGGAATCTAAGATTCCTTATTTCTATATTCGGATTGAGATGTTTAGTTTATATGCTTAAGAATATAGAATATGCGGCTTGTTATTTAGCGATTATTGAAGACTTTTTTATATGCTTTGGAGTTGTTTAGTTTTATACGTATTGCAGGATATTTCGGGTTAGTGAAACCAACGTGACAGCCGGTGTACTCTATGGATGTAAGCAGCCTCCTTTCCCTGTATATCTACGATCGTAACTATGCAACCTAAAATCATGTCGTCTCCCCAGGCAGTTCCATGCGAAGGGAACACTTCTCTGCAGCAACAACGTTCTCTCAACTGCCAAGCGTAGGCTTCAAACGAGAACTACTGAAGAGGTTTCTCTTATTGGATCCTTAGCACAAAGATTTAAGACACACAACTAGGTCAGCAGATACAGAGAGATTAAAGGAAAACTACTTTATTAAAGCAAACAAATTTACATGTGATTTTCCCTTTCGGGAACCCCTACTTCTAAAGAAAGAATGGAAACATTACCTTACAAAGGATATATTACAACAGTCTTGGCAGCTAATGTACAAGGATACTTAGGGGGTTTTATTGGCTACGGGTTTCTCAGATTTCTTCGCTGTGGAGCACTCTGGCTTCTCTGTCGATTTTATCATTCTGAAGTATGGCGCAAATAACTTCTTCTGTATGGCGCACACTGAGCTTAACTAAGGATAATGATCTTCAAATGTGTTTTCTTTGGAACAAGTTTCCATGTGGAGTCTTTTGGATAAGATAGCATGCCGAGCGTGTGCATGCAAAGCTATGGAACGCTTCTGCGATGCTTGCTATATTACAAACCGATGCTTTTTTTTTTATTTCAACTGGTTTTCTTTGGAACAAGTTTCCATGCGGAGTCTTTTGGATAAGATAGCATGCCGAGGCGTGTGCATGCAAAGCTATGTAACGCTTCTGCAATGCTTGCTATATTACAAACCAATGTTTTTTATTTTAACTGTTTACCAGCGCTTATATTTTGGATTCCTGCAGAATTTTTTTGTATTTCCTAATATGTCTTCCACGCCCAAAAAATTGATAGTGCTACTCCCTCCATCCCAAAAAACAAATCATCCTAGAAATTTTAGGATGAATTAACAAGAAGGTAAAATGACCATATTTGCCTCTAATTATTACACATATTTGGCACTAATTGATTCTTGCATGCACATGTACTTTCTAGATAGGATAAGATGACTTGTTTTTTGGGATAAAATTTGAATCCTAGAATGATATTTTTTTTTTGGGGACGGAGGGAGTATTATCAAATTAAGGAATGAGAATGTTATTGATACTTGCACGCTCCAATTCTAAGGTATCGCTTTATAAGCGCTGGTAAACAATTAAAATAAGAAAACACCAGTTTGTAATATAGTAAGCATCCTAGAAGCGTTACACAGCTTTGCATGCACACGCTCAGCACGCTATCTTATCAAGAAGACTCCATGTGGGAACTTGTTCTGAAGAAAATGCATGTGAAGATTATTATCCTCAGTTAAGCACAATTTGCGCCATGCAGAAGTTTATGCCATATAGAAGAAGTTTGCGCCATACCTTAGAATGATAAGCTCGTAAATAAGATAAGAGCAACGAAGACATGAGTACTCTCTGCAACACTATATAAGGAGATGGTACTGCACAGCACAACGAGAGAGAGCGCGGGGACATTGGAAACACATTAGATTCAGTAGGAAGAAACTAAAAGTCATATTTTTTGCAAAACAACGTTAACAGCGTGCCGTACAATGAGCACGTCCTAATATCCCTATTTAGGTCCATTGCACATGTCGCACAGTGACTCTTCTACGACAGCAATCTTACAGAACATTTCGGTGAAACGTTCTCTTCAATATATTCGCGAACAATTCTGTATGCTGCATCTATAAAGTCCACCTCTCTCTCAATAACTAACAATGGATCTCCCTTCATCAGTCTATCCAACGGGTCTATAGTTAAGACCTGCAAGGCAGGGGTATTTTCCACAACGTGTACAAGAAATTCAATTTGGCCATTGGATGCTTGAAATCCTGTAATACACACGTCCTTGAGATAGTTGTATGTACGCTTCAATCTCCTGATTGATGTTCCTTTCATTAGGTAAAAACCAAAAACACTACTAAACTGCAGTTAGCAGAAAGGTAATGATCAGCAAATTTGTAACCGATGGTTTATATTCAATCAAATAACACATTGCAATTTGCAAGCTGACTAGGCAAGCCGTTAACTATATATTTAACTCAAAATAGTATTGCACATATTATTAGGCAGAGAGCCAAAAAAATGAAATGTCAAACGTGCCTTCAGATTTCTTTTTGAGCTCATAATGGTAATGTCTTCTAGGTAAGTAGTATTCAATCAATATAAAGGACAAGAGATGACTACTTAGCAACAAAGAGGAAACAAGAGTACATACATGGATCTCCAACTTTTCAATAAACAAAGCAGTTCCCAGTAAAGAGACCAGAGATAGATTGTCAACGTCCATATTGTACCACAACAGCAACTGCAAATGCTTCAAATGACAAAATCTGGATGGATTTTCAATCAAACAAGGAACCTGAAACATGACCAAACATCAAGACAATTCAAGACATTTAACAAAAACTGAAAATACCCTCAAAGATCAAACCTCTGGTGGATGGACATAAATCTTCAAGGTGAGATTCTGCACATTTGTGAGTGCATTAGCTAGTTCAGGAATAGCATTCCCAATAGTTGATTCAGTAAAATATATATTTGCATTTTTCAGCTTGGAGACCTCAGTCAGGTTAATAGGCACTGCTGATCCTTCATAAACAAATGTTCTGAGCTTCACAGCACGAAATTCCATCTTTGTTAGTTCACAGAATGAGACATTCATGTATAGCAGCCTGGGAAGTGGGCTCTGAACCTTTAGTTCACCCTTCGTATTGCAAAAAGCAATACTGAACCACTCAAGAGAACTGCAATTAGACAACATGTACTCATGCTCTTTTGCTCTGACCTTGACATTACGCAGATCAAGCTTTCTAAGTTTTGGGAAACCACAGGACTGTGTAGGTAACATGATAGATACAAAGTGAAGCTGAAGATGAGATATACATCTGCTGTCAAAAAGTTTGAAAGGGAAGATATACTGAGGATCATCGAAAACTTCAAGACCCCTTGGTGTTAGATCAAAAGAAAGAGACTTCGTATGCGACGATGCAGCAAATCTAACCCAATTATTGAGATGATCCATCAGCAAGCTGTCGAAGTTAAATTTGATAACAAGTTCTTCAACTACTTTGCCATGGCACTGATGTAGGACTACATTGACAGTGTCAATGAACTGCCGAGCATACTGCTCCCTTTGTTCACCATTTATTTTCTTCCCAAACATAACAGTGCCATCAAATCTCAGTTTGGGGAAAATTGTCCACAAATTTCTCCATTTACTTGATAGAACACTAGTCCTTACTACCTCCTTCGGAGGCAATTTTGACGAAATAATACATCCTGCAGTTTGGGATACCAAATAGGCACACATGCTCAGCGATTTCATTTTGGGTCTAAAAGGTAACCAGTAAAATGAAAACTCAACATACCTCTGGAAGGTTTATAAACTGATCAAGTGATATCCCCTTTTTGTAGATAGGTTTGGAGTAAATGTATCCTGATATGGCTCGCCAAAGCAAAATGATCCACAATTGAAATTGATCATATGCTATATCCTTAACATAAATTGGTTTATGGATGTATTTGGATGCAGATATGAAGATTTTAATAGCCCGCAGCAGAAACTGAGAATCTGCTATTGTCTTTTCATAGATCGGATTGTCCCTGATGTGATCTAATGCATTTCGGCATAATAGAATGGTCCACATTCTAATTTGGTTATTCCGTATCCCCTTCTCATAATATAGTTTACCATGAATGTATTCTGTTATAGCTCTGCAAATCAGAATGCTCCATAGTTCAAATTGATAATTCCGTATTCTGCTTTGATACATATGTTCTGGATGTTTATATTGTGGTGCAGCACTGAGATTCAAAACATTGCCCTAGCGATGCTGCACTTAAGAAGGAAAAGATACCTATTTAATGTAATACCATGATTCTTCTCCGAAGAAAATGAAGTAGCATTCAAGAGAAATGAAGTATGCCATATACATGTAGTTAAGGAGATCAGGTAAGAACACAATCATTTTTATTTCCATGTTTGGTCTTTTTCTGTGCAGCTCCTATTGTTATTGCTAACGAAGTGAAGTATATCAGCCCCTAATGTAGCATCCTCACCATGGCACATCAAGTCTAAAACTGTTGAAATAGATTTAGTGTCTTCGCAGCCGGCCTCGTCGCGCAGCACCGGCCTCATCGCGCCGCGCTTCAGTGTCTTCGCAGCGCCGTCGTCGCCGGCCAGCAGCCGGGCTTGATGGCGGCGGGGTGTCGTCGCCGGCCGGACTTTCATCATCAGCTTGACGTCTCCACCACCAACGTGCTTGTACAGCACTTCGGCGACATGGATGGGTGACGACCCGGCGAACACCAGTAGACGTGTGTACATGCAATCTGTAAAAGAATCGAGAGAGGACAGGGATTCAACCTGCTGCGTTTCCGAAGGCGAACAGGGGCGCCATGGCCTTGTCCTCGCGCGTAGAAGGTCACGACCTCGTCGGGATTCGGATGCGGGACAACATCCGACTTTGGCGGCGCTCGCCAGTGCGCCACTTCCCTCGGCGGAATCGAACCAGCCTTGGCCAGCTCCTCCAGCCAGGCCTCCTCAACCACCGATGGCCTCCACAGCGACATCCTCGCTTCTTTTGCTCTCACACACTGGGCGGCAGAAAATGGAGGAGCGGGGATGGGGGCGACGGAAGAAAGAGAGGCAAAGGAGGGGAAATGGCAGTGGCGGCGGCTGGGGGAAGGAGACCGAGTGGGGGGCGGTTAACTCGGGTAACCGGCATCGTGGGCCCCCTCCCCGACTCGGGGATCGAGGCGACGCACCGCCGCGTGTGAATTGGGCCGCGGCCCACGAACAGCAGGACAGGCCAAGGGCAAACGGCCCAACAAGGCCCCCTCATGCCGACCGACGGCCTCCACTTTCGATAGACAGTGCGAAGGTCGGTCGGGCATTCCATTCCGAGTGACAACCGAACGAGAGACGCAAACGTGCGACGAAACGAGACGTTCAAAAGACGAGTCGGGCAGAAAAAAGACCAAATTCGGCGAAAAAGTCGCAAGTTTAAACAAAATACGCCGCACGAAGGCAGGCCCAGAAGTTTTCATCCGGATCGCACCAACGATCCGGGCAAATCATTACATCACAATATTAAAATAAAAACAAAATAAGGGGCGGGAGGCCCACGGCGGATGCCACTTCTTTCCTCTGCCCCGCCGCTCAAAGGCCGTCCAGGCCCGGGTCCGTGCCGTTCCGAGGAGGATGTCGTCGACGTCCACCTCCGTCGCGGCGACGGCGCCGAACCCAGAGAAGTTGAGCATGAGCGTCCGGCGAGTGGCCGCACTCGCGTCTTTCGGGAATCCCGGCTCGAACTCTCCCAGGTGTGTCCCGAAACGGAGCTGGATCGAAGCCAGCGCGGTCGCGGCGCCGCGGCGGGCACCCAGGGAAACCGCCGCCCGGATGCGGTCCGGCAGGGCCCGGAGACGGTTGGTGAGGAGCGGCTCCTCTGCCCTCACGATGTGGAAGACGCTGAGCGCAGCCATCGACGACAGGGCCTCACGCTGGTCCTCCACTTCGTTGAGGCGCCGGCGCAGCTCCTCCGCCTCATGACACACGGCGCCCAGCTCCTCCTCCAGACCTGCACACGGGAGCAATGAGAGCGTATCACTTGATAAAACAAAAGCGCGATCAAAGCTAGAGCACGAACTCACTGACGACGCGGAACCGTCACGGGTCAGAGGCCGTGCAAGGGAGGACGTGCGGAACCGTCACGGACGACCAGGCGGGGAGGCGACTGACGAGCTCCGACTGACCACGGAAACCATCCCGACTGACCGGAAAGAGGCAACAGCGCGACGACCCGTCGCCCAAGAAATCCAACCAGGTACGACTCCTCCATTCTCGACCGGCGGAATGTAACCCGCCGACCGACCAAGACGAAGGACCTCTACTTGATCAAGACTACTCGGTAGAAATATGTAAATGAGGGCTCCACCTTGAGATATAAAAGGGGGAGAGCCTCCGGCGTAGGAACGAAAGCTTGTAAGCTTCCCTCCATTTTGAGCACCTGGGCTCGAGCAATACAACTAGAGAACCACCCCTCACTGTACATAGAGTATTTTCGGCCCGATCCAGTCTAAATCCTCGAGTCATTGTGTGCTAGACAATTCCGATCCAATGCACGAGAAACATGCAGTCGAGTAGTTTATTTGTCGCCCATTTCCGGAACCGATAAAATGAAAGTAGGTATCTAAGGGCGTCTGCAACGGCGGACGATTTGGCCAGCAAGTTGATTTGTTTAATCGATGAACAGTTGACGCACAGTGCCCACTAGCGATTTCTTCGTCGCTAGCTCGAACGCTGGCCGATGCTGCTCGCTCTCACACGCGCGTGTCCCAAGCGCCTGCTGCTCTTCTCTCTCTCCTCCAAATCGCTCGCTCAAATCGACAGACTGCTGCGGACGCCCTAAGGTGCGTGACGAGAATTCGAATACGCATTACCAGAAATGGGCACGATTAATGATGGACCTGGTCAGGGACGGAAGCAGCGTACGCCGAGTTCCGTTCCTTCCGTATGCTACGGAATTACGGACGGGTGGTGGTCCGAGTCCGACACCCGGCAAGACAAAGAAACAAGGCCAGGCCCAGGACCACCACCCCCTCTCGCTCTCCATCACCATGTGTCGTCCTGGCCTGTGGCCTCCCTCGTGTACACACCTCGATCGATAGAAGATTATTTATTCATTGATCATATTGTTCGTGCACGCTGTCACTATGCGCTAGTGTACAATAACCGGTGGGGCGATGATGCATGCCCCACACACCACCGGGATGCATGCTCTCGAGTAATCGAGGAGTCCGTTGGGGGTCAGTCACATTTGCGGTACGGTATAACTAACCTAAGATTCGATTCCTCTTCCTCCAACAGTTCATACCGACCCTGCTAGCTCGATCTATTTTTTTAAAACAAAACACGGTACAGACTATTTGAAGAAGAATTAGTTCGTGAATGCAGAAATTCAAACCGAAGAATGTGAAAAATCTGCGGTTTTATATATTCCATGGGGCACGTGCTTAGGATTAGCCAAAATTGCCTTAAAAAGGGGTTAGCAGAAATTGTTCCTTTGATCATGGGTGTAATGTAACCACTGCACCTCGGGGCGCCAGTGTCAGCATTATCCATGCCATCAACATGTGGCACTACTGGTTTTAGTAGTGATAATGTATTGGAGTGCTAATGGTTAAAATGGAACGCGAACACTTTATATATTGTCTCTATTAAGTTTCAAGAATTTAGGATATTGTTTGCTAATTAAAATAAATAATGAAATATGGCTAAACGGATTATATTTTTTGCAGTTGGAGGTTTGGAGGGTCGCGCCACGCATGCTGGCGTGACTGGCCAAGGAGGCTGTTCAAGTGCGCAAAAATACAATCCGTTTATATTTTGTCATTTGTTTTAATTAGCAAACTGTCTCCTAAATTCTTGAAACTTGACAGGTACAATATATAAAGTATTTGTGTTCCATTTTAAGCATTAGCACTCCAATATATTATGTAGTAAATGAGAAATCCAATTTCTAATTATGCTAAGTGTAACCTTGCACATATGCTAAATTTAACCATTTAGCATAATTAGAAATTAGATTTTTCATTTTTCACATAATGTATTGGAGTGCAAATAGTTAAAATGGAATACAAACACTTTATATATTGTACGTGCCAAGTTTCAAGAATTTAGGAGACCATTTACTGATTAAAACAAATAGTGAAATATGGCTAAATGGATTTTATATTTGCGCACTTGAGAAGCTAGCAGCCTCTCGGGGTCACGCCATGCATCTTGGCATGACTCAATGATGACAAGATCGGCTCATTTTGCCTCGTCAGCACCACATGGGAATCGATCTCGGGTCGTGCCACCGTGGCAATTGAGTCACGCCACATGCAATGGCGCGACTCAGTTACAAGTCACGCCAAGTTCCGTGGCGCGACCAAAAAGACTACTTCTTGGAATTTTAGTTTGGGAGGGGTTATTTATAAAATATTAGTTTTAAAAAGGGTTAAAATATAAAAAATCCATGGAGGATGGAAGGAGGAGATAGTGTTGGAAATTAGAGCAAGTATAAATGTATAGTAAAGCTAATCCCAGTGCAAGTTTCATGGGAGTTCCCAGTTAAAGTATTGGAGGACCAACAAAAAAAATTTGTGTTGCATTTATTATATGATAAGTAAAGTTATTTTCCTTGGTCATTGTGTCAAGGAGAAATATAGCTATTAAAAGTGAATGGAGGGAGTAGTGTCCATGATATTAACTATATTGCCACATAGGATTTTTGGCTTCTGTGGCACTATAATAAATGAGAGAAAGAGTGAAGAGAAAAAGAACTGGTCTCATCCAAGACCTAGTGTCAATACGTAAACCAATGCAGTAGACACTACAAATTGTGCATTGAAAGTGAGGTGGTGTCTTCATAATAAATGGATAACAAATATGATAGGTGGAGAAAATAGAGTGAGTTTAATAGAAATCTGTTCCAAGACATCATGGATTGTAGAGTATAGTTTCTAAAGGTGGTGTCTTGATGATGTGGCAACATGGACACTACGCATAGACACTATGGGCAATTGCCCTCAATGGGGTGCCATATAGGCAAAAATGATGACATGACAAGAAATTTATGAAGAGAGAGAGAAGAAATAGGTTTCATCTAGATAAAACTTGGGTTACACTATTTTCAAGACTATGAAACTTTATGAAACTAGCATTGGGGGCTAGAGAGTTTCATCTCATCTAATTTCACCCAATCACGTTCATAGTAATTGAATGCAATGACTCGCTTATGAAATCGTGAACTGAAACTATGTATTGGGAGGACCCATTTCATCCATAGTTTCAAAAGTCTTTTGATGATATGTCACTCTTGGTACTCATGTATTGAAACTCTGCACTCGGATTAGCCTAAACGGCAAGGAGCCGGCTAAATCTGACATGGAAGATAGAGAAAGTAGGGTAGAGAAGGAGGTGGACCACTTATCAGGCGCCGGCAAAAAGTGGGCGGATCGCCTTCCATCACAGAATCCTGCACTTTCATTGGTTCACATAGTGTAGAGAGCATTAAACATGGCGGGACCCACCACCATCAACTCACCAGCTAGACTTTCTTACCGCCCGCCGCAGGCAGAACCATTAAACTTGCTCTTAGGAGGTCGACTTTACACGTAAGAGCATCTCCAATAGTTTGTAATATTTATTCTCAGAATTTATTGTTTGCCAACTCCTCAAATTGGCACGGGGAGGTAAAAAATACCATCTCCAATAGTTCTCTATTGCTATTCCCGAAAAAAAAAGTTATGGTCTCACAAGATTAATTCCACGCGAAACTTTCATGCCTGGATTGCCGGCGATTTAGGCCACAAGAGGGCTAGGAATTTGAGGGAAAAGAAAGAGGATAACGAGGGGGTTCCGTTTTACCTCATACTTGCGCCAGTCATACACCGTGACAGCCGGAATCAGCACTGTCCAAAACATCATCATGTATTGCAAAAAGAAAAACAAAAAAATAGGGCAACCCATTGAGGGGGCAGGCGGCAGGCGCAGGCACGGCGCGAAGGAGGAGGTTCAGCGCGGGGAAGAAGCGCGCGCGACGAAAAAAGCAGCGAGGGAGGGGCGATCGGGACCCGATTGCTTTGATTGCAAAACTTCTACGGTGCTTTCTGCAAGATCCAATGACCTATCTACGAGAACTCGAGTTAACATGTAAAATGAAGAGTAAAAATTTGGAGTCTATTGGTTTCCCCATCCTATAGGAAGTCTTATATTTTCTTACAGAGTTTGTAAAACTCTAAAATTAGGTAGGATTATACCTAGTCTGTTGTAGATGCTCAAGCTATCCGCACTCATCATACTCTATTTTCATCCTCTAAAATAAATATTTTGTCCTGGTCATCGAGATTCTCTCCTCTATACTCAGTTTTTCCACACCCATCATCATTTATAGCTCATCATCTATACCAACTACTAGCCATGGGACCCACAAGTTAGATTTTTTATCCACACCCGCGACCACCCTCTCTCTCACACACACACCCTCTCCTCTCTCTCTCCCCATCCCTCGCAAGCCTCCCCATCAACCCCAGGTAGCCCGCGCCTCACACCCACTCCCTCACCGGCGCCCTTCCTCTCTCCCCCATCCCTCGTCGGCGCCCCTCCTCCCTCACCGCCAGCTCCGACGGTGGATCAAATCAGGCATGCAGGCGGGGTAGGGTCATTGGCAGCCTGCACCTCCCTAGAACTCTCTTCACCCTCCCCCTCCTCCTCGCCGGCGCGACATGCAGGGAGGGCCGGACGGCGCGCCAATGACCGCAGCGAAGGGCTCTGGAGCAGGCGACGGGGGCAGCGGAAAGGACCAGCAATCTCTCTCTCTCTCATCTCTCTCTCTCTCTCTCTCTCTCTCCGTCCATGGCGGCGGTGGCCGGATCCACGCACCAGCTGCTCCCCTGCCGGCCGGCTCAGCGCCAGTGGTTGGGGATGGCGCACGCATAGGTCATGGGCGTGCGGGCCCCTCACCATGTCTGTCGTAGCGGATCCTCAGCCTCCGCTGAATCTAGCGGATCGGCGAGCCTGCGCTATTTTAGCATAGCGCTTAGCGTACTCCGGTGCGGGAGTTTTTCCGCTACCCCCGTCCTCGAGGATAGGGTAGCGGAAGCCTTCCAGCACCCAGTGTGGATAGCCTTAAGCTAAGAGGGTAAAGAAACTCCAACAGCCTACCTAAATCCATTCCAATCTATAATAATAGAAAAATACTGACAAAAAACGATCCAACAGAATCTCATTCTTCCTCTCTTCTCTATCTAGCTCGGTATCCCCTCCTCTCCGCTAGGCATTTTTTGCAAAGTAACTGCCACTCACCATCTCCCTCCTGCGCCCCCTCCTCGCCCCTCTATTGGCTCAGCTCATCCACACCGCGCCTCCCCTGTGCTGCGCCTCCCCGGCCCAACGAGATCGAGGATGACGACAACTGGGCAGGCGCCAGTAACCCGCGGAGAATGGCGAGCTGCTCTGGTGTGGAGGGGACGGATGCGACGCCACGAGTGGGCTAGGATGAATATGAAGTGTGATTTGGCTAGTCTTTTGGAGTTTATCAAAAATGGGGGAATCTTGGCTAAATGGAAAGCTAAATGGGAATAGGGAGAGTGAGATTTGGCTAGGCTCTTGGAGATGCTAAGTACATGGTTACACGTCAGTGGTCTCATAGCTCGTGTCATGTAAGTCAATATAGGATTTTTGATTAGATGGTGGAGAGAGAGGGAGGAGCGATAATAAGGTGGTTATTTCATGAGACAATCGCTGGCGAGTTGTTATTGCCATGCAACTCATAATATTTCTTTTTTTTATTTGCATAAATTATGTATTTACTATGAGATAGCTTATAAACAACATATTGTATGTATTGCCTGTTACACCATCTCAAGATGACATGATAATACATGAGACCGTCAATTAGACAAGACCAATATACTTGCCCTAAAAGTTGGGGCCACAAGCAATATAAAATCGATTGAAGGATGGTGGCGGGTGGACGACAATGGTTGATGGGGGCTCTCACGCGGACAGTAGCTAGGGCCTCACCGCTGCCGCCGCCGGGACTCAGCCCCTTGCATGCCACCGCCGGCGGGACCTGGCCCCCTAGGCCTGGGAAAATTTAACCGAGAATCGAACCGAGATAACTGAGAACTAGAACCGAAAGAACCGAAACTGAGAAAATCGGTTCCTGTTTCTCAGGATTTGAAATAACCTGGTTCTTTCTATTCTTGGGCTCGATTAACCAAAAGAACTGAACAGTCCAACATGAGAAGAGTAGTCGGCCCAACAAGTAGAGAAAGCCCATTAGGCAGACCTTAAGCCCATCAATCCTAGACCCTAGTCGACGCCTTCCACAGCCAGCCGCCGCTCGCCCACTTTGCCTCCGCATACCGTACCCACACCCAGGCCACTCCCTCTCCCGAGCTCTACTGGTCTGCCTTCCACCCTGCCCACAGCCTGCCCGGAGCCCGGCGTCGCCGACCCCAGCCCCGCCACCTCTACGCCCCTCGACCGCCTCCGCCCCCCTGCTCCCTGCCCAACTGCCCGCGCCAACCACCGCTGGCCCCCGTTTCCCACCGGCATCGACCGCCGTCGGCCCTCAGCACCGGCCAACACCCATGGTGGCGGCAAATCGACGACGCACAGCCTTGGCTGCCACGAATCAACGACGCATGGCTGCTGGAATGCGCCGGTGCAATGGATCGATGGCAAGCTGAGCCACAGGTGGGTGCTGCTGGGGTGGATCGACGGCAGCGCGTGGGGCGGCGGCCCCGATCAGCGCGCGATAGCGGCCCTAGGCGAGACCGGCGCGATGGAGAATACCCTAAATTGTGGATTAAACGTGCTACTGGCTACCTAGAGATGTATTGCCTGGTTGCTCTTACTGGATTAAGCTTGCTTCCATGCATTTTAATGGCGCCGCAGCTCGATGGCTTCAATCTGTTGAAAGTCAGATTTCTTCCTGCTCGTGGAGCGCATTTTCTACCATGATCATGGAGCATTTTGGCCGAGACCATCACGAGCTCTTGATTAGGAGGTTGTTCCACATTAGGCAAACTGATGGGGTAGTTGATTACATTGATAGGTTTGCTGGGTTAGTAGATCAACTTACTGCTTATGGTAGTGCTACTTATCCAAAATACTTTACCCAGAGGTTCATAGATGGCTTAAATCCTACAATTAGATCAGCTGTCATGTTGCAACGTCCTTCTACCTGGGATACTGCTTGTGATCTTGCCTGATTGCTAGAGGAGGTTGGGGATCCTGTTGTTGGCGTTTCTTATGCCTAGTAGAATATGTATTCCGCAAGCGCACAGAATCACCGTTGTAGCACTTCACCTTGGAGTATTCTATGGTATCGTAGATTTCCTCAGGGAAGCACTATGGTAAAGATTATCGAAGAATCAACAACTTTACTAATTATATCAATCGACTAACTTAGTGGAGGTAAGCCTGATAAGATAAAATAAGATAATGGCCAACGATAACCGTCTGACACAGGAGACTCTAATCCTTAGAGAGATAAGCAGTTGTGAGGACAACAAGCGAGGAAGACTCCTAGAACACTTCTAAACTATCGAGCTAGCCTCTCTAGACTAAACCTTGCTTCTAACTAGTTATCGAGAACCTAGAGCTTACTTCGGTGGCCTCAGAGAAGGATTCGGACTGGGATGAGAAGGGAGTCCGACGTCAGTTGGCTACTACTGCTATGAAAACACCCGAACGTGGTGGACTACAAAGGACGGACAGGGCTGTCACCACCTGCCGCCTACCACAGCAGTAACGTGGGGTGGAACATACTTTCATGCTAACACTGAGCTCAGACACCACATCCATACTCGGTGTTAGGATATCTCTTGTCGCGAACAAGAGAAATCGCCTTCAACCTAGAGAACTGACTTGAGCCCTCTAGTCTGAGCGAGAAAACCCGTAAGGTAAGATCCCAATAAACAAGAAAGATACAAAGCCTAAGCTAGAGGAATTTCTTCCGCACACCATCAAGATAACTTGGAAAGATAAATAAATGTAGAAAGTAAAGCTGGCTCAAAAAGATAAAGAAGATAACTTAAATTGATAAATGTCAAAGGGAAAGATACAAGAGCTTATACTCGACTTCCGAAGACGACTCCGGAATCTCGTGACAAGCTCGACTCTACTCTAACTCCCAAACTGCCTAACCTACTCTAGAAAGTAAAAGTGAGAAGAGAGAACTCCTCCTATGTGTTTCACAAGTGAGGAATGGGGCCCTATTTATAGTAGCTTGATGGCGGTTCTTGGCCGGTGCTGCAGTTGTACGCAACAAGATTACTTGGCTTGAACTCCACGTGAAAGATGAGGTCGAGAGGCCACAAAGTGGAGTTGGCCAGCCTCTCCCAGGCTGGTCGGCCTGGGATTTTCTCCATTCGGCACCACCCTTCTCGTGGACGCTCCTGATCTTCTCTAGATGGCGGTGGATGGTTACGTCGGTTTGAAGCTGGCCTCTCCCAAGCCGGCCGGCCTGGGTTTGGCATATCTCATCCTCCCGTTTCACCGACTTCTTGATCAAAGGGTGCATAAAGTCCAGAGAGGTGGTTCCGGGTCAAAAGATCAGGGTAAGTGTTGCAGGTGGGTCCTTTAATCCATGCGCTAGGTCTTTCGGTCCATTTGATCAAAGCAACATGCAATCCATGATTTAGAGGCAATGTGAGTGTGTCACTTCACTCCTTGATTGAAGACGTGGCGCGCTTAGTTGAGGTGCCAGACCGGCCGGCTTAGGTGAGGCCGATCGGCTTGGGTTTTTCCTAGTTTTGGCTCATTTTTGGTATATTATCTCCTACAAGCACAACTCATCCAAAACTTGTGGAACTTGTTAGAAATAAGTAAAATATATATGGAACATGATGTAAAGCTCATTTTATTCCCGAGAAGTTGACGGTCAAAATGGGAAATAATGGCCGTCAACTCACCCCAAGCTTAAACTTTTGCTCGTCCTCGAGCAAAGCTAAAGCTGAGGGTTTGTGGATCAGGAGTTGCATCGATGCTCATACCCTGCAGAAACCTTATGCACAACATATTACTCTAACCCATATGTACTTTGAATAAGTTGGCTCATACCTTGGTTTCTGGTAGATGGTGCTTGTTCGCATTTCATCCCATGTCTTGGGCGGTTGAGAGGCTGAACAACCATTACCAAAACATTTCCTGCTTCCTGTTCAGGTTTCTATCTCAGAATAATTTGCAAGTTTTCAAAAATGGTTTAAGATTCCCCAATGGTGCTCTCAAATCGCTCAAGGTGTATGATCCTCACCATGGTCGGATTTGACCATCTTCTTCATACTCTAAGGCTGATATGTGGATTTTCGGGTAGGAAGAGTGTAGCGTACCTTGGTTACCTGTGTCGCTGAGCTGACGAGTGGTTCGCAAAAGGTTGGTACTCGATCAAATCCCGATCTTATGGAAGGTAAAATGTTCAGGGGAGAGGGAGGAGATGGACTCACATTTTGGAAATTTCTGGTCTTTTTATTTGTGCTCCACATATTGCAAACTCTTTTGTATGGAGGTATGGGTCTTGTCTTTTTTTTTCTTTGCTTCTGCTCCAGTTTTTTTAAGGAAGATGATCCATACTCCATAATGATGGAGTTTTTGGAAGGGAGCAACGCTTGCATAGACCATTTGAGATGGATAGGCTCACTGTTGAGATTTTGGGTTTTGTTGTGAGGGGAATTGCCTGGCGAAGGTGGATATCAATACCTAGGGTAGGTAATTGCATGCAGACACTGTGAGGCTAGCAAAACAATGGGTACCCAAAGGAGAAAGATTGGTAGATGACAAGTACCCTCCTCGAACGGACTCACCATTCGGCAGAGCTCAAAGTAACTTAAGATAGCTTATATTGGTTCATAAGATAAAACATTATGGCTCCGGGTAGGACATGTAAACCAAAGGGGAAATCTTTACCATATTTTATTTTAAAAAAAATTCTGAGAGGTTCACTACTAGAGCATGCAGTTTTATTCTTGTTTGGGCTAACTCAAATCTCACAATAACTTAGACTTGGAAATCAAGCTCATGCTCCCACATAAACCAGATTTTCAACGATAACAGATTCCACGAGCCAACATTTCAAGTACTAGGAGAGTAAAATTTGTATACGAGGCACTTGCAAAGCATGGAAGAGCAACTATTCATCATTTCCATGATAAGAGCTTACACGGATTTTCACACATGAGTTGGGAGTTTTATTCAAAGCACGAAATATTTTTTTTAATATTTTAATTAATTTATTTTATTTTTATATCATTATTTTTTTTGAATTTTTGAATCACTCAAACTAACTAATGTTTTTTTTGTAGGATACAAGATGAAAGGACGGGTCGGATGACTTACTTGGACACATTGGCACCTCCCCCAAGCTTGAATGAAGCTCAGCAGTTCTACCATCTTGGCCGATTTTTTTTGTATGCAATGTAAAATTGAAAGAGTGCATTTGCGGGAATTTAAACATGCCATGATGTGAAAGAGAAAACTATGCAAGAAGATAAACTATCCTATATGCAAATGCAGGAATGGATAACTACCACGTACCTCATGACAAGGGCTTGAGTTTCTCGTCCTTTGCGAGACTATCCATACCTTAGGTTCGGTCGTCACCACCTGATGGAGACATTGGTGGCGACGCTTTCTTTCGCCACACCTTCCGTGTAGGCAGAGTTACTTCGATCTATTTCATCCAAAATTCCTAAAATTTCTTACATTGGATGCTTCGCTTCGTGTTCCATTGGTTATACACCTTGATCTCTTCCTGAATTCGAAGATTCTCCACGAATTCGAAGAGGGTGGAGATGGATGGGGTATATGGCTTCTCCAGCTCTTTCTCGAATTCCTTTGGGCTAAAAATTTTGATTTGTGAGCATTATTCATCCTTCGGTCTGAAGGTGAATCTCTCCTTCTGCCAATTGATGTTGAGCTGAATTTCTCCAGCCCCCACATCAATGTGTGCATTCGCTGTACTCAAGAATGGCCTTCCCAATATGAGAGGCGTCTTGGTGTCGACTTCCATGTCGAGAACAACAAAATCAATGGGGACAAAGAAATTACGTATTTTCACAGAAATATTCTCGACGATTCCCGCAGGGTAACAAACCAATTGGTCCGCTAGCTAGGCACATAGTAGTAGGAGCAAGCGCATGATGGTTAGTTTATCATAATCTACCTTGGGCATAACGCTGATGATTGCTCCCAAATCACAAAGAGCGTGCAAGTGTTGAGCTCCGATTGAACATGTGATGGTGGGGCATCCTGGGTCCTCCTTCTTCTCTAGGAGAGGGTCGAGTATAGTTGTGCTACACTCTTCAGTGAGCTGCACGACCTCGATGGTTAGCAAAAGCCCTCTTATTGCCAAGGATATCCTTGAGATACTTGGTGTACATGGGATCTTGCGTAGTATCAAGAAGCAACATGTTGACATAAAGCTTCTTAATTACCTCGACGAACTTGCCGAATTGCTCGTCGGCCACCGGCCTCCTTCTCCGCTCTAGAAATGGTAAGGTGGTTGTATCGTGGTCCTCTCGGGAAGCTCTTTCGGTGTCTTCCCGGGTAGCAATGGTGTTGGATTCTTCGGCCTCCTCCAGCACTTCATTTTCAGCATCAGTATTCCTGGCAGTTATGGTCTTCCGCCGAGTTCCTGCATCCTGCGGAAAAGGTGGTTTCTGCGCGGATTGTCTTGCATGCGTAGTCACCGCATTCACATTTTCCTTCGGGTTCACTTCCGGTTGCCTGGGTAGCTTCCCCATGTCATGGTTAAGGCAGGATGAGGCTAGCTGAGCCACTTGAGTTTCAATCATTTTATTTTATTGAAGCTCAACTGATTTTTAATAACAGAGTAAAGCCTCTCTAGTTGTGCAGCCAAAGACTCAAGAATTTTATCATTAGCTAGAAATTTCTTGCTAATGTTATCATTAATTTGTTTTTGGCCGTACACTAGGTCTTTAAGTGAAGGTTGAATACTTTTATTAAAATTATTACCTTGCTGATGGCCGAAGGGGAGGTCGGGCTTGGAATTCTAACCTTGCTGAGGACGGTTGCCTGAGTTATTTGGAGTGTCATTCCCAATGAAGTTGAATGAAGTTCACATCCTCTTGAGTGAATGGGCAAGTGTTGCCCGAGTGCCCAGTATTGCCACATGTCTCACATGTGATACGAGACTCTATGTTCTGGTTGACCTCCTGGTGCAGAGATTCTAGCTTTTTCATGAAAAGATCCATCTTGACTACCAGCATATCGACACTGTCAATTTCATGTATCCCTTTTGCACAAGCCGACTGCCTAACTCCCTTCCAACTCTGGTCGATGAGCGCTTTGGCTCCTACGACATCGAGAGAGAGGAATGCTCTTCCCGATGCTGCGTCCATGTGATCTTGCGATCGCTGGTTCAGGCCATGGAAGAAGTTCTGAATGATAAGCCATTCTTCTATGTCGTGGTGTGGGCATGCTGCAATGTATTCCTGGATACGTTCCCAGGCTTCCGAGATTGTCTCATCTTGGAGTTGTTCAAAACTAGAAATCCTATTCTGAAGGGTGTTGGTTTTGCCCACCGGAAAGTACTTGACCAGAAAAACATTGGAGCACGCATCCCAAGTGTCAAATGTGTCCTTGTTGGTGTAGAACCACGTCTTTGCTTTCCCGAGGAAAGAGAATGGGAACAGTCAAAGAAGAACATTATCCATCGTAGTGCCTTTTTGGGTTGATAATGATGCTCACTTGTAGAAAATTCTGCAGATGAGCGTTGGCATCCTCTGATGCCTTACCGTAGAAGGGACTTGCTCGGACCATGTTGACAAGTTCAGTCTTCAGCTCAAAGCCTTCATTGCCTTGGTAATTGTTCAATTCAGTAGGGATATGGCTGCTGGACGGGGCTGAGAATTGACGGAGTGTCTTCTGAGCCATGGGTGATGAAGCTGGTATTGTCAAACCTTGATCCTCGAAAGTTCCTTCCAAGGTCGGACAACTCTGCGTCTCACAATTTGCCCAATTTCCAGATTTGAGATGAAGTGATATGGTAGATCGAAACTGGTCCTACACTGCTCTGCAGAAATCACAAAGATATCCAGAGCAATAGTAATTCCGTTAAAATTAGTGGTGACAAATTAGTAAGATTTATTAAACTATTCAACGACATCTTTAGCCAATTGCTCCCCCGGCAACGGCGCCAGAAATGCTTGTTGGCATTTTTTATGCCTAGTAGAATATGTATTCCGCAAGCGCATAGAATCACCGGTGTAGCACTTCACCTTAGAGTATTCCAGGGTATCATAGATTTTCTCAGGGATGCACTATGGTAAAGAGTACCAAAGAATCGAATGACAACTTTACTAATTACTAGATTCGTGCCCGTGCGTTGCTACGGGCATCAAAATATTTTATAGCGTAACACAGAGATCAACAAGACAATAATGCTACAAACCTATAGTGTGTGCTCTTCTAAATATCACAGTATTAGTAAGACGTTAGGCAATGATTAAAATTAAAAGCGAGGTGTAAGCTCCGTTTAAATTGGCAAATTTAGATAAAAATGCATGGATGGAAGTATAAAGTTTGATTGCATTTTTTTTATCAAGCAAGCATGTCTAGCACATATATAACTGAGTAAATTCAAGAGGGAATAACCTCAAAAGAAAGAACTGGGAAGGATGTAATGCATGCAGAACAGAACTAAGCAGATGATAGGCTCCTGCAAAATCAAGCAATGTGACACCACCGGGGACTCAATCTTGGATCAAACGATCCTCGTTCAAAATAATTGAACCCAAGATAAACAAGTTCATGCTTGAATTAATATTTCCAAGATTTTTCTCTTCAAATACTTTTTGAAATGGATTTCTCTTCAAATATTTGTAGTGCTTAATTCTAAAGAAAACAAGAGATCAAATAAATATGATAATAAAGTAAATATGACTTCAGTCATGAAAGATCCGAAAGGCGCAGGGATTGCTGCGGACGAAGCGCTCGGCTGCCGAGACGCACCTTAGCACGTCGATGAGCATGTCAAGCACGAGTACTACCATCATTTAGTCACGCAGCTTCTATCGTGTCATTTGCACTGCAAACTCGAGGACCATCAAGAGATGCTACTGCAACAATTGCATCCTAGTACAACATTACAACAAGCGAGTGGCAAGAGTGCATCGCAAGTACGCATGTTGTGCCTTTTCAGCATCAATTTACTGTCAGTGACGAGAACACTGAGAGTCGCCCCACAAGAAACTCCATGAACTTGATATATCACGGCCACACAGGGTTAAAGTTTCACAGGATTCACTAAGAACATCAGTATGTTGTATGCAGCATGAGGTGACAATAGAATTATTCCAATACTTAGGCATTGGCCTATGCTCCATAGCTCCATCCAGGATTGCACTGCAAATTACTGGGCACTGAGCTAGGACTTCAATCTCGAATGCAAGCACTGAGTCCGGTTGAATTCCTCAGTCTGGAAACCCGCTAGCTCCATAAGCATAGTCCGGGGTGTACTAAAGCAAGAATACTCAAATATTAGGTACGTGCCGGGATAGAGCTAACAGAAATTATTTTGAACTAAAGAATACCAACTGTGAAGCACATTATCAGTTTATCAGGCAAAGAAATTGCATTACAAAGGCTAACAGTCCACAATCATATCATATATTTTTGTTCTTGGACAAGTTACTTCCAATGAGAGATAGAAGTGCCATAAATAGCACATTTCAAAGTTGCAGTAGCGATGAAATGTATGATGAATCAATAAAACAAACAATATTAATATTAATTTAACATATCAAACGAGACTACCCGGATACGGGCAACTTCACCCACTTGCATGGTCATAGCTCCCTCATCCCATCCTATAAAAAAGAGAGTAATTAGTGCAACCCATTTGATCTCCAATCGAGCAAACCCATTTGACATGAATGATAAATACAAGTCTATTTTTCATCCCTTATTCTTTTACATTGAAAATGAAACTTTGAGAAGCAGAAGAGCCTAGAAGCCCAACTATCAAACAAAAGGAAGCCTACATTAGCAAACCAAGCCAATTTTTGGCCAAATCAAATTTCACACTACTCACAGCACTGGTGTGTACTGCAGAATAATAGGACTGAAATAAGACAATAATAATTATATACTCTATAAAACCCAAGAATCAGTCCCTTGAGTATACAGTTATAAGCCAAGGACTCTGAAACAATGCGTTTTTTACCTCAAATTAATAGGCAATCTGAGCAAAACTCAGGGAATACAAGTAGTTCTTAGCCAACTGCATCAATTTACAGGCCCACTGGTAAGTGGTAAACGATTTACAACTTGCGCAAAGAAAATATTAGGGAAATAGAAAATCAATCCCTAGTTTTGAAATGGAAGCACTCAGCCTCGACACCATCTCAAGCCTCTCCGCCTTACGGTAGTCATTATCGGTAAGATGTCCAGCGGGAAATGGTGTAATCTCTAGAACCAGGTGAGGAGTGGGGAGCTCATCGAACTAAGCTTTCACGTTGTAGCAGCACAAACTCTCACCATGAGCACTTTCCCACCTTAGTTTTCAACCCTGGTCGGTAATTTAAACATTCAGAGGATCAACTGAGGAATAACTAAACTTGGCACAAAAGAATAATGTTTAACACCTCCCGTTTGACAGGTGAGTCTACATTCCACAAAGGATGTAGAGAAGGGCAGGTGAGAACACGTGATCTGTCCTGAGAGAAGAATTTACCTTGTGAGTCGAAGCACCCACAAAATGATCTTGGGACAGAACAGAAGCGATCTCTTTCAGGATCCGCCTTCGTTCATCTGGTAGTCGAACTCGATAGGTTCTCTTCAGTGTGCCTTTAGTCGTTAGCCTCCACTCGCTAATTAGGATTCATAGAGTTACCCTCCATTAATTCATCTACTCATAGATATAGTGAAATAAGCTTTCTTCTAATAGTGGTAGTTCAGGGATTGTGCATATACTCCAACTCTAGGTACTGCTACTCAAGCTGTGTGGTAATGCTAAAACCACAGAGAAGGTTCATGAGTCATGACGAGCTAGATTTTCTAGTGATACATACCCATGGGAGTACAAGTAGCTTTTTCTGCTAAAGTAATGGAAACAATTGTTAGAAACTGATTATAAAAGTGATATAATTCCAATGCCTTTCAGGAATGCAGTTTGTCCCCAGATAAGTTTGCTTTGACCAAAGGCCTCCTAAACTTTATTATTCTAAAAACACAATTCTAAAGAAACATGCAGACATTGTAGATTCCAAAGAACAAAGGAAGTCTTGCTTTTTAGGCTTATTGTGAGGGACCACCTTATAATCAGCTCACGTGGCAAACCAGGAAGGCCATGTTGACGATCCAACATTGATACCAACATTACCATCCGCCTAGCTTAACCAGATTGTCCTGACCACCATTTAGTACCATAATTATCCTGAAAGGAGAATAAGTCACAGAAATGAGCAGTGAAGTCAGAAATTATAGTTTGCACATGTCTAATCTATGTTAAATTTAAATTGATGCATTACCTAATATGTGCAGTGCACATTGATAGCTTTCAGTAGTATATGATTTAAAAAAATGTAATGGATATAAACCTAGGGTTGTGATGCAGCTTCTGAAATTCTTAGCTGACGTAGTGAATCTGCAACCGGAGTTTAATCTCCCAGAAACAATTAACACAGGCCTTGCTTCCCCTGCTCGTCTCTCTCTAGCCCTGAAACAATTAACACAGGTCTTAATCCTCTGCCAACCGGAGTTTGTCAGAACAATGCTCTTTGAGATCGACGACATTCTGGTGGTGCAGCTTCTTCAGGATTTTAATCTCCCGGATGGCCGTGATATAGAACTGGCCCCAAATTCAAAATGCAAGCAGGGGAATACTTACGCCCTCACGCTTGTTGTCCATGTGGATATTCTTGACTGCCACGATTTCCTTCATCTCCGTCTCCTTCGCCATGATCAATTGCCTGGCACCAATCACAACAAAAAATGAATCAGTGGGGGCGCCTAGCTGGGCCGATGCGCATGCAGCGTGCTCGCGGGATTGGGGAAATCGGGGGAGTTTCAAGAGATGCGTACCCTAGGTGCCCTCCCCGATCTGCTCGAGCTTCTCAAAGCAGTCGACACTGTGGTACCGAGCGCGGCGGGAACACCGACATCCACCGCGACGGGCACGGATCCATCCGGCGGGGACGGTTCGGCCGGCGAGGACGACGCGCGGCAGGCGGGTTTGCATGGCCCTGCAGTGGGGCACGGCTGCGTTGAGGCGGCGGACGGGCAGTGGGGCACGGCGTTGTCGACCCCCGTCGCAGAGAGGAGGTCCTCTCGGATGGATGCGTCGGATGAGTGGTGCGCACCGCGCTGCTGACACAGAGCCCGCAGATCCAGAAGCCCCCCCGGGACAGAGACGACGGCGGCGGCGGCAGGGACGGCGCGTCGGGGAAGGGAGGGCGTCGGGGCGGAATCGTTGGAGTGGAGGGGTGGGGGCGGTGAGAGGCGGGCGACGGGAGGGGTGGGACCGTGGGAGTCTCAGATCTCGCACGGGAGACAATCTGTGGCTAGACGGGAGAGGGGCGACGTACGACGGGATGGGGGCGACGTACGAAGGGGGTACCACGAAGGGAAAAAAAATGACCCTTACCTTCTTTTTAATAGTAGTGATGTCTACGGACTAATTTAACGGGGGTAAGTCTGATAAGATAAATAAGATAATGACCAACGATGATCGTCTGACACAGGAGACTCTAATTTTTAGAGAGGTAAACAACTGGGAGGACAACAAGCGAGGAAGACTCTTAAAACACATCTAAACTATCGAGCTAGCCTCTCTAAACTAAACCTTGCTTCTACTAGTTATTAAGAATCTAGAGCTTACTTTGGTGGCCTCAGAGAAGAACTCCGACTGGGATGAGAAGGGAGTCCGACGTCAGTCGGTTACTACTACTATGAAAACACCCGAACGTGGTGGACTACAAAGAACGGACAGGGCTGTCACCACCTGCCGCCTACCACAGTGGTACCGTAGGGTGAAACACACATTCTAACTAACACTGTGCTCAGACACCACATCCGTACTCGGTGTTAGGACTTCTATTATCGTGAACAAGAGAAATCTCCCTCAATCTAGAGAACTGACTCGAGCCCTCTAGTCCGGGCGAGAAAACCCGTAAGGTAAGATCCCGATAAACAAGAAAAATACAAAGCCTAAGTTAGAGAAATTACTTCCGTACACAAGCAAGATAACTTGGAAAGATAAATAAATGCAGAAATTAAAGCTAATTCGAAAAAATAAAGACGATAACTTAAATCGATAAATGTCAAAGAGAAAGATACAAGAGCTTATATCCGACTTTCGATGATGACTCCGGAATCCCGAGACAAGCTCGACTCGACTCTAACTCTCAGATTACCTAACCTACTCTAGAAAATAAAAATGAGAAGAGATAACTCCTTCTGTGTGTTTAACAAGTTAGGGATGGGGCCCTATTTATAGTAGTTTGATGGTGGATCTTGGCCGGTGCGGCAGTTGTATACAACAAGGTTACTTGGCTTGAACTCCACGCGAAAGATGAGGTCGAGAGTCTGTAAAGTGGGGCCGGCCGGCCTGGGATTTTCTCCGTTCGGCACCGCCCTTCTCATGGACACTCCTGATCTTCTCTAGATGGTGGTCGATGGTTGCGTCGGTTTGAAGCTGACAGCTGGTAGGCCAGCCGGCCTCTCCTATGCGGGCCGGCTTGAGTTTAGCATATCTAGGCCTCCCGTTTCACCGACTTCTTGATCAAAGGGTGCATAAAGTCTGACCTTGATCAGGGTAAGTGCTACAGGTGGGTCCTTTAATCCATGTGCTAAGCCTTTCAGTCCATTTGATCAAACCAACTTGCAATCCACAGTTTAGAGGCAATGTGAGTGTGTCACTTATATCCTGGATCGAAGACGTGGCACACTTAGTTGAGGTGCCAGGCCGGCCGGCCTAGGTGAGGCCGGTCGGCCTGGGTTTTTCCCAGTTTTGGCTCATTTTTGGTACATTATCTCCTACAAGCACAACATATCCAAAATTTGTGGAACTTGTTAGAAATAAGTAAAATATGTATGGAACATGGTGTAAAGCTTATTTTATTCCGATAAGTTGACGGTCAAAATGAAAAATTATGGCCGTCAACACCTGTGCATACCAAGGATTTCAAGAAGGGGGATTCATTCTTTCCGACGAAGACATCTTTCAAGAATCCATTGCCTTTACCGGCTTCGCCACTGAAGCTGGACAAACCTACTTCTTCTCACTTGGCTGAGGATAGCCGGGGCACTGATGCTGCACGAGCTCGGTTTGCTGAAGACCGGTGGTCTGCACTTTGTGGCTATCGGCGTGCTTAGGGTTTATGCCAAAGGTGTGCAGAAAAATGGTCTCGCGACCACAAGTGTGCTGCTACAGTGCAGTTGAATGCTGTTCAGGAATTGCTGGAAGTATTTCAGTTGGAGGATGGACAAATTATTTGCCATTCTCTCTGTTGCAGCAGTATCTCTGGGGTATCTGCTTCCAAATTAATGTGTATGATTGTTGATGCTCGCTAACGACTCATTTCAAACATCATCTTGAGCATAAAATCACGAGAATAAAGTCTCATATCTGCCTTTGTTATCCAGAAAGAGCCAATTCCACGTTTTTTCTTAGAAATATTGCTATATTGGAATTCGGGCAGAAATGCAGGTGAAACAGGCTTCAAGCATCAAGATACAAACCCGACCATCAGAGCAAGCTATCAGCTCCATAATTGTTAAGTTGTTGATTAGTGAAATATGGTTTGATAGATGAATTCTTGCTTTTTCTGTTTATGTGTTTGGGAAATTTTTATCAAAAAGAAAATCTCCATAGCTTTACAGCTCCACGTGCTTGTCCTACCAAAGCCATATGTTGATCTTCTTGACACAAAACTTTATACATAGGGAAAATTCGATTCATGCCACCACAACTCCGTGAAATTGGGTGTCATGTTGAAAATCATGCCACTCAATGGCATGATTTTCAACATGAGATCCAATTTCAAGAAATTGGAGTGGCATGGATCCAACTGACCCTTATACATATGTGTCTTGTCGATTGTATTGAGCTTCATCAAACTTTGTGACCCTAGTGAGATGCCTTTTATATTTGCTTGATCAAGATCACGTGCACTCCACCAGCTAAACTTCTATAATAGAAGTTAGCTATGCCATTCCATCCATCTATAAAATAAACTCCATATTTAATTATCTCTCTCTAGTATCCTTCAAATGAGGCATGGGCTATCTAAAAAAAGAAAGATGGCCCCCAAAAAAAATAGGGACACATGAAGGTCCCAGCGTTGAAAAAAAAATTGGACACATGAAGATCCAAGAAAAAAAAAATATATACAATAATATAGCCATGTCCTTATGTTATCCAAATAAAAGGGAGAGAGAGATCTATAAAAGGAGTATTCCATTTCCACCATCCACCTTCCACACATGTGCACAATCTTGATCAACTTGTGTGATTTGTCATCTCCATGGATCCGTTGTTTGATTTTGTAATATATGTGACACAAGTGCATACTTCCATTTCTCCTACTATGAGCTCCACATAAGTCATCTTTAGAAGTAGGATGAAAAGAGGCAATGCCTTGGTGAGGATATATATACACATTGAGCGACATGAGAGATCCTTTGGAGAAGTAAAGCTATGGTTGGTCTTTGCAAAAATATTTTCAAAATCCCAGTCATATGGCAGGAAAATGGAGGAAACTGAAGTCAGCACCGTCCCACTATTCAACTTCCCAAACAATTCATGGTAGACACATCAAAATTCACAAGTAAGGGTGAAGCTTAGAATAATCTGTATGCAAGTGTCATATCATGTGAAGTCGGGTCCGCCTTAGTTCTAGCCTTTACTCAAGGACGAGCAAAGAACTAAGTGTGAGGGATCTTGTTGACACTCGCTAACGACTCATTTCAAGCGTCATCTTGAGCCTAAAATAATGACGAGAATAAAGTCTCATACCTGCCTTTGTTATCCAGAAAGAGCCAATTCCATGTTTTCTCTTAGAAATATTGCTATATTGGAATTCGGGCAAAAATGCAGGTAAAATAGGCTTCAAGCATCAAGATACAAACCCGACCATCAGAGCAAGCTATCAGCTCCTGCATGAGCATATGAAAGACGAGCGTCAACACTAGTGTTAGGAGTTATTGCTAACGAATTCCACAAAGTGTTGGTGCATATTTGTGTGCAGGTTGCTTATGCTTGGAAATAAGAAGAGAATGCAGCCCATGAGCAAGGTGACACGCCATCGATCCAAAGTAAAATCTTCTCGATGAATCAAGCGCGTTCAAAAGGATCTACGGGCCCACCAGAGCATCCAAACCGACTTAAGACAAGCCCTTACCCACATACATGACATGGGGGCCCCACCTAGCAGCCTTCTGACCAAGAACCGAGCCGATCGGGCGCAGCCCATGGCCGGCCGACCATGACGGTCAGCCGACCATGTGGTGGCGGCCCACGGGCCCCACAGCCTCTCAGATGACACGTGGCAGCATGTGGTTGGTCCTCCATGGCGGTTTGGGTCGATTCCCAGGAATATGGCTGGTGGTTCCCCCCTATATATATATGAGGGGAGGGGGCTCAAATGGAGACACACCACACCATTAACAATTCACTCTTCTCTTGAGTTCTCACTTGAGTGAGAGTTGTCTTAGGGAGTTTAGGGGTAGAGGTACTCAGAAGGGGTGCCAGTAACGGCGCTCTTCTCCAAACTGTACCTCTATGAGAGTGAGGGAGATAGTCGGGGGAAGTGCCATGTTTGTCGGCACTCTTCTCCGCTTGTACCTCGACGGATGCTTATTCGGTTGTAAGTGTTCGAGACTTTCTTATTTAAAATTAGAGTTTCGTTGCAAATTATTTCTTTTGCCTTGTATTAATTGAGTGTATGCTTAGAGTAGCATTTGATCCTAACTTAAGACTCCGGATAGAGAAGGATAATCTTGATCATGGTTAGGATTAGTACGGAATAGCGTAGACGTGGTGTCTAGGCTAGACTTTACCACTCAGTTGTCTTATAGTTCCACGATTTGTAGAGGTAGCCGGCAGGTGGTGACAGCCCTAGTAACCCTCCACGTTCGGATATCGGATAGAGCATTATTACTGGAGCTACTGGCTTGTATAAGCCAATCGAAATCGGTAGCTCGAAGTATAAGCCGAAGTATCTCTTCCTCTAAACATAGATTCTAAATTTTAGGAAGTCCTCTCTGTCCTATCCCTCCTACACCAGTGTGTGTGTCCTTGGATGATCCTGAACCCGGTAGATAGTGTACTCACGTTCCTCAGTGGATACGATACCCTGGAATACTTCTGGGTGAAAGCTACAGTGGTATCCGTGCGGTTGCGGATTTTAATACCAACAATGATGGTCTTAATTCAGGGTGTTCGGGTTAAAATTCTTATTGACTCTGGCAGCTCCAACACTTTTGTCAGGGCAGTTGTTGCTTCTTAGTTGTCCGGCCTGCAGCCTATGCTCTCACCTTTGAAGGTGCAGGTAGCAGATGGTAATACTCTTCACTGTAACTCTCATTTAGCTGATGCTATATGGGTTATACAAGGGCATGAGTTTAAGGCTAATTTGAAGGTCTTGCCATTGTCTCCCTATGACATGATTTTGGGGCTCGATTGGCTTGAGCAATTCAGTCCTATGAAGGTTCATTGGCAGCAAAAGTGGATGACTATCCCCTATCAGATCTCTTATGTTACTCTATTTGGATTGCTTCCTGATTTCCCTACTAGTACAGTAGTCTAGGTTTGTACTTGTTGGCGCCGATTTAGGACCAACACACGAACGCACTCGAACGTGCGGCGAGCAGCGGCGCACCTTGCAGTGCCGCGGCACCAACCGGTCAGACCGGTATGGTGGACTGGTCAGACCGGTCTCGTCGGGGCAGCCCGGCAAGGATCCAACGAACGCCCGTCCGGGAGGAACCCTGTCGGGGCAGGAGCACCTTGGGTTGCCCTAGGCTCGGCAGGCCAGCTAGGGCGTCCTCAAACGCCATGGAGATGAAGGAAGAATAGCATGTCGAGATTGGAAAAGCTAGGGTAAATGTAAAAGATAAAGACAATAAAAGATAAATGTATTTGATAAGTTCGATTGGGTTGGATTCCTCAATTGGCCGTGGCCCTTTATATTTATAGGGTGGGGTGGACTTGTCCCGCAAGAAATCCTATTACAAAATCTAAATCTATAAAAATCACAAGTTGTACTAGAACTCTTCCTTGACCGATCAGACTGGTCAGACCCACCGGTCAGACCGGTTGGTCGTGCCAGACCGGCTGCAGACGCCTCGACAAGTCAGACCACCTGAACAAACCGGTCAAACCGGCCTCTGCCAATTTTGATCGTCAGCAGTACTGTCAATATTCATGTGGATCCAATTGTTACAGCCCAATTTCCTTCAGAAATTTAGTTGCTGATAAATGAATTCTCTGAATTGTTTGTTGTTCCACATGAACTTCCTCTTGTGAGAGAATGTGATCACTCTATTTCTTTAGTGTTTGGTGCTTCTCCTATTGCAGTCAGACCCTACAGATTTGCTCCACACCTTAAGGATGAAATTGAGAAGCAAGTCAAAGAAATGTTGGAAGCTGGTCTGATTCAAAAAAGTTCCAGTCCATTTCCTCTTCTGTGCTGCTTGTGAAGAAAAAGGACAATACATAGAGATTTTGTGTGAATTACAGGCATTTGAATGCCATCACTATTAAAGGAAAATATCATGTCCCTGTGATTGATGAGTTTTTGGATGAGTTAGGCCATGCTAGTTGGTTTTCCAACTTGGATTTGAGATCAGGTTTTCATCAGATAAGGTTGAAACCTGGTGAGGAATTTAAAACTGCCTTTCATACTCATTTTGGACACTTTGAGTTCAGAGTGATGTCATTTGGCTTGACTGGGGCACCAGGAACATTTCAAGAAGATATGAACACCCTTTTGGCACCATACCTTAGGAAATTTGTGCTAGTTTTTTTTTATGACCTGATTTATAGTAGAACCTTTGAGGAGCATTTACATCATATCAGATTGGTATTTCAACTGTTACAACAGACCAAGCGGAAGATCAAACTCGCCAAATTTTCCTTTGCTCAAAGAGAAATTCTTATTTGGGTCACATTATCAGTGAGAAAGGTGTGGGTACAGATTTGCGAAGATTGCTGTTGTCGCTCAATGGCCAACACCTTCCAATGCCAAAGAGTTGAGGAGTTTTCTTGGCCTAGCTGGCTATTATAGGAAATTTGTGAGGAACTATGGGATAATTTGCAAGCCCCTGACTGAGCTGCTAAAGAAGCATTCCTTGTTTGTTTGGACACAGATACATGAGGACTCATTTTCTGCCTTGAAAAAATGTTTTGTGTCAGTTACCTGTACTCGCCATACCAGATTTTTCCAAAACATTTTGTGTCAAAACTGATGCAAGTGGGTCCGGAATTGGAGCAGTACTCCTGTAGTCTGGTCATCCTTTGGCATTAAATAGCAGGGCTCTTGGTCCCAAATCTCAAGGGTTGTCTACCTATGAGAAAGAGTACATGGCAATATTGATGGCAATCCAGCAATGGAGACCTTGTCTCCAATATAGTGAGTTCATTATTTACCCTGATCAGCATAGTTTGACTCAGCTCAATGAACAGCGGCTACATACTCAATGGCAACAAAATTTTTTTACTAAATTGCAGGGCCTACAGTATAAAGTGGTATATAAAAAAGGAGTGGAAAATGGTGTTGTTGATGCACTATCAAGGAAGTCTCATCATCTTTCTTAGTGTGCTGCAATTTCTCAGTGTACTCCACAGTGGATATCTGAAGTTCAGCAGGGCTATCAATATGATGAGGCCGCCCAAAATTTGATAGCCAAGTTGGCAATTGATCTACTGGCAGCTCCTAGTTTACCTTGCATAATGGGATCTTGAGGTATAAAAATCATATATGGATTGGCTCTAACACTAAATTTCAGTAGAAATTAATCCAGGCCTGTCATTCTAGTGTGGTTGGTGGCCATTCCGGAATTCCAGTGACATATGCGTATGAAACAGTTGTTTGCCTGGAAGGGAATGAAATCCTCAGTTCAGAAGTATGTTCAAACATGCCTCATTTGTTAGAAAGCCAAGCTGAACCGCAGCAGGTTACTTGGGCTGCTCCAACCACTCCCTTTTCCCACAGAAGCTTGGCAGGTAATCTCCATGGACTTTGTGGAAGGCTTGCCCACATCTGGTGCAGTGAATTGTGTACTAGTGGTCGTGGATTCCTTCACTAAGTATGCCCATTTCATCCCACTTCACCATCCCTTCACAACATTGGTCGTTGCTAAAGCATTCATGAATAATATATACAAACTTCATGGCATGCCCGAGGCAATTATTTTTGATCGAGACAGGATATTTCTCAGTCACTTTTGGCGTGAGTTGTTTGGGTTGGCTGATGTGCAACTACGCATGAGTTCAAGTTACCATCCCCAGTCCGAATGACAAACTGAGCGTCTGAACCAGACTATGGAGACTGTCTTACGTTGCTTTGTCAATGCTTGCCCATCAAAGTGGTCTCTTTGGCCTTCTGCAAAATTTTGGTACAATACCAGCGTCCATTCTTCTATTGGCCGTTCTCCTTTTGAAGCATTATATGGCTACACTCCAAAATACTTTGGCGTATCTACTATGGATTCCGTTCGAGTGCCTGAGTTATAAGTTTGGCTTCAAGACCGCTAGGTGATGAAGAACCTGATCCAGCAGCATCTCATTCGAGCAACGTATGAAGACACAAGCCGATAAAAAGCGATCTGAACGCCAATTTTCTATTAGAGATATGGTATTTCTCAAGCTTCAACCATATGTTCAGTCATCCCTTGCTCCTAGTGCCAACATGAAGCTGGCTTTAAATTCTTTGGACCTTACAAAGTCATTGAGAAAATCGGGTCTGTTGCATATAAGTTGGAGTTGCCATCCTATTCTCTCATCCACTCGATCTTCCATGTTTCACAACTCAAGAAAGCTAATACTGCAGAGGTACCATCAGTGATTGCTCCTCTACCTACTGATACTGATCTACCCCATGTACTTGAGCTTGTCTTGCAGACTCGTTCTGTTACTCATGATTCCAAGCCAATTCAGCAAGTGCTAGTCAAGTGGTCTGGTTGGCCATCATCTCTGGCAACTTGGGATGGTTTTATCAGTTTGAAGCAACAGTTTTTGCGGGCTCCCGCTTGGGGGTCAAGCGGCATCGCAAGGGAGGAGGAACGTCAGTACCCCGATATCTGAAGATAACCAAGTACCTGGAAACCGACCCAGTGGGCCTCGTTCAAGCCGTCGGCTCAGGAAGCAGAATCCGTGCGTCTCCGGCCAGGAATGGGTCCATGTGCTTGCACACACTGAAAGGGGCTAGACCTATGTAATGAGCGTACAAATAGACTCGTGAGGGAGAGGAGAGGGTATCGAGAAAACAGCTGTAAACATCTACTTCTTCTTCAAGCTGCCCTCTGTTCTTCCTCTAATTCGCTCCGATTCACTGCTCTGCTCTCTATCTCAATCCCCTCTACCCTTCTGTGTCGTTAACATCAGCTTACCTCGCCAGGTTGCACACGGTAGGATTGCAGGCGAGGCAGGGGAACTCGATTGAGCAGCGCTGAGCCCATGAGTGAATCGGAGGAGCCCAGTTTAGCCATTGCTGAGCTCGATTACGCGCAAAGGAGCTCAATTTAGTAGTTGTCTGTTACAGAATTGACGGCAAATATATGATGCAAAACAGTAGATCAATCACAGAGGATACAAGGTTTAATATGGAAAACCCTCCCAATGCGGAAGGAAAAAACCACAGGCGCCAGCCAGCAAATCTTCACTATATCGAGTGCGGTTACAGAACGCCGGAGATTTACATTGCTCTCTCTCTCTCATCCCAAATGGCGGCTTACAAGAAGAATATATAAGGGGTAAACCCTGACCTTTATTCGTGTATGAATGAATTTGGATCATAATTCAACATTGTCGAGCTCAACTCTATGCGGCAGAACTCGATTTGGTGGTCCTGGAGTTCTGTCAAATTGTGAGCTTGCTTTCGTGTGTGAGATTGCAAGCAGGATATATTCCGCTTCCACCTAATCTCATGGAACGCTCGTGGAAAAAATACTGCATACTCTGATAAAAATCTTGATGATTCTCAGCATGTAGCACTGCTAGGAAAAAATACTTAGAGTTGTTCCTATGGCTGCCTAGATCAATGTCATACCTCGGGAATTTCTCCAACACTATCATATACAAATCTTTTCTTGTGAGCTACAAACAGTCTAAAGCATTTTAACTATATCAGGCAGGACCAGCAGGAAAATGGCTCAGCCCATGGTCACGAAAATGATGTCCCAACACGATATCCAATGAAGAAGATGGTATATTTATGGGGTTAGATGATGCCCCAGGTCAGTGGACCCTTCACAGAATCAGCTGCTTACATTGAAATGACCTGGAGCTAAGAACCTTGTTTTTTCCTGTTAAAATTTGTCAGTGGAAGCTAGGGTCTCTCTGTGTTGTGATATTGGCGCCTAACGCGGAAGCGATTGCTTGGATCTACCTAGGCGAGATGCTCACAAGACAACACACAGCACACCGGAGACTCAATGTTTGGTAACGAGGTTCAGCCAAAGCCTACATCCCTGGGGCATTCTTACGGGCGCTCCTCCCCGAAACCGTGACACAAGCCGCCCGGGTGCCAGCCAAAATGCCAGCACCCCCGCGAGCCTTTCGCTATGTGTTGCTTCTCACTCTCGTGACTGAGTTGGGTTACAAGTGCAGCCCCCTTCTCCTTTTATAGAGGGGCTGGGTTACAAGAGTCAACACCTAGCTCACCTAACCCTATACTGCTAATTACAACACAAGTACATTGTAACCCCATTAGTACAAATAAATATTCGACACATTTCTAACAATCTCCACCTTGGCGGATATTTCACCACCTTGAAGTCTTGCCATGCGCAAACAACTATGTACTCCACACTTCAGCTGTCGATTTTGCCGCTTCACGAAGAGCAGCCTGACGAGTTTGACTTGTCCTCAAACTCGCCGCCTCAGGAAACCTTGCTACCTTTGCAACTCCATCCTAGTGACTTCACCTACAACAGTGCACCCTTGCAACTTGTATAGGTGCAAATGTCATCATCTCAAACGACTAGAGAAGATTACTGTCATTGTCCAAGTCACCCATTGATGCTGCAACACTAGCATTTGCCTCCTTTCCTGGACACTCTTTTACATGTCCCCATTCCCCGCACTTGAAACACTGCATCTTCTTCTCCCTCTTGCTCTTGGCCTCCACATTCCCCCTGCTAGGCTCACCACTGACCAGCAAACCTTCAGCTTGAGGTGCTTCCACTGCATTGTTCTCTTCCTCCTCCGTTCCCAAGCAAGCAATGTTGCAGTGATATTCTTTGTCTTGATTGATTCTTTGCCATTTGTCAGTGTAGTAACCACATGTTCATAGGATGATGGTAAAGAGCACAAAAGAATTATTGCCTTATCCTCATCTCCAATGGTTACCTCCAGTCGTGCTAGATCAGCAACCATCTGATTGAAGATGTTCATGTGCTCCACCAAATCCGACCCCTCTTGCATCTTCAGCCCGTACAACTTCTGCTTCAGATACAACTTGATCGTCACTGTCCTGGACATGTATTGGCCTCCCAGTTTGTCCCAGATTTCCTTTGGAGAGGTTAGATCCATGACATGGCACATGACCTGGGCGGAAAAACACAGCCAGATTGTTGCGGCTGCCTTCAACTGCATCTCCTCCCGGTCATCATCCTCCATCTTCTCCGGCTTCTTCTCCTTCAGACCCTTAAAGATTTCCTGCTGAGCCAACATGTCCTTGACTCTAGTCTACCACAAACCGAAGTTGCCGCTCCCATCAAACTTCTCCACCTCCAATCTGGAACCAGTCGGCGCCATCCTGCCGACCCGCGGTTTGATCGACCTCTTGTCACTCATCTCTCCACCCGAACTACCTGCCTTATCAACTGGACTGATAGGCAAGCCGTCCTTCTCTTTGTCCAGCCCGACAAGTTCGTCCTCCGCACTGGTCGCCAGACTTCTTGTCGACGGTCACTTGCGCACCGAGCACCTGGATAACCACCGAGCTAATCTTGCTAGCTCTCACTGGCACCACCCGAGCAGAACCACCTAGCTCACTCTCTCTACAACGAACTCCTTGAGTTTATCTGGCTTGTTTGCTTCTTGGTTCTTGCTCTTTCTTATGTGCCAGGAATCAGCAGCACTCTGCTCGTATTTATTTTTCTTGCGAGAAGCACCTCTGTCCTCTTGGCTCTTCACATGCGGCTCCTTTGTTGCCAAGGCTAGTCCCAAAAAGTCATTGAGCATTTATGCCAACTCCCAACAACACAGCCAACCTGCGCAAGTATTGACTCCCCTGGCGTCCAACCTGCTGCTTCTGATCGGCCAAGCCTGCAGCCTTGTGTGAACGGAGGACCATCCTGACCACAGAAGTCTTCACAAGTTACAAATTGTTGTCCCCTCTTCTCGCACGCATCATGCACTAGGGCCCGCTCCAACCCATGCTCCTTCGTGGCTTCTTGTCCTCCACACAAAACACCAGCATGCATTCAAACCATTGACCATTTGGACAAGGCCAACATAGCATTGATGGCTCTGACACCATGCCTCCCTTGCACACCACGCTTTCTTAAGTCTTGTGTTCACACGTTCCCTGCAATCCACATATGGGCCGTGTTTGGTTTCACCCTACTTTGACCACTAATTTAGAGTAGTAAACGAAGTCTAATTACAAAACCACCTCCACAACCCCCTGTGTAAATCGCGAGGCGAATCTAATGAGGCCTTTGACCGCGCAATTAGAGGATGGTTACTGTAGTATTACTGTAGCAAATCATCAATTAATTACCGTCATTAGATTCGCCTCGAAAAATTACACTTATCCCTAAAAAGATTTTGCAAATAGACTTCATTTAGTACTCCATGCATACGAGATTCTTTTTTCGGAAAACGTGCGCGGATTTTACCAAACACGGCCATGGACACGCATAGCTTTCTGGCTTCCTGCTGGCTACTTGCAAGCATTTACTACCCTATGCAAACTCAACGCACATCGAAGAGACCAACTTGCCTTCTCCTTCCGGCGTGAGCTTGCAATGGCCCTATGGTTGCAGCTCGCCAATACCAACCTCACGCCGAACCACCAGCGATGCCATGGACTGAGGAACGAGAGTACTCCATCCTACCTGTGATAAGTGAATTGTCAACTGTGCGGTGTGATCGTGCGCTTGGTCATTGGATTGCAGGTACACGGGCGTCGAGTGTCGACGGAGAGTTGCCGTGAAGGACCTCGGACCGGGCGACAGCTGTGGCGTCCACTCCTGTATCGAGGGCGCAAGCGGCGACGGAAGGCGGGTTTCTTGGTTTGCGCCACAAAACCAAGGAGGTGGACGGCGGTTGAAGACGCCAAGTCGTGGAGGCACGGGTGTCGGTCTTGGGACTGACGGAGGCGACGGGCGTCGACGGCGTCTAGGGCCTCGCTGCGGGCGAGGAGGTGACGGGCGTCGGGCGGCGTCTAGGGCCGTCAGGAGGCCGAGGCGGGAACGGCGTCTAGAGCCACGGCATGGAGGCGGGAATCTTTCTGCGCGTGAAGTTTTGGCGGTTTTCTCAAAACCGGCCACCTACCCGGATTTCGCGGACCCTCCAAAACCGCGGACCGGAACTTCGTCGACGTGGCGGCATCGCAGCAAAGACTTCGAGTCGAAGAAAGAAGCTCCGCCGTTGATCGAGGCTGTACAGCGGGCTGCTGCAGACCCGACCGGTCTGACCGGTCTGGCCGCAGCAGCTGGGTATAAATACCCCCACCAGCCCATGGCTGGAGGAGTCTCTTGAGTCTTTTGGTTTTCTCTTCGTTTTTCCTTCTCCCTGCCCCTGCTCTAGGTTAGGGCCAAGGACTCCAACGCAAAGAGAGTTTAGATTATACCTATTCTCTTCAATCTAGTGGGTGGATGATGGGCGGATGGCTCTAGCTGTTGTATAGGTGAATTCCTCTGAGAATTAATGGATGAAATTTGTTTGCGATTCACTTGTGTGTGCTGAGCATCTCGTCCTCCCCTTCTCTCTTGCGTTTTGGGTTCAATTCTCCTCTTTTGGTGTGTTTCATGTTTGGAGGAGACCAACCCTTGATTTTGTGGTTTGATGAACTCTTTGGAACGATTCCTATGCATATAGCCTAGTGCCAAACCCCCTGGAATCATGGGTTCTCATGAATTAGCGATTTTGTGTTTTTGAGAAAACCCCAATCCTCTTTGATCTTTCCTCGATTTCTCTCGATCCGTGAATCTTTTGGGTGAGATCTTTTGGGGATATGTTCACGGGGTAGTAACGAAGCTTTCCTCCAAGTTTGGTTGGATTTGGACTTCATTTGCTCAAGATTCGTGGTTTGAAGGTTTGTCTGCGGGTTTTCTGGATGACACCGGTCAGACCGGTGGGCGAGATCGGTTAGACCGGTCAGTCTGGGTTTGAACAGCCCGACCGATCAGAGCGGTCCAGTGCACCAGTCCGACCTGTCTGTGTGTGCTGCGCTACGGTTAGAAAAGTTTCTCTCGCCTTTGCTTCCGCGCTGCGACCTGGGTCTTCTGCTTCGAGATAGGTTGTCCATAGCTATTTTCGCTGACCTAGGTTCGAGGGTTTGCGGTAATTTTGGGACATAGGCCGACGTTTCAAATTTCGAAGAAATTTTGATCGGCTCCCATTCACCCCCCTCTGGTCGCCGGTTTCGGTCCCTCAATTGGTATCAGAGCTTGGTTGAGGTTTTCAGTACCTTAACCGGTTCGAAAACCACTTGGCGACCATGGCGAGTCTTGGGAAGATCCCGGTGTTTTCCGGCGAGGACTATGCCTACTGGAAGGTTTGCATGAGAGCCTTCTTGCAGAGCATGGGAGCCGAGGTCTGGGATATTACCAAGAACCAGGCTTACGTGGTGCTTGCCGCTCGGGTCACTCCTCTTCAAGTGACCGAGCACGAGGCTAACGCCAAGGCTGTCAATGCCTTATTCGCTGGCGTTTCTCGTGCGGAGTTCTCACGTGTCCAGGGTTTTCAGGAAGCCCACAAGTTTTGGACGTGCCTTGAGAACTACCACGAGGGCACACCACAGGTGAAGGCCAGACTGTTCGAGACTCACCGGCGTGAATACGAGAACTTCAGATAGGAGCCGGGTGAGAGCATTGACTTTATGTTCAGTCGTTTTCAGTCGATTGTGAACAGAGTCAATGCGAACAGATCTGCTGATGCCCTTGAGTACACAGAGCACGAGAATGCCCTCAAGTTGCTCTACGCACTTGACCGCTCTGTGTGGGATCTCAAGGTGGACACCATCATTGAGTCTGCTGGCTATGAGACTCTGACGGTGAACGAGCTTTTCAGCAAGCTCAAGGCCACGGAGGTGGATAACCAGACACGAGCCAAGCTCAATTGTGCCCCTGCTTCCAAGAGCATCGCTCTTGTGACTGGCCCAGGTGGATCGAGCTCTAACGCTAACTCTGCTCTTGGCTTTTCTCTTGCCTCTTTGCCTTCTGTTACAGATGAGCAGCTGGAGACGCTGGGCGACGACGACTTGTGCCTCCTCATCAGCAAGTTCCAGCGCGTCTACCACAATAGGCAGAGGAAGAAGAACCCCAGGTGCTACAACTGCGGCGATTTGAACCACTTCATTGCCGATTGCCCCAAGAAGTCCGGCGGTGGCCAGAACAACCACTTCGACTACTACCGCCACCGCGACCGCGACGAGGGAGGCTCCAACAAGGAGCGTCGGCGCCACAAGCACCATAGTTGTGACCGGGGAGGACGCTTCAACAAGGAGTCGCTCAAGAAGCGCTTCCAGTACAAGGTCAAGAAGCGGGAGAAGGCCTTCCTGGCGCAGCTCAGCGACCTCGACAAGAGCTCTGACACCGACCGCTCTTCTTCACCGACCTCCGACGACGACGACAAGAAGAAGAAGAAGAAGCTGGACAAGGAAGCCACCGGCTTCATCGGCCTTTGCTTGGCGGCCGGTCGGCGCAAGAGCTTCTGCACCATGGCGGGTGAAGCCGATGGTGCTCGTGCGTCTTCGGGTAGACATGCTACACCGACGCATGCCGACTCTTCTCCTAGATCCGAGAGTGATTCAGAGGTAAACTCCACGATCGACCTGCTAGATACAGAGGTTAGGGAGTTGTACGCCACTCTCGACAACCAGAAAAGGCTGCTTAAGGAAGCAGTTAGAGAGCGTAGAATGCTTAGGGCTGAGCTGGCACATGCTAGGGAGAAATCTAGTGAGGATAAGTGCACTGGCTGCATATCTCACATGAATGATCTTGTTGCTCTCCGTGCCAAGCATGATGAGAACGTCGCGAACTTAGATGTTGCTAAGACTTCGCTTGCTGACATGTCTCATGAGCTCGCTAAGGCCAAGCATGAACTAGAACTGGTTAAGGACGCTCCTATTGTTAGCGATGTGCTTGAATGTGATGAGTGTCCTATTTTTAAGTCCGATCTAGCTTCGTTGCAGTCCAAGTTTGCTACTGTTGTGTGCGAGCTAGAGGAGATGAAGTCTAGGCCAGTTTTGCTTGGTGCTTGCAAGCTTTGTCCCACGCTTAGGTCGGAGCTAGATGAGAAGAACGCCTTGGTTAAGTCTTTAGGGAAGACTAAGGTCGTGGAGTCTAGCCCACCTATTGACTGCTCTATTTGCCCTGGTTTGATCTCTGATTTGGATAATCTTGCGGTAGAGAAAGCCAACCTGGAGAATGAGAATACCTATCTTAGGGCGATTCTTAGTTGGGTTTCTGCTAGTGAGCCGCAGTTGGGCTTGATGATCAAGCAGTTCAAGCGTGGTGATGGTTTTGGGGTCGGTTATACATACACGAAGTTAGACTTTGACAGGTTGTATGGTAAGATTGGCAAGGCTGCTGGAAACACTGCTAGCACGAGCACGCAGCCTTCGCTTGTTGACCCCGCGGATGGTGTGCTTAAAGAACCACCGAGAGCACCTCCGCAGAAGCAGGTTTGGGTTCCGAAGCCCAATGAGCTGAGGAATTCCCTCGACACGCTCCCTGCTGTCGCAGCCCAGGTTCCCAGAAGAAGGGGGCTGCTCCTCCCCGTCCGCAGGCTAGGCCTCCACCTCCCAAGCGTGAGGTGAGGTACCACTGCGAGTACTGTGACAGGGAAGGTCACCTGGAGGAGTTTTGCTTCAGGAGGAAGCGGGCTGTGAGGCGAGAGCAGGAGAGACGGAATGCGGACATGTACTCTGCTCGGGTGCATTGTCCTTCTCGGTGTGGTGATAGGCTAGATGCTAGGGCGCGCCGTGTAGGTGGAGGTCAGGGAGACGGTGGTGGTTACCGTGCTCTAGCGGGTGGTCGCTTTGCCAGTCGTGCTCCTGGTCGTTTTCAGTACGGCTATGGACCACGGGACCGAGGCTTTAGAGGAGGTTTCAATGCTCCACACTTTCCTCGCGGTGGTGTTCGTCAGTCACGCGGTAGACGGGACGAGGGATACGCTTTGTCTGGTTTTGCTAACCCTTCTGTAGAGCAAATGGCTCGACACTGGTTTGCTTCTTCCTTTGCTAACCCCAGTGTTGAGACATTTGCTCACCCTTTGTCTCACTACTGATGTGCAGGTCGGAGGCTTGGAGAACAGGTGGATCATGGACTCCGGTTGTTCGCGCCACATGACCGGAAATGACAAATGGTTCTCCAACCTCACCCCGATGCGCTCAAAGGAGTACATTGTGTTCGGGGATAATGGAAGAGGAAAGGTACGTGGACTTGGCACTGTTCGAGTTTCTGATCGCTTTACCCTGAGAGAGGTTGCTTTGGTTTCGAACCTTGGGTTTAATTTGCTTTCTGTTTCGCAACTTCTTGATGAGGGGTTTGAGGTTCACTTCAAGGAGGGTTGTTCGCGTGTTCTTGATTCCAGAGGAGATTTGGTTTGCCGGATTACACCTCGCGATCGGGTTTTCTTGGTTGACTTCTCTGGAACTCCTCTTGGCCCTTCTCGTTGCTTGATGGCTGGTCCTTCTTCTGATTTGTGGAAGTGGTATAGGAGACTTGGACATTTGAGCTTCAATTTGTTGTCAGGACTTAGCTCACTTGGCCTGATCCGAGGATTTCCCAAATTGAAGTTTGAAAAGGACCTTGTTTGCCATCTGTGTCGCCACGGGAAGATGATTGCCGCTTCTCATCCGCCTGTTAATCAGGTGATGACCGCTCACTCTGAAGAATTGCTACACATGGACACAGTAGGTTCTTCTCGGGTGATGTCTGTTGGTGGGAAGTGGTACGTTCTTGTGATTGTGGACGACTTTTCTCGCTATTCTTGGGTCTTTTTCATGAGAACCAAGGATGAGGCTTTTGAGTTTGTTCGAGACTTGATCTTGAGGTTGAAAAACGAGCTACCCAGGCCATGAGAGTGATTCACAGTGATAATGGCACAGAATTCAAAAACGCTCGTTTTGACGCCTTTTGCAGTGATCAAGGGCTTGAACACCAGTATTCTTCTCCCTACACTCCACAGCAGAATGGAGTTGTAGAGCGGAAGAATCGGACACTGGTTGAGATGGCGAGGACGATGCTCGATGAGCATAGGACTCCTCGCAAATACTGGGCTAAGGCGGTTAACACCGCTTGTTACGTGTCCAACCGCATTTTCTTGCGTGCTTTCATGCATAGGACTTCTTATGAGTTGCTGTTTGGACGCCAGCCCCGTGTTGACCATCTCAGAGTTTTCGGATGCCGGTGCTTTGTGCTGAAAGATGGAAATCTTGATAAGTTTGAGTCTCGCTCGTCTGACGGTATTTTTCTCGGTTATGCTTCTCACTCTAGAGCGTACCGTGTGCTGATTGTTGATACTAACATCGTCAGAGAGACTTGTGAAGTCACTTTCGACGAGACTGCACCGTGCAATTCTACTGTCTTTGAAGTTGCAGGAGATAATGAGCTCGGCACCTCCATCTTTGAAGATGAGGAGGAAGAAGCTGCGGAGGGTGAGGCTGAGGCTACCACGCGTGCTGTGGACCCAGTTGCCTCCGCCACAAGCTCGGACGATGATGACGGCCCCGTTCCGACTACGTCTACTTCACGGGGGCCGATCGAGGAGGTGACTCAGGCTTCACCAGCTGCACCTGAGAAGACACCAGATTTGGTTGAGGAGGAGGCGACTTCGACAAGGGAAGCACCGCGACACATTCAGCGTCATCATCCACCTCAACAGATGCTAGGTGATCTCAACGAGCGAGTCACCAGGTCCAAGGTAACGAGTATCGCTGGCTTTGCTCATTCAGCGTTTGTTGCCTCTTTTGAGCCCAAGGATATTGGACACGCTCTTTCTGATTCTAATTGGGTCAATGCCATGCATGAGGAACTTGAAAATTTTGAAAGAAACCAAGTTTGGGTTTTAGTCGAGCCTCTACCTGCTTGTAATCCCATCGGAACGAAGTGGGTTTTCAAAAACAAGCAGGGTGAGGATGGATTGGTTGTTCGAAACAAGGCTCGTCTTGTTGCCCAGGGGTTTTGCCAAAAAGAGGGTATTGATTTTGAGGAGACTTTTGCCCCTGTTCGTTTGGAAGCTATTCGAATCTTTCTTGCATTTGCTGCTTTCAAGGGTTTTAAAGTTTTCCAAATTGATGTTAAATCTACCTTCTTTAATGGTTTTATCGAAGAAAATGTTTATGTGAAGCAACCCCCTGGTTTCGAAAATCCCAAGTTTCCAAACCGTGTTTACAAACTTCAGAAAGCACTTTATGGTTTAAAACAGGCGCCTAGAGCTTGGTATGATAGATTGAAAACCTTTTTGCTGGCTCAGGGCTTTAAAATGGGATGTGTGGATAAAACTTTGTTCCTCATGCGGTCTGGCAAAGACTTTCTATTAGTTTAGATATACGTGGATGATATTATCTTTGGTGGCTCTTCTCACGCTCTTGTTTCCAAGTTTTCTGAGCAGATGTCCAGAGAGTTCGAGATGAGCATGATGGGTGAGCTGCAGTTCTTCCTTGGGCTGCAGATCAAGCAAATTCCTCAGGGCACGTTTGTCCATCAAGCCAAGTACACTCGAGACTTGCTGCGGAAGTTCGACATGAGTGACTTGTCTCCTCAGCCGACTCCGATCTGCACTTCGACGGCGCTTGATGAGGACTTGGACGGCGAGGCGGTGGACCAGAAGGAGTACAGGAGCATGATCGGCTCGCTCCTGTACCTGACGGCGACGCGACCGGACATCCAGTTCGGCGTCTGCCACTGTGCGCGCTACCAGGCTTCTCCGCGCACCTCCCACAGGCAGGTGGTAAAACGCATCTTCAGGTATCTGAAATTCACCCCTGAATTTGGTCTTTGGTATTCTGCGGATTCTTCTCTGGTTTTGGTGGGCTTTTCTGATGCCGATTTCGGTGGGTGTCGGTTGGATCGCAAGTCGACATCCGGCACTTGTCAATTTCTCGGTACATCTTTGGTGTCTTGGTCCTTTCGCAAACAGGCTAGCGTAGCGCTTTCTTCCACAGAAGCTGAGTATGTTGCCGCTGCTAGCTGCTGCTCCCAGATCCTATGGATGAAACAAACCTTGCAGGATTATGGATTGTGTTTTGGTAGGGTTCCCATCTTTGTAGACAACATGTCAGCCATTAGCATTACAAAGAACCCAGTCCTACACTCCAGAACCAAACACATAGATATCAGATTCCATTTTCTGCGAGATAACCATGAGAGAGGACACATAGACTTGATCCATGTCCCTTCAGAGAGGCAAACCGCAGATATTCTCACCAAACCGCTAGAGCAGGACACTTTTGCTCGCTTGCGAGGGGAGTTTGGGGTTTGTTACCCCTTTTGATCGCTGACTTTTCTTTGGTTAGCTTTGTAGGTCTTGTTTTCTCTTCTTTTGTTTTCTAGGTTTGGTAGTTGCATTGTTCATATGCATTGTACATGTTTGCATTTTGCATTGCCTCACTTGCACTAGCATTCTTGTATACATTGCTATGATCTTCTAGTGCCTACTAGTGTGAGTTGATAAATCTGATCATGTATAGCTTGCTCCACTATGTATATGACATCATCTGAGTTTAGCTATTTTGATTTGAAAATCTGAAAACATGATCACCCTGTCTTGGCTAATAGCATGTTAGGGCTTGTTGATATGCTTTGCTATCTTATTCATGCTAGTGTAGCTTTTTGTTCAGCAATTCATACTTGAAATGATCTAAATTTGATAAAATTGCTTGAACTGCTCTTGAAATGGATTGAAAAGATCCAGGTGGGATTGCTTGTCGCACTGATCGAGCTTTCGGGACGGCTCACTTTGCACTTGTGAGAACCCGGGCAAGGCTGTGCATGAGTGAAATGAGTGCCTTAAGCTTCTGATTCTCTTTTAGCATAGGCTTGGCCTCGTTGCTAAGTGAAGCATGACAAGCTTTCAACCCCTGGCATTAAGAATTGCTTGATATAAATTTGATCGAAAAATGAATGTTTGCAACATGTTTTAGCTATTCTGGCTCACCTGTACGAGTATGATTAGCACTGCTTTCCTTTCCCTATTTGTTAGTGCTAGATCATGGGTGATGCTTTTATTTCTCCTAAACTGAACTTGCCTAGCTCTAGACTGATTTGATATACCCTGTTGAGCTAGATGCAGGTCTTGTTTATGGATGCACACGTGCTTGTGACTAGATGTTGCTCATATCATTGTATCCCTGAATGCTTTCACTTACACCTCTTGCATTGCATTCATTGCATCGCTTCTGTTCAGGGGGTGTTTCAGCTTCAGGGGGAGCTTTCAGTGTTTTTAGACTTGATGTGTGTATGTGCCAACAAGGGGGAGAATTTAGGGAGAAGTGATCGAACAATGGGGAGACTTGTTTGATTTTTGAAAAACTTGTTGGGCACAGGGCTTTGAGAGTGCATCATTTTGGGAGAGTTGCACTTGTGAGGGGGAAAAGCTTTGCTTGGTGAGTTTCTGCTTTGTTTTTGGCTTCTGGTTTTCCTCGCTTTCCTTCCACTTCCAGCATGACTGCGTCGAGCGTTACCTCTGTCTTTGAGAAGTCATGTTTTTGGTTTTTGATCGATTGCGTCGAGCCGTTACCCTTGTCTTAGGGGATCGATCTGTGCTTGAGTAAGTGACTAGTCTAGCCTTTCTGAGCTTTTCATCACTTGCTTGGGTTCTTCACTTTTTGCTTCTATTTTATCACTTCTCTGATTTTAGGTGGTGTGTTGACAATGCACTCATCAAGGGGCAGATTGAGGAATGAGAGTACTCTATCCTGCCTGTGATGAGTGAATTGTCAACTGTGCGGTGTGATCGTACGCTTGGTCTTTGGATTGCAGGTACACGGGCGTCGAGTGTCGACGGAGAGTTGCCGTGGAGGAGCTCGGACCGGGCGGCAGTTGTGGCGTCACTCCTGGATCGAGGGCACAAACGGCAACGGAAGGCGGGTTTCTTGGTTTGCGCAACAAAACCAAGGAGGTGGACGGCGGTTGAAGACGCTAAGTTGTGGAGGCACGGGCGTCGGTCTTGGGACTAACCGAGGCGACGGGCGTCGACGGCGTCTAGGGCCTCGCTGCGGGCGAGGAGGTGACGGGCGTCGGGCGGCGTCTAGGGCCGTCAGGAGGCCGAGGCGGGAACGGCGTCTAGGGCCACAGCGTGGAGGCGGGAATCTTTCCGCGCGTGAAGTTTTGGCGGTTTTCTCAAAACTGGCCACCTACCCGGGTTTCGCGGACCCTCCAAAACCGCGGACCGGAACTTCGTCGACGTGGCGGCATCGCAGCAAAGACTTCGAGTCGAAGAAAGAAGCTCCGCCGTTGATTGAGGCTGTACAGCGGGCTGCTGCAGACCCGACCGGTCTGACCGGTCTGGCCGCAGCAGCTGGGTATAAATACCCCCACCAGCTCGTGGCTGGAGGAGTCTCTTGAGTCTTTTGGTTTTCTCTTCATTTTTCCTTCTCCCTGCCCCTGCTCTAGGTTAGGGCCAAGGACTCCAACGCAAAGAGAGTTTAGATTATACCTATTCTCTTCAATCTAGTGGGTGGATGATGGGCGGATGGCTCTAGCTGTTGTATAGGTGAATTCCTTTGAGAATTAATGGATGAAATTTGTTATCGATTCACTTGTGTGTGCTGAGCATCTCGTCCTCCCCTTCTCTCTTGCGTTTTGGGTTCAATTCTCCTCTTTTGGTGTGTTTCTTGTTTGGAGGAGACGAACCCTTGATTTCGTGGTTTGATGAACTCTTTGGAACGATTCCTATGCATATAGCCTAGTGCCAAACCCCCTGGAATCATGGGTTCTCACGAATTGGCGATTTTGTGTTTTTGAGAAAACCCCAATCCTCTTTGATCTTTCCTCGATTTCTCTCGATCCGTGAATCTTTTGGGTGAGATCTTTTGGGGATATGTTCACGGAGTAGTAACGAAGCTTTCCTCCAAGTTTGGTTAGATTTGGACTTCATTTGCTCGAGATTCATGGTTTGAAGGTTTGTTTGCGGGTTTTCTGGACGACACCGGTCAGACCGGTGGGCGAGACCAGTCAGATCGATCAGTCTGGGTTTGAACAGCCCGACCGGTCAGACCGGTCCAGTGCACCGGTCCGACCGGTCTGTGTGTGCTGCACTGCGGTTAGAAAAGTTTCTCTCGCCTTTGCTTCCGCGCTGCGACCTGGGTCTTCTGCTTCGAGATAGCTTGTCCATAGCTATTCTCGCTGACCTAGGTTTGAGTGTTTGCGGTGATTTTGGGACATAGGCCGACGTTTCAAATTTTGAAGAAATTTTGATCGGCTCCCATTCACCCCCCCCCCTCTGGTCGCCAGTTTCGGTCCCTCATGGACCACCGCTTGCTCGCTCCAGCTTCAATACCACTCCCTCGTTGACAACATCCACGGCCAGCTCCAGCCCTCTGGGCGTGTGTTCGCCCACACGCCTACCTTGCTACACCAGCCGCTCCACGATGCCGTCTTCACCGACGACATCAACCGCGCCATGTCGCAAGCCCCACCATGCTAGCTCCAACTGAGCTTGCCGGACGGATGTTGCGACAGCCGCGAACTCGCACACCTCGTGCACAAGCTGTGCCGCACCTTGGGTACGCATCACCGACACACCATCTGCTCGTTGTGTCAGGGTGCCGCCCCCGGTGCTACACCCGGTCGCACCACCACCATGGTGCTCCCGCCTCCGATCAACCCGGCCACCAGCCACGTCTAGCCCTTGCCAGTTTGGACCGCGAGCCGAAGCCGACGCCCCAACTCGGCATCATCTTCACCGGCCGCTGTGTTGGCCCGACCACCACGTCTGTTGCCAACTGGGCAGCCCATCGGACAGTCTAGGCCACCTGCCTAGAGTGTCCGACACCACTGGTCGATTCGCCGACCACCGTCATGCTCCACCTTGCACCACACCGAGCAATTTCCCGGCGCCCATGAAGCATGAACCTATTGTCTCCACCTCTCTCCTCACCAACTAAGATCCTCCAAACAACCATATAGCTTTGATACAAATTGTTGTGATATTGGCGCCTAACGCGGAAGCAATTGCTTGGATCCACCTAGACGAGATGCTCACGAGACAACACACAGCACACCGAAGACTCACCACCTATTCGGTTCGCTGAAAAGGATGCAGCTGGGGCTGGGCTAGCGCTGGACTCGCTGGAAATCCAGAGACTGCGGTTGGGCCCAGCAGCTCCAGTCCAGCAGCTCTAGCCCAGCCGAACAAGGCATCAATGTTTGGTAACGAGGTTCAGCCAAAGCTGATGGGGATGTGGGTTCCCGATCTTTCGTCAGGTTCTGGATAGCTATCGTTGTGTTCGGAGAGCGACACACCGATCTGGCTTCAAATCAACAAGATCTGACCCTGCAATCTTAGCACCACAACTCCTCTAGTTATCAATCGTGTCACAACCCGGTTGACCTCGCCACGAAGTCTAATCCCTACAAGCGCAATGAAGAACACAAGCAAGAATTCAAAAGAACACAGCTCAATTGAAGTGACTCTGCAGATGAATGATTAATCTCACAAGTTGGGGTCTCACAAACCGATCTAGCGCCGAACTGTTCTTGACAGAATAACTTAAGCAAAACCCAAACCCTAACAAGGGTGTGGAGGCTGCTAATAAACTCCCTGGGGTCGTGCAAGACCCCCTGGATGCACCCCTAATGGGCTCCAACACGATACAAGGCACAATGACCGAAAGACGGCGTCGCAGCGCTGGGACAGAAACTGGATGTCAACTTCCTCGGATGATTCCCGTCTACTCCTGATGAATTTGGGCCTGAAACTGATGCCATTGGAAGCGTCTTGAAATTATCTTTCCATCCATATAAAGAACATCCAAATCCGACTCTGTATGCAACCTGGATGTCCGTTTTAGTGCGGGCTATTCCTAGAGTACGAAACTGAAACGAAGTCGGTTTGGGCCTCCATCTTGTTCCGGACGTCCTCGCTGGGTCCTCCACGCCTCCAAGGCCTTCTCCATGCCCTTGCTGGTCCTCCTAAGGTGGTGGCCAAGGAGAAGGATGTCCTTGGCCATCTTTGAAGTCCTCTCCACATGTTTGAGACATCCTCTAACATGGGCCTGGCTCCCATGTGTGGATTGTACCTACAAGCAAATAATGACATGTACATGTGGAACCAAGTGAATTGTATATGAAATCATTATGCAAATGTAACAACAAGCTCACCTTATAATCAATGTCTGTATCCAAATGTGTCATGTCCTCATCATCCTTCCCTTCTTGACAGCAAACCGTCCTCGGTTTGAGCTTTGTTGGAGGACATGTTGTCGGTAGTATCCAATATTTCTCCCCTTCTTGAAATTTGTCATGTTTCTTCAAAACTATAACACCCAAGGGTTAATCACCTATAATTAGGGTTAATCATATGTTTAACATGATGATTAGTACTAATGTTAATCATGTAAAGGCATTCAATAAAGTTTGTTAGTACTTTAACACATGAAATGACGAGTTCTTCAAATTACAGTTTTTAAACATTTAAATCTATATTTCAAATTGTAACAAACAGGTTTAAAAATAAATTTCAAACCTTTGCTTAAATGGACTTTTTCCTAGAAACAATGTTATAAGTTTTCGAATGATGAACAACTTTCGTGTTCAAAATTTTTCGAGTTGGCACACAAAAGTGGGAGAAAAAGTTGAATTCCGAAGTGTATAGGACATTTTCAAATGTACTCAAGTTTCAAATTTTATCTTTCAAACTATTGTTCAATTGGAAATGTGCCTAAAACGAAAGTTGTAGATCTTGAAATTTTAAGCAAGTTTGGTATTCAAAAGTTTTTCATTTGAGGCCATGAAGAAGGAGAAAAGCTGAGTTTACAAATTGGAATTTTGGAACTTCGAGTTAATTATGAAACTACCATCACCACCATCTCTCCTCTCTCCTCCCTCTCTGTTTCTCGCCGTGACGGCGTCCGTGCGCCGGCGCGGCCTCCTGGTCGGCCACGCACCGTGCCCCCTGCCAAACCCATCCCCGGCGCCCCTGGTTTCGTCGAAACCAGCCAACCTGGCTTCTCCTACATGCGACGCGTGCCCCGCCGTCCTCCGCTCACGTCGTTCGCCGTCTCGACGTCGGTGCCGAGCCACGCGTCGTCGCCCTGTGCCACCCATGCCGGCCATCCTCGACCTTATCCTCCCCAAGCTCAACCCGTGCACCTTATCCTCCTCGAGTTCTCGGCGCCTCATTCCCCTTCGTTCTCCTCGAGCTCGGGTGGAGCCGAGTCGAGTAGTGCCGCCGCCGTCATCATGCCGGCCTTCCCTCGCCGCCCTGCTACTATTCCTCGCGCCCCAGGCCGCCTTGTTTCGCCCCACACCTGCTCCGCTTCTTCTAGAGCCGGGCCGAGCCCCTGCTTGCGCGCCCAGAGGCGCCGCCGCACGCCATGGATAGCTCGCTGTGGAGCCCCTACCCCAGGCCGCCCTCCTTCCAAACCGGCCACCCTGCCACCTTCCCCTCGCTGCCAGAAAGCTCACAAGCCCGAGCCCGCCTCGAATCCGCCATCGGAGCGCTGCCACCACCATGTGCCATCATCGTCGGCCACCTGCTCCCGTGGAGCCGCCGCCTCCGGCCGTCCCAGCCCGAACCGAGACCACCCTCAGGTAGCCTTCGCCTCCCTCGTGCTCCCCCACCCTTTCGTCGCCGCTGGGAAGCACCCCATCACTGGAATTGAGCTCCCGAGCGCCTCCTCTGTTTCAGTTCATGTGGGGGACCCCAGACAGCACTAGAAACAAGTGCAGGGGTCTTTTTGCGAAGTCATAGACTCAGATGAATAGTGTCGCGCTGGATTTTAAATTTTAGCTGCAATCTTTGAAAATCTGTATAAAATAGTAGAAAATGCTAAAAATGCAAACTAAAATTTGTTGGATTCCTTGTTCTAAGATATACAACTTTCCTTACAGGTTGATCTTCAATTTCTAATTAGTTTTTGCTCTAGTTTAAATGTTATTTTAAGTGGTTGCAAGCTTTGAAAATGCATAGTAAATAGTAGAAAAATGGTAAAAATGTAAAACCAGTTGGGTTAGCTTTGTTTTGGTATGTAGAACTTAGGAAAAATATTTAACCTGCTGTTTGTTTAATGTTTTTATGATGTATAGATTTAATCATTAGTAACGCTTGTTTTAGCTGGTTAATTTAATATATGTAGTTCTGGATGTCCAAAAATCATGAAATTTATGCAGTAGCTTACTCTTTGCATGTTTAGTTCACCTTAAAAATTTCATGTCCAGAAGCTATGTGCATGTTTGTAAATCTATTTTTGTTCAGTATGTCTTGTTGAGGCAAAAATGAATGCTTTCTGTTGTCAATAAATGTTGGTAAATTGTTTTTACACTCCTTATTAGTATTTTATCATGCGAATGAATATGTGCTATCAGATCCTTGCTGCATGTCAAGTTGTTGCATTTGTTTGGATCCTAGATATAGTTTTCATTTTGTGTGCTGCTAAGAGGTGCTTTCCTACATGCTAATTTCAGTAGCTAATTCTTGTTCCTGTGTAAATCATGTTAACCCTTATAGGACTAGAATATGGTTTGTACTTATTCACCTTGCTTATGTTTGCTTGTTAAGTTAAATAAAATCTATAGTTAATCCTTCTTGATTTATAACTTGACTTTTCTAAATGAGTTTACTAATGGTTTTTTGAAGGAAACACTTCAGGCTAAAACAAATTGAATGGACTCTCGTGTTGTAGCACCAACCCAGTTTGCCTTTTGAGTGTGTATGCGGTGCTTACTCGATAAATGATTGCCCAGTCATGTCTTTCTTTTTAATCGCATTGCATTGCATTGCATCATCAGCCCCCATGCAATTGTGACCTTATGCTTGTTTCTATGCCTTTTAAATGCACCATGTGGTGTTTTTCTTAAGTTCATGCCCTTGCATCGTTGCATCTCACCTAGGTACGCTAGATGTGCGACGGCAAGGTTGGAGCCGAGCCAGAAGATGGTGTAACGGTGGACGCGGACGCATCTAGAAGTTGGACGGATGGACCCGATGTGCATGACCAAAGGAAGATGCTCGCCAAGCGAGTATCATCTAACTAACGCTGACATAGTGTTACTCCTAGGCAAGCCCCGGAGCATAACCCCTAATTTGAGTATTCAATGGTTATTTATGTATTTGTGCATTAAGTTTTCTAGGAGTTGATTGAAACCATAGATGCATGATTCCTAGGTTTCCTCAGTTACTCTATTAGTGTGCAGGTCGTTAGTACTGCCATGCTTAATCAGGATTCGGTAGAAGTCGAGTGATTCCTGTCACTCGCGAGATATAGGTCCTTGTTACTTATGGCAAAGTGGCTTGAGAAGGAATTAATGAGGAAGGATAAATGGAGGCCAGGCGGAGATGAATTTGATTATGGATATGGAATGAATGGAAAGTGAGCCTCCGCCTGTATCGATTGAGGACCATACCGTTGTTGGCATTGTTGACCAAGAATTGAACAGTGCTAACCACATGCCGGAAGTAGAAGGTAGTCGAAACCGGTAAGCTAATTACCTGATTTGCAATGATACTTTGAACTGCGACCTACTACTCTGGGAGTGGTATGATAGCGGGTGATGGAATGTATGTCGCCTTCGGGTTCTCTGGGAGTTCGCCGTGAGGGGCTCATTCACCCGGGTTTTGGCAGGCGTGGTTCAGACGTCGGGGTAATGATGGGAACAGTTGACATATGTGGTCCGGTGTGGCTGCACGTGTCGTGTGAGTTAGGTCCACCTTGCAAGGTTAAATCAGATCGATTCGCCGTGACTCGCGGATATGAGAGCCTTGGCCACTGTGTCACATCGTAGTAAAAGATTGAAATGAGAATGGAAAGTTAACATATGCGATATGATTGTTGTACTCTTGAAAGATTAATGTGATCAATAATGCTTGCTTTAGATGTTCAGGCAAATCTAGTTGGTACTTGTGAAATTAAATTTGAGCTAAAATATTGAAAATAAGGATCCACTATTAGTAGCTTTTCAGCAAAATAAACTTCAGAGCCAAAGGCCTTTGTATATCTAGATAGTGGGCTAAGTATACCCATAGTCGGGTAAGTCTTGCTGAATATTAGTATACTCAGGGTTTGTTGTCACCCTGTTTTCAGGTAACTGCTGCTGGTTGGAGCTGACCAGGATTCACATCGGTGGGCTCGATGTGACGTCCTCACGTCATCGTAGTTATCGTTGTTTTACTAAACTAAACTTCTATTTAATTTCTGCTGCAATTTGAACTCTGATATTTTACGTAAACTTGTTTGTAAAACTTCGTATTGTAAATTAAATTTGAGAACTTTTGTCTGCTTGTAATCATCTGTGCTCATCTTCGTGCGAGACTTCTAGTGTTTTTTGATCCTTAACTTGACAGACGACCGGATTACACCGTTTTAAGTGCGTGGTAGCTTGATTAACCATTAAGATGATAGTTAGCGCACTTAAGCTGGTTTAATTTGGGCGGTTCTATTAAAAAACAAAATTAGGGTTTCTCCACATGACATTATTATAGATATTGCATCCCTCATGTTGATCATATGGTCGCATAGCAAAAGGAGAATTCAGATTTGAACAAATATAAACTCGGTGTAACATGTAGTCTCCTTTACAAGTATATTTGCCAATAAAATGATATGTACATCTAGACAACCAAGACAATTCAGCACATTTAAATTTCTCTTCTAAACTACTAAGAGTACAAAGAGTATCAAACTCAAAATAACCCAAAGTATTTAAAGAAGATAACAATTTCAGTTCATCTTTTTCAGAGGCAATGGGAAGTAATTTCTTATTTTCAGCACAAGTATTTTGATCCAAAACAAATGAATCAGTTTTCTTCACAAGTTGTGGCATGAGAATAATCATAGCACTTTCTTTGTCACAAAAATCAATAAAACATTCATCATCTGACAAACAAATATCAATAGATGGTTCTAGTACTTTATTAGTATCATTGGTGGACAAATTCAGCACATCAAGAAAGCTCTTAACTGAGAAAATTGCATGTTCTTTCTCAATCAACTTGTCCTCTTTTTTGATTCATGGTGCAAAATATTAGTTCCAACAAAAGACAAAGCAATATCTTCATTTTGTACAAAATCAGATTTAGATGAAAGTGTTGAAACATTCGAAACAGCCCATTCTCTCCTAAACGGTTCGCTCTTTCTTCTCTCATCCCTTTCAAGATCAGCTTCTAATATTTCAGTAGCATTCATAGGTATAAGAGTAATTTTTCTACCATGATATTTGAAAGAATATTTATTTGCAATTGTATTGTGCACAACATTATTTTCAGATAGCCAAGGCTTGCCTAGCAACAATTGACATACTTGCAGAGGTACTATATCAAAATCTAAACTACCCTTATAAAAACCAATGGAGAATTCAATATGTGCAATTTCAGTTACCTTTATCCTATCATAAGAATTTACCCATTGGATGTAGTATGGATGAGGGTGTGGTCTTGTCGTCAAGCCAAGTTTCTCGACCAATTCTAAGCTTGCCAGGTTGTTGTAACTCTCGTTGTCGATGATGACACGACAACGCCGCTCCTTCACAGCAAAGTATGTTTGGAACAAATTGTTGAACTGGTTTTGCTCTACTTTCTCCATTTGAGAACTGAGTACTTGATGTGCTACATTACTCATGTTGTCTTGCAAAAAGTTAGTAATACGATAAAGGACAACCAAGGATGACCCCTATGAACTACTATGAAAGTGGATAGTGGTGCCTCTCAACACAGCAAAAGGAAGTGTCTTACTAAGCTCTTACAAGGTTCTTACTGCCGCAAAGCACAGGATGTCAACTGGTGACTGGTTCTTACCTTGAGAGAGTGGTACAACGATTGCAAGGATATTTCTATACTGATCTGAAGTATATATGTGGATCTTGGGAGGCACACAAAAGAAAAAATATATGTATGTGGCACACAAGTCAGTAACAGATAGCAATATTAAATAAATGTCCAAAGCACTTGTCCTAGTTGCTGGCCTATACGTGTTCCTAGCACCAATTTGTGATAAATAAGAGAGGGAAACAAGTATAAAAGGTAGCAATGAACAAGGACAAGGCAAAAGGCACCACAAACAAATAGAGCTATTAGCTGTTACTTATGTGCTCCTCTTTTCTTGTCTTTTCATTCACTATTTTTCTTTTTTTTCCTCAACCTTTTTTTTCTCTTATACTTTTGATATATATTTTTTCCAGCAAGGAGCACACAAGAACAAACCACAAAAAAATGTGAGCTCAATTGGATAAAGATGTGGTCTATACAAAATCAGAATTGTGCTCTCAAATGCATGCCAAACTTGTCGGCCCCGGAACTCAGTTTTCGTGATCAAATTTCGCAATTCTAATTTTTGCAAACCTAGCTAAGCTAGGATGAAACAGATCTAAAATTTACTGTAGTTCTCCATAGATATAAAGTTTGCACCTTTTCGAGTTCGAACGCAAAAGTTATGCCTGTTTTATTGAAGGCATTCGAATCAGGATGTTATATGGACAAAAGATGTGGATCTAATGGATGGTGATAGCAAGGTTGATGGAAAACAAAGGGGGATCACACAAATTAGACTAAAACATGATCTAAACTAGCAATAAGACCTTGACCTAGGATAAAAATTCAACACTACGAACTCTAAAACTGAAATATGCAAAGGCTATGGCGCGGATGGTTGTAGGGCAGAAAATAAATATGGCGGTGGACTATGGGACGAAAGACAGAAAATACTCGAAGTAAAGGATAGATGTAAACCTGAAGGTAAATCTGTCTCTGAATACCACTTGATGGGGACGTGGGTTCCCGATCTTCCATCAGGTTCTGGATAACTATCGTTGTGTTCGGAGAGCGACACACCGATCCGGCTTCATATCAACAAGATCCGACACTGCAATCTTAGCACCACAACTCCTCTGGTTATCAACCGTGTCACAACCCGGTTGACCTCGCCATGAAGGCTAATCCCTGCAAGCGCAATGAAGAACACAAGCAAGAACTCAAAAGAACGCAGCTCAATTAAAGTGACTCTGTAGATGAATGATTAATCTCACAAGTTGGGGTCTCACAAACTGATCTAGCGCCGAACTGTTCTTGACAGAATAACTTAAGCAAAACCCAAACCCTAACAAGGGTGTGGCGGCTGCTAATAAACTCCCTAGGGTCGTGCAAGACCCCCTGGACGCACCCCTAATGGGCTCCAACACGATACAAGGCCCAATGATCGAAAGACGGCGTCGCAGCGCCGGGATAGAAACTAGATGTCAACTTCCTCGGACAATTCCTGTCGACTCCGGATGAATTTAGGCCTAACACTGATGCCATTAGAAGCATCTTGAAATTATCTTTCCATCCATATAAAGAACGTCCAAATCTGACTCCGTATGCAACCTGGACGTCCGTTTTAGTGCGGGCTATTCCTGGAGTCCGAAACTGAAACGAAGTCGAATCGGTTTGGGCCTCCATCTTGTTCCGGACGTCCTTGCTGGGTCCTCCACGCCTCCAAGGCCTTCTCCATGCCCTTGCTGGTCCTTCTAAGGTGGTGGCCAAGGAGAAGGATGCCCTTGGCCATCTTTGAAGTACTCTCCACATGTTTGAGACATCCTCCAACATGGGCCTGGCTCCCATGTGTGGACTGTACCTACAAACAAATAATGACATGTACATGTGGAACCAAGTGAATTGTATATGAAATCATTATGCAAATGTAAGAACAAGCTTACCTTATAATCAATGTATGTATTCAAAGGTGTCATGTCCTCATCAAAAGCCTACGTCTCCAGGGAATGCTTACAGGCGCTCCTCCCCGAAACTGCGACACCGGCCGCCCGGGGCGCCGGGCAAAATGCCAGCACCCCCGCGAGCCTGTCACTCTGTGTCGCTTCTCACTCTCGTGACTGAGTTGGGTTACAAGTGCAGCCCCCTTCTCCTTTTATAGAGGAGCTGGGTTACAAGAGTCAACACCTAGCTCACCTAACGCTATACTGCTAATTACAACACAAGTCCATTGTAACCCCATTAGTACAAATAAATATTCGACACATTTCTAACACTCTGGATAACAATGTCGATCGAGATGATTTACAAAGAAAAAATGTGAGGCCACCAGCAAATCTGCTGGTGTTCGAAGGAGATTGTTTGGATAGCGAAGCGAGTGAGCTAGACTCGTATTTGGTAAACTTCATTTATATCCCCTTTATTGCAACTGCAAAACTGGCCATTATTTACTTCATACTGAAACAGTCGTAATTATTTGTGCATTACAGTTGGTAACATGTCATTTTTACGGAGATTTCCTTCTGCTGGATCCATGTGATGCGCCAGCTGTTTTTGAATTTCTGCAAGGAAAATGTTCTGTCAAAGAAAATAATGTGGCTCATCAAGACAGCTCAGCGCCTTCTAAAAACCAACCCAGTATGTTCACTTCCCCAAATGGAAGATCAGGAGGCACAGGTTGTAAATCGGCCCCCTGGAAAAGTCCAAGAAGATCTAGATCCAACTCAGGAGAGTCCTGGCCAATCTCAAATGCAAATAAAACTGAAGATAATACCAATGCAGGCGGCTACGGATGGTCTGATCCTGTTGACCATGGCTTTCCAGGTGATTACATACCACCTGACCCAAATGATTTAGAGGATCCTATTGATCCTGTTGGGGATGATTCTGATGATGAGGATCCATGTAAGCCTTTGAATCCCCACGAACCTGGAGCCTGAAGATTAGACCTTACAGGAGAGGTACTGGAAGCTATTGTTTCTGGACATATCCTATTCAATTAGTGCCTTATAAAACTATTTTGCTGACTTTTGTATTGAGCAATTTTTCCTGATCTGTTTTGGAACAGTTAAAGGCTCTGCACGGCAGGTTATCGGCACTGCAAAATAGAAAACTCTCACATCTTTATTTCCTAGGACAAAGATGGATGGTGTCATTATACTTGAACATGCAATGTCTTTTGAAGCACAACAATCGCAGCAGGAGGAAATTCATCCTTCCCAATCACCCCCTTCATATGAAAAAGGTACTCAGTATTGTTTCTCATGTGTACAAATCAATCACACATGTCCGATCATTGTGACTTATTTATCTTTTTGTTAACTACCCAACGTGCAGCTTATGTGGTCATTTGAATATGGAGAGCAAGGAAATCCTGATGTGTTTGGAGATTCAAACTATGACACTGTACCCGATATTGGTGTTGGTTTTGATGATCCCGATGTTTCAGATATTTCAATATGCGGCGACATTGGTGTTGCTATTGAGAGTCCAACATGTCCTTCTGAGGTTTATTTATTTATTTTACTTTAGTTTGCTGGTTGCTTTGGTCAGATCAGCATTTTGGTAATGTTACATGTTTATTTTACATCTATTCAGAGAAAGGAAGAACCTCCTAATGGGACTCAAGTTTCTAATGGGACTCAAGTTTCTCGGGAGAACATGGATACACATGAAAGCCTAGACGATTTGTGTTGGTCTCATCTGGTAAGTCTTGAGAGTACTACTAATGGTTCTGTGTTCCACACATCTATGCCTACCCATATATGTGTTTGCGCATCTTGGTGCCATTCAAGTCAATGTTTAAGGAGTCCAAATGAGCTAGGGTAAAGCTTATTTTGTATAGCTTGTTACTGCATTGGATAGCAGTTCTTTACATGGTTATCCTCTCAGCTATCGTTGCGTTACATAATTTTGGACTTTACAGCCAAGTTTCTGTAACAAAGCATCTGAAAGAATTGGTTATGGTTAGTAAATTCCCATTCACAAATATATTGCTATATTGGTGCTAACTTCGTTCAACAAAATATTATATTGCTGGTATACACCGGTCATAAGCACAATGTGGCTTTCTAGAGGTCGACTCAAAGACCAACCATTTTCTTGGATTTTGGTGCACACATTCTTTGCAAGCAGGACGGATCTGTTCCATAAAAACTATGAGCAATAGTTATGTTTGGACATATACATTTGTATTCAAATAATCTATAAAACCAAGTTCTTCATTTCTTGTTACATTGGTATTCAATAGTCAAGATTGGCATAATAGGGAAATTGCTTGACGAATGTCTGCCGTGCCTAGCAAGAGCCCATTTGGTTGACGAAATGCTAGCCTTTTGGTTGATGATGCTGCCTCGGAGTCTGCCGTGCCTATGGCGGGTGCTGGAGATCATCATGAAAAAAAAATTATCATCGGTAGCAATACACGTGCATTCTTTATCATAAAACGCTGTTTTTCTCGCTCTGCCCCTATGAGAAAGAGAGTGCCCCGCCCACGATCAGGCAGATGCTGTGGGCTGGCAGCGAGGAAGCTCGCCGGACGGATCGCTGTAATTAAACTTTATTTAATACGTTTAAATAGCAAGATTTTTTTATATGACAGTTTAGTCTGTGGATCCAAACACCACCTAAGACTGCCAGGTGGGTCCCACAAAGTAGGTGCTGAAATACGAGGACTGCTACTAGAGTTGAGGGTAATTATAGCATAGGAGCTCCTACTAAATACGAAGTAGAGACTAAAAGTAGGGACTATTGCTGGAGATGTTCTAGTGTGTGTAGGTAGCACGCCGCGACATGGCACAATAGTGTATTAGACCAGTCTCAGTGGGAGTTTCATGGGTACAGTTACCTAAACTGAGAACTAGGTAACTGTGCCAGATGAGTTTCATGGTGATGAAACTCTCCTCACATCCCATGAAACTTCATCATTTTCTCTTCTTGTCATGTCAGCAAAAGTGATAGTATTTAATGTCATGAAACTCCCATTGAAATTGGACTTAGCAATAACATGACCCGGTTCTAATGTATCTCGGTTCTGGTGTGACCCGGTTCTTTTTGGCCGTGACTGTTGCTGCCGTGTGGGCCCAACCGTCAGCCTCTCACCATCCAGCGTTCCCGCCACTCGGGGGAACTTGGCGCTCGATTTGGGTGGGGCGTTCGTTTTTTTTTTTTTGAGCATGGGTGGGGCGTTCGTTGAGGCGTCGCCCATGGCCGCCTAGGCGTCCTCGCCTTGCTCACCCCCCACAGTCTATGGCGGACGACTCGCCCATCCACCGATTCATTCATTATTAGGGAGTCCACACTTCGCTAGTACTGCCACACGGTTCCATTCGATTCCACAGACAGGGCCACAGAGGGTGAGAGGTAGCACGAGCGAAACCCTAGCCGCCACGACTGCTTCCGGGGCTACCCGCCGCGACATCCCCAGCCGCCGAAGCTCCTTCTCGATCCCGGTTCGTATCCTCTCTCTCCCCCCTGACCGTTCTCGTCTCCATCTCCCTGATTCTGCGTGCGAGCGATTTCGATCGATTGAGTCCATGGGTGGAACCGTGGAAGCGGATATGAGAGATCTTGGCTGCTATTAGTAATGGACCTGCCAGCGTCCTTTTCTCATAATCCTTCCCTTTTTAGCATATGAATTCATCTTTCTGTGCACTAGATTGGATCTGTCTTTTTGTATCCTTTTGAGCAAGTTTTCATTTCTTTGTGCGCAAGATTAAATCTCCCTGCTTGGATGCTTTTAATAAAGTTGAGTCGTCTCTATGTGTGCGCAAGATTATATCTTTACATGGATTCCTTTTAGCATACAAAGTTTTCTTTTATCTGCGCACAAGATTAAACCTGCATGCAAGTGTAGGAGAAATTGTCAGTCCCCAATCGAGGCCCTCGATCTGTGCAAAGATGAACTCTTCATATCCGTGTCTTGTAGCAAGTAACTTGTGGCTCCGTGTTTTTGGACAAGATTCACTTTTTATATGGATGGGGTCATGGGGATGGATGATTCTCATCAATAGATTAATTTCTGTGTGCAAAAGGTTTACTCTTTCGTGGTTAATGGATGGATGCTTCTTTAGCAAGCAAATTCATGTTTCAGATTAAGAACCACAATTGAACAGAGTCCTCTGTGCACAAGATTCAACTCTACATATCCATGCTTTTAGCAGATCAAAATTATATTCTGTGTACAACATCACACACAATGGATGCTTTACAGGATAGCAACTAATTAATCTTTGCTATTTCCCTTAATGGTATGATGGCATTAATTTTCTCTCTGCACAAGATTTGCTCTATATATGGAGCACTGACCAAACGAATTTAATTTCTTCATCCAGGTAGCTAAAAGGGAAGATGTCAGGCAGATTCCGTGCTACACCTGCCAAGAGGAAGAAGCTGCAGATGATACAGACTACATTGGATATGTTCAGGAAGACACCTGAGGAGGTTGTTAGGGAAAGGCATGCCCCTGGTTTTGTTGAGTCTGATGTTGAGCTGTCAGAGAAGAAAAAGAAACTGCATGCAAAGCTTACCAAGCTTTGGTCCAACTTCTTGCAGGAGAATGGCCTGCCGCTCAGTATCATCAACAATAGGAGCTTTGAGCTTATGGTCGAGGCCGTTGCACAGTATGGGCCTGGGTATGTATGTCCCAGTAAAGAGGAGTTGATGGGTCCTCTATTTGAGAAGCTGATGGATTGGGTGGCTGAACTGAGGAAGAAGCATGAGAGGGCCTGGGAGCAGCACGGTTGTACGCTTATGGTGGATTCCTTCACCAATAATTTGAGGAATCTTCACTTGCTCAGTTTCATGGTTGGTAGTGTGGAGGGAATTTTCTTCTTGGGTTCAGCTGATGCCTAAAAAAAAAAACTCGGCCGGGTGGGGAAAGACCGCCCCACCGGTATTAAGCTAAGAAGAAGCCTCGGCTTCCCCGACCGAGAAAATCCCCGAACCCTAGCCCCGCCCTGACACTGGGAACCGTAACCCCTGGGAATTGCCTGGGCCATGCACGGTCCTCAGGCCGACCTGGGCCGGCTCTTAACCAGTGCTTTAGCACACGGGACCGGCGAGAGGATTTTTTTTAACCACAGCCTGAAATTCGCTCCCATGGGGATTCGAACTCAGGACCTGTGGAGTGCCGCTCGAGTGTCTTAACCGCTAGGCTAAGCAACCTTTGGCGTTCAGCTGATGCCTCATATTTATCAGATTATGAAGATTTGGCAGATCTGATAGAGGACAAGATTGAGGTCATAGGTAGGGACAGAGTTGTTCAGGTTGTCAGTGATAACAGTCACAAACTTAAGGCTGCGTGCAGGCTTCTAATGGAGAGGAATCCTACTCTGTTTTGGACCCCCTGTGCTTTCCAGTGCCTGGACCTTATGCTGAAGGACATTGGGAGGTTGGAAGAATTTAACAAACATATTCAGCAGGCCAAGCATGTCACCACATTTGTCTATAGGCATCAAAGATTTCTTTGTGCAATGTGCAACAAGATAGGTCGGAAGGAACTTGTGGTGCCCGCAACCACTCGATACTCCACATTGTTCCTAACTTTGAAGAGGATGTACAAGCATAAAGATGTAATGAAGTGTCTATTCACTAATGAAGACTGGAGTAGGTCCAAATTGTCAAGTACAGAAACAGGGGCCAACGTGCGTGAAATTGTGTTGTCACCCACATTCTGGAATGGAGTAGAAGATTGCATAAAAGCATCAGAACCACTTCTTGCTGTTTTGAGGATGGTCTACAGTGGTGAAAAGCCAGCAATGCCAGAGGTTTTTGCATGCCTCGATCTTGCTAAGAAGAAAATCAGTGATTCTTTTTCATGCAATCCTGTAATACTGAAGAAAGTAATTGACATTATTGAGTTGCATTGGGCAGAACAAATGGAGCAAAAGCTATATGAAGCTGCATTGTTTCTGAACCCAAACAAATATTTTGACATCAAAGAAAATGATTATTGATGATGATGATTTAATCTCAAAGGTAAGTGACCTAGCTGATCAATATGAGAGCGCAGAAAGTTACTTTGGAAAGAAATTACCAATGCTACAACGGAAGAAAAAGAGTCCAAGTAAGTAAACATATGTCCGAATTCTGCTTCTAGCTTCCCTTCCCTTTTATGATTTCACAAAATTTGTTCAACTTATATCTGTTTTCAAGACTTCAAGATTTCCTGTTACTATAAGCTTTTACAATATTGGGATTTTGTCTAACATTTAGGTGATTGGTGGACTGCCTATGGTGGGTCTGCTGGAGAGCTCCAAAATTTGCATGGCGTATCACTGGTCTTTACTGTTCAGCATCTGGCTATGATCACAACTGGACTACGTTCGAGTCTGTAAGTGCCCAAGCAGCATCAACAAAACACAAGCGTGTGATGTTTTAGCTATCCCAGTGAGAACAGCAGTATTGACAACCTTTGTTTCTGTCTTTATTTTAGATCCATACCACATATATGAACCAGTCAGAGCGGAAGAGATTGGAGGATCATGCTTATATTCGATTCAACCGGATGATGGAAAATAGGTCTGAAAGGCAGCGTTCAGAAGGAAGTAACTTTGACCCTTTGATCCTAGAAAACTGTGAGTTGGAGTATGATTGGGTTGGCATGTATGCTGAACATTTTAACAGGGATGATCTTGCATGGCAACTTCTTGTCGACGTCACCAATGGATCATATATACTTGGAGACCACTATACTCTTAGGAAATCCTTCCATGAGATGATGAATTCTGAACAGGGAAGTCCCACGTCAAGGTTGACTGACGAGACAGAGTCAGACACTGAACGAGAAAATGATTCCCTATTGGTTGATGATGAAGACATCGACAACGACTATGGGCAGCAGGATCTGCTGATTCCTAGTGATGATGAGAGTGGTGAACAAAGTGGTGATGTGGTCCGGATGGTTGATCCTTTTGACATGGATGAGTTTTTGAAAGACCTTTGAGCCAGATGATTATGGTTGGTACTGACAGGGTGTGATGTTTGTAGGGTATTTAATTATCTTTGAGAGCTCAGTTGTCACGGTAGTATGATTCTTTTGGAGGATGTGGTGAACAGTTTTCTGTGGCCCCTGGTAACCTTGGTTGATTGCAATGTTATTTTGGTACTACTAAGTTAATTTCCTTTGCTGCTCTGCTGAGCAAGAAGATATATATGGTGCATGTGCCTAATTGTTGCCTTTTCTGGTACTTAGCATTTATTTGAAAAAATCGTCAAACTGACCCGTGCATGTTTATAGCATAGTTCAGGTAATCATTTCTTTATTTGTGCATTTCTTTCTGTATTGCTTGCTATCAGCACTCAAATTACAACTATTTCAATAAATTACAAGATAATATAATTAAAATAAATCGTGTAGATTTGTTTGGATAGGACCTGTTTGGACGGTATTCCGTACGTCACTTAATGGAATGGGCTCCACCATCACCCAGCCCTGGTAACAAATCAGTGAACAATTACCATTTATAATCCATGCCTTCCATTTCTTACCATAGGGACATTCAATTGTTATGCTTGATTTGGCCAACCTTCCTGCGATGGTAGTTTTACCTAGTCTTTGCACGCCTGAGCTCCTCTTGCTCTTTCTGTAAAACTTGTGTATCTTCTCTTTTTTTTTTTCTCTTTTCATCGTCTGGTCCATATTTTCTATTCCGGTACCACCTAAAAATTTTTACGGCACACCAAAATTATGAATTGTCTGTAAAATATCTTCAGACAATTTTTTGCAGCATACCAAATTGAAAATACAGGGAGAATGTACCACCATCAAAGCTACTATTTCTCCCTCAACCGAAGGATATGAACAGTATGATGTCTGGACGTCTGGTTCACTTACTACCTCCGCCATGAGTGGTACTAGTGTGTTTGTCAAATCGCCAAAGCGGATGATGAGTTCCCATTAGAAATGCATTAACATAGAAATAAAGAGAGATTAAGAGTACACTGACATCATGTAGAGTTGCTGGGAAAAATTGTAATTTGAGTGTCATGTTTGTAATACAATAAAGCATGATAATGTATAAGAAAACACAAAAAAGAATTAGGAGTCAACATCGCCCTTACAATTTCAATAGGAGCCTATACAATAGAAGAACTAATCATTCCTAAGTTTATTCAAATCAAGAGTCAATACAACAGAAGAACCAATCAAGAGTGCACCATCAGAAAGGAAAGAACAAGCCAAGTGTCAAAATAACTTTTCGTGTTAGTCTTAGTAAGAAACACCTCCTCTTGGCAGCACAAGGATGTGTTTGACCCGTAAAACAAAAGTTGAAGGACTAGATTGACTGATCTAAAAGTTGACGGATGAACTTCGCCTGCAGGAAAAAAGTTGAAGGACCAAAATATCTATTTTGTCTTTTCCAAGTAATGGATTTGAGGCATTCTCAACACTTTTGTAGCCCCTTAGCCCTTACAAATAGATCCTCTGTGAGGGGAGAGATGAGCCTAATCTTGGTGAGAAAGATTTCCAATCCTTTAATACTTTATTTATAGTGTAGGTTGTTTTGGTATGATGTGACTAAGATTTTTTATTTCAAAATTTCAGTAATCACCTGATTGTTGGCGAACCTGCTAGACCAACTCTCAATTTATGTCGATCTAGGTAACTTGAAATCTACCTTTCTTACATTTGGATCCGTGGATTAAACTTTAGGTCTAAAGTTTAGTCCATTAAGTGATCAAACATGTGGATTAAAATATAGACTAAAGTTTAGTTCTATCCTAACTAAAGTTTAGTCCATTAGTTCTTATAAACCCCACCTAATTTGGACTAAACCAACCTATGAACTGTGAAAAGATCAAACTGATATTTCTATATTAGAAATATGTGCTCTACCTAAAGTTTAGTCCATTCCATGGATCCAAACAGGTTAAAAGTTTAGTCCACTAGGTGATCCAAACATGACTAAAATGTAGGCTAAAGTTTACATTAGGCCAATCTAGGTTGTTTTCATGCAAGCAAAACTTATGCAATTTTATAAAACAGGCCATTGGGTTGTGTTTATAAAAACTAGGACAGAAACATGCATCAAAGGATGGGATTGAAATTGCCGTCTTCGTAGCCTTCGGGGAGGTCCTGTCCTTCGGGCTCGGGGTCGCGGAACAGGTCCTCGTTCACCTGCTCACAGTACTGCTCGTTGACAGGCTCACCTTCGTTTACTCCGTGGTCTACAGCGCACACAAACAAGCACACAATCAAACAAAGATCCATCGTTGAGCTCGAATCGGGAACACATAAGATATGGGATACAGAGTAATATTTTTGGGCGGTTCCCTAATGGCATGGTTGAAACTAAGTTATGAGAGGCGTGGTAGAGTTTCGGGTCAATCAGAGCTTGTTTAGTGCATGAAATGATAAGATATATAAAGGGTTAGGGGTTAAATCAGGGTCCAAGGGCCTATTTGTAATTAAATTTAAGAAGGCAGGGGCTTGGTTTGTATTTTAGAAATTATTTGGGTCATTCTAAAAAGGGTCAGGGGTTTATTTATAACTATGTTTATATGGGAGGAGGGTTTATTTTGAAATAGGATAAAGGGCATGGTTTTCTTTGCAAAGTGGCAAAAGGTGGTAGGTTTCTTTACTAAATTGGCTGGAGGGAAGGGGGTTTTGGGCTAAATGGCCCTTTCTTCCTCCTCTCTCCACGGGAAAACAGGGGAGGCGGCCTGGGGGCGTCGGCGGCGCTCGGCCGGCGACCCTGGTCCTCGGGGACGGCCGGAGTGATGGGGAAAAGAGGGAGGGCGACGTGGGAGGTCGATCCCCTCCCTCGATTTGAGGAAATGGTGGCCCGTAGGGGCGGTTCTACGGCGGCGGGTGGCAGCAGGCGGTGGCGAGCGTGGGGGCGGCGCCACGGAGCTCATCGGCGGGCCAGTCCCGGGGGAAAAGGAGGAGGGAAACTCGGGGATCCCAAAGCCTACCTTGGCTCTGGCCGTGGTGCTGCGGGGAGGGAAGCTCCGCGGTGGCGGTCGTTCGGGAGCGGCGGCAATGGCGAGTGGTGGTGCTAGGAAGTCAGGGGGGCGGCGGTGGAGCTCAGGGGTGCTCTGCGGCCCCTTTTATAGGCAGCCAAGGTGGTGGAGGTGGGAGAGGGGCGAGGGCGAAGGGCGGCGACCGAGTTAATGGCGGCGGGGCCGGCTCGGCGCTGTGCGGGCGTCAATGGCGGGCGAGGTGCGTACGGCGAGGTGATGCGATGCCTCGGGTAGGCGGCGACCGTCGCAGGCGGCGCTGTGCCGAGGTCGCCGGCGCTGTGCGCCCAGGGCGATGGCCCGTGCGTGCGGGTCAGTGATGTGGCCGGTGACGTGACGCGTCGTCGGCTCAGCGGGCAGAGGCGAGCGGCGGGGCGGTGCACGAGGGGCGCTGGGCAGCGGGTCTAGGCGGCGTGGTGCTGCACGCGCGAGCGCGGCCAGGCGGCCGTGGCGTGGCGTGGGCGCGCGCACGGCTCGGGGCGCCGCGGCGTGGCGTGCGTGCGCATGCGTGGGCGTGTGAGGCGGGTCGTGGTGTGCGGGCTGGGCAGGTGGGGCGCACGGCCAGGAGGCGCGCGCGGGCGGCGTGCGCGCGGCCGAGCGGAGCAAGAGGGGAGGAAGCCGGGTCGGCGGCGCTCGGGAGCAGAGAGAGAGGAGGGGAGGGCCGAGCGCGCAGGAAAGGAGAGAGAGAGGAGAGGGAGGAGAGAGGAAAGGAAAAGAAAAGAGGAAAAAGGGAAAAGGAAAAATAGGAAAAAGAAAAAGGGGAGGAGAGAGAGAAAGAAGAGAGAGGGAGAGAGATTCGCGCCGGATCCGCGGCGCGCGGTCGGCCACGCGCAGCGCCGATCACGCGTGCGCGGTCGGGCGCGTGCGTGGGTCAAGGGCGAACAGGGTGATGGAATAGGGTGTCGGGGTTGTGTCCAACAGGGATCGGGAGATCGGGCGGAAAAAGGGAGAGTTCCCGACACAAAAAGGGGGTTATGGAAAACTTTAAGCTCAAAGATGATCACTTGGTTTTGAAACTAATTATCGCACGATTTAATTTAGCTGATTTTTGGGATGTTACAACGCCTGGGTTGCCTCGTTGTGGGCCTGGCCTTTGCCGTTCGGGGCCTCCATCGCCGGAGCTTGGGGCCGCCCACGCCCGCTGCGCGCTGGGCTGGTGGCCGCGCCGCGTCGGCTGCTTCGCGGCCACGCCGTGCCACCGGGTCCCACCGCCGGCCGCAACGGCCGCAGCTGCGCCACGCCGCGCAGGGAGGGGTTGACGGGAGCTGGGTTGGTAGTGGTGCTCGGCACCACCATGGATGCCGGTGAGCTACTGGAGAGAGAGGGGGTAGGCACTAGAGAGCAGAGGAGGGAGAGCTGTGTGTTGGCGCCTACCAGCGTCACCACCGGGAAACAGCGATGACGTCCGCAAACGCCAATTGGGGTGGCAGGTATTTCATGAACCATGAATAAATCCGCAAGCACACGGAATACCGCTGTAGTATTTTACTCGGGAGTATACCGGGGTGTCATTTATATTTCCGCAGGGAAGGCGGTGAATGAAGAGATGTAGACTAGTTGATGAACTTTATCTCAATTGGATATTCAAGTGCATAAATAGGAGTAAGATATATAACATGGTAGGAGGTAGTGTGACACACACACAACTATTCTCTTGATAAATAAAAGGAAAATAAGATGCTATAGGCCGGGAGCAAGGTAGAAGTTAGAGCTCGAGTCAACTGTGCTAGGTTAGCTATATCTATGCTATTTTATGGTTAGATCGTCAGAGATGAAACTACACAACAGGGAGACCGTAATCGAAGTAACGAGAGGAGCTCGTACACCCCGGCGGCTTTATGCACCTCCTACCCCCATACCGAACGTGGAGGATTACTAGGGCTCGAACAGGGCTGTCACCACCTGCCGGCTACCTCTACAAATCGTGGGTATAGTTGACATCCAGCAACACCTAGCTAATCTAGACATCATGTCTACACTAGTAAGCGATACTCTAGCATCCCGCACGGAGCCCCCACCCTCTGAATGGACAGACATCACACTAGAGCAAACATACGAATACTGGAGCAGTTGATAGAGTTCTAAGGCCGATATGTTAACCATCGCAAGCACAGGATGATCATGCAATGTAAACATCGAATGATAACGCAACCAAATCAAGAAGCATATATCCGATAACTCAGAACATAATTCGAGTAGATATCGGTAACCATAGTCTAATTCTATTACGAACGACCGAATATTACAAGAGAGATCTAGAGATGAACCCATACCAGAACTCTCGTGCAACTCCGGCGACTCGAAGACTACTAAACTTCTCCTAAACTCCACTAAACCTATAGACTACACAAGATGAACTAGAGAAGAGAGGTGAGTGTGGTGTGTGTTCATTCTCTACCCCCTCCCCTTATATTTATAGGAGGGAGCCACGGGCTGAGACCCCTGGAACCGACCTAAGCAGCCACTAAGGAGGCGCCACGTGTCGAGGTTGAGGCGGTGGGGCCCACGGGCCTAGTCGGTCGACCAGGGTGGTCGGCCGACGGCCCAGGGGCGCCAACTGCCCCCAGCTTCGTCCAACAGGCTATCCTGAGCCTCCTTGTCTGCTCTACGCTGGTCTCGGCCTGTCTTGACTTGTCTGAGCTGGGTTCTTGAACTACACTTAGTCCATTTGAGCCTGAATCGGTGCTCTGATAATTTTTGTGATTTTATATCGGGCTAAAGTGTGCTTGCAACCTGCATATTAGCTCAAAAACACATTTTCTAGAAGGTGAAGTGTGGTTCAGGGACTTATTTGGATAAAGATGCGTGTAAGAAATACAAACTCTCATGATTTTCTAATCAAGTTGACGCCTGAAAATAATCGTAAGTAAACGTCAATACTGTGCTACTGGGGGAGATGCTCGGTGTGGCGAGGCGGAACCGTCGGCGGAGGCGCGAGGGGCAACCGGCAAACAACCATGGATTGGGGAGAGGAGGAAAGAGGAACGAGATGACAAATGGGGCCCATGTGTCAAACTAACAGAATATGACGCAGTGTCAAATAGACAAAGAAAACTCAGGTTAGAGATATATAGGCAAGATTTTATGTTTTGGTGTCAAATAGCCAAACTCTATTTTTTTATTGTCGAATGGGCAATTTTCTCCGGTTTCGAACCCGGGGGTCGGCGCCCCGGGGGGGGGGGGGGAGATTTTTGCTGTTTTGACCGCGAAACCGTTGGGCTTCTCTAAAATGATCACGATACGTTGGGCTTCTCTAAAATGACCACGAATCCATTGTCCCATACGCTAGAATGACCAAATTTAAGTTTTTCATTTTTTAATGTTTTGTTAATTTTTCTCCACATGAACTGACCAAACTACCCTCCACTCAAATAAACGTTATCTCTCTGCTGCCGACAAAAAAAACTCCCGCACCCCCGACGCCGCCGCCTTCCTCCGGATGGCGGCGTCTCCGGCGCCGGCGCCGCCAGGTCCCACGACGGCCGCCGCCCCTCCCGCAACGACAAGCGCCGCCGCCCCTCCCGCAACGACCGATTCCGCCGCCCCGCTCGCGACTACGGGCGCCGCCGCCCCGCTCGCCGCGATGGCCGGCGCTCCCGCGATGGCCAGAACCGGGCGGCGCGAGGAGGAGGCCGCCGCGGAGGAGGAGCGGGAGCGGTGGGATCCGGCCGGCGATGGAGCGGAGGCCGATCCGAGCGCAGGCCCGCCCCCTGCTGCTTGGGGTACCGCTGCCCCCCTGCTGCTTGGGCAAGCACCGCCCCCCTGCTGCTTGGGCTGCTGCCGCCCTTCCTGGTTGGGCCGACGCCGCCCCTCCTGCTCGAGCAGCCCCTCCCGGCAGCAGGCGCTCCTGCTTCCGAGCAGCCTCCCATCTGTGAAAGGTAAAATTCTAGCATTGTTGTGTTTGGGCAGAGGAAGGGATCAGATGTCGAACCAATTACCTTATGCGACCATTATATTATTGTGCAGGCTTGCATTGTCAAGTGGATCAGATGTCGAACCAATTATTGAGAATGCCTTTGAGGTAATTGATTGGGATGCTTTAGAAATTATCGAATCCCTTGATGTGGAAGGGAGGTTGCAAGTTGCTAGTGATGAGCAATTGTACAATGCTTTGGGTTTCCAAGCTCAGGATGAAATGACAGGGAGGGGTAGGATGGCTGCGCCTACAATTCCACATATAGATATTGATGATGGTGCAGCCATTCCTGTGGATGATAACATACCAGATGACAGGGTGATTAACTATGACTCAGATAATCCTGAGTTCAAACTAGGTGCATTGTTTCCCTCAATGGAAAAGTTTAGGCTTGCAGTAAGGCAATATGCCATGAATCAGAAATTTGAGTTGCATGTAGCAAAAACCACTCCCGTCAGATATGATGGATATTGTATGGGCTCCGATGATTGTACTTGGCATGTGCATGGACGACCTGAAACAAAGGGTGGACAAACTATCATTGTAATGTTTTTTTCTTTAGCTTCTCCTTTGTTATATTACTTTGTCAAATATGATGGTCCTTTGTTATATTACTTTGTCAAATATGATGGTCCTTGTAGTTACTGATGGTGATTGTTTTAATGTAGGTGGCGGGATGGCATGAGGGTCATAGTTGTACATCTAGCATGAGGAGGAAGACAACTACTCCTAGTGCGAAGTGGGTTGCTTCAAAGGCAATTATTATCCTTAAGCAAACTCCTGATATGGGACCACGGGACATGCAAATCAAGCTGCAGGATGATCATAACTGTGTCATTGGATATGACACAGTTTGGCGTGGTTTGCAAAAGGCTTTTAAGGACTTATATGGCAGCTGGGAAGAGAGTTTTGGGCTACTCTATAATTGGAAAGCTGAGGTAATGAAAAGGATGCCAGGCAGTGTCATTGAAGTTGATGTGGAGGTAAAAGATGGTCTACCTTACTTTCGTAGATTCTTTTGTGCACTTGCTCCTTGCATTGAGGGTTTCCTGGAAGGATGTAGGCCTTATCTTGCCATAGACTCTACTGCCCTATCAGGGAGATGGAGTGGACACTTAGCTTCAGCATGTAGTGTGGATGGCCATAATTGGATGTATCCTGTTGCATATGAGTTCATTGATTCTGAAAATGAAGATAATTGGACGTGGTTCATGATACATTTGCACAAGGCTATAGGAGATCTTCCACTACTTGCTATCGCTAGTGATGCTTGCAAATGTTTAGCAAATGCTATCAAGTATGTTTTCCCAATGGCTAAACATAGAGAGTGCTTCAAACATCTTATGGACAATTACAAGAAAAGGCCTTTTCCAAACAAAGAACATATGTATCCGGCCGCCCGGTCATATAGGAAAGAAAGTGCATGACCATCACATTTCTATAGTGAAAGCTCATGCTGATGCAAAGGTCTTTCTGGAGACATATCACACCCTCAAATGGATGAGAAGTGCATTCAATCCGGCCATCAAGTGTGATTATGTCACCAGCAACATAGCTGAGGTTTTTAACAAGTGGATTAAAGGTATCAAAGATTTGCCTGTACATGAGCTTGCTGACCAGTTGAGGGAGATGATAATGGTCCTATGGCATAAGAGGAGAAAGATTGCACAAAGGATACAAGGTAAGATACTACCAGCTGTCCTACATATCTTGAGGGCACAAACTAGGGGTCTTGCTCACTTGAATGTTGTACAAGGTGATCATTATGCTGCACAAGTAGTTGACATGACAAGTACTAATGTGAGACATGTTGTGAAAGCTTACTTACATGAGTGTTCATGTGAGGAATGGCAACACACTGGTAAACCATGTCAACATGCTTTAGCTCTTATAACACAACAATCCACTAGAGATGTGCAGATGGAGAACTTTGTGAATGAATACTACTCAGTGGAAAGGTTCAAGAATGCATACAAGAGATTAATAGAACCACTTCCTGACAGATCACAATGGGTGAAAGTTGACCTAGAACTTGAAATTGGTGCACCACTTGGTAGAAGAAGTGTTGGCCGGCAGAGGAAGAATAGAATCAAAGGTGCTCTTGAAGGTGGTAGTGGTGGTAAGAAGAAGACCGAGAAATTGGTATGTAATTATGAAGGAATGAAGACCGAGAAAGAAAAGAAACGGATTAAAGGCCCCACAACTTGCAGAAATTGTGGCCTGTTGGGACATAGAGCTAGTAGCTACAAATGTGAGCTAAATGGAACCAAGAAAAGGCAAGTGATTTTTATTTTGTATATTGGACCTAATAATTATTTACTTGGAGCTAAAACTTGTTGACTTGATGGCTGCAGGAAGAGACAACCGAGGAAGAACACTACTAAAAATTGGTTCCCTCCTCAACCTTCATCAACTAGGTAACAACCTAACATTGTTTTCTTCAAAAAAATGTTGTCATAAAAAATTGTTGTAACCGTATCATGTATATGTAGTACACTTGGTGTGGAGATGGGAGAAGAAAGTTCATCTCAGCTCCCAAACAGGAGGCCTGCTCGAAAATTGGCTCCAAAGAAGAACAAAAATGCATCAGTTCCATCAAGTGTTGAGTGTTGAATGTTAAATGTTGTTTGAAATGTTTTATGTTGAACCAAATGTTGGATGTTGAATGTATGAACTTGCTGTTGAATGTTGAACTACTTGTTGAATGTTGAATATGAGAATTATTGTTTCAATATGAGAATTAACTGTTCAAATGAATCTACTTGTTGTTGAGTGTTTTTTTTCTTTTTTCCTTGCTGCAACTCCCTGTTGAATTTTTTCGGGTGATTTTTTTCCGGTCCCAGGAGCGCCGGATAGGTTCCTGGCATTTTTTGCCGGTCGTGGGAGCCTACCAGAGCGCCGCGGCATTTTCCCCCGGTCCCTGGCGCGTACCAGGAGCGCCGGTCTGTTCCTGGGCTGCTCCTGGGCGCCTGGAGGTATAACAGGGATAGTTTGGTCTTTTCTCGTGGCTAAATACTTCCAAAAAACAGTAAATAATTTAAAACAGCAGCTGTGGTCATTTTAACAGACAAGACAACGGATTCGTGGTCATTTTAGAGAAGCCCAACATATCGTGGTCATTTTAGAGAAGGCCAACGGTTTCGCGGTCAAAACAGCAAAAATCTCGGGGGGGGGGGGGGGGGGGGGGGGGGCGCATCGACTCGGACGCTGCCGCGTGGGCCCCGCGCGCGGTCTCGAAGCGTGACCTAGTCCCCTGCCCCGCCTCCACCGCAACAAAGAGGGCCTCCCTCTCCCGAGGTTGCCTCGCACCTCTCTCTCGCGAGCCGCCGCCGCCTTCTTCGCCGGCGTCGACGATGGCCGACTACGGCCACGGCGGGGGTCAGATGCGGGGCAACCCGGACTCTCGCCCCAGGGGCCAGGGGCAGCGCCCCAACGTCCAGCAGCTCAAGCTCGTAAGTCACCGATCCCCTCCTCTCCCCCCGCGCTAAACCCTAACCCTAGCTGCCTGATCCGAGCTTTGGATTTGCTTCGCTCGCAGATGGGGCAGATCCACCCGACGGGGCTCACGCCCAACCTGCTCAAGCTCTTCGAGCCGCGGCCGCCGCTCGAGTACAAGCCCCCGCTCGAGAAGCGCAAATTGCCGGCATACACAGGTGAATCCGTCGAATCTGGGGATTATCTTCTTTCATTATTTTCTCTACTATATAGATATAGATGTTTTGAAGGGTTTGTCTTAGTAGATGTTCCGAAGGTATTTGCTCACTGACCGACTGATGGATCTGCTGGCTGTTAATATGGCTGCAGGGATGGCGCAGTTTGTGTCGCAATTTGCCGAGCCTGGGGATCCTGAATATGCTCCCCCCGTGCCCACGTGTGAGACAAGGGTGTGCTCTCTTTTTCTCTATTGCCTGTTCATGCTGCCATGAATTTTTTTTCCTGTGCTCTGAGTGACCTGAACGCAGCTTTGTATGTTATTGATGTGCTTGGGATTGGTTTTTACAGTTTTTTTTTCTCTCACTGGGTTCCTGAGGTAGCCAGTCTGTTACGGTGTGTGGTGTTTTGTTTACAAAGAATTGTATCTAGTTAAAACAATACCTTCCAAAACCTTCTTGTAAATTCAAATCACTCTGGGAGAACATGATATTTAAGGGCATTCCTACATGTAAACGTTGATATTTATTTCTACTACAAAAACGTCCACAATTTGAGTTTGTTCCAGTTTGGTAACTATGTCTTAATGTTTTGAGAAATGTTGTCATGTTGTTGATTGTGTGAAGAACATGCTTCGGGAGCTCAAATTCTGCCCTTGTTAATATTCATTGGATTATATCTTAGTGCATTCTGGAGGCGTAATGTATCATTATTCTATCTCCTATCTCAGTATTATATGCTCTGTATACAGGCTGAAAAGAAGGCTAGGATTCGCAATAATAAGCTCGAACAAGGTGCAGCTAAGGTTGCTGAAGAGCTTCAGAAGTGTATGTTTTTTTTTTCTTAAGACATCCTGCTCATTGTTTCTTTCAAAATGATGGATGTGGTAACATTGTTGTTTTGATTTGCTTTTATGTAGATGACCCGCAGAGTGATCCCAATGCCACTGGTGACCCATACAAAACACTCTTTGTTGCAAGACTTGTAAGTTATTTTGCTACTAATTGACACATTCTTTACTCATGAAAATTGTTAGATGGGAAGTTATCTTTGTTGCACAATGCTAATTTGCTTTGTGCCAAATTCTTGCAGAACTACGAGATGTCTGAACACAAGATTAAACGGGAGTTTGAAGCTTATGGTCCTATTAAGAGGGTAAGTACATGTGGCAAATTCCTATGCAGGTGAAGTTATTGCACTTTGGTAAGGTTTTTCAGTCATTTTAAAATGCAAACCATCGTTGGTCAAAACTGCGGGGAACAGTTTATGGCTCACTTTATGTTCCTCTGAAAAGTGTTTGCGATATCTGGGGTCATTATGTGTCTCTGTTGCGCCATTTCAGACCTAGAATTTCCTGAAAGCTGCACTTATTTGTTTTCTTTGTGGGTTCTGAAAATTTTCATGCAGATGTTCTTTTTAATGAAAATTGGGAAGCACCTTTTCTGTATTTTCTGTCATTGTTTGGTAAACATGGTGTTAGTATTTTACTTGAACTCTAGTTTTCGGAGTTATTGACTTTTTGCTCTGTTTCACACATCGGAGAACACACTGTTTGCTCTTAAATACTTCACTGTTAACCTTTTATGGGTACTTTATTTTTTCTAAGATTATAATAATATGAAATTAATTATAGCATAAAATATTTTCAATAATTTTAATCAGTTAAACACACTGATGTTTTAGATTGTTTAGGGTATAAAAACATCAGACAAGAAAAGAATTTGGTGTGGGAGGGGTGTCTGTGTTTACTCTTGTCAGTTGTGTTATGCTAAACTAAGGAAATATCAATCATCTCTGTGAGATAGAAGCTCCACACATTCTGCTCTCTTTGTAAGCCATCTTTATACCTTTTGGGGGTTAGATGGGATAGGCATACATGTATACTTCGTGGTAAATTAGTTAGTCTTTTGCTCTGAATCTTTGGTAAGCCATTTTAATGTCTGCATAGCTGTACAACCAATTATAAGGCATTATTGGGAACACGAATGTGCACAAACAGATAACTTTGGCTGCACTTGTGTGTGGCCTAGGCGCTCTATTTCCTAGTATAATTCATTTTTGTTGTTGAGAAATCTCTTGGGGAGCTGTCCAAACCATTTCTCCAAGCGAAGGTAGTAAAAGGTTGAGTTGATTCTCATTCCACAAACTTGCATTTCCCATAATGATTAACTGGGGTAAATAATCTTGGAAAATGCTGACTGTGGCACAAGCAACCATAGATCACTTTGTATGTTTTAAAAAAGCAGCTTGTCAGCAAGCAACAATTTCTACATTCTGGGCTTAATTAGGTAGGTTCACTGGTGAGTATAGCATTTGTAGTTACTTTCATTGATCTGTTAAAGCTTGTGGCACTGCCAAATTCTGCTTCTGTGGAGGAAATGACTACACAATATGATAGATGCTAAGTGCTTCTCTCAACTCCTAGAGTTGAGGATTCGTCAATTTTGTGCACAAGGGGTATACATCACTCACTTGGTATTATCACCTTAATTTCTGTAATTTTTTTTGTTCGTTTGGAATACGAAGGCTGAACAAATTTCACCGGTGGAGGGCGACTTGGTATAGTATTTAGTGCTATCGTACACCCTTTTTCTTTAGTATAAGTTCCCTGGTAAGGGGATATCCAATGTATTTCCCAACATATGCCAATCGGCCAGACAGCGCTTTTTACTCCAAGTGTGTTGATCTGTGCTGGATTTCACTCCTCGTGTGGAAGCTCTACATATGCAAGGTTAGCACGGCTGTTTTAGGCTTTATGCCTGTCTGTCGTGCAGTGTAGAATATGCTAAAAATAGACAAACAACGAACACGACGACAACTAACATACCTTGTCAAGTTCAGTGGAGCTTTCTTACTGAACTTTCCTCGATTTATTTGGTCTTTGCAGGTTCGGCTTGTAACTGAGAAGGATACAAGTAAACCTAGAGGATATGCTTTCATAGAGTACATGCACACACGTGACATGAAAAGTAAGGTTCTTTATTGTTTGTAGCATGTTTTCCACTTGGTAGTGTTTAAGTCCTCATAACTTACATTTTCTCTGCCATCTTGGGTTTTCACCAGATGCATACAAGCAAGCAGATGGGAGAAAAGTGGACAATAAAAGGGTATTAGTTGATGTTGAGCGTGGTAGAACTGTTCCAAATTGGCGTCCCAGGAGATTGGGTGGTGGACTGGGATCAAGCAGGATGGGTGGTGCAGATACTGATAAAAAAGATTCTGCTAGGTACATTCATTATCTCATTTTGATCACCTATATAAAAAGTTATTTGATCTTTTAGAAAGAGGCACTAGACAACTTGTCAATAATGCTTATTCTGGCACTTTGTTAGCTACAACGTTTTTCTGCTCCTTTTATATTTTGTGATTTTCTATAGTGACGCCCTTCATACCATCTGATGCACTGACATCTCAATGTTGATGTTGAAAATTTTGAGGGCCTTTGGTTATTATTTGTCATCTTTTTATTTTGCTAGTATGGTATCTGGTTGTCGTGTTAACACGTGTGTTTTGGTTATCAGGGAGCAACAACATGGTGGGCGTCCCAGGTCGGAAGAGCCTAGGAGAGATGATAGGCGTGCTGAAAGGTAAGCCATGTCAAATAGGAGGGATTATTGAATTGGTGTCTTTGATGCTTAGTTGCTTCTTTGTGCAAATAATTTTCGCTGCAGGGATCGGGAGAAGTCTCGTGAAAGGGTACGGGAAAGAGAACGTGATGAGAGACCCCGTGAGCGTTCACATGACCGGACTCGTGATCGTGATTCACGAGAAGAGAAGCACCACCATAGAGACCGTGAGAGGACTCGGGACAGGGAGAGAGGGAAAGACCGGGAAAGAGAGCATGGCCGTGACCGTGACCGTGACCGTGACCGTGACCATGATCGTCGTGACAGGGACAGGGACAGGGATCGTGGTAGGGACTATGATAGAGAAAGGGACCGTGGCCGCTCTCATGATCGCCATCGTGAGAGGGGCAGGGACCGTGGTGAAAGAGATTATGAGCGCCCCAGTCACGAGCGGGAACGTGGCCACATGCACGAGAGGGATGCAGACTATGGCAATGGTGGGCCAAAACATGACAAAAATCTGTCCAGTTACGGGCAGGATTATGGCTATGGACATTATGAGCAACACAAAGGCCATGAGGCATTTGGTTATGGTCAAGATGGACGTGGGCATGAAACTGAGCACTCAAAGAGGCATGACCATGAGTACTATCGTGTTGACTCGTACAGTAAAATGGAAACAAACTATCAGGTGCAGCCTAACAATGCAGAACCTGAAGGGCCTGAGGAAGGTGAGGCATACGAGGAAGGTGACTACCAGTATCACCGAGCTGGCGAGCACATGAACGAGGCTTGATTGCAGCGGTAAGATTGGCAAACGTGCAGCTTTATATTCTGAGATTATTTTTTTCAAAACGCTAATGATTTCTCAGTTGGTTCTTTGTATAATTTAGTTTCGGCGGCGTAGTAATTGTTGGGAATGTTTCTCCATGTTGGCCAAACCTCAGAAAGAAGCAAAAGCATGCCTTTACGCATGAAGTATGACGTGCTGTCAGTCAGTTTATTCCGGAATAATAAAGATGTTTGTGTAATCAGATTGTGGGGAGCATTATGATTGCCTTCGCTTTGTACTTTTGTGTTTTTAAGTTTTGTATGGAATGTTTTAAATTTTATTAGTACATTTTGTTTTTCAATACTTCAAAACTGTTTCATCTTGTTGCGATATATGGAACTTGGTATACGTTTACATTGTTGATCCCTTGCTCGACGTTAGCAGTTTAGAGAATTCGCTCGCAAATGCATTGGGAAAGATTATTGTGTCTCACGCTTCTACTTGCATGAGTTTCAAAAGTTGATTTGAAGTGCCACATACCTTGTCATAGGTGCTCAACTTTGAAATAAAGATTATATATTAAGATGTGGTAAAGAAGCTTCCTCGGTGTCCATCTTTCAAACAAAGATTTAGTGTGCATGTATATAGAAGACTTATAAAATACTAAATATTTCAAATTGACGTCTTGAAGACTCACGTTTGTGAAGCCGTCGATAGCATTGTATTGCAAAATTTAGACGAAAAAAAAGTTTGTTTGAACTTTGTAAGGGACTTGTTCTGTAGGTAAATGATTTAAAGGGATTGGCCAGGGCAACCAAATCAAGTTTTCCTTTTTCTTTTATTGAGTTGACAATCGCTGAAAGAATAGTACCGATTAAATTCTAGAATAAATTCAGAAGAATGCAAGCATTCGTGTCAAGTTGAGAACTCCAACTCAAACAGTCATTCCACCATAAGAAATCATGCTAGATGAGGTAAACTCAGTTTGAAAAACAACATTATAACATGACAGACAACATTACAACAAAGACTGAAGATTGATATGATACCAACTCCTGAGAATGTATATGCAATGATGCCGAGATCATTGCAAACCAGATGTACATGGCTTCCAATTATTTTACTCATTTCTAGTGGCAAAATTGATGCTTTTGTAGTAGGGGCACTATTCCTTGTTACCGGACGTGCCAGACGGGACACCGAGGCACCTCTTGCAACAATAGTTGCAGAGAACAAGGCATAACTTTTTGGGCGATGAAGCAGAGTAACGGTAGTCATTTATCTGGACATTCTGTTCACGCACAGATGAGAGAGGAGTAAGATGCAAAATATGAAGTAACTTTTCGATATTAGGCATTCAAATACGCTATAAATGTAACCCTCATTCTGGTTTACATTCCATTACGTGCCAAACCAAATGTTTGAGAAACAAATTTAAGTCCAAGCGGACCTATTCGACGCCTATCTACTTATAGATGTTACATGTGTAATGTGAATACCATCACTGATTGAGTTGGTTAGAGAGGTTTTTGTCAAGAATGGCCTTATTTCTTGAAAGTAAATGTGAAGTATTTTCTTGATAACAAACGAAACTTTCCCAAATAGCCAGTAGACAGTTCCTCTCACAAAACAGAGAGCGCCAGTAGACAGCATAGTAGAGTCTGATCAAGTAATTAATGAAAGGGAAGATTTGAAGATGGAAGGGAAGATCTGAAGATTTTCACATTGATGGTGGGTATGATACAATGGAACAATGCGACAGATTTGACTATCTATTAGTTTTAGATGAGACATGCAAAATAAGATATCTCATCTTATACTATGATGATACAGTGATGTCGGTTTCATTCTTATAGCATAAGGAATTCCATTTCATATCTGAACTATTTCTATTTATTGCACATGCTTTGTGTAAAAGTGCGTGCACCCCCAGACTCCCACAAATAATGGAGCCTCCCTCCATTTTTGAGGAGAAATGAGGAGGAAGAAGGGGAGGAAGAAGAAAGGAATCCTTAATCCATTTCTAGATCCGCCACTGACTGGAAGTTTGAAAGCTTAGGAAATTTTTCCTCAAAATCACCATATAGAGCTTTCTTCGTTGGGTCCATTCAATTCGAACCATGGAAACAGTTGTGGAAAAACTGGGCTCCCAACAAGTGCAAGATTTTTGTTTGGCTGGCTGTTCGTAGTTGCTGTTGGACAACGGATCGCCTTAAAAAAGAGGGCTTCCACACCTAGCTCACTGCCCCCTTTGTGATCAAGAGGACGAAATAGCACAACACATCCTCACCTCTTGTGTGTTCGCCCGGCAATTTTGGTTCGGCTTACTCCAATCTTTGGATTTGTCTTCTTTGGTGTCCACTTGATGAGTCAAATCCTTTGCTGAGTGGTGGAAAAAAAATCCTGGACTAAGGTGCCAAAACAGCGTAAGAAAGGATCCAATTCCCTTGTTATCCTTGGAGCCTGGATCCTATGAAAATATAGAAACTCTTGTATTTTCGACGGATCGGCCCCAAATATTCAAGTTGCACTACAAGCCTTAAAAAACAAATCTCATTCCTGGATAACTTGTGGTGCTACGGGCCTAGCTGCACTGGGCTAAGGCAGAGCAACTTAGTCATGTTAGTTGTGCTTTATCATTGGTCAGGTCCAGCACCTTAGTTTGTTTGTAATAGTCCTAGAAGTGTCATTTCTCCTTCTTCCCTCTCTGATCCAAGTGGGGGAGTTGGTTCCGTAATTGGATCTTTTTTTCTCCTTAATACAAAGATGCACAACTCTCCTGCATATTCAAGGAAAAAATTACTGGTTGGATTTTCAATACAATTCAGTACTTTTTATTAAAGGAGGGGTAGAGCACAATAATGGATCAAATTTAAATTCATACACATTGCAATTATACACATGATAAAATTGTTGTTTAGACAATCTAGAAGATTTTGACAGTAATACGTTGATTTCAGGTCTTTTTCTTCTTTCTTGAGGAAATAGGAGGGGACAAGCCCCTCCTAGTTAACTGATATTAAAAGAAAGAAAAATGTACATTAAGAAAGGAAAAAAGGGAAGAAGGGGTAAATAATTAATATAATAATTCTTAGAGAATTAGTTAATATAATGGTGGAATGCCGCAATGAGACCATTGTTGAAGTGGTTCTGGCCATCGGTTCAACTTGATGGGAAAAATGCTTGCAGATGCTCCAGGAATCACTAGTCTTGAACAAAACAGCAGCATAGAAACAAATGTGTTATAGTTTCTTGTTCTTTGATTAGAGCAAAGAATTCATGTCATATTACAATGGTGAGCGTACGCATCAAATTGCCGAGAGTGGTAAAGTATTTTAAACAACGGTATATGATCTTGTTGGTGATTGTTGGTTGGCAATTTCTGGTCGCTCATTCATTACCACTCTCAGTAAAGGCAGATAAACTATGTCCCTCTCGGCTAGCTAAGAAAATTAGTAGAGTTCTGCAATCCCATCGGCCGCCTCAATGAAACCCTAAGCAAAAGTTGTGTTTCTAGCAACTATATTTTGCCTATGCACAAGAACACCATATGTATGGACCGGCATGAAGATTTCCACAATCGATGATATGATGATTGTTGATTTTTTTAATGGACATTCAACTATGATGGCGCCAAAATATATGTCAACATGTATTACTGGCCCATATGCTACTAAATATATGTCAATATATATATATGTCTTGCTGTATGATGTTGCTCAAGTTCTAAACCTTCTGTCTGAGTTCTAGGAATTGGTTATCTGCTTCATTTGATAAAAGCAACTGGAAATTTGTCATGCCTGCTGTAGGGTGAGTATAATTCTTTCTTATTCTTTATGCATATATATAGTGCAATTGTGGAACAATGCGTTACCATAGATGTTGCATTGCCAGAACAACAAAACTATTCTTTCTTGTTGTAAAATTTGTCCAAGTTTTGGATGAGCAAAACATCATTTTGAATTTTGGGATTGAGTGCTCCTGTAGAAGCAGTTTGTTTCTTTATTAACAATCCTTGAACATGCCTGTGAAATTTACTCTTTATAAATTAACATATTTAAGTTTGTCGAGCGTGCTTCTCTCATCATTGTACACCGGTCATTTCTGATTGCAAGCATGCATGCACTTTTGATACTCTAGAGCTTCATATCAAAATTACGAAATTCATCTTTCTCAAATATAACTAACAAATAGAGATCCGATCAATGTTTATACCATGCAACCAATTCTCTGTTAGGGAAGCTTTCGTATATCAGATAGTACATGATATTTTCAATTGTTGTAATATTTCAAGGGCACTTGGGGCCGCCTTCCTTGTTCTTCATGTTGTCGTAGCATGGGCACTCTTCCTTGTTGCCGTACGTGCCAGATGGAACACATAGGCACTTCTGGCAGCAATAGTTGCAGAAGAAAAGGCAAGGCTTCCTGTGTGATGTTGCTGAGCAACGGTAGTCACATTTGTCTGGGCATTCTGTACATGCATAAGAGAAGAACAAGATGAGATGTTAGAGGAATGATTTTTTGACATTCAGAGATGGCTTAATAGACGCTGTACTGATGCCTTTCTTTTAAGAAATCAATTTTGTAGTCCGTTCTCAAACTTTTCAGTGGAAATCTAAGGCGGGCTGGATACTTGGATGCCCAGAAGGTTGTGTCGAGAGCACAAAAAATTCCTTACGTTCTATTGGGATAGAGCCTTCAGCACCAGCCTGTTTATCAAATGCATACGTCAGATCAATGAAATAATACGACAATAATCTACTGGACGCAAAAATCTAGTGTTATGCTACGGACTTACAGGTTTGTAAAACCCTCCATTTGTGTTTCCAGCAGAAACCACAACCTGAAAAAATGAACACAATTATACAGGAAACAACAAAAACCATAATCGAATCATAGTCAGGAACAAAATGAATCATTTGATTGAGAAGGTAAAGGGCTTTGCAAATGCCAATCAAGGAAAGTAAAAAAATGTTTAAAACCGGTGGTCTTTTAAACAATTGAAGACACAAGAGAACTGAAACAGTAAACAGAGGAATCAATACCGCAAATGCCAGTGCGAGCAATAACAAAACAGCGGAGAGGGAGCTTGTTGCTTGAGCCATTCTTTCCTCGTTAAAGCTCCTGTGATGACAATTGTTTCGCAAAAACCTTTCTCACGAACAAGCTATTTATAGTATATTTCAGTGCTCAATAATTTGCATGGTAATCGTGATGCCCTATTGCCCTTAACAATTATTAATGCCCAATGTACTCCACGCCGAGACTTGGGAACAGTTGCAGTAGTGTACAGTGTTGAAATTTGGCATGCCGAAAATTTTGAACTGTTTTGCTTGTGCCAGCTTTTTAAGAATACCTGCCTTCGGGATTTACAAGTATTGAACAAATTTATTGGCGTCAAACAAGTTGAGGAAAGGTTTTATGGGCTGCTAATTTGTGGCCTAGCTAAACCAGTGTTTAGCTTGATGCTAAATTATTACCCATCAATAGTTGCTAGAAAAATGGGCCACCAAATTAGAAGATGCTAAATATTATTGGTGGCATGGAACAAACTTGGCGCCAAACTAGTTTAAGCAAGGTTTTATGGGCTGCTAATTTGGCAGATAGGGAAGAAATTTTTTGGTGGTGCAGGAAGTTTTGAAGTTTGGGTGCTACATAGGGAAGAGCAAGTTTTTTTTATGCTACATAGGGAATTTTCTCTACTAGATATTATTGGTAGCATGGAACAAATTTGGCGTCAAACAAGTTTAGGCAAGGTTTTATGGGATGCTAATCTGTGGCCAAGCCAGTGTTTAGCTTGTTGCTAAATTATTACCCATCAATACTTGCTAGTAAAACGGGCCACCAAATTAGAAGCTTCTAAATATTATTGGCATTAGGAATTAGCATGGAGCATAATGGACAGAAAAATAATGGACCACCAAATCAGCAACGCCTATAGCATTTTAAGGATATTGGCATTAGGAATTTGCTAATTTTTTAGAGCAAATGAAATGTCCTGAAATCTATTTCACAGCTACCTGCCAGGAAATGCTTAGGCAAGTATTAGCATTCCACAAATTTAATTTCTCTTCAATTAGTATATAGATTTCTACATAGATTTTGATGAAAAACTACAGGGGAAATCACCACAGGAAAAACTACCATGTGGCAAGTTGTACTAAATACATGGTTAATGCAGCAGAGTTTTGGGCCTTCCCAAGAATCAATATATCATGCATCTTGATCCATGACAAAAAAAAAAAAATTCACTGAGTTGTAGTCCAATTGGCATTTTTCACTTCCTCGCCAACACCGCCCTGCACCTTGATCTAGCATGGCCTTGTTTTGATGCACCATGTAAAGTTTTTGAAAGGAAATTTTTTCACATTTAAAGTATTAAATATAGACTAATTACAGAACACGTCTGTAAACTACGAGATGAATTTATTAAGACTAATTAATCCGCCATTAGCACATATTTACTGTTGCAATCAATGTAGCAATTTAGTGTCTAATCATGGCCTAATTAGGCTCATTAGATTCGTCTTGTAATTTACAACCAAACTTTGTAATTAATTTTTTATTTCATCTAGATTTAATACTCGATGCATGTGCCGCACACATTCGATGTGATAGTTTTGGAATTTTGAATTTTACACTAAACCAGGACCAAACAGATAGCATAAGAGAAATTTATAGATAACTAGCAGGAATTGACACGAGTCAAAGCTCGTGAACTCCGAATCACAAAGCAGGATCCCCTCAGTAAGCTAGAGCTAGATACATGACGTCCACATGATATCCAGGTCCTGAACATGAAAGGAGGTTAGGAGGATGTCACACCCGGTTTTTAAAAGAAAACCGAATGCATAACTATATGTATGCCAAAATCAAGTTCCATACATATAGTGACGTCATAATGGAATAATGAGCAACAATATCACGTAAAAGAAACTTACAACTATTAAAAGACTATCAGAGATACACAGTTTTATCCTGGAAACGACAGCTCCACACTTCACAGGCAATCGACCGGGGGTTGCGTACACCTAGAACTCAGCAACATCTTCAGGAATACTTCATAGCAACTCCTCCTCCGAGCAGTGTTGTTATAGCAAGGGTGAGCACATGTCGTACTCAGCAAGTATATTGGAAATAAATGACATGCAAGGCTTAAACAAGGATAAATGGTTGGCTGAATAAAGGACGGTAAGTATTTTAATTAACAGCTGAACATTAACAAAATATTTACTAAGTCATGTATGAAACCATCCCACATTTATGAAAAAGAAGTTGATAACTGAGTTAATCAAGCTTGGAACATTAAATATCTTAATTAAAGTTTAGATTCCAATTAATTAGACTTATGAGGGTCCGAGCCGCGCGGCTGATATATCAGTTTTCACTCTGCAGAGGTTGCACACTTTCACCACAAGTCGTGTCTCCCTTTGTGCCCGTCTTTGCAAGGCCCTTAAACACTTCCTTTGGTGAGTGGCAGGGATTCACTACGAAGCCTTTACAAAGACTCTCTAACCAGTAGCAGTAGTAGCCCGCTAAGATTTCAGCAGCTAGGCGAGTGCACCCTCCCCCAAAGCGAGCGTACCCCTTAGACGTACCAACCCCATTGGCATGCCGAGTACCCCTCTTGAACCTAGGCCCCCCTCTTGCGCCTTTCGGTAAGCTACTAATAAGTTAGAGACATCTAATTAATCAGCCAAGACTAGAGCCATATAGTCCTTGTGGCTGCGTTGTTTTCCGGGTGGTCGCTCCATGGTTGATTTTAATCAAGTTCACCAAAATATCATATTGTTCCAAAAGTTATAAAGTATAGAAGCAAGTCTCAAATATTATTGTTATAAACTACCCATAACCATTGTTCAGCAACTAAGTAAACTACCTAAAATAGGTACCCATCCATTTAATGCATGCAAGCGTAAAGTAAATATTATTAAGACAAAACATGATCAAGGAATATACTTGCCTTAAATCCTTCAACTCTTATTCTTGCAACTCTTCATCTTCACATCTCTTGAATTGTGTTCCTTCTAATCGCAACAAGCATCGGGACAAACATACAAGAAACAAGCAAATAAGCACAAATTAAGAAAATAGCACTAAATAGAAGAAAGGCATTAAAAGAGCACACAAAGGGTAGGGCTCAAAGCTACGATTGCGAGAACACAAGAAATACTAAAAAAGAGCTATGGTTGAAAAGATACAGCTATGGCAAGATTTATATTATAACAGAAAAAACTATAAGCTAGATTTATTTTAATTAAGAAAACACATGTAAGGGATATTTAAAAGAACTATCCAGATTGTGACTAAATCATATTGATTTATATTTGTAAAAGCGAGATAAACTTAGTCAAGTTTTATTTATCAAATTTCAATATAAAGTAAACCAGTTATTAACTATTTAACTAACAAAACAAAAGACATATGAGAACATCTAAGCGTAGAACTTTATGATCCGTGGTTTGAACTAAACAAATTATTAAGAAACATGTTAGAGTTGAGGTTTAATCAAATTAACAGTAATTATGAAAATCGGTGTAGAACTCTAATTAGCTTTTAATTAGAAAAGCTAGTTCCAATAGTTATTAATCAAATTAATTCTAACTTCAATTATGAAACAGGAACTACGGTACAACTACGGTACTAACTTATCACTCAAGCTAAAACAAAATTAACTCAAGAAAAACGATCTAAAACAGAGCTAAAACGTGCAGCCTATAAGCTATATGGGTTTTAGAGACTTAAATGTGATAAAAGATAGATTTCAGGGAGTAGATCGCTAAAGCTTGGTTGCTTAATTTGGCCATGGCGTATAGGGGTCTTGGTGGTTTTCCTTGCCGGAGTTCGGGCGACCTATGGGCTTCGGCGAGCGGGGGAAAAGGAGAGGAGATCGTGGGCGTTCCGTTTTACCTGTTACTTGTGGCGGGGATGGATCGTGGTGGCCGGATTCTGGGCGGGAAGAAGAGGCTGTGGTTCTGATCTGACGAGGAGCACGGTGGTGGCAGTCTGCTCGTGGCTGATCCTCCTGGTGGGCGACGGCGAACTGCACGGCTTCTGTTCGTTGGCCTCGCGAGCAATCATAGGCGGCGGTGGTGCTGGGGTTTGGGGCGATGCAGGACTGCACAGCAAGGGGCGACGGGGCAGGCAAGGGCTGGCGGTGCTCCTGTCCCTAACGAGCAGAAGGGAGCGCGGGTGCAGAGGCACGTGGAAGCGAGGGGGCGGCGCTGTACCCTGACCACCACGCGAGGCCATAGCGCTGCACACCGTGAGGCGAGCAGGGGGAACGTGCGGCCTCGGTTGCTCGCCGTCGCCGGTTGGAGGCGCTGCGTGTCGCAGGGAAGAAGTATCTCTGCAGCAGGGCAGCACGTAGGGCTTCGAGGCTGGGTGTGAGGCAAACAGGGGGCGTGGGCATGCAAGGCTGGGCTCTTGGCCCCTTTTTGCACGCGTGGCAGGGAGGGTGCGGTGCACCTCGTGTAGGCCTGGGCCGGTAGAGCAAACAGCAGGCGGCTTGCCGGGCTGGGACTCGGACTCGGGCTTGAGTCCAGGTTGGTCACGGGAGAAATAGATGTGGGGCTGGTCAGCAGGTCCCACGATTCATTAGCAAAAGAAAGAGAGCAAGGTAGGTGCATGAAGATGCTCCCCCACGTTCTAGTCTTCATGACGATGGAGCTTCTCAATGACGAATCGAGAGCGGCGACAAGTGGCGAGGCTGCGGCACGTCGCGATGATACTCGGAAAAGTCTTGGATTTGGTAGGGGGTGGAGAAGTCGGTGAATCGGACAACCAACAGCCGGCGGAGCTCGGCCTCGGCAGGCTATGGTGGCTGAGGGGGATCGAGATGGAACTAGTATTTCAGAGCAACAGTGCTGCTTGTCGAAACTGACAGTGATAAAAACGAAATATCGCCAAAAAACACCGAAATCAAGATAAGACTCTGTTTCGAGCGTGATTTGATCAAGGTTAAAGATTAGAGAATTGAAAACTCGATGGGCAAACCAAGTTGAATACAGTCCGGAAATAAAAGATAAAAGAATTTCGATCGCTCAGAATATATTTTCAGGCTTTCAATAAATCTAAAAAAAGTCTAAATAAATCTTTTATTCCACAAAAAATATATCCTAAAATTCCAAGAAAAAAAATCCTGAAGATAGTTTGGGATACGGGAGTCCAAATAAAATACTCGAATCTCATGAAAAAGATTTTAGAATTTTCCATTAAATGAATTCAGCTCTAGGAAAAAGTAAGAATAAATGCCAGAAAATTTTGACAATTCTCAAAATATTCAGAAGATGGATAATTATATTCCAAATTTTATTCCCATCCCAAAATTGAAATTTTCAGTCTGACAAAGGTTGGGCTCGATTTGACGGTGCAGAAAAATCTATACTATAAAATCTATACTATAAAAGTTGAAACAATTGAAATCTTTTCTCATCAAGATTAGGCCCACCTTACTCCTCATGGATGTCTCATTTGTCAGGCCGAAAGTTTTGACGAAAGGGGGTGGAGTCCTATTTTTTTGATAGAAGAAAAATGTTTCCACCAAATAGTTTGTTTTTTTCACCAAAAGTTTTAACATACTCATATCTTCTTTCCGCAAGTACCTTCCAAAACATACGCACACAACTAATGATTGGACCTTAATTGTGTGATGTCGCCTAGAGGGCGGGGTGAATAGGCGTTTAAAAAACTAATCCTGCAAATTAAAACACTCAACACAATTGTCAGTCACCGACGGTCAGACCGGTCAGACCGATCTTACACTTAGTGCAGAGAACTAAAACACCAACCGGTCAGACCGGTTGAGCAGACCGGTCAGACCGGTCCAACGCAGAACCTGCACATAGAGTTAGTTCTCCCCTTTACCAGCTCTAGCACAAATGCAACTTGGTGTGGTGCTTCTGTAGGTGCTTACAAATATATTTCTTAACCCTGCACACACAGAAATAACAAAACTAAGTAGATCGAAGCGGAAACACAAATAAAATTAGAGCACAAGTGCGAGGCAAACCAAATAAAGATGATGCAAAGGAGACACAATGATTTGTTTCACCGAAGTTCAGATTCACCACGTTCACGACGTGTGAATCCTACTCTCCGTTGAGGAAATTTATGGCGACCGCTAGGCCAAGCTATCTCCTCCTTTTCACTATATGATCATGTGCCCTCGTGGCACACAATCGCTGCTGCAACAAATTTGCCACTGCTCACCACAAGCTTGGGAGCTAGCCGGCGACGCCTAGCAATCTAGGAGGGTTCACCTCCAAGAGTAACAAATGCTCCAACAAGTTGGCCGACGCAACCACAAGTGGTCAAACTAGGGCTTATGCTCTCACTACTCAAATGATCTCTTAGCAAAGGTTTCACTCAACCCAACTCAAGGATCTAATCTTGATTCACTCAAATCTCACAAAGAGAGGTTGGGAAGGACTTCTCAAGTGCTCTCACGGCTCATGGATGGCTCTGAAATGTAATGGCATCAGCACCCACGAATGGGTGAGGGTGTGGGGTATAAATACACCTCTCTCAAAAACTAGTTGTTGCTTTGTCAGTGTTAGACCGGTCAGACCGGTCCCTCAGACCGGTCGGTTTGCATTTACTAGCCGTTGGACCCCGACCGGTCAGACCAGTCATCTGGACCGGTCAGACCGGTCACAGTAGGTTTTCTGCTTCCCAAGTGTTTCTCTCTGATTTTTCTCACATGGGATAGCTATGAGCACTTTTGGAAATGTCAAACCACTGATGTTGCATCTCCCTTGATAGTATGGCATCCTATACTCAAGTTCACATAAAATGACATAAACAACACTTGAGCTTTTATGTCTTGATCAAGCCGAACTTCTTCAATCAATACCTTGAGGTTGACAACATCCTTAATTTCAGTGAGCATGCCTGCTTGAGCTAGTGACTTTGAATCTTCCTTCATGTAAGAGTGAAATCCATCTTTGATTCACAAGTCACTTTCATTTTCAAAATAATAACACTCTTCAACATAGAGCTCTCCATGACTCTAGGATCTTCGGTATTTGACCCATATCGATTTCCTTACTCCCCCAAGCCGACGCTTGCATAGCCTTGAGGTTACTTCTTCAATCAATACCTTGAGGTTGACAACATCCTTAATTTCAGTGAGCATGCCTGCTTGAGCTAGTGACTTTGAATCTTCCTTCATGTAAGAGTGAAATCCATCTTTGATTCACAAGTCACTTTTATTTTCAAAATAATAACACTCTTCAACATAGAGCTCTCCATGACTCTAGGATCTTCGGTATTTGACCCATATCGATTTCCTTACTCCCCCAAGCCGACGCTTGCATAGCCTGTTGAAACACGCCTCTCGGTCCTCTCTACCTTCATCCTAGCCGTTCATTTTGAACTTCACATTGATTCGTGTCATGCATGAAATCTTCTTTATCAATATGAATTCACCATTTAATTTCATATGCAAGCTTTTCAATTTTGAGACAATATATGCACATCAACTCATGTCTCATTCATTTTTCTCTTGCTTACTTCCCTTGACAACAATATTCTTCTCATATGACAAGTCTTTCCAATTTGAGACTATGCAACAACATATCATGTCTCATTCTCATAACTTTCACTTGTCATATGAATCCCATCACAAGTTGAACAAGCCTTTTATAGATATTGGAGCACTCATATCAACCATGACTACCTTGCTCATATTTTTCTTTTATAACTTTGCTTGCCACTTTGAGTCCCACATAAATTAACAAGCTTCAACACAATATTAGAGCTTTCATATCATACATGAATACCTTGCTCTTTCATTTTTCTTTCTCATTCTAGCTTGTCACATATAATGATTGCCAATGGGACATACACAATTTCTTGCAATATATGAGCTATCTCAATTTTCAAATTAAATACCTACTCATAATTTCATGTAAACAAGTTAGTCTTTTAATCGTGTTGTTAATCAATACACCAAAACCCACTAAAGGCCTAGATGCTCTTTCAACTAAAGCATGCATGGCGCTAATGAAGGGACTTTGATTTGTTTTGTTTCCTTTCCTTATTATATGCCCACGCTCATTGTATACCCACGCGAACAGAAGGAACAGGTTTGACGCACTGTTTTTTTTGGATGGAAAAGGAGAGGGGCCCGTTCCTCTGGCGTTTGACGCATACGTTTGGAAGGAAAAAGTGTTCCTGCCTGCCGCCGCCTCCGAGCCTGCCTACCGGCGCCGCCTCCGATCCGTCCCGTTCCTCCGCCGCTTTCGTCGCGGCCGCGGCCTGCACGGCGCGCTCTATCCGCCTCACATTGTCGCGCACTGCCCCAGTCCTGCCCGCCTGCTCCGCGCGTGTGGTTGGGCTGCTCGGGGCGGCAGAAAACAAAGCAGGACGCTGCCGCCGCCGCCGCCGTCCTCTTTCCTCCTCTGGTGATCTAGGTGGCCACGCCGCTGATCGCCGGACAGTAACTAGCATGGCTTCACATCAAGGTTAGTTATGCTCCATTATTGCCTTCTGCCCATGGTCCATGCGCGCGGCACCGGCACAGTGCAGCACGCCGGAGTTGAAGACACTTGGCTGCACATCGATTTTTGTTCTGCTTCATTGCCTTGTGTCTTGTCTGCTTTACCTACATAGGCAAGGTCGGGGGTGCATGCACTGCGGCTGCCTCAGCTACAGTTGCACCACTTGTATGGTCTATTTACACATGCACTTTCTGCAGTTAACGTGTCATTGGATACACGAACCGACAGGTGCGAGCAGTGGTGACGATTCAGGCACGGCGGACCTGCTGGAACTACCAGCACGCAGCAGGCAGCAGGCAGCAGGCAGCAGGCAGCAGGCAGCAGGCAGCAGGCAGCAGGCGTCAAGTTCAACCAGACCATTCAAGAGCTCCTGAAGCACCTGAGGGGAAGGCGAAGCAGGGCTCCCGGAAGCAGCACGTGCTCATCGACGATTTCATCCCCACCAATGAGGGAAAGAAACAGAGGTCTTCCTGGTATGTTGTCCGACTACAATTATTTACCTGATGATGTCTCTTCATAGGAAAATTCTTCAGCAAGCAAACAGAGGTAACAGTCAGGTGCTCTGAAATTATGCAGATAGAAATATAGAGGGGCAAATAGCCAATAATCTTATATGTTTTCTTTCTTATATGCATGTTAGTGGCATGCTTGCATTGCATGAGCAAGCAAATTCAATATGCAAATAATGAGCAAACAAATGGAAAAAGTGCGGCTGCTTACTTGCATTGATGCTAATCTATGTCCAAAATAAATTTATTATTTGATCCTCTAAACTATATATGAGACGTGCAGATCATTCTGAAATGCACAAATCTTATTGGTTTTAAAAAGTATACCTGAACTTAATTCCTTTGACTATTTTCTATTGCTATCTTTTAAGGGACCAATTATATATGATTATTGCTATCAGCATGTTTGGGCAACCTCAAGTGCTCTCCAAACAGTTATCAGTCAAACATCCTCCACTAGAATTGCACACGGATTAATTATAATTTTGAATCAGATGGACATCATTATAGTACCAATAATCTTTATTCTTAGAATTTAGTATGATATCATTTCAGCTTCACATAATTCAGTATTATAATAATCAGGTTCAGTAACAAGGTAAGGATTCTAATTGGTAACTGATTCTTTTTTTTGTCATGTAGATCAACCACCACATAGGTGATTCTTTTTTTCTTATCGTGAACATTTTGATCAGTAGAATTAATGGATGCCCATCAACCATTTGAAGGTATCACAAATACCTTGAATAGCCATAAGCAACAATCGAAGGATCATCCTGATAACCAAGATGTGGAAAATGGTAATTTTGTTCGTGTGATCTTGTTATAACCGTTTCAATTTAGTTTTGCACACAATTCATAAACCACAATATTTTGTTGAGTGTGAATCAATTTTGGATCCAACTTTGCTTTTGTTATATCAATTTTCAATCTTATATTATTTTCAAATATAATATAATTATTTTTTAATTATATGAGAATTTAAATATATTGTTCTTTAAACACGTGCCTGTGGCACGTGCATCTCCACTAGTAGAGGAAAAGAATTATGAATTTAAGAAAAGGAAATGCCCTTTTGGGCCTAATCAGAGTGCAGCCCAGATGGGTGGAGGCAAACGAAACAAAAGGGGAAAATTAGAGCAGAAACTAGGCTGCAGGAAAGGAATTCGGCCGTAGTCGGTTTATGGTTTAAGAAAGGACATGTCAAATGGATCCGTAGCCGAGTGGTTACAAGAGTTTCAGTAGCACCTCTGGTCCTAGATTCGACTCGCCGTGGAAACGAATATTTTATGATTTAACAATATTGTGTATTCAGTGATAAGCGACGTTTCCGTTGACAGTGAGGCATCTGACTTCGTCAATCTCGAGGATTTGTCAGCTCAGACTTTGAAGATGCTCATAGAGATAGAGTTTGTGTATGTGTGTTTATAGGGATATGAGTGTACGTTCATTGTTAACGTTTGAGTTGTACTGTATAATCTAAAAAAAATTAAAGGTCTTGATATTTATTTGAAGGACTTAGGATTAATTTCAAAATTGAATGATGTTCATATATGTGATGGCTCTAGTGTTTAGGACACAAAGATGCAACGCGTATGAGTAGGTTTTATGCATAGTTTAAATTGGAAAGGATTTTTTTTAGGGAACATATCATGTGCAAACCAATCTCTCCGTGCAAACTATGGAAACTTCAATCTAGGCCATCAGATCAACATCCAAGGGAAGGGCCGCAGAGAGGTGGGAGGGGTGATTTGCAAAAGTGTGATTACCCAATCCAAGAGCGGGTCCAAATTGTAAAATTACTCAATCCCCAATACTCCTTGGATGTTGATCCAATGACTCAGATTGAAGTTTTCATAGTTTGCACGGATGGATTGGTTTGCACCTGATATGTTCCCTTTTATGTATTTCTAGGTACTAAATTAAAGCAAATAGATTATATTTTCTAAAAACTCATAGTGGCCCAAAATTTTAGCGAAATTTTCATGTGTTGTCTTGAAAAACTCCTCACAAGATGGACAGCCGCATATGTAAAAGCTGCTCTACCTTTGAGTGAATTTTGTTGTGATGTTGGTTCAAAACTTTTTTTGTGGACGTGCCTTATCACGTATTTCATTAAGAAGGAGGTGTTGCTTGAAAACTTGATCATGATTGGTGGAACCTGTTTCAGCATGCCAGTTTCTGCCGTTGAATTTTAAATGATGCAACATTGTGTTTCCTACCCAGTATTTAACATCACGTGTTGCAACAAGTAATGGGAGCTTGAATCTGCAATAAATGTTGCTTTCAGCATTTAGCGTGTCAGAACATGTATCTGGACTACTGAATTTTCTGATCCAACAGGTTATTTCCAATCATCTTGATTGCAGCTTTTTCTCAGCTGCAATCCAGTTTGAGGGCCCTTCATCAGATATCACTTTATTTTATTTTATTTTATCATCAACTAGCCATGATCTTATCTTTTCTTTGCCTTGTCAAAAAGAATCACCGTGCATGTTAAATGACTGAAATAAGACTGAAGATTTCAGAATCAGAACAAGCAATTCTGGCCAAAACCTGGTTCTGCATGACAAGTGGATCAGAAGATCTCTTTGTCAATGATCATTAGTTATTTGATTGCCTGCTTAGTTATACTCCATCCGTTCCAAATATATAGGTCATTTGACTTTTTTATCCCAAGTTTGACACTCATCTTATTTAAAAATTTGTGCAAAATATCACTTCTTTTGTTGTGGTTTGTATTAATACAAGTTCTTCAAAAATGACTTAAATTTGACTATGTTTGCACAAATTTTTTGAATAAGATGAGTGGTCAAACTTGGTGTAAAAAAAAATCAAACGACCTATAATTTGAAATGGAGGGAATAACAACTAATGCTGACTCTGGTATTTAGCTTTCTTATCATAATATCTTACAGGATTTCCAACTTCAGACTTTCAGATACCAAGCAATGTAAGCTCCCGGTATTCGGTGCAAACATTCATAGGATTTAACTGCAGAACACGGTCCAAAGCCATAAATATCAAATGCCAGGATTAAGGGCATATTGGACTGGTAGATAAGCTATGATCCTGGCCACTATGCACAACCTGTCAACTGGAACTCCAAACCGACATTTCAAGATCCAAATCATACTCCCAGAGAAATGATGGGTTTGTAGACACAAATATAATCGTGGTCCCCTAAAAATACTACTAATTATCACATCAGGCAAAGTGTACTAGTATAATGTATATAGCTAGTGACAGGTGCACTTTCAATCTTTTTAGGGAACAGATCGATCTTGACAGACGGTCAAATAACCATGCACATTGGATCATGAGCCAGCGCCAGTGATCTCTGAGGAGATCGAAATTTAAAATTTTTTGCATGTTTTTCTATATCAGACTTTAATTTTTACAAGTTAGCAAGATATATAAACAATCTCAACTTTTATCAACGACATAAAGAGGTCACATATTCCACCATGATGGGTCGTCCTTGCAAGTGAATTTGCTTTGTCATGTTGATGGCCATCAGCTGATTCTGCATTATCGAATTAAGCTTGCTGTCGACCAAGTGAGCAATAATCCAACAATCTATTGTTGCATGCTACAACACATTCGACATGATATAGGTAAAATATGATTGTCTCGAGGACCATAGTATAACTACGGCAGGTTAACCTTGGAACTTTTGAGATGCCAAGCTAGTTAGCTAAAAAGATGGGGGGAAAAAGGTAATGTAGCTTATAGGAGGAACAAACCTTGAGGCAAAGGGTTAACTTTGTAAAAGAAATTATGATAATGTTGTTTGACCAAAGCCAGCAAGGTAATAAAGCAAATGCTTCCTTTTTGCTTTTGGTAATCTATTGTACTCGTTCCATGTACATCCACAAGTGCAATAATCGAGTATACATTGTGTTACAATGTGTTTTCTAGTACTTGAGGTTTAAACATGACTGTAAATATGTAACAACTTCTTGTAAAATGTCCTAAAAAGGCTCTGTTCAAATCATAGACTTGAGCAGTTCCCTTTCATCACGGTCACATAAAAGTAACAGAAAGATCTGCATTGGAACGAAAGCATCAACCTGCACATGCCAGGGTGGATAGATGCTGAGTTCAAAGGTGTTTTAGCAATTTATAATTAATCGAAAAGGTTAGCATAGCAGCAACCGTAAACTATGCATGCTCGTAAAAAGTTACGGGCATCTTGTGGCTATTTTCACTAGAGAGGATCGGATTGGAAAAAGGAGAATGTGTGAAGTGTGAACCTATCAGGCATGCATGTCAAGAAGCCATCATTAACCTTCCATGTCATTTCGAAATGTTGCGTCCCTGGATGCAGATATCGGAAACATTGTTTTCCTATATGATCTAAAAGTTGATCAGTTGCACTTTCTTTTTGTTATCAATTGTCATCTCTGGGGGGATTTCTGCTAGAAAGAACTAAAAAAATGCTCTTTTTAAGAAAAGGCTCAGGCTTCATTGAAATAACGGGCTTGTTCGGTAGGGCTCTTGCTCCTCCTAAAATGGATTCGGCTTCAGCTTCAATGGTGAAGCAGCTTTTTCGATGGAGCTGAAGCAATCTCTAAGCGTTTGGTAAAATGGCACCCCAGTGGTAAATTAGGTTCTATGGACAATTAGTACTAGGGGATGGAAGAGAAGCCGGTGAAGCTACTTTTCACTGTGTTCGGCTGGTGGGCTGGGGGGCTGGTGCCGTGCTGCTGGCTGCTGCTGGTGCCGTGCTGCTGGCTGCTGCCGCTGCTGCTGGGAGCAGCCCCCACCCCACCAGCCGAACACAGGCTTTTTCGGCTCCTTCATTCTAGTGTAAGGTGTTACAAGGCTTCGTAGGGGCTTCTTGTGTGAAGCCATTTTCTTTTCACCCATTTGGTAGGACTTTATTTGTGTATAGGTCTTTTCCTTCCTTGTTATAAGATGCCATACTTAATTATTAATCTCTTTATTAACAAGTTATAATTCTAGGGATGCATATCTAATAATGGACCATTTTTGGGGGTTTTGGTTCACATCCCAGAACGGCAGCAGCCTTACAAAAGATCTGTCTCCAGCTGAATATTATTGTATAAGGCTCTATGTTTCAACCGTAATGACGCATTTGCACTGTAAAGCAGTCGATTTTGGATGCCTCCACCATGAGATCGATTGCAGCATATAAAAAAAATACCAGCACAATTTTCATCAATCAGCCCTGGCATCAAATCGTCACAAAAGTTTGCAACCCCACATTGGAAATTGGATTTGCAAATGCTAATGCTTGTGGCGATAATTATGATTACACGTGCGGCGCGCAAAATTAAAGCCTTAAAATGACCTTGAGCACTCAAGGAGACACAAATCCTCTAGCTGTATTTATTTTATGGTACAATTAGGGACATGCCAAGTGTACAATATTACACATGCACGTCCAGGTGGATCATTGTAGATTTGTAGCATCCTCATCCTAGATTTATAAACACCACCATCATACCCACCATGAAAGCACATATGCCGTAGCTGCATCACTACCGGCACTGATCAATGATATAAGCACTACATAGGACCGTGGCATCGAATGATGTTGACATGCCTTAATATTGGTTTAGTAGACTAAAATTAGTCAAAAAATAATTTCTAAACTGTTTTTTCCAATAAGGAAATTGTTCTTAACCATAAGATTTCCCAGTCTTTAATAGAAATGATACAATAAAGAGTAAATTTTATTAGGAATATTATTAATAAGTAGGAGAGCTTGATTGTAAATCAGCACTATGATCGTCGTTGGACTCACATAAAAACTAAGGTCCTAAATTAACTTAATAAAAATATTACTAACGACACTCCATTTAGGATTGAGGATATTAATATGCATGATTCGTGAAAAGGCTTTACTAGTAATGTTCATGTGTAGTAAATGGGCCTAGTATATATGGTCTCATATGCAGTATTAAGGAAGAATGCACTACCGCACTTACCACTAGTTTTCACACTTTGTAAACCAAATCAGGGGAGTGTCCACTTCTCCACCAATTATGAAATGAACTTGACGAGATTACGAATGCAAAGAAAAAAAATGCATGCTTGATCGAAAGGCCCTAACTATGAAAAATGGGAGGCGATTAACTTATATGAGAGGATCAGCAGCACAGAGGGGGGGGGGGGGGGCATTATCATCGCCAACATTAGCTCATCCCCTTTTGTTTCGGTGGTGTGGACCACTGAATTTGCTGCTTTTTCACTTTGTCAAGTGCATGGAGCACACAAGCCCCTCCTTTTTCCTTCCTCATGCACACACATGATTACTCCCTGTGGTTGTTGATCCCAATGCAAACAAAGCAGTTTTGGCGTCACAGAAGTATTTGCATATAAGCCTTTAGGGGAGAACCTTTTTTCTTGTACATCACAATACAAAAGCACTCGCATGTTATTCGGATCGAAATAGCATCTATTCTTCTTTACAAAGCCAGAAGTTATAATCATTTTGTATTATTGGAAGTTTCCTAGGTAACATACATTGTAACTGGAGTAACTGGAGAACTAGATCTTTACCGGCGCAATGTAAATTGGAGTCATTACGGGATTGTTGTTTACGCAGTACATCAAAGCTGGGACAACACTGGTACATACCGGTAGTCTCTCGAGCAAGACGACGGGTATTTACCGGTTCTAAGTCTAAATTGTTTCTGGCCGGTCTGACCGATATGACTCGTAACTGGTTGGTTTGTTGCCAGCAGGTTCCCATATGAATAATTGAATATGAATGCTTTCCAGCATCCCAGAAGGGCAAACTCGTCCTGAACTTCTTGAAAATCCTTTGACATAATTTTGGGCCATGGATTTTGTTGAGACATAGCCATTATTGTATCATGACCCTGCACCTGGTTTGTCATGCTGCCTGGCGGTGTTATTGGACTAATGTTACAGCTATTGTATCCATGAGTCCATGTGCTGTACAGAACAGAGAGACACCAACACTATATAAGCAAGGATGAAGAAACAGAAAAGGCCACTGAGAAGGAATGTTTCCTTGACCAAGTGAATGGAGTTCCAACGCCAACTCACTAACACAAGCTAAAGAGAGCACAGGCTAAAGCATCCATCTGTGATTGGTGATTCTACTGATCCCCAAACCAACCAATTGCTTTCACCATCTCTCTCTCTCTCTCTCTCTCTCTCTCTCTCTCTCTCTCTCTCTCTCTCTCTCTCTCTCTCTCTCTCTCTCTCTCTCTCTCTCTCCTTTGTACCATGTACCTTTGATGCTGCTAAGCACAGAGCAAACTCGATCTGTCGTCTCTGATCTCCCCACCATTGTCGCCTAGCTGCCATGCCAACAATGGACATGCTCCACGTCTTGCTCCTCCTATCCTCAATCTACGTGTCCTCGTCGTCGGTGTTTACACCGGTGGCGGTGGCGGCCACGGATGCGGAGGCGCTCCTCCGGTTCAAGGCCTCCATCCAGAAAGACCCTGAAGGAGCCCTCTCATCTTGGCAGCAGAGCGGGAGCGGCGGCCCATGCAGCTGGCGCGGCGTGGGCTGTGATGACGAGGGCGACGACGGGAGGGTGACGCGGCTCAACCTCGCCGGCAGCGGCCTTGTGGCCGAGCGCGCGTCGCTCGCCGCGCTGTCCGCGATGGACACGCTCCAGCACCTCAACCTGTCCGGCAACGGCGCGCTCCGCGCCGACGCCGCCGACCTGCTCCGCCTTCCCCACGCGCTGCGGACGCTGGACTTCTCCTACGGCGGCCTCGGCGGCGTCCTCCCGGGGGACCTGCTCGCGGGCTACCCGAACCTCACCGACGTCCGCCTGGCGCGGAACAACCTCACCGGCGTGTTCCCGGAGTCGCTTCTCGCCGGCGCGCCGAGCATCCAGTCGTTCGACGTGTCGGGCAACAACCTGTCCGGCGACATCTCCAGGATGTCCTTCGCCGAGACGCTGACGCTGCTCGACCTGTCCGAGAACCGCTTCGGCGGCGCGATCCCGGCGGCGCTGTCTCGCTGCGCCGGTCTCAGGACGCTCAACCTGTCGTACAACGGCCTCACTGGGTCGATACCGGAACCGGTCGCCGGCATCGCCGGGTTCGAGGTGTTCGACGTCTCGTCGAACCACCTCACCGGCAAGATCCCGGACAGCATCGGCAACGCGTGCGCGTCGCTGGAGATTCTGAAGGTGTCCAGCAACAACATCTCGGGATCGATCCCGGAGTCGCTGTCGTCGTGCCGTGGGCTGCGGCTGCTCGACGCCGCAAACAACAAGCTCACCGGCGCCATACCGGCCGCTGTGCTCGGCAACCTGACCTCGCTCGAGAGCCTTCTGCTCAGCAACAACTTCATCTCGGGCTCTCTCCCCGGCACGATCACTTCCTGCACCAACCTCAGGGTCGCCGACCTCAGCAGCAACAAGATCTCCGGCGCGCTGCCGTCGGAGCTCTGCTCGCCAGGCGCGGCGCTTGAGGAGCTCCGGATGCCGGACAACATGGTCACCGGCACGATCCCGCCGGGGCTGGCCAGCTGCTCGCGCTTGAGGGTGATCGACTTCAGCATCAACTACCTGCGGGGCTCGATCCCGCCGGAGCTCGGCCAGCTCCGCGGCCTCGAGAAGCTGGTGATGTGGTTCAACGGCCTGGAAGGCCGGATCCCGGCGGAGCTGGGGCAATGCCGGGCCCTCCGGACTCTGATCCTCAACAACAACTTCATCGGCGGCGACATCCCCGTCGAGCTGTTCAACTGCACCGGCTTCGAGTGGGTGTCGCTGACGAGCAACAGGATCACCGGCACCATCCGGCCGGAGTTCGGGCGGCTGACTCGGCTCGCCGTGCTGCAGCTCGCGAACAACAGCCTGGAGGGCGTGATCCCCAAGGAGCTCGGCAACTGCAGCAGCCTCATGTGGCTAGATCTGAACAGCAACCGGCTCACCGGCGAGATCCCGCGGCGGCTAGGCCGGCAGCTCGGGTCGACGCCGCTGAGCGGGATCCTGTCCGGCAACACGCTGGCGTTCGTGCGCAACGTGGGGAACTCGTGCAAGGGCGTGGGCGGGCTGCTGGAGTTCGCCGGCATCCGGCCGGAGCGGCTGCTGCAGATACCGACCCTCAAGAGCTGCGACTTCACGCGGCTCTACTCCGGCGCGGCGGTCAGCGGCTGGACAAGGTACCAGACGCTCGAGTATCTGGACCTGTCGTACAACGCGCTCTCCGGCGGCATCCCCGAGGAGTTCGGCGACATGGTGGTGCTCCAGGTGCTGGACCTAGCGCGGAACAACCTCACCGGCGAGATCCCGGCGTCGCTCGGGCGGCTGAGCAACCTCGGCGTGTTCGACGTGTCGCGCAACGCGCTGTCCGGCGGCATCCCGGATTCCTTCTCCAACCTCTCCTTCCTGGTGCAGATTGACGTCTCGGACAACAACCTCAGCGGCGAGATCCCGCAGCGCGGGCAGCTGAGCACGCTGCCGGCGAGCCAGTACGCGGGCAACCCGGGCCTGTGCGGCATGCCGCTGCTGCCGTGCGGGCCGCCGCCGAGGGCGACGTCCTCCGTGCTGGCGGGGCCCGACGACGGCAGCCGTTCCGGCAGCAGGCGGCGTGCCCTGTGGAGTGCGATCCTTGGCGCCCTGGTCGCCGGCGTGGCGGCGTGCGGCCTGGCGGCGGCGTGCGTGGTGGTGGCGCGCGCGCGGCGCAAGGAGGCGCGCGAGGCGCGGATGCTGAGCAGCCTGCAGGACGGGACGCGGACGGCGACCATCTGGAAGCTGGGCAAGGCGGAGAAGGAGGCCCTGAGCATCAACGTGGCCACGTTCCAGCGGCAGCTCCGGCGGCTGACCTTCACGCAGCTGATCGAGGCGACCAACGGGTTCTCCGCCGGCAGCCTGGTGGGCTCCGGCGGGTTCGGCGAGGTGTTCAAGGCGACGCTCCGCGACGGGTCGTGCGTGGCCATCAAGAAGCTCATCCACCTGAGCTACCAGGGCGACCGCGAGTTCACGGCGGAGATGGAGACGCTGGGCAAGATCAAGCACCGCAACCTGGTGCCGCTGCTGGGCTACTGCAAGATCGGCGAGGAGCGGCTGCTGGTGTACGAGTACATGAGCCACGGCAGCCTCGAGGACGCGCTCCACGGCCGCGCCCTCCGCCTGGCGTGGCCGCGCCGGAAGCGGGTGGCGCGCGGCGCCGCCAGGGGCCTCTGCTTCCTCCACCACAACTGCATCCCGCACATCATCCACCGGGACATGAAGTCCAGCAACGTGCTCCTCGACGCCGACATGGAGGCCCGCGTCGCCGACTTCGGCATGGCGCGCCTCATCAGCGCGCTGGACACACACCTCAGCGTGAGCACGCTGGCGGGGACGCCGGGCTACGTGCCGCCCGAGTACTACCAGAGCTTCCGGTGCACCGCCAAGGGCGACGTCTACTCGCTCGGCGTCGTTCTCCTGGAGCTCCTCACGGGGAGGAGGCCCACGGACAAGGAGGACTTCGGGGACACCAACCTCGTCGGCTGGGTCAAGATGAAGGTCAGGGAGGGCGCCGGCAAGGAGGTCGTCGACCCGGAGCTCGTGCTCGCCGCCGCGGACGGCGAGGAGAGGGAGATGGCGAGGTTCCTGGAGCTGGCGCTGCAGTGCGTGGACGACTTCCCGTCCAAGCGCCCCAACATGCTGCAGGTGGTTGCCATGCTCAGGGAGCTCGACGACGCGCAGCCGCCGACTACTGAACCAGCAGCACCGCCCGCTGCTTGCGACACACCAGAGGACGGATGATGGTTACGACGCATGTAGCTGTACGTTCCTGCTTCTTGCCACTGCCACACCAGAGGACGGAGTTGACGAGTGGTACCCATGTGGATGTAGAATGCTCTCTTCTCTGTACATTGCTTTGCTTCTCTGTACTGTATTGATGATGGACTGATTTTTGAGGTGGAGATGACACGTTCTGCACTGCATATCGATGCCATTTTAATTAAATTAAACTGTTGCAGCAAATCTGATGCAGCGATAGGAACAAATCGGAGCACAAGAATGAACAACCAAGGAATTCACCAACTTCAAGGGAACAAACTAGCAAATTCAACAAGGGAGCAGAAGAACAAAGAGGGAAAACAGCAAAACAAGAAGAAAAGAGCTATAATTGTTTACTGTGTAAAGATTATAGAATATCTGGGGCTTCACGAACTTTCGAACACCCATTTTATGGCTCACGTTTCAATTGATTAAAAGGCGGTATACGTGGTTCTAGCAAATGATACGAGAACATGCACGATGATCAGACCGGCCACAAATATCATGACGACAGCACACGTGAAATTGAAGATCGATATCTACCCACGTTGCACACTATATGAATAGCCCAATACTGTTTCTACGGTCGTCCGGACGGAAGTAAATATACGGTGGATGCAGCGATGCGCTTCGGCAAGCACCTGGTTTTATTTCTCTTACCAGCTTCCGCGCGTCCCCAAGTCACACACCCACGCGTCCCCAGCCCACGCACCTTGGCGGCCAGTTTTTTTTGAAATATTTTTCAGCCACATAACCTTTTTTTAATCCCTTCTTTTGTTTAATACATATATTGTCAGATAAAGTTTTTCTAGCTGGATATTTGTGTCCATATAAGTTTACTAGATATTATTTTTTTTCTGCTCCTTTTTCATTTTGTTTTTTCTCTCTTAAAAAGTTTTCTTTTAAAAAATTTCAATAAGTTCACGCAGAAATATTTTTTTGCATGTCATTTCTTTCGATGCCAATAACTTTTTTAAGACCTCTATGAAGTTAAATAAAATTTTACGCTATGAAATTTTATCCATGTACAATTTTTTTATTCAGCGAAGCAGGAATCTAAAAGTTTTGTATATGTACTAATTTTTTCTTACTAAAATTTTGTTCATGTACAATTTTCTTTTCTTTTACGCGCACACTTTGAAACTAAACTTTATTTTCACACACCCCACCAAAAATTTACAACCATTGTTCCCACCACAGAAAAATATTTGATGACTCAAAGAAAAACATTAATGACGGAGAGTCAGTGGGGTGGCGGGGGGCTGCTGCTGGTGGAGCGGTGGAATTTGTTTGTGCTCGCGCATTCTGCTAGTGACTGTTTGGAATTAAGGGGCGACCGTTAACTAGAATTGCCCTATGAATAGTGCCCACGCAAAATATGTATGTTTTCATTCTTCTCACTAACTGATCTAAAAAAAATACGTGCAGGTTCTGATAAAATCACCACATGTATGTGTGTGTGTATATATATATTACCATCAGAGGAAAGGATTCAGAGTTTCAGACCAGCACTGGTTTGTGCTGATACATTTTGGCCTGGGGCTTTTGATCAGTTGAAACAAAATTTAACCAAGGCCAAGAACCCTAGGTATGGATTATTTGTTAATTCTGTTCTTATATCGATCTGTTCTCTCTAACAGTTCTGCCAGAATCAACAATATGTGCACCTGAAATTCAGAAATAAGTTCTGCCATTCTGCAATACCCTAAAGAAACCTAGCGAAATTTCATAACAAATATTATGTGTTTTTTTCTTGCTGAAACCAGATTAGTGATAGTAATATTTGTTATGGGCAGTAGAGTTGGTCAGAACGCATTTTAGGCACAAGCCTAGTTGAGCCAGAATGAAGATCCACTCAATGTCAGCTCGCTTTCGCTTGCTGTCTGACATTGAAGCTTCAGAGCAGTAGTTGAATTGGTATTGAGAGTGCGATTTTTATTTGTTGCCTGTAGCAACGCGGGGATATGATCCGAAGCAATCTTAGCCAGGGGCAGAACTAAGGTATTTGGGTAATATCTTGTCCAATTAATAGAGGTGAAAAACCAATCTAATTGTTCCAAAAGAGGGTCTTGTTGTATGTTGCTCCAGGTAAAGGATCTTCCTTTGAGAGGGAGTTCGACCAAACCCAGCTGCCCAATCACATCAATGAAAAGGAGAGTATCTTGTATAATTCCCCTGAGATTTGTTCCTGTCTTCTAATGATCTATAGAAATTAAACTCTCCCAAAAAAAATCAGTTATCATGATCCTAAATTTCTTATTCTTTCATCCAATTGACAAATTCAGCTCGAAGGGACTCGCCATAGACAGTGCTTAGTTTCCAAGAATCCAGATTGTGAGCAGAAGTGAACTGAATGGTGAGAGCATATTGTTTTCGTTCTAGGACTACACCCGTGAACGAGAACTATTCCATAGAACTATTCCATAGAACTAAATTACCCCCAGAGGCTCCAATAGAAGGGATGAAATCAAAATTATCGAATCTGCGGGGAGCAAACTTCCTGATGAAAGGGGTGTCGAAAGAATCTCTCTTTGCTTCTTGGATGCAAATAATCCAACAAGAGTTTTCTTCTATTTTATTTTTAATGGCATCCCACTTATCAAAGTATATGAACTCACAGAACAAATAGTTATACACATTGAACAAATTATACAAAACTTATAGAACAAAACAATTACTCATATCGAACAAAGTACATGAACTCACGGAACAAAATATATATACCTGGAAACAGACTATACAAACTTGCAAAATTGGTACACAATGAATTGGAGGCAGAATTTTCTCGTGCGATTAAAGAATAGTTAATTTTAGATCCTGGGAACAAATAGTTGTTTTTACAAAAAAATTAAACATACCAAACAAATAATAATATACAACAAATAAAATATTAAACATCATGAACATATAAGTTAACATGGCTGAACAATTCAATCTACAAAGTGAACAAATAAGAGCAAATTAGTGACATGTAGACAAATAATTTTACATGAAGAGCACATAGATCTACATCGACAAAAATATTCTTATAAGCATACATATATATATATTATATATGTTAGTATATAAAGTTTAATTATAAAAGAACTACACGACAAGTACATTCTTTACATAAATTCTAAAACATAGTTAAAAAGTTGATTAAACAAAAAATGCTAAAGTTTAAGGAAAAGAAAATAAAAATTTAGTCTAAAATTTAAGGAAAAAGAAAATAAAAAATGAATCAAAACGGAAAGAAAAAATAAAAAGGAAAAACCTCCAGTTAGTCCATGAAAGCGTGTGCGTGGTTGGCCGGTTCGTGGCTGGATTGATGCTTCTGTTTGTTTGCTTGTTTCTCACACAGATCAAGGGCCTGCACTTTCATGACCCGCTCAAACGCATGGCCACAGGAAGGCTCGTGTAACAGTGTAAGTAGGCCATTATGTGCAATGGGCTGAAATTTTAGAATATTGATCTCAATTCGTGCGGTTTTTTTTATTTTTATATTTTTTATTTTCATTTTTTACAAAAATATATTTTCGATTTGGAAATTTACAGGAATATACCCTGGCCGCCCCTCTGCCGGGCGGCCGGGACCTGGGCGCCCGGCAGGGGCATTTCTGAAAAAAATTTCGCGGAGAAAATTACGAGCAGGTCCCTGGGGCCGGTCGCCTGGCAGCGGGGCGACCGGCTCTCCCACCCTTATATAAGGGTTGGCTGGTCCCCCACCCCTCATTTGCATCACTAAAATTCCAGAAACCAAGAAAAAAGAGGGAGGGAGGGAGAGAGGCGAAGCCCTGCCGGATTTTCGAGCCGGCGACTGCAGGTAACCAAAATTCTTCTACGCTTTACAAATAGATTATGTTGTAATTATTTTTGTTGAAATAGTAGATTAGCAATCAATTTAATATCATGATTGTGTGTCCAGATATGTCGAGCAAGCTTCGTTTTCAAGTTCATTATGGTGACTACTATATTTCTCATGATGCGTATGGAGTAGATCTATCAGCTTTTGAACGAAGAGAGTGTGGAATAGATAAACCCTTAGAGAGGAGTTTTGGTTCAATGTGAATCCAAAGACTCATTTCCTAACCGTTCAGACTGTGAGGAATTGGGGAACTGAAGGGGATTTCTGGGAGTTGATGCTTATAGCAAACACCAAAGAATGACGGACTTACATGCAAGCAGCTCTTGACCGCGGGTGGCCTCTTGCAATGCTAATTCAGATTCACCAGAAGGGAGCCCATTTCGGTGAAGGGTCAACAAGTACATCATCTCATATGAACCAAGCAGTGGAACAAGAAAATGAAGATCAGAACATGCATGTCACAGAACTTGAGCCGCAAGGTATAGCTGATCAGGTAGGAGAAAAAGAAAATTAGAACGTGCATGTCATTCAACCTGAGCTGCAAGGTTTAGCTGATGAGGGGGAGCGGATACCTGAAATAGTGGAAGCTGTACAGAATGAAGACCAAGAGGCTCGAATGATGGAAGAATGTGGGGACTCATCAGACGATGAGGACTACCCGTTGCTAGGTGAATGGCGAGACAAGGGTTTTGGAAATCCAGTGATACAGGATATTAGGAGTAATGAGTACGAATACAGAGAGAATGAGGTTGTGCAGCGGGCAAAGTATCCTAGCATTGAAGCTGTGAAAGATGCTGTGAAACTTTGGGCTATATCGTTGATGAAGGAATTCAGAGTTGTGAAGTCTAGCAGCAAAGATTATGAGGTGAAGTGTGTCAATGGCGATTGTACATAGCGAGTACATGCCTACAAGGGCAAGTACAAGCCACACTAGGAGTGTTCAATTGTTACACCATATATATGTAGATTAACTGCTGTTGCACAAACTCACCATAACATCACATCCACTTTCGTGGCCAAGAAGATGTATTGGGTGATTCTGGACAAAATTGATTATGAGCCAAAATTGATAATTAGGGACATCGACGACCGTTTTCAATACAAAATCAGCTATGCAAAGGCTTGGCGGGCAAAACAAAAGGTGTTTGAGATGAGATTCGGCACATATGAGGCATCATATGATAACCTGCCTCACATGCTGTCAGCAATTATGCAGAGAAATCCTGTAAGCGTGACTGATACCTACATTGTACTGACTTTATATGGGGGACCTGGGTTTTTGCTTTGTACTTTCTTCTGTCGTGGTGCATGTGTGAGGGCATTTATGTATTGTCTTCCTGTTCTATGTATTGACGGCACATTCTTGACAGGAAGATATAAGGGGACAATACTGACAGCGATTGGAGTTGATTGCAACAAGCAGGTGGTTCCCATTGCCTTTGCTTTTGTTAAGAATGAGAACACAGAGAGCTGGTACCGGTTCTTTGATCGTGTGAAGATTCACGTTGTTGCTGGAAGGCCTGATGTTTGCCTCATCAGTGACAGACATGCAGGTCTTCTAGCAGCAATAAGGCAACTACATGAAAGAAGTCGAGGACAACCTCCTCTATGGCCAGATGTTGTGAGTAGGTGGTGCATAAGGCATATGAGTGCAAACTTTTATGAGCGCTTCAAGAATAAGGAACTTATGAATTTGTTCAAGAGGTTGTGCACTCAGAATCAGCAGCGGAAGTTTGATGCATTATGGCAGGTGCTAGATAACATGTGCGCCGAGCTGCTAAAGGAATAGGCCTCAACCTCCAGCCGGAGACGTTCTGGCGGCGGACCTTTCACACAGTGGATTAAGGATGCACCTAATGAGAAGTGGTCAATTCTATACGACACTGGTGGTCGTCGATATGGGATCGAGACAACCAACAACGCAGAGTGTTACAATATGGTAATGTGTCATGTTCGTGGATTTACTCTTGTTGGCATAGTTGAGTTCATCATGTACGGATGCACAAGGTACTTCAGAGAGCGGTACCAGGCAGCTGCTGTCTTACTTAATGATCCAGGAGTGATTTTTTGTAATAGGGTCACTAACTACATGAAAAAAAGATTGAAAAGGCTCAATATCACAGAGTGGTCTCCATGGGCACAAAGGATCAAATGTTTGAGGTTTCATGCAAGGACAGGACAGGGCAGGGTGTCCGCAAACAAAGGGTCGTTCAGGATTGCTTGATAACGCCGGAAGACAACGTTTTTTGCAGATGCAAGAGGCCAGAGCTTTTTCACTTACCATGCTCCCATGTCATTGCGGCATGTTCAGAATCTGGGTTGGATCCTGGGGTTTTTGTTTCAGAATATTACAGAAAAGAAACAGTTATGCACACTTGGGGTCATGAGATATATGGCATATGCAGTCTGGGATCATTCACTACACCAAATATCTCTCCAATATACATTCCCAATCCAGATGCTAGGAGAGGGCTAGGTCGATGGCAGACACTTCGTATCCGTAACGGAATGGATGAGTCTGAGGCAGGAAAGAAGAAAAAAACGATGCAACCTGTGTGGAGCAGATGGTCACACTTACAAGAAGTGCCCTAAAATGCAAGAAGATAATACTGGTGCTGAGGTTGGACCTTCTGGAAATCCCACCGATGGATTGCCTCCGTATTTTGGAGCCCGTCGCGTCTAGATTTCGTTATGTGTGCATTTGTATTTGAACCAGATGTATGGATATGTATTCCGACCTGTATGTGATAATTACATTTCGTTATATATGGATATGTATTTGTACCAGATTGTAGCATATAATATTACGAAGGTATTTGTGTAGTAAGATTTCTTGGTTTGTTGTGTTTGTATTTGAACCACATGCTGAATCGTTGTGTTTGTTGTGTTTTTTTAAATTACCTAAGGCATGTTAGTTTAGTTCAGAATCTGTTTACCGTAGTTGCAACGGGTTCTGCCATGCCACTGCATGTCTGATGTGTGTTTCATTAACGTTGTATTATGATGTAATTCATATGGTTTACATTGTGTAATGCAGTTTTTAGTTCTTAATTCTTGCCGTTATATTTGATGTGTGGTTCACAGTATTCTAGTCTTCTGAAAAGGTCCGAAAATATTAAAGGCAAGTTCGAAGATTCACTAGATTGCTTGTGCGTGCGTGGCACCTCGGCGCCATGATCTGTGGCGCCAAGACGTGTTATCTCGGCGCCACATATTACGGCGCCGACCCCCAGGGTCTATTTCTGCAAAAAGTTACAAAAAGAGCACATATGTGAAATTCTTTCGCGAAAAGAGCTAAATTTCAAAAATTACGACTGGTCACCCCGCAGTCGGGCGGCCAGGGCCGGCCGCCCCGCTGCCGGGCGACCGGCCCCCAGGGACCTGCGCATAATTTTCTCCGCGAATTTTTTTTTTCAGAAATGCCCCTACCGCCCCGCTGCCGGGCGGCCAGGTTCCGGCCGCCCGGCAGCGGGGCGGCCGGATATATTGCTGTAAATTTCCAAATCGAAAATATATTTTCGTAAAAAACGAAAATAAAAAATATAAAAATAAAAAACCGCCTCAATTCGTGAGCTCCGAGAAATCCCATGGGCTCTGGGCGCTTCAAGGTCAGAAGCCCAATTCCGTCAGCCACGCCCAAGAAGGGCCGTGCACTCGCGCTCAACCTAAAAGAAACTAGATATCTTCCTTTATATTACAAAAAGAATGCTGAACCTGAACTAGTGTAAATTGACAGCCATAAGTCATTTACGCAATGCGATCAGCAACGTTGTCAACAAGTCATCACATATGCATTGTTCCCTAGTCTAGCACAATGCTATGATGATGTCGCACTTTTAACAGGAGTAACCAATTTTGCGTGGACTTAATTATTGTACTTCTTACTGATTTTCAGTATTGTTTGGTTGTCTAGCAGATTTCTTAACTTGGGATTGTGGTATTTCTACTTTTACCAGCTTTCGTACTGCTGCAGGGACGACTGTCTGTCGTCTTTACCTTGTCCTGTGTTCTCATCGTCATGTATATACATGCGAGAACGTGATTAGGATCAGGGTTTATGCGTCTGCTGGCTGCGCCGGCCGCCGCCTGGTCACGGCTCGCGACAGCACCGCCGACCCACCGCGTGCGCCATGGCCATGGGCCCATGGCCCCTGCCACGGCTTCCTCCCTCTGTGCTTAAGGCTATCCGCACTCATGGTTCTCTAATTTTATTCTCTAAAAAAAAATTTGTCCTAGCCATCCAAATTCTCTACTCTATACCAGTTTCTCCTGCACTCATCATCCTCTATATCTCATACTCTATTCTATATCAATTACAATGTCGCGGGTCTGCCCGTCAGATTTGCTTTTATTCATTCCACACATCTCTCTCTTCGGATCCCCACCCCCCTCTCTCCCTCCCTCCCTACGCTTGCCCTAAGCCCTCTGTCGCCGCTGCATCCTCCGGCCTCCACCCCTGCCTTTTCTGTCGTCGCCTCCTCCACCTCCGTCACTGCCTCACCACGCCACCTCGGAGCCTCCGTGCTCCCTCCATCGCCTCCTCGCTGCACCTCCTCACGGTCTCCATGCTCACCGTCCCCGCCAGCGATGGGGTCCTGCGCGGCGGCGGGACGGCATGGGCAGCCGCGGAGGAACAAGGGCCCCTTACGGCAGGCATTGAGGAGAGGTAGAGGAGCACCCCCCCACCCCCATGGCAGGCCTCGTGAGGGTGGCGGCAGATGGGCGCGATGGCGGCGGCGGACCCGTGCCTCAATTTGGAGATTTCGGGCGGCAGCGCCATGCCCAGCCAAGGAGCTTCCGGGCCTCGATTTGGAGCTTCCGCGCCTCCTCTTCTGCTCCAACTCCCATTCTTTTCTACTTCACCGGCGCAAGCAGAAGGCGCGAGGTGCAGAGGAGGCGGAGGTGGATGGGCGCGAGGGGCGGGGTGGTCTGCACGGGCCCCACGCCACGTCAGCTGGCAGTGGGCTCCGGTACCTCCTCTCGCAGTAGCGGAACGGGAGGTTCCCGGTGCAACTCTTTTTACTCTATCTTGGTATTGGAGGCAGGGTTAACCTTACCGACCGGTCCGGCCAAACCGGCGTGGTCCGGTACCGGTATACCGGTCCGGTTTAGCCGAAAACCGATCGGTATCGGTGAAATTCAAATTTGAATTCAAATTTCGCAGTTCAACCGGTTCGTACCGGTATACCGGTCGGTTTGACCGGTTTACCGGCCGGTTTGACTGGTAACCGGTCAAATTCAATTTTTTTTCTTTTTTTGTTTAAATTCAAATGCCCGCAAAGTATACTAAATGAATGTTTGTATAACATGTTTTAGTCTAAATGAACCCTCCAATCCTTTTTTTACTACTTTTACATTGTATTTGTATACTTTTGTATGCACGTTTTTTTGTTTAACTTCAAATCCCCGCAAACTATACTAAATGAATGAATTTGAGAAAATTTGACACCATTAGATTCGTCGCACCTTGAAGTATTTTTAGAATTTTTTTGAGAATTTTTCATTTTTTTGAATTTAAATTTGAATTTTGAATTTGGGCCGATTTGGTACCGGTCCAAACCGGAACTGGGCCGGACCAGTTTGACCGGTAACCGATCAAACCAGACCGGTTCCCACCGGTTTGGTGAACCCTGACTGGAGGATGGGATACAGGCCCCACTACAGGTAGCCTACTTAATCCATGATTTGCAACAGTGATGCTACAGTAACCATCCGTTAATTAGATTAATCATGGATTAATTAGCATCATTAGATTCGTCTCGTGATTTACAACCCATCTGTGCAAAAAGTTTTGTAAATAGACTTCATTTAGTGCTTCAAATTGAGAAGATTCGAAACGCAAAATTTTTTTGCATTTACAGCCTACCGAACTAAACACGGCCTAAATGAATGGCTCATCTGACCGACAACAATTCCTAGGAGAGAAGGGAGGTCCTTCCAGTTGCAGTATAGCTTTTTGACAAAATAAAGATTGTTTTACCCAGCTGGCCTAGATTTCCACTTAGGGCACGTACAATAGTGCAGACAGCTGCTGTCTGTAAATACATAGAACACCAGACACAGACAGCTAAATAGACAATTTATACAGGAGTTCGTCTATTAGTCCATCTACAAGCTATTTAATTCATACATAAACACATAAATCATAGTGATCAAGTATAAAAGTGATCTTTGTATACCACTTTGTTGCATTGTGTATAGCTAGTTTTTCTTGTCGTGCTGCACCTGTGAATATCCATTTTTTTTTTGGATTTCTCCTTTGGATTGTAGAGAGAATAGATGTGGCAGAGGAAGCTCGCTAGAACTAGCTAAATAGTTCCGTCAACAAAACTGGCTACCTAGCACGAATGAAAGCCTTTTTGCCGGTCGCCATTTGCTTCTCCCTGCATATAAGTGTAATTCAAGCTCCTAGTCTTTCTTGAACGCATGCTCCCTGTATCCTGGATAACCATGAGCAGCTACATGATCTTGGCAAAGATCTCGTCGAGGGCGGAGACGATGTTGCCGTAGTACAGCTCCTGCACCTGCAGCTCATCCTTGTCTCTGGTCGCGTAGTCTCGAGCTGCACGCAACAGCAGAACAAGCTAAGATGAACAAACACACGCCGGAGTAGAGCCTGCAAAGCTAAGCGCAGAGGGGCTTTCAGTTTCAGTCCGAAGGGGGAGGAGGACGACGACGGGCATATGCTGGCCGGGAGCAGAGCAGAGCCGAGACTCACACGCAATTCTCTGGAGCCGTCGACTAGTGCGAGCTGCTGCGACAACGATCGCGCTGCCGTCTCCGTCATCTAGGAGCACGAGCCGCAGCCGTTGTCTGACGAGACGACGACATCACCCGTCCTCTCGTTAAACCGGATCCATATTCGTGAAAAACCAGTTATAGACGGCACAATTAAGGCCGTTGTACATGCCCTTATTGCACCAACTCTCCACAAGTATCATGACGACAGCGCACACGTGAAATTGAAGATCGATAGCTACGTTGCACACTGTATCAATAGTTCTCAGTATATAATTTCATTTTCGTGCAGGTTCTGATAAAATCACCACTTGTTGCAAATATGTATATTACCACTAGTGGAAAGGATTCAGAGTTTCAGACCAGCACTGGTTTGTGCTGATGCATTTTGGCCAAGAACCCCAGTTATGGATTATTTATTAGTTCTGTCCTTATATCGATCTGTTCTCTCTACCAGTTTTGTCACAAGCAACAATGTGTGCACTTGAAATTCAGAAATAAATTCTGGCATTCTGCAATACCCTGAAGAAACCTAGCGAAATTTCATCACAAATATTATGTGTGTTTTCTTTTCTTTCTGAAATCAGATTTTTTTTGAACGAACGGCCACAGACTACGCCATTTCTATTAATATAGAAGAAGGTTACAAGTAAAAGATCCCGGCGGACCATTTACAGGAGAAAAAACAAAGCATGTACGAGAAAACAAGAAAGCAAAAAAGTACACAAAATCGAATAAGAACCTACGCACCCTCCAGCAGCGCAGAGAGATGCTTAGCTCCCGCAAAACCCCAAGTTCTGGCCTCTTTCTTGATCTTGAACAGCAAAATATGTACAGGCCACTCCGCACGCTTGAAGGTTCTCGCGTTGCGCTCAAGCCATAACTCCCAATTCACAAGAAGAAGGAGCGAGCGAAATCCGCAACCCGGAACCCCCTCCAAGGTTCCCATGCTAAGCCACCAGTCTCTCACAGTGGCTGTAACCCACCTTGAGGGGTCGGCTTGGGGGATGGAGGCCCAAACAGCAACTAGGCCCCAAAGACGCTTGGAGTAGCGACAAGCAACAAGGATATGATGCGATGATTCCGGTCGGCTTCTGCACAGAGGGCATACCTCATTTCACGGCAGATTTCGCGCAGCAAGCCTGTCCGCAGCCACACTCTATTTCTAATAATCAGCCAAGCGAAGAACTTGCATTTTGTCGGAGCCCAAGGCTTCCAAATAAGTCAGCGGAGGTCGGGACGTCTCTGTTCATTGCCGAAGCGGGGGTGGTCGTTGTTGTATGTCTTCTTGCCGGTACGGGACTCACGAATGTCCCGGCGCCCCTCTCGCACCGCCAGGTTGGTCTGTCCCGAGGACCCAGCATGTGGCGACCGGTCCCCGCGCCGCTCGCGGGCCGGCGGCGGGACGTTGAAGGGTGGAAACGCCGGCTTGGACGCCTCCGCCCCATCAATGGTGCCCATGTGCCAGGAGAGACGTCGCCGCTCCGGCTCTGGCACGGCCACCTGGACACCGGTGCCCAACAGCCCGAACGGGTCGACGGATGTCCCTGTGTAGTCGTAGATCCACTCAAGGTGGATGAGGACGCAGAACTTGAAGCCCCGTTGCCAACGCTCCGGCGGCGTCATGGAGATCGACACACTAGTACGAGAGGTGAACACAAGCCACAGGCGCTTGGGGATCTTACTTGGATTTGCCGTCCAGGCCCAAAGATCGATTGTCCTCGTGTCGTCGGGGTGGAGAAGATTTGTGTCGATGCACTCGAGTGAGCTATTGATTCCCACGATCCTCTCGATCAGCTCTGGATTCCACGCGTGAACAGGAACCCCCTCTAGACACAAGCGAACACGGAAGAACAGAGCAGCCCCCAGCGCTGCATGCAGACTGTGCCATGGCCGGACGTTGATAATGATGCCGTGGTGCTTGAGGCGGGCCATCGAGGCTGCCTCCTCTGCATGCTCCTTCTTGTTGAATTTGATCAGAAACGGCTCCGGCTGGTGCCTGGAGACCGTGACGTCCCCACGACGCAAGCAAAGCTCGTCCAGCACAACAGCCTCGATCTCCTTGGGCCCCGTGGTCGGCGGCGCGCTAATGGCCGTCACCACAAGCGCCATGCCCCCCCACTCCTGGACCTCTTGCTCGAGGTCGAGGGAGGTGGGCACGAGGTACGTGGCCTCGTCCGGCCTGGTGGAGGGGTCGCCGATCCTCGCCATCTTGCTGGTGTGCGTACGCCTTGGCGGTGGAGGTAGCGTGGTGTGGCCATTGCGCGGTGGCGATAGCGCGTGGCGGCCGGTCGTTGGTGACACCCGGCGCCGAGTCGGCGACGAGCCGCGACGCCGCGCCGGCACAGCTTGTCGGACACGAGGGCGCGAGCGAGACGGAAGTGGGTGAGGGCGAGCGTCCTGTCGGCCCCTGGGGCGAGGGGGTGGGCGGCGCTCCCTGCAATGGGCCTCCCTGTGCCCGGACCCGCGGCAGGAGAAGCACCTGATTGGGTCACGGCATGCACTCGCTCTATGGGATGTTGAGAGGCAAACGAAGCAGCGGCCGGCAGTCTTCCACTTGAATGAGTCCAAGGCGAGTGAAGTGGATGGAGCACGGTGGCCGGCAGCATGTCGACGCGGCGCCGGATGGGGGCTTGCGTTCTCCTTCCTCCTCCACCAGTACCTCGGGCGTACCTTGCCCCAGCCAGGGTCCGGCGAGTGATTGACGCGTCGCGCTGCAGCAGGAGCTACCCAGGCTGGACCTCCACTCCGCGGCTCCCGCCGAGCAGCATGGCGAGAGGGGGAGTAACTCCGCCCCTCAGTAAAAGGAGGCCGGCCTGGTTGGTGGTTCCGCTGCTCCCCCTTGAAGTCGACGAAGCGACGGCTCCTCACCGCATCCGCGTAGGATAAGGATGAATCAGGCATGAAATCCACCGGATCTTGGAGGGGCGGCCAGATCTGGGAGGTGGTGGTGGGGTGTGGGTGGAATGGCCAGAGAAAGGGGATGGGGTGCTGTGACGAGGCGGTGAAGCTGGTGGTGCATTGCGGCGGAGTAGCCGGGTCGGCGCAAGCTGGGGCTGCGGCGCCGGCTGGTGATGGTGTGGCGGCGGCGGCGGGGGAGGGGGCGGCGGCGGCGGAGGGCGGGGCATGGTTTGTGACATCTTCTGTTGTCCTTTGCGGATGATTGTGTTACTGCTATGCTTGAAATCAGATTAGTGATAGTAGTATTTGCTATGGGCATGCAGTTGAGTTGGCCAGACCGCATTTCAGGCACAAGCCTAGTTGAGCCAGAATGAAGATCCACGCAATGTCACGGCTTACGCTTGCTCTCTGACATTGAAGCTTCAGTGCAGTAGTTGAATCGGTCAACTACTGTCACGGCTTACGCTTGCTCTCTGACAAGTATAGAGCCGTCCAAACAGAATCCCTTGAGGATACGGGATTGAAAACACAACGCTGCTGCCAAAAGATCAGACTGGAAAACCAATGCAACCACATAATTTAAATGTATAAATAAATACCACACGTAGTGCGTTCAAAGCAAGACGAGCCACCCAAATTCGTATCAGCGCGCACGGAACGGAGCTCCATCACCAATTCACCACCATACCCGCCATGGCGGCCGGTGATTCCAGCAGACGAGGGACGGCAACCGCGGCCGTCACGGTGCCAGCGGTGGCGCTGAGCTCCGGGAAGCCGATGCCGCGGGTGGGCTTCGGCACGGCGACGGCGACGCTCGGCCAGGCCGAGGGCCACGCCGTCGTGACGGAGGCCGTCCTCCGCGCCATCGACGCCGGATACCGCCACTTCGACACCGCCGCGGTGTACAACACGGAGGCCGCGCTCGGGGACGCCATCGCCGAGGCCATCCGCGCGGGGACCATCGCCTCCCGCGACGAGGTCTACGTCACCTCCAAGCTCTGGATCGCCGACGCGCACCCCGGCCGCGTCCTTCCGGCGCTCCAGAAGACACTAGAGTGAGTACACACATGGCCAGGCAAGCTTGCTAGCAGTGACTGACCGTGCACTAATTTCTTCCTGTCAGGAATCTGCGGATGGAGTACGTGGACCTGTACCTGATTCACCACCCGGTGAGCCTGCGCCCGCCGGAGGGTGATGAAGCAGCCTCGGCGGCGTTGGTGGTGAAGAAGAACCTGGTGGCGATGGACATGAAGGGGGTGTGGGAGGAGATGGAGGAGTGCCACCGGCGAGGGCTGGCCAGGGCCATCGGCGTCAGCAACTTCGCCTGCAAGAAGCTCGAGCACCTGCTCTCCTTCGCGAGGATCCCTCCGGCAGCTAACCAGGTGGAGGTCCACCCGTACTGCCGCCAGAACAAGCTGAGGGAGTTGTGCAGGGAGAAGGGGATCCAGCTCTGCGCCTTCTCCCCCCTGGGCGCCAACGGCACGCCATGGGCCAACACTTCCGTCATGGACAGCCCTGTCCTCAAGCAGATCGCCCAGGACAGGGGCAAAACCGTCGCCCAGGTAATTTCGTTTTTCGCTGTAAAGTCTACTGGATTTACACATTGATGAACAAATCGATTTCATTACTTTTGCAGTATCAGGAAGTTAAAAGCTCCCTGCTTGGCTATATATTGTTTACTAACTTTGTCAGCAATCGATCGAGATGCAGGTGTGCATTAGGTGGGTGTACGAGCAGGGAGACTGCGTGATCACCAAGAGCTTCAACGAGAGTAGGATGCGAGAGAACCTCGACATCTTCGGCTGGGAGCTCACCGACGCCGACCACCGGAAGATCAGTGAACTCCCGGAATCCAGGGGAAACTACAATTTCTTGGTGCATGAATCCGGGCCGTACAAAACAGTGGAGGAGTTGTGGGACGGCGAGATCACTGCCGGCCACTGCATCCCAACGGCGCTTGTTTCGTCTGATTGATTAACTAGTACAGATGCACCCGCCACAGGCACGTGTTTAAAAAACAAAATTATTCAAAAATAATTGGATTATATCAAATGAATTACTAAAATTATCATAAATAAATTTGGTTGCGAAAGAGCATGTGGTCTAGTGGTTACAAAAGCCTCGGTAGTACTTGAGGTTCTGGTTTCGACTCCCCATGAAAATAAATATTAATATTTTGTGATTTAATGGCATTATACATTCAGTGGCGCAAATCCAGTTCTGCAAGCGAGCGCCAGCGAGCCTGCTAGCGGTCGATTTTTCCGACCGCGTGGCCCGTGCTCCCGGAGCGTGGGTTCCACCAACAGAGTGTATTTTCCATTTCCTTTCTTCACGGGTTCACGTGAACAAGCACATCAATCCAGTATCAACTTTCTCGGAGTCTCGGTGGGAGTGGGCCAGTAGCTTCGGTGCGGCAACAACAAGTTTCTTTTTCTTGTAACCTTTTTTACCATAATCTTTTATCCAAATAATTTATGCTTAACTTATGAACCTAATTTTTTGTTTTAACATTTTTCTTCATAATATTTTATCCAAATATTTTATGCTTAACTTATGTACCTAAAATTTGTTATGGACTTATCGTACAACTTATACACATTTTTTTCGTCACACATTTTATGCACAAATGTTTGCTCTTTTATGCACAACTTGTAAAATAAATTTGGAACAAAAATTATGGTTTTTATAGATATATCACAAAAAAATCATATATAACTTTTTGTTGTATATCTTTTTTAAATAATTTTTGTTCTTATAGTTTTTATATTGAATGATAAAAAAATGAGTGTCCACATATGGGATAGTAGTGCGTTGCAGGCCTGCAGCCTTATAAGCCCGGGGTCTAGACACGCTGCTGCGCCAAGGGCGGGTGTGCGGAGGGCCGGAGGGGTGGGGTTCCCGGTTTAATTAGATTAGTTGTCTAATCTTAAAGGAAAACGACAAAAGAGGAAACGTAGGGCAGTGAAACAGTGGGAAGGTTGTCTGATCGATTGCCAGGAGGCGTCTTGGCGCGCGCGCGGATTAGAAATTCCCATTCAGTGGTAGGGGACGTTAAGTTCCCATCGACAGCAAGCCACATGTGATTTTTTCAATCTCGAGGATTTGCCGGCTCAGTCTTCGAAGATGCTCATAGGGGTAGAGTTTGCGTACGTATGTTCATAGGGGTGTGAGTGTGCGTGCGTTGTAAGTGTCGGAGTTGTACTGTGTGATCTCAAAAAAATAAATAAATTTGGTTGAAATATTCCTTACATTATAAACATGGCGCTCCTTCTTAGGGAATTCATTTTCATAACTTGTTTATATAAGTTTTGAATGTAAATATTCAGTTTCTTGAGCGTCTTGTTCTGGGATCTTGTGGTGCCTTCGGCTTCACCCTTCGGCTCCACCCTCTGTTCTCTGACCCCTAGGAGCTTCGTTTTAGATGCTCAAAGACAACACAAGCAATTACTTTCTTCAGTGTTTAGAAGTTATTTAGAAAAGCACCACTACAGAAAGTAATGCATAAGCATCAAAAGAAACCATTGTCCCGTATGAAAAGTTGATATCAAACTCTTACAGACAATAAAAGGCTGCAGTTTAGGTAATAAATATACTGAAAGTACAAATTAGAAAAATTTATATCGACAACAATGATACCTGTGACAGCGCGTGTCAATAAGCGCGGTCTGATTTTTCTTCATGCTTGTTGCTGATCACCAAGAACCTAGTAAATGCAAGTGAACAAAACTATCAGTAGAGAAATCAGCTAAACCAAGGACAATAATCTTCTTGGTTGATCTGGTTATATTCATGTTTCTCAGATATATCATCCTTTAATTAGCAAAGCTGGTCTTAACCACCATTATCTCAAATGCTTCGCTGTCAGCTTTTTCTCAAGCTTGTGGCCAAGAAAGTTTCAAAACACTCTGTTAAGCAAGTTTTAAGACTTGGTCTATTTATATCCTCTTAGAAGCAATGAACAAAAACTAATCAGTTATATTGACACAGTACATCCATTGAGCAAACAATGTACAAATATTCAAGTGGTGAAATTTGTAGAAGGGAATGCTTGAAATGGACACGATTATGAACTGGATATAAAAAACCATAAACCTGGACTTACCCCTGTCAGTCCAATCATAATAATCTCTAGATGAGGGAAACAAACAGCTAGGATGCATGATTTAGGATGAATCCATTCCAGCGATTTGCTCAACTACATTTGAGTTCAACAAACAGCTAGGATACATTTGAATAATCTCTAGATGTCGCAGGTGAAGGATCGGATCGGGGATGCAGACTGTAGCAGAAGAGGTATATCACAAGATGAAATGATACTCAAATTACAGCTCTGAAAGTTCAGTAAAATTGACAAACCGTCAACCTGCACAAAGTTCTCACAAGTCACAACCCATAATTGGTGTTAAAACCATCCAACTGGGATATCTATTCTATTCCTGACACCTAGAATTCACAGTAATCTACATATAGCATTCAGGCAAGTAGGCAACATTTGGATCACCGAGGGCAATAAAATAATAAGTGATTAAGAAAAAATGAAAAGGCACATTCAAACATACAACAATAGCAGAAACCAACAGATGCTGCCGTACAAATGGTCAAAGAAGCATCTCATTTTAGTTGGTGATCGTACATTCATACCTTTCATCTCCTCGGACCTGCTAGTGTCTTCCATTTCCTCCAGCTATATATATATCTTTATCAATACTAGCATGCATGAGAGGGGCACAACAAACTCACAAAGAAGAGTCAAAATGTTATATCAGCATCGCAGCCGTGAACACCAACCTAGAATCCTTGATCATGGATAAAACCACCGTTACAAAACTGTACATTACATTCTTGCGTGGCCCCACGAGCCGCTCTCCTTGGGCGACTCGGGCGGCGACTGCCCCGGCGCCGCCTGCCGCCTCCCCGCCCATCCTCTTCCCTGCCGCCGCCAGAGCCCGAGACCGGAAGTCCGGCGGGTGGCAAGGAAGGCGGCGCCCGGGACTTCAGCGGCTGGGATTTCGGCGGCCGGTGCTAGGACTCGGAGCAGGTATCGGAGGAGCGGACGGCATCGAGGAGCTTGGCGAGGTTGGCCGGCGGGCCTCCTTCGACGTCTTGGGGGCCGGATCCACCGTCCCCATCACCGGATCTGCCACCCAATTGGGTGGATCTGCGGGCATGGGGGCGGCCGAGCACGGACGGCGTTGGCGGGCGGCAGCCTGGAGTTTGGGGACCCGACGTCCCAGCGGAGGGCGAGCTACATTTCGGCTGGTCTGGGGGCAGCGCCACGGCCTTCCTCTGCTGCGCATGAGGCAGGTAAAGAGGATGGCGGCGGCGAGCTAGACCCCGCCGGCGGCGTGGTGAGGCCTTTGGAGCTGGCCGCCAAGGCAGTTCACTCAGGCAGCGGCGGCGGCCGACCGTGGATACTGGCTGGCGAGGAGCGACGTGGCTGGGCGTGGCCGTGCAGTGGTGCAGGGCGGCAGCTACGCTGCGTGGTGGCTACTCGTGCGGCCGTGGTGGCACGGTGGCGCCGCTGGCCCCAGGAAGTCTTCCGTGGCTGGCGGAGCTGTGGGTGTGCAGCTAGGAACGGGATTCTCTGGGCGATTGTCTCGCCGGCGACCTGCTGGTGGTGATGACGGCGGTGCCCGAGGGCGTCGTCCTCCCTATTGGGGGCGTCATCATGGAGCCCATTCCTTCTGCGCGGGTTTCTCTGGGTGAAAATCCTGTCCACTTATTGGACGAGCAACGGCGGCGCCATTGGCGTCGTCCCCTGCATGGAGGCGTCGTCTTTAGAGACCTCTCTCGGCAAGCCGGCGTGGAGCATACGTGAAGAGGCATGAGAAGCACCCATGATCCAAACATCAAGTTTCTAAGCAAACAGAGATGTGATGGATTAGTGTTATGTGAAGATATTGCCAGGTTGAAGCAGGAATGAAGAAGAAGATTGAAGCTTAGCCTTAGTTTTTTTCTTTGTTCTTTAGTTTCTCTTGTTTGTGTGAAATTCCTCTTTTGAGGTTTAGAGTCTAAGAACTCTTGTAACTTGAGGGCTGTATCCCTCTTTTGACTTTGGACATTCTCTTGAGAGTGTTCAAGGCCCGGATATTCCTTTATCTAAAAAAATGAGTGATACCAAGGATGAACAAAAAACGATGCAGCTTTTCGAGGCCCTCATATGAAACAAAAGGCTCATGATCCTGCAAGCCACACACCATCTTGTTAGTCAATAAAGTGTGGCTCTCCTAATCAGCCTTTCACCTGACGAAACACCTAGCAGGTACGTAGCTGCATACGTGCATCGAGTGGCTGCCAAACAAGGTCTTCTCCAGAGCCATCTGGTTGGCACTCGCGTCCTGCATAAGTTCCTTGTAGTCGCTGTCCGAGCACATGTAGAAGCGGCTGGTGAAGAGCGACGAGGGCACGCAGATCTCGTATATGAAGCGCAACGTCAGGCTCAGGAACAGTGAGATGCCGCCGAGCAGCATCAGCTCTGCGGGCAGACATGGTTTTCTCTGGGTGAGGCATACGGCCGAACAGCTTGTGGGCGACGGCCACTGCCGCAACAGGAAGTTTTCAAAATGCTATTGTGAGAATTAATTTGGTTGTAGAATAGAGGGATGACTAAGCAAGATATCGCAGCACCTGCAGAGACTTTCGGAACCATCGCGAAGCGTGAGAGGGAGCGCTCGATGAGGGAAGCAGGCATCGGTGACGTGGCCACCGACCAGGTGGGCGTTTCCACCAGCGACCGCCCCTCCTTCGCCGCCATCCCTGCCTCGCCCGCCTGCTGCTCCTCTTCCTCCTACTCCACCGGCATGCTGCACCTCGCTTCGCCGGCCGCACGGGTGCGGTCCGCCCTTCGCCCCTCCGGAAAGAGTAGCTGTCGCTCGTGGTGATGGCAATGGGCAGAAACCCGTTGGATATCACTAACCCAAATCCACACCTACTGCAGTAAGGCAGGACTCGCGTAATCATCGGTACCTACGCCATAAGGGGCGGAGCAGCCGGGCCCCACGAGTCAGACTCTTATCTCACCGGGCCAACGGCCCCGGACCCGCTCCCCGCTGTGGGACAAGTCCGGTGACACCACGTGTCCCTAAGGAGGGGAAGCTCCGAGCCAACAGCCGAGGCCGCGGACCCCCTACAGGGGTTCGGGACCTCCCGCGTCCATCCGGACCTCCCATGCGCGCAGAACCAACATACCGTCGGGGGGGGGGGCGGTACGGAGCCGCCACGTGTCCCGCAGTCGTGGGCACAGGCGCGGGTCTTCTGCTGGAAGACTCGCCCACCCACCGCATTCAATGCGGGTGGTTGAGGCGTGCTCTGCCGCCGCGGCACGCGGGGCAGCCTTTGTCAGGCCTCACTGTAGACAGCATATTACCGAGGTACACAGTGCAGCCGCATGCGCCGCATCTGCACATAGCCCGTCTGCCACATTAAATGGATACGACGGCATGGCACTTTTCCATCATGCCGCCTATGCCGCAAGCTACACGGCCCGTTCAGCTACGCTGCAGGCGACGCCGCAAGCTACGCCTGGCGCCGTTTCGACAAGATAGCGCATGGGTATGCTGGACGGAGGATTCCAGAAGCATGCAAGGAAATCCAGGAATGAGATCTCCTTCGCCTGTCCGCCATAATGTATGAACAGTATATTATTTTTTACTACGTTGATTGGACCCACCTGTCGGGGACCCAACGGCCATGTACACGCCTCCCTTGAAATATAAAAGGGAGGCGCCCGCTGCACACACCAAGACTTTTCAAGCTCACTCAGACACAAGCTCTTCCACTCTCTCCCTCGAGACGAGGAGGACACAAGCAATACAACACACAGTGGACGTAGGGTATTATGCTCCGGCGGCCCGAACCACTCTAAACCTGCTGTGTTCACCGTGTTCTTCCAGGGAGATCGAACTAGTCCTAACTAACCCCCGAGTACTCACCCTCTGCGATTAGGCGGGTGCATTACGCCACCCGGCTGTGAGTTTGCACACCACGATATTTGGCGCGCCAGGTAGGGGGATTTAGCTGGTTTTAGTTCATCTCTTGCTCGTCTCCATGGTTCGGGTGGCTGAACACTCCCACCACGACGACGATGTGGAGATGACGGAGGGTGTGGCGTCATCCGCGCCACATGCCTCTCGCCTTCCTGCTCCAGGGGCAACTGTGCCCGCGGAGCAGCCACTGTCGGCGGCGGCGCGCGCAGCACGTCGGCAAGGGTCAGGGCGCCCGTCATGGGCCCCCTCACGAGCTGCGAGCGGCAGAGCGCTGGCGGCAACTAGGGAGTTGCTTCGTAACCCTCCGGCTGCTGCAGCCTCGCCAGACGCCCTGAGGCAGTGGCGGGACGACATTGACCGTCTCCTCCATCTGGCTCAGGCCTCTCCTAGTTCTGCATGGACTGGGTGACGACCTCCGCCTGGTAATGCGGTGGTACCCTACCACCGGCGCCAGGGCGGTGCGTCGGCGTTCGTGCACTCCCCCACCGTGAGGGGTGCATGAATAGAAAACCTGCGGGCAGAACTCAACCGCAGGCGTGCGGATGAGGACGCCCGCATCTCCTTGGAGAGGGCGTGAGTGCGCCGCCTCAACATTAAGGGCCGGAACCTCAACGCCGACTTGGACGCAGCGGTACCCAAGCCCCCGGTGAACGCCCGGATATAGGCGGGCACCCCGGTGGCTGGGGTGGGCTGCGCTGTGCTGGCGGATCACCTCCGCGCGGTGGCATGGCCGTCCAAGTTCCGCCCGCACTTGCCGGAGAAGTACGACCGTACCACTAACCCGTCGGAATTCCTGCAGGTGTACGTTACCGCAATCACAGCAGCTGGAGGTAACGAAGCCGTCATGGCGAGCTACTTTCATGTAGCCTTGACCGGGCTAGCCCGGACTTGGCTCATGAACCTTACTCTTAGGACGATTCAGTCCTAGGAGGAGCTCTGTGCGAGGTTCACTGCGAACTTCGCTAGTGCATACCAACAGCATGGTGTGGAGGCTCACCTCCACGCCAAGAGGCAGAAACCCGGAGAGACGCTCCGGGCATTTATCTCGCGCTTCACCAAGGTACGGGGTACCATTCCTCGTATCTCTGACGCATCTATTATCACTGCTTTCCGCCAGGGGGTACGTGATGAGAAGATGCTTGAGAAGCTGGCGACACTCGAGGTGGAAAGTGTTACCACGCTTTTCTCCCTGGCTGACAAGTGTGCCAGGGCCGCTGAGGGCCGCGTATGGCACTCAGCCCCCCAAGACGGAGGCGCCAAAGCTGGTGGCTCCGGAGCTACCGCCTAGGGCGGTGGCAAGAAGAAGAACAAGAACCGGAGTCGCGGGGAGCCGCATCCTGGCGCTCTAGCCGCTGCAGCGGCGGCACCAGCTGCTGCGGCAGCGGCTGGGGGCCAGAATGCGCATGGCAAACGCTCGCGCCCGCAAGGTGGCAGTGGAGGTTCATGCCCAGTGCATCCCACCGCTCGCCACAGCGCTGCTGACTGCCACGAGATCCAGAAGCTCGTGAAGCGGGTCAGTGGGCGGCGTGAGCAGTCCTCCAAGGATGGCTCACCCCCTCCTCGCCAGCGGTCTGGCAAGGAGAAAGCCTCCGACAGCGAGACCGCTGTCGGGGAAAAGGAGCTAGGGTACCAATCCTCCGCTCGGGAGCTAAAGGGCGTTTACCGCCACGACAACTCCGACTCCGATAACGAGGAGCACCGCAAGAAGCTTGTCTCCCAGTGGGACATGAAGACCCTTCACCGAGAGGTCCTTTCGGTGAAGCCAGGGGTCCCAAAGGCGGCGCCGCACCATAGGTGGATGAACACCACCATCTCTTTCGGGCCATCTGACTACCCGGAGAACATGGCCGGGGCCGGTGTACTACCTCTAGTCACCGCCCCTGTCATAGCCAACATCAGGCTCTATCACGTGCTGATAGACGGTGGGGCCGACCTCAACGTCATCAGCTATGCAGCGTTCAAGCAGCTGCAGATCCTGGAGTCCAAGCTGACTCCCTCTCGCCCATTCTCCGGAGTGGGCCCACATCTGGTGTTCCCTCTGGAGAGCATCACCTTGCCGGTCACCTTCGGGACCGAGGAGAACTTCCACACAGAGAGCGTCCAGTTCGATGTTGCGGAGGTGAACCTCCCGTTCAATGCCATCATTGGCCGGCCGGCACTCTACCGCTTCATGGCCATTGCCCATTACGGGTATTTGGTCCTGAAGATGCCTTCCCCTGCCGGTGTCCTCACCGTGCGGGGTGACCGCACCGCTGCCGTCGCTGCAGTTGAGAGATTGCATGCTCTGGCGGCAGAGGCTGCACGTTCCGAGGAGGACCCATCCACCTCGCAACCCAGGGCGCCTGCAAAGGAACCTAAGGTTCAACTGTCTGATCCGGACAATGTTCCCATAAAGACGGTACAGATCGGAGCGGACTCCTCCAGGACCACCCGCATCGCGGGAAACCTGGAGGAGAAATAGAAAGACACGCTCATCACTTTCCTTAGGGCAAATGTGGACGTGTTCGCCTGGAAACTGTCACAGATGCCTGGGATCCCCAGGGAAGTGATCGAGCACAATCTAAGGATCTACCCCGACGCCATGCCGGTACGCCAGAAGCCTCGGAAGCAGTCTGTGGAGCGGCAGAACTTCATCCGTGAAGAAATCCGTAAGCTGCTGCACGCTGGCTTCATCGAGGAGGTCCACCACCCCGAGTGGTTGGCCAACCCGGTCGTCGTCCCAAAGGCCAACGGGAAGCTTCGGATGTGCATCGACTACACCAGCCTCAACAAGGCATGTCCTAGAGACCCCTATCCTCTTCCACGTATCAATCAGATCGTGGACTCCACCTCCGGGTGCGACCTTTTATCTTTCCTAGATGCATACTCTGGTTTCCACCAGATTCAGATGTCTAGAGAGGATAGGAAGCATACTGCTTTTGTAACAGTGGATGGACTTTATTGCTATATTGTCATGCCATATGGTCTGCGGAATGCCTTACCCACGTTTGTACGAGCTATGAACAAAACCTTCTGTAATCTAATTAGAGATATTGTTGAGGTGTATGTTGATGACATTGTGGTCAAGACTAAGGTTGGGTCAACACTAGTGGAGGACTTGTCCCTCGTCTTCGACCGACTACGCGCCACGCGCACGAAGCTGAATCCCGAGAAATGCATCTTCGGCGTCTCGGCAGGGAAGCTGCTGGGTTTTCTGGTCTCACATCAAGGCATCGAGGCAAACCCAGCCAAGATCAAGGCGATCGAGACGATGAGGCCTCCTGGCCGCATCAAGGACGTCCAGAAGCTTACTGGATCTCTAGCCGCTCTTAGCCGCTTCATATCGAGGCTGGCTGAGAGGGCCCTCTCCTTCTTCAAGTTATTGAGGAGGTCCGGTCCCTTCTCTTGGACCGAAGAGGCTGAACAAGCCTTCCAGGAACTAAAACAGCACCTCACCTCACTGCCAGTAATGGTGGCTCCAGAGCCAGGTGAGATGTTGTTTTTGTATCTTGCTGCGTCTGCAGAGGCGGCCAGCATGGTGCTGGTCGCCGAGAGGACGGAGCAAGCTTGCCATGGGGACACCAGGGTCTCCCCGGCTAAGGATGGTGAGCCGAACCCCAGACATGGGGGTCCAGCGGCCACTTCTCTGTCTGAAGGTCCGGACCCCGGATAAGGGGGTCCGGAGGAGCCTCGTCCCAGTGGGAACCCAGAACCGCTGGGGGCCCAAGGACCTGACGTAGTGGATAAGGGCGAGCCGGACATGGTCGCCAGGGTCCGGACCATCCAGAAGCCAGTCTACTATGTCAGCGAAGTTCTCCACGAGGCAAAGGCCAGGTATCTTGAGACGCATAAGCTTATCTATGCCATACTTATTGCGTCCAGCAAACTGCGCCATTACTTTCAGGCACACAGAGTTGTTGTAGTGACCTATTACCCGCTAAGAGCAATCCTGCACAACTCCAACGCCACGGGCAACATCGCCAAGTGGGCAGCAGAGCTGGCTGAGTTCCAGCTAGAATGGACTCCTTCCCCAAGCGATTCTGGGGGTCCGGACTTCAACACCGGACCCCCGGAGCCGGAAGTCAGGACACCAGTCTTCACCGAGCCCCACTGGACACTCTTCTTCGATGGGTCCGTCCGCAAGCAGTGGGCTGGAGCTGGTGTGGTCCTCATCGACCCAAACGGAGATTAGCTGAAGTACATGGTGCACCTTGAGTTCAAGGCCACCAACAACATGGCGGAGTACGAAGCTCTGATCTTTGGCCTGACACAAGCCCTGTCTCTGGGGGTCCGGCAGCTTCTGGTGAAGGGAGATTCTCAGCTAATCATCAAGCAGGTCCGAGGGGATTGCAGCTGCAACAATCCCCAGCTCGCGGCATACCTCATCCACGTGAGGAAGCTCGAGAAGGACTTCGACGCCTTGGAACTGTAACATGTTCCCCACGAACTCAACTCAGCAGTAGATGATCTCTCCATGAGATCATCTACCTGGGCATATGTGCCCGAGGGCGTCTTCGAAAGATGGTTGCGGAGACCTATCGCCCAGCCTGCCGAACTGGGTGAAGGGGATCAAGCTGGCACGTCGAAGCTAGCGGTCCCGGCGGCATTCCACCTGTGGTGCCCGCCCTGGGTTGTGAGTTCTGTCCAGGATCCTAAAGACCTCATAGAGCCACTCCCACCTGCTCAGGGAGCTCCCGATGCATGGATCTCTGAGATCCAGGACTTCCTGAAAGACAATATCCTTCCTGATGACGATGTGTCCGCTGAGCGCATAGTACGATTGGCTAAACGCTACGCGGTGGTAGAAGGGGATCTCTACCACCGTAGCGCCAATGGTATCCTCATGCGGTGTATTTCCCAGGGAGAGGGCCGCGATTTGCTCGCGGAGATCCAAGGAGGTGAGTGTGGAAGTCATTCCTCATCTCGCACGCTTGTTGGTAAGGCATTTCGGCATGGCTTCTACTGGCTGACAGCACTCCAGGATGCGGCTGAGCTGGTAAAGTACTGCAAGCATGCCAGTTCCATGCAAAGCAAATACACACACCGGCTCAAGCTCTGCAAATGATCCCGCCCTCATGGCCATTCGCTGTATGGGGCGTGGATATCCTGGGGCCGTTCCCCCGAGCCGTCGACGGGTACCGGTTCCTCTACGTCGCCATCGACAAGTTCACAAAATGGCCGGAGGTTACCCCTGTGGTGAACATCACCAAAAAATCAGCAGTCGCATTCCTCAAGTCCATTGTGTGCAGATTTGGCGTCCCAAACCGCATCATCACGGACAACGGGACCCAATTCAAAAGCAGACTCTTCCACGAGTACTGCAAGGACATCGGCATCCAGCTATGCTTTGTGTCCGTGGCACACCCCCGCAGCAATGGACAGGTCGAGAGAGCGAATGCAGAGATCCTCAGGGGACTCAAGACCCGCACCTACAACTGCTTGAAGAAGCATGGTGCCAAATGGGTTGACGAGCTTCCGTGCGTACTATGGGGCAATCGGACCACACCCAGCCGAGCCACCAGGGAGACTCCATTCTTCCTGGTCTACGGGACTGAAGCATGCCTTCCCCCGGAAATTCAACTAGGCTCACCACGGGTCCAGGCTTTTGACGAATCCATGCAGGAACAACTGCGGCGTGACGATGTGGACTTCGTTGACGAACTAAGGTGGCGAGCAGCAATCCAAAATGCACTCTACAACCAGGTGCTCAAGCGCTATCATCAACGGTTCGTGCACTGTAGGGAGCTCCGGGCTGGAGACCTCGTCCTGAGGCGGATCCTAAACCGAGCAGGGCTCCACAAACTCTCCCCCAGCTGGGAGGGGCCCTTCAAGGTTACAGAAGTTTGCCGGCCCGGATGCGTTCGCCTTGCCACAGAAGATGGGGTGCCGCTGGCCAACCCATGGAATATAGAGCATCTGTGTAAGTTTTACACTTAGGCAGAGCAGGGAAATGAATTTTTCCTTTGTAATAAGATAGAATTAGCATGCGGCCCAGAGCGGTGGGGGTCCGTCCCCCCTAAACCCGACCTCTGGCATTCATCGCACCGTCGGCTAGCATTAACGCGCGGCCCAGAGCGGTAGAGGTCCGCCCTCATAAACCCGGCCTCTGGCATCCATCGCGCAAGCCATGTATATCAAGTTGCAAAGGAAAGATTTGCCCCGGTTCTATCTTTGTGTCAAAATTTTATTTCGCATTTCAATTCCCGAGTTTTTACCTTTTCTAACCCCCGCGCGGACTTCCACTCCGTCGCTACAGCTAAGATCTGTATTGAGTTGCTGGACTACCGTACAGGTCCGGACCCCCTTGCTGCTGGGAGAGGGGTCCAGACCCCTAGGGACCTGCTCTAGAGATGGGGTGCTTGTTTCCTGGGGTGGTCCGGAGTTCCGTGTAGCCGCTTAGTTGGTTCCGTACCCAAAGCCTGCACGCTCCACCACCCTGTAACGAGTGCTCTAGTACCCAGAGCTGGGTAATTAGGGGCCCGGACCTCGTTCTAGCTCAAGGATTGGCTTCCTAAGTCCTACACGGCAGGTCTAGCTCCATATCTCAAAGGATCGAGTACGACAGAATGACCTCACCCACTGCTAGGAGGGATCTGGAACATCGGAGCCAGGTCCGGTAAAGTCGTGTTTGTTTCCTGGAGTGGTCCGGAGCCCTGTATAGCGCCTTAGCCTGGTTCCGCACCCTAATCCTACACACTCCACCTCTCTGTAACAAGCATTGAACTGCCTGGACCTGTGTATCCGGAGCTCCGGACCTCGTACTAGCCTGGGGGCCGGTCCAGAATAGGTCCCTCGGGCCTGCTACTAAGCTGTGACTTTGAGTGGTACGCAGGTTAAGCCTTGACTGGTGGTAGTTAGCCTCAAGCCATTGAGCCTACCTACCAGGGGGTCCCGGCATCCGCTTTAAGACTGCATGCAGATCGAGGTCCAGTCTCGGTGGTAGACAGACTCAAAACAACTGAGCCTATCTCCCAGGGGGCCCGGAGCGTTTGCTTTGAGCCAGACACCAAGGATCGATTCTACATGCGTCAAACAGCTAAGTTGCAGTATCATTACTACCATACAAGCGAGTTTGATTGCTCTCTCTGTAGTTTTTTTTGCTATACAGGGAATAAGTCGCTCGTTCGAGTTGCAATTTATGCTACACCTATGCCCAAGGATGTTTGCGCAACCTCATACCGGGGTCCAGAGTGTCTTCTTCGGCTCTGATGGCAGATAGGTCCTAACAACTGAACCTATCTACCAGGGGGCCAGGGCGCCGGGGAGCTGCATACCGCAAACCAGAACAGCTGACAAACACCTAACTTGAAATTTTCTTCTATTAAGTTTCAACAAGTACAATGTTTGTTACATAATACAAAAAAAAAACAAAAGTACAATGTCCAGTTCAGGAGTCTGCAGGCTCCCGCTTGAAGTAGTCGGCTACGAAGTCGACGACCTCCCGCACGCTTTCCCGAGCGGTGGCCTCCATCTCCCCCACTGGACCGTCGACCATGGGGGCTAGCGAGATGGCTGGGTCGTGGCTCCGGAGGCAGGTCAGGATGTGCTCTGCCACCATCCGGATCAGCTCGCGGCCCTCGGCTTCAAGCTGGCCGGCAAGGATCGGCTCCAAGCGTCGGAGCCTGTCTGAAGCAGAGTTCAGCACTGGGAGGGTGTCAGCAATCGAAGCTGGCGGCTCTGCCACTTGGATTGGACTCATACCAAGTGGCACCAGCACTAAGCTCGCCTCGTTCGCCCAGTCGATGATCCGCTGCGCCCCATAAGCTGGTCCTCCTGCAGCTTCCGGACCGCCTCCTAGACCGTCTCCTGCACCCGGGTGTCCAGTGCTGCCCGGGCCGCCTCCACCTCACGGGTCCTCTCCTGGAGCTTGGCCTCCTTCTTCACCGCCGACTCCTTCAGGGATTTGAGGGCCTCGCGCTGGCACCCAAGCTGGAGCTCCATGTTGGTGGCGTGGGATTTCCGCTTCGCAAGGGACTTCCTATCCTCCTCGAGCTCCATCTCGGCAGCAACCTGCTTGCTGGCGGTCGCCTGCAGCTCCTGGCGCCATTGGTGCAGAGACTCGGAGAGCTTGTCGAGCTCCAGCTTGCGGACCTCGAGTCCCTGGCTGCGAGACTCGAACTCAGACCGCTGCGTCGCGAGGCTGGCCTCCTCCTTGGCAATGGCCACCTCCCGCTGCGCCACGGCTTTTTCCTGGTCGAACACCTTCCGAAGATTGGCTCAGTAGGACTCATGGTCGGCCTTGAGTTCGGACCGAACACGCGCAGCATGGGAGGCTTTGGCTTTCGTGCGCCCCTCCAGGAGGGTGTGCCAGTCGCCGAGGCGTTGGCGCTTGCTCTCCAGGGCCGCCCACTCCCACTGGAAGGCCGCCTCGGCGGTAGAGGTCGCCTCCTCTATCGACTGCCGGACCCGGACCAGCACCTGGGGGAGGGGAGCCCTGCATAAGTCACCTGCCGGAGACCACCTCCATCTCTTTCTCTACTGCAGGTTCGGAGCTGGGGGTGGGGACGTCCGGCACAGACATCAGGACCTCGGCTGCCGGGGTGCTCGCCGTCGCCAAGCCCGGTGTCGGCGCGGCTGCCGCCGTAGCTGGGGCTTCGGGGGCCACCGCGTCGGGTGCAGCTGCTCCTGGCACTGGCGCATTCGCCATCGCTACGTCGGGCGTTGCTGCGCCTGGCACTGGCGTATTCACCGTCGCCACATCGGGCGTTGCCTCGCCTGGTGTTGGTGCACCCACCGGCGCCGCGTTGGGCGCCATCGGGTTAGCGGAAGCCGCAGCACCCGAGCTCCCCGCACCCGTCGTCGCTCCCGCCGTTGCCGCTGAGGCCCCGGATGCCTGGACCCCCGCTGACGAGCCAGCGGCGGTGGAAGAACTGCTTGGGCGAGAGACCCTGGCAAACAAAGAAAATAATTCTTCAGCAAAAAGCGAAGCACCGAGAATAAGGGGAGTGAACGGAAGAACACTTACCACGAAGCGTCGGGTCTCCAGCGCCCACGGAGGCTCGGCGACTGCTTCTACTGCTGCTCCCGATGCAGCGGCGGAGGTGCACAATGCGGCTACTGCTGCTGCGGCTCCCGAGGCGGTGGCGGAGGCGCAACCCGTGGCTGCTCCTGCTGCTACTTCTGCTGCATCTACCGAGGCGGCGGCGGAGGCGCACCTCGCGGCTGCTACTGCTGCGGCAGCTCACGTGGCGGCAGCGGAGGCGCACCACGAGGCTACTGCTGCTGCGGCTCCCGTGGCGGCGGCGGAGGCGCAACCCGGGGCTACTCCTGCTGCTGCTACTCCCGTGGTGGCGGTGGAGGCGCAACCCGTGGCTGCTGCTGTTGCTGTTGCTGCCGGGGGGAGGCATCTCCCGGCGGTGGTGGTGGTGGCACGACTACTCCGGGGGTCCCGCGGGGGCCGGGGGCCCGGGAGCTACCCTGGCCCGCGTCCTCAGCTGTCCTCTAACGCTTCGCGGCGGGCTCCATAACTGGGGTTCCGTCGCCCCGGTGCAACCTGCGCCGGCTCGCTACCCCCGACGATGCGCCGGAGCTTTTCCGGGCCTGGCTGGGACCGCTCGTGGCGGCGCTACCAGCCACGGCCTGCTTGCGCTTGGCAGAAGAGCCGAACCCCACGACGCTCGGCACGGCCTGTTCCCCGGACGCACCAGGGATCCGGATCCCACGGTCCGGGTCGCCTCCAGTCTGGCGTGCTGCCAGCCCACCGTCGTCGAGGGTCGGCAGGGTGGCCAGCACCGCGGTCCTCAAGCGTGAGTCCTCGCAGAGGGGGACGACACCCTGAGGAAGGATCAGGTGCTCCGGGATGATGATCTCCCCGGTCACCGCCCGCACTAGGACCTCCAGGGCTTCCTGGGTCAGATCACTCCCCTCTCCGCGGTGGGTCCTGCTGCAGTCGTTGGGGCTGTTGAAGCTCCAAGCAGGATGCGGCCGCTGCTTCAGGGGGGCGATCCGGCGCTTCAGGAAATCCCCGAGCACGTGTAGCGAGGTGAGGCCGCCCTCTGCCAGCGACCTGATCTTGCTTAGCATGGGGTCGAACGCCGGCGGCAGGGACGGCTTAGCCCGCCAAGACTGGCGGTCGAAGGCAGGTCCCTCGTTCGGCAAGGCGAGGCACTCATTGGCTTCGGTGGTGGCGATCACCCATTCCTTGCGCCAATCTTCCCACTTCCCGCCAGTGAGGCCGGGAATGTAGGGCGTCGGCCGGTCGCTCCTCGTCTGGAAGTAGTACGCCCCCACCTCATCCTTCCCCTTCCCGGACTTCACCAGGACGAAGAAGTGGTGGAAGAGGATAACGCAGGGCCGCACCCCCCATGAACATCTCGCATAGATGGATGAAAATGGACGTCAGGAGGAGGGAGTGGGGCGTGAGGTGCTGGAGTTGGAGGCCGAAGTCTTCCAGCAGCAACAGCAGGAATGAAGACACCGGCAGCCCCACGCTGGTGGAAATGTGCGAGATGAACAACACAAATTCCCCGGTGCGCAGATTGCCGAGGGGAACCGAGCCTGCTCGAATCCCCCAGGCAGTCTCCTGTGGACTCCACCCTAGTAGGCGGCGCACCGTGTTCAGCTCCTCCTCAGTCTGGAAACGGCGGGAACGAGCAAGGGACGCCATCTTGCTATGGAGGCAAGGAGCAATCTATGAAGAAGAGCAAGGAGAGAGGAGGCTCGAAGGCAAAGGGGCGCAAAGGTTGGAAGGAAGAAGGTGAATGCAGAAAGGTAACCGCGGTATGAGGTTCGCCCCTTTATAAAGCCTGACCCAACCGGCGCACCCCGGAACCGTCACTGGAACCCAAGCAACGCTCACGCCTGGTGTTAACCGCCTAGTCCATGACAAGGGGGCCCAAGCCCGCCTGTCAGGGAGGGTGGGTAACAACCAAAGGTGTGAAAAGGCGGGATCTGAACCGTCGCCTGCACGCGAAGCGAGGCGGAGGCCGAGCTGACGTGCGCGCATTAAGCGCTGGCATGACCAGGCTTTTCGGGAACTGCGCTGGAGGTAAATGTCCCGTTTACTCTGGCCGCAACAATGCCGAGCGTCGCTCGAGTGACCAGGTGTACCACTGTGCGTGGGGACCACGAGTCAGTAAGCCGTTGCGATGTGATGAGGCAGCGAAAAACCCGATGTTTGGTCAAAGCCGGGCAAGACTCCTGCAGTATGCATAAGTCTAACGCTAGAGGCTTCAAGTTATGCGAGAGCCAAATCGCAGTAGTGGCCCCACCTGAGGGTTCGTCACCTCTCCTGAGGTGGGTCCGGGGGCCACTGTCGGTACCCTGTAGAAGGGATACCCACTCATAATGCAGCAAGGCAGGACTCGCGTAGTCATCCGTAACTACGCCATAAGAGGCGGAGCAGCCGGGCCCCACGGGTCAGGCTCTTACCTCACCGGGCCAATAGCCCCGGACCCGCTCCCCGCTCTGGGACAGGTCCGGTGATGCCAGGTGTCCCTGAGGAGGGGAAGCTCCGAGCCAACAGCCGAGGCCGCGGACCCCCCATAGGGGTCCGGGACCTCCCGCGTCCATCTGGACCTCCCACGCGCGCAGAACCAACATACCGCCGGGGGGTCTAGAGCCGCCACGTGTCCCGCAGGCGCGGGAGCGGGCGCGGGTCTTCTGCTGGAAGACTCGCCCACCCACCGCATTCAATGCGGGTGGTTGAGGCGTGCTCTGCCGCCGCGGCACGCGGGGCAGCCTTTGTCAAGCCTCACTGTAGAACGCATATTACCGAGGTACACAGTGCAGCCGCATGCGCCGCATCCGCCCAGAGCCCCTCTGCCGCATTAAATGGATACGATGGCACGACACTTTTCCATCATGCCGCATACACCGCAAGCTACACGGCCCATTCAGCTATGCTGCAGGCGACGCCGCAAGCTACGCCTGGCACCGTTTCGACAAGACAGCGCATGGGTATGCTGGACGGAGGATTCCAGGAGCAGGCAAGGAAATCCAAGAATGAGATCTCCTTCGCCTGTCTGCCATAATGTATGAACAATATATTATTTTTTACTACATTGATTGGGCCCACCTGTCGGGGACCCAATGGCCATATACACGCCTCCCTTGAGATATAAAACGGAGGCGCCCACTGCACACACCAGGACTTTTCAAGCTCACTCAGACACAAGCTCTTCCACTCTTTCCCTCGAGATGATGAGGACACAAGCAATACAACACACAATGGACGTAGGGTATTACGCTCCGGCGGCCCGAACCACTCTAAACCTGCTGTGTTCACCATGTTCTTCCAGGGAGATCGAACTAGTCCTAGCTAACCCCCGAGTACTCACCCTCTGGGCTTAGGCGGGTGCATTATGCCACCCGACTGTGTGTTTGCACACCACGACAGCGGGTTTCCCGTACCCGATAGAAGAAGCAAAAAAATTTAATAGAAAGCATGAACAAATACACAATGCATTATAGGAAAATGAGTATGAGTAGGTAATCATTGATGGGAATGAAAGTACATGAGTCTAAGTCTCTCTTAGCATGTAATTGGACCTTATTTTGATACAAGGCCTTGTGACATTGGTATTTTAGGTTATATGTAGTCGGGTTTATTGTACCCATGAGTTTGCGGATTTGGGTGCTTGGAGAACAAACCCGCACCCGCAAACCCGACGTGGATGAAGTTTATCCCATTAAAAAACCCGCGGATATAGAATTTAGTCTATGCCCACACCCTAATGGAGCAAAAACCCATCGAGTTTCGGATTTCGGGTACCCGTTGCCATCCCTACTCGTGCTACAAACTTAGTGATCCATCGGGAAGAAATACCTCTCACTTTTGGGCTGGTTCATTGACATATTCGGCCCAATAAATATTATTCTGGTTCGTTTTGTTGTCCAGATTAGGTGGAATTGTCTAATTTATTATTTCTAACATAGATGAAAGAGCACATGCAATATTCTCTTGTGCCACGAGCTTGCTTGGTTATCCAAGCTATGACCATTGCATGCTATGCGGACGATGAACGTGCTACTGGCAAATACAGCTTGACAAGTTCTATTATTTTTTTACGGCAAGCGCAACTTATATGTGTTTCGCTATGTGGTGCCTATCACTTTGTTTTCTTTTCTCTCTCTGTACATGTTCTATATTTTTTATTTTCTTCTCCTATTCTTTTTTTCTCTTTCCTAGTTCCTTCCATCCATTTTTATTTCCATTTCTTTTCCCTTATCTTCTATATCTGTTTATTTATAATTTTGTCTTCATTTTATTTCCTGATTATGAACCTCACATACATAATCTTCACCTGAATTTATAATTTATTCTTTTATAATTTATATTAACCATATTTTTTTTATATAATCACATGTTAACCAATCTATACTTATCTTTTGTTATAGTAGTACAGAATTATTTGTGCATATTTTAAGAACGAGTCATACAGTGTATTCTAATTTATTTGTATTCCAGACTCATACATTGGTATGTGAAATGATTATTTTCTTTATATACTAACTTGTTTAGCACGTGTATACATGCTCATAATAATATTTTTACTATGTAGTTGCATTTGTTCTTCATGTAAAATTATTTTTCTACATGTAACTAATTTATTCCCAATGTCAAATTATTTGTTCGCCTTGTAGATTAAATTGTTCCGTGACATTGATCTATTTGTTTGCATCTGTAGCTGCATTTGTTCATCATGTAAAATTATTTTTCTGCATATAACTAATTTATTTGCAATGTTAAATTATTTATTCCCTTTGTAGATTAAATTGATCTATGACATTGATCTATTTGTTCATGGTATTTTCAATTAAAATTTTGTTTGTAGTACATTATTATCTGTTGGTCATGTTTATTTTTCTGTTCATAGAAAATAATCATTTGTTCATGTTGTTAAAATATTTATTCCTAGTAGCTGAAAATAATTATTTAGTAACAAAAATATTTTTCAAAAATATCGTGCAAACATAAGCAAGTTATGTATTGTTTTAAAGATCTTATCATAAAAAAGATAATGGTGCAATCAAAATTTAATTTGGATGCACAATTTAAGATTTATTGATTTTTCTGAATGTGAACTCCCCTTGCATGTGAGTGATACCATCAATTTATCTTCACCGGCATGCATGCATTTATTATTGAAAGGACTAAACAGATGTTAAGAAAAGTAATACTCCTCCCATTTTTTATTAGATATCGTATTTAATCTGGGTACACAGACCAAGGAGATAGTTAAGCACACAATAATCTTCTCTCATGTGAGTTAGGCCTTGTTTAGATTCCAAAATTTTTTGAGCCCTACATCAACTTCGAGCGTTTGACCAGTAATTAGGAGTATTAAATGTGGATGACTTGCAAAACACATTCCACAACCCTCGGATGTAATTACGAGATTAATCTTTTAAGCCTAATTGGACCATGACTAGATAATGCCGTGCTACAGTAAACAACCTTTAATGATGGATTAATTAGATTTAATAGATTTGTCTCGTAATTTCCCGTCCATCCGTGTAGTTAGTTTTACAATTTGATCATATTTAGTCCTTATAATTTTTGATTGAAAATTGCTACAAGTGAATTTTGTCCAAATGTTTACAGGATTTAAATACACGCTTAATATTTGTCGGTTAACGCCACCGGTTGATTAATTCCGCATCGTAATCTCCCAAGCATGCAAGCCTGACACACTCTATCTCCCATGCATGCAAACCCACACACGCATGCAAGCCTCCCGCATGACATGCAAATCCATTGAAAGCTCAACATTGCTCGCGCTTGCCGAGGTGTAGATGTAGCATCTTTAATTGCAATATCTCTTGCACCGAAGCGTACGGAAGATTATGAGTTAAAATCAGAATCGGTAATGCTGGTTAGCGCGGAAACAGTCGGATCGAAATTCTGGTAACGGGCCTGAGATTTGGCACATCGACAACGTGCACATTCTCGGATCTATCGACGAGGAAATTAATTTCATTTCAGGTGACGCTTCCGCTATTGTCTCCTGAAGCGACGCCTAACCCCGCCCTCGCCCCTCACCAGCGGTTGACAACCAAAATTGACATTAGACATAGTACCGACCGGTCTGACCGGCTGGGTCGACCGGTCTGACCGGTCTTCAAGAAGTCCGAGTGTAATTAAATTATTTCATAGGTTTTTATCTGTGAAAAAGGATTTCTTGCGGGATAAGTCCACCCTACCCTATAAATATAAAGGGTCACGACCGATTGAGGGGATCCAATCGATCAAATAATACAACTTTTATCTTTCTTCTTTGCCCTAGCTTTTCCAATCTACTATTTGTTGTTCCTCCTTCGTCTCTACATCGATTGAGGGCATTCTAGGTGGCCCGCCAACCCTAGAGCAACCCTGCGTGCGCCTGCCCCGACAGGTCCTTCCCAGGTGACGTTCGTTAGTTTCACCGCCGGTCTGTCCGACGATAACCGGTCTGACCGGTATACCCGACCGGTCTGAGCATCGGCGTTGCGTCATGCCGTCGCTCGCTGCGCATTCTAGCATTTTGGTGTGTTGGCCCTAGATCTGCACCAACATACTTTTTGGCGACTCCACTTTGGACCAGAAAGAATAAATCGGCTACCATGGCTAGTATTCCTAAACCTGATGATATTGATGCCACCAACATCCAGAGGCCGACCTTTCAGCAAATTTCAGCCGAGCATCAGAAGGTTCTTGATGACATCCAAAAGAAGATCAGAAAAGAGAAAGAGAAGGAGATCGAGAGGCTGGAAGAAATAGCCATGAAGCAATACATCTCGCACTTCTCCATCGACTGACAGGGAAAGGTTACAAAGGATGACGCCTTCGACTCTTCTCAATTTGAGGTAAAATTTGATGAGAATAAACAATCTGCTCTTGATTCAGAGGTAACTAATATGATAGATAGTGCTATTGCTTCTCATGTAAATAATAAGTTGGAATTTATTGTATGCATGATATATTTGATGACTGCTTCAGAGGTAAAATGGACTTTACACTGTGGAGTGCCTAAGATGTCTTATTCTTAGCACAGTGCAATATGGGCATGGTCATGTTGATGAGTTTTTTTAGATAATAGAAAAGAATATCCGGCTTCACCCTTCTCATCGAGGGGGATTAGACTAATCTTATTATACGCAGTAGTAACCACACCACGTTCTCATAATAAATTTAAAGCATACAACATTGTTATTGAAAGCCAACCCGTAAACTAAAAGGCCATCCATGGGATGCGAAGAAACAAAGAGCCGACATCTCCAGCAAAGGACATGCCTGAATCATCCTCTCCTTTTGATCCTCATTGTGCTCCAACTGCACCCAATGGCATAGCCAATGCATTCTCTTGAATAAAACATGCAAAAATGTTTTTGGTTGACATTTGTTTAAAACAACATCATTCCTAGAGAGCCAATTCACACAACACATAGCCGATATGATTGTCAATAACTATAATTTTGGTTTATGACCCCTTGTTTTAACCAATGATTAAACCAATCATCAACATTATTTCTTGGTGCTAAACCAAAAACTAAGTGAATTGCACGCCAAAAAAAATTTAGCGTAAGCGCAATCGAAAAAAATGTTGGATACTTTCTTCCCGGTTACAAAAGCTGCAAACTTTACATCCAATCCAATTTCGCCTAGCTAAATTATCCTTTGTAAGTAATACATCCCTTTTCTAGTACAACATAAAGATTTTAACCTGAAAGGTATCTTTGCCTGCCAAATCTCTTGTATAACCTTTATACCACTATTAACAAGATTTTTATACATAGAGTGTACTGTGAAGCGGCCATTAGCATGTAGGGACCAAGGTATCCCACCCCTCTTGTAAATTAATGTTCAACAAAATATGCAACATATGGAGCCAGTCATGTAGTTTATCCCCCACTAAAGCTCTACTAAAAGAGATATTTAGTTGTGCGGTGCTAAACACTTTCTTTACTGTAGTGTGTCGTCGACAAACAATGTTAAATAGAGATGGAAATTAGGATTTCAATGTCTAGTTTCCCAACAATATGTCTTCCCAAAACCTTATTTGTGAACCATCTTTAAGCGAAAAACGTCCCAAGCTAAGAAACTAATCCTTAACCCCCATTAGGCTAGTCCAAAAATAAGAATCTTCCAGCTTCTTGTTGACTTGCCCTAGAGTTTTATTCTTTAGATATTTATTCCGCAACAACTCTTGCAAAATGCCTTCTTCATTGCACAGTTTAAACAACCATTTAATAAGCAGGCATTTATTTTGAATATCTAAATTTTGTATTTCCAAATCACCTTGTTCTTATTCCTTTGGTTGGCACATTGAAGTCCACTTAACTAATCTGTACATTTTTATGTTGGTCGCTTTGCCAGAAAAATCTTGATCTATAATACTCAATTTTTTTAATAACTCCTCTTGGGACCTCAAAAAAAGATAGCATAAACATAGGTAAACTGAACAATAAAAAATTAATCAGTACCAACCTGCAACCTACACATAAAAGCTTGCCTTTCCAACCACTCAGCCTTTTCTCGATCCTTTCCTCAATTATTTTCCTGTCATTGTTGCTAAGCTTTCTAAAATGCATCGGAATTCCTAGGTAGCGAAAGGGATATGAGCCAAGCTTGCAACCGAACAGACTTGAGTACATTAATTCATGTTGTTTTACTTGACCAAAGTAGAATATCTCACTTTTATGAAAGTTTATTTTAAGGCCAGATAATTGTTCAAAGTTACATAACAGGAGTTTGATGTTCTTTGCTTTGTCACTATCGTGGTCTAGAAAAATGATTGTATCATATGCGTATTGCAAGATAGATAACCCCTCTTCTACTAGGTGTGGTACAACCCCTTTCACTTGCCCATCTTCCTTAGCTCTAGCAATGATGATAGCCAACATATCAACCACTATATTAGATAGTATTGGCGATTGTGGATCACCTTGTCGAAGCCCCTTTTTAGTTTGGAAATACGAGCCTATTTGATCATTCTTAGAGTTTCATTTGCACCAAACATCAGAGAATCCTTTCATTCTTAGAGTTTGTTGTAAGAAATCTCATTTCACTTTATCATAAGCTTTTTCAAAATTAATCTTAAAAATAGTCTCATCTTTTTTTTTGTATGTAATTTATGTAAGGTCTCGTGTAGGACAATAGCTCCTTCCATTACATTTCTTCCTAGTAAGAATGCTGTTTGTAAAGGCCTAATAACCTTTTGATGAGGTAGAATGACAATAGAGACAAACCCATCGATGTGGACTGTGGAGAATCGTTGATCACAAGATAAATCTTATTTGGTGGCATTGTATGGTAGATGGAGCTTTTGCTGGTTTAACCCGATGTCACATCGTCTTGTGGGCCATGCTTGGAACAATCATTATATTTTGAGAGTTAGAACTGATTTCTATGCACGTGGACAAGCTTGTACGTATTCGATTTGATGATGACTTCCTTGTCACACAGGCCGCATCATGTTTTTTGTTTTTTTTAATGCTAATTTTGCTACTAGGGGCTCTATGGGTTCGTGCCTGTTAGAGAAAAGTGTTTGCCAAATGCAAATGACTGAATGGATTGACCATCTCTGTGTATGTGTTACAAGGAATATATACAAGGCATATTGCCCGAAAAGGTGCCTGTTGGCAGGTTGCCTTGGCCCTGACGTTTTCTGGTCCGAAAGGGCCCAAGTCTATTATCCTAACTGCTAATGATTATCCAGTTGATCATCTAATTAATTATCCCTAATTAATCCTAACAGTGCCAATAGCCCACGTTGGCCTTATCGCCTAGAGGCGAGTAGACACATTATATTGTCGCCTGGAGACGAACCGCCTACAAAACATCCTAGCTTGACCCCTGCAAATCATATAGGTCAGTCTCAGTGGAAGTTTTATGGATACAGTTATTTAAACTAAAAACTAGGTAACTGTGCCAGATAGATTTTATGGTGACGAAACTTTCCATATATCTCATGAAACTTCATTCTTCTCTCCTTACCATGTCAGCAAAATTGTTGATATTTAATGTCATAAAATTCTTCATGAAACCCCATTAAGACTGGCTACTATGCAACTACAGAGCAATGAATCTAGGATTCGGTGAGATCTCTATAATTTATTATTGGCAACGTATCAAGTACAAATCAACCTATTCGTGCAAATTTGCAAACTTCTAATCCGGGCCATGGGATCAACATCCTATGGGAATGAGGGATTGGATAATTTTACACTTAACCACCCACCCCTAACCACACTTCTGCAAATCCCCCTCACACTCCCCCTGCGCACCCCCTTGGATGTTGATCCTATGGCCCAAATTAAAAGTTTGCAAGTTTGCACGAAGAGATTAGTTTGCACATGATACGTTGCCTTAATTATTAGCCCAGTTCAAAATAGATTTTCTACAACCCCATTAGAAGGAGGACCCTGCATCGCCCCTCTTAAGCGACTCGGGGGATGACCCTGCCGCCGCCGCCGGCCTCTCCCCCATCCGACCTTATCGGTCGTTGCCATCACGGCCGGCGGTGGCGGCCCCGCCCTCCGTCCCCTTCCCTCCTCTCTCCCTGCTCCTCTCGACCACTTCCCTCAACCCTTACACCCTATGACCATGGTCGTATATCCTTGTTGGGGTGCCGACGCCGTCCACTGGGAGCTGAATTCACTCCTCCTATAGCCGGATCTACCTCCCCCACCACCGGATCTACGTGCTAGCTCGTCTTTGCTCCTTCCTGCCGCCGCCATGGATGCGTTGCTGCATGTGCAGGTTGCCGCCCTCGCATTTCGGCAGGTCACCATCCCAGCCGCACCCCACTACATCCTTGGTGGTGCTCCCCGTCCCTCCGAGCCAAGGCATAGTGGGCACGCCCGACCTCGCGCCGCGCAATCAGTCCGTATCATCGATCCTCCTACCTGGCCGCCACGAGGGTCTGCCTTAGTGCTGCAGCAACCACGTCGACTGGGGCCACCGGTTGCCCCTGCGCCTTTTTCGCGCTTGCGCGTGTTGGTGGGGGGGGGGGGGGTGGGGGGAGGGGGGGCTCGGTGACGCCCCAACCTTGCTGTGGCGGGTTCAATGGCTCCTCTAATTGGGAATGCTGTGCGGTGGCCCATGCTTGGTGCTTGTTGGCGGCTTTGGAAGGTTGGTGGCTTGCTTTGGGTATGGGGCATGGTGAAAGTCTATGCTCAGGTGAGCAAATGACAGTGACACCCTCGAGCGTCGTTTACCTCCTTGGAGGTGTCATTCTTCTACCCCTCTCCCCTCCTGCACCTGTGGGCTTCTTGGGTGAAAACCCTGATCGTGTCTGTCGGGCAATGATGACGACAATGGTATCGCATCCCTCCATGGAGGCATCATCTTGGGATAATTTTTCTTTTGCAGCTGCCTTTGTTTTGATTAATCCATCATCGCCTTGGTTGCTTGGATTGATGTCTTGTGGCAGATGCTTTGCCGCCACGGTCGTGTTATTGGTGCTTGCCCTGGAGGATGCTTTGCCGCCCAGGATGTTGTCGTTGGGTGGATGCTTTGCCACTGTTCGTGGCATGCGGATGTTTAGCCACCGTTTGCTTGGGCGGATGCTTTGCCACCATGTTGTTGTTTGGGTGAATGTTTGGCCACCACTGGTCCTGGCAGATGCTTTGCCACCGTTTCTTCTACTCTGGCAGATGCTTTGTCGCACTGGTCGCGTTCTTCGAGCTTGCTCTGTCTAGGGATCTTTGGCAATAGTGTATCCCATTTTGCAGGTTCAGTCTTGGTTAGCCTTGTTAGGGTGGTTGGATTGGGCACTTGGGTGTGTCCTCCCTTCCCTTCTTGTTGCTTCTTCTAGTTGTTGTTATGGTTACGCTGTGTGTTGGTTATGCTTTCCTTTATTATTTCTCTATTTTTAGTTCTTTGTGTTCGTATGTTGGTCAATCGTTGTTTGGCCGCATCAAGATTTATCTGTAAACTACTTTTTTCTTAATGAAATACATGCTAAGGCACATTCTTGAAAAAAAAGTCCGGTTCAAACAATCAAACCTGAGCTACTTTAAGAAGAAATGAAAGGGATGCGGTCCAGTTTTTAACATATGTCTTAATGAATGACAACTTGGCTGTCCCGTCACAAAATGGTGGGTTTCGATATATCTTGGGAAACCTGTAGAAAATCTTTTTTCTTCTAGATATCAATACTCTTGTTTGCGGTCTAGACTGATCCATGCATTACTGAGAGACAACGATGTGATACTGCAACTTGCTTCCTACTTGATGATGATGTCGATGTTATGATGTATCTCTAAATTGAAGATTTGACTTTTTGAGATCTCCAGTGGTTCATCACACGACGTTTCTGTCTAGTTTTCTTTCCTAATTGCTCTCTAGCATGCACGTATCTCCTATCCACGCATCAATTGTATGATGGCATAGCCGCGAAGAAATATACTACCTCCATCTCAAAACATACTACCTCCGTCCAAAATATAGCTATTTTTAGATTTTCTCCAAATCAAATCTTTTAAACTTTGACCCTGGATAATAAAAAAACTATAAAGATTGGCATAACAGTTTTTTAGATTTGGTGATAGTCAAACATTTTCATCTTTGACTAATATCTTCAAAACTAATTAATTTTAAACATAAAAGGTTACATGTTACATGTTATGATATAGTTGATTTCATTTTGAATCAACTAATATCATTTTTATGCTGTCAATCTTTGTGATCCTTTTACTATTCATAGTCAAAATCTAAAATGTTTGACTTGGAAAATAATTAAAAATAGCTACATTATGAAAAAAAGAGAGAGAGATATTTATGTGGAGTATCAGTACGTGTAGTAGAACATTTTCTTATACACTATCATCTCACAGTTATAGAAGTTTAATTTCCTTTTTGGCAAAATAAAAATTCTTTCCTTTGAACAGTGTCTTACACTTTGAAGTGCTCAAGTAGAACCTTGCTCGCAAGTTCTCGGCTGAAGGTCTCCAGGAACTCAGGAATGGTGAAATTCCTGTACTTTGCTGCATTCTCCGGCGAAACCAGCTCCGGCAATGGCCCATAAAAATTCGAGTCCCCTCTCTTCCTAGGGTTGAAGAAGAGGGCGATCGAAACGCTGGCCTCTTCTTGCGTGTTCATCACCACCCGATGCTCCACACTCTTGTACTCATCGTTGGACATCATCTGCAGGAGGTCGCCGACGTTGATCACCAGCGCCCCGGGCACGGGCTTCACGTCCACCCACTGGCTCCTCCCTTCATCCCCGGTGTGCTTCACCTGCAGGCCGCCGACGCCGTCCTGCGCCAGGACGACGAGCACGCCGGGGTCCGTGTGCGCGACGATGCCCATGGTGCGCTCGGGCTCCGGGCACACGGGGTAGTAGTCTCAGACCATCACCTTGCCCTCGAGGCAGGAGGCCTCCTCCAGCGCGGTGTCCCGGCGGAGGCCGAGGCCCCGGGAGAGGAGGCCCAGCAGGGCGCGCCCCAGGGCGGTGGCCTGCGCGTCCCACTCGAGGAGCTCGGCGCGGCAGGCGGCCGGGATGCATGCCGGGTCGGCGTTCTCGACCTCCATGGTGTCGCGCCAGCTCGCCGACAGGGAGCGGAACAGGTCCACGTTGGAGGAGTAGGACACGCCGCCGTCCACCGGGGCGCGGGCGTAGTGCTTCGTGCGCTCGGGGCCGGGGAGCTCGTTGAAGGCGCGTACGGCGGCGAGCGCGCGCGCCGGGTAGTTGGAGGTGATGAGAGCTTGGTGGAGGTGGTGGTAGCTGACGAGGTGGAAGAAGCCCCAGTCGCGGGCGGCCGCCGCCACGGCGGCGGTGGCCACTGGAGGGAGAGGTCGACGATGGGGATGCAGACGCCCGTGGGAGCGAGCGGGACGAAGGCGTAGGGGTCCGGGTGGAGGAAGATTGCCGGGACGGAGGATACGCCGGACTCGACGAGACCGCGCACGCCGGTGCGGGATTCGTCGAAGGCCTTGAGGAGCGCGGCGCGGTCCGCCGGTGGAGAGGGAGACGCCATGGTCGCACACACGGTCACGGTCGCTCCTGTGGGCCGCCCTTGAAGTGGCCGTGTTTCAGATAAAAGTGGCGAGCAAAGTATTAATTGCAAAGTCCAAATTTTATTGACGCGTCACATAAAACATGTGGCATGAAAAAAATACATAGATATAACGAAATAATCATTTTATATATATAGTGTTTACTGTTTAGTATTCACGGTTAGATATTCACGCGTATTGGTTATATAATGCTAGTGTGAAGGGCTATTGACATGGAAACCAAACATCTGAAGCTGCGTTTGATTTCATCCATCCAGAGCCATTGGTTGTCTCCTTCACTCCTCGTCATCCCTTTCCACACCCAACAACTAGCAATTGGCTTCTTTACCAATCCTGTATCTGTACCAAAAAAATAGCCACTTTATATTAGACCATTATCGGTAATTTCAGTGATTAAGTGGGTGGTACAGGGTCTTAAAATTTGACTTCGATAATTTAAGAGTCGGGCCCTAAAAGGGTCGAGTTCTAATTTTATACAATTTTGAGCTAAAAATATATAAGAACCAAGTTGGATTGTGAAAAGACGATTAGAGTCATGATCCGTTACCACCCAGCCCTAGACAGCATAATCAGTAGGACTAATATGTTTGTCAACTATAAGCATTGGTAAGATTTAAAAACTAGCTCTAAAGGATGAAATACAAGCAAATATATGATTAGCTGGTTCAAGATTATTGATCAATTGAATTATTGATAATCATTTAATGTTTAGTTTGTTAATTGGAAAACCATATATATATACCAGTTCCGCTCTACAGCCCGCAATGATATACATAAATGGAATATAAATCTTGTCCAAGACAATAGAGTGCCACTACTACTAGCAGTTCAACTGAATATCACTATTACAGGGATGGTAAAGGGCCATAAAGTTTAGCCCAGATGGTCTAAAGGGCTGGGATCTAATCTTGTATAACTATTTTTGACAAAAATAAAAATATATTATGGTGAAGTTGGATTGTGAAGGCAACTGGAGCCATGATTTGTTACCACCTAAAAGGATCGTGGCCCAAGAGGCGGTGTTCAATTGGGACTTTTTCAATTTATCAAGTTCTTATCCTACCACTAGTGTTGCCCAACCTATAAATTCACAACTTATCAACTAGAGCACACTAACAATAAGACCTTAGGTGGGTAAACACACTAACATGCTCATTTTGCCAATCACATTATCAATTTAGAGAGCCTAATCAAGAGAGAGCATACTAGAAAGTTTAAGACCTACTCAACAAAACAAGCGAGCAAAGCAAGAGTAAAGAGAACTTAAATGCAATGCTTAAATGAAACAAGAAGGGACACAACCCCCCCCCCCCCCCAAATCCACGTTGGAGCGTCCACTAAGTGTTAAGCTCCCTTGGTCCATAAAGAAACAAGTCGGCACTAAGAATGCTCATTCTCCATCCCCGGAGTGGTGAGCTTCAAACTGCGTACAATCACTTATTCTTGTAGCTCCCACAAACTCCAAGAGCTCACCAAGAGCATCCGAGTCACCAAGACTGTCTAGGGGCCATCAAACACCAAGAGTAACAAGCTCCAAAGCCTTCACTTGACTTACACTCAGCTGGCCCTAAGCTTAAGCACACTTGCTACTCTCAAATGGATGAATTCTTCTTGTTTGGATCAATTTTCAAGCTCAAGATCTTCTTCCCATGGACCAAGCATTCTCTCTGCAACTCAAAGGTGGACTCAGGTATTTAGGGTCTCAAAAGCATCCCAAATGACCCCGGGGGTCTCCTTATATATGCTAGGAAGTCCACAATAAATGTAACCTGCCACTGTGCAGAAAAGTTCGTAGCGTCACCGCTGATAAGCGTCGGTTCAACCGGTCCCTCTGGGCTTGAATAGTAGCCGTTGGACTCTGACACAGAGAATTTGCTGATATCATTTAACCGACAGTTGAACTGACGGGGTGCGGGTTTAACCGGTCCTTAAGAAATTCCTAGTGCGTCCAAAATCATGCTCTTTGGTCAATACCAACAATGGTGCACCGACACTTCTCAGTAGCACCATCGTTTGAACCAGTAATGTTCCTTTGGACTTATAAACATAGTTGTCCATATTGCACCGATGCATCAAAGGCATGGTGTCGGTTTAACCGGTCCTATTATGTTTTCATGGCATCGGTTTAACCGATGTCCAGCTTTCAACTTGACCTTGTGGAAATGACTTGAGAATGATTTCTTCCACGACTTTTTCTTCTTCCATGTGCTTTTCTAACCTCTTTGAATTATTTAGAGCTGAGCTTGAGCAAGTGTGCAAAAGTTTTCAAGGCCAAGCTACTCTAGGTCAACCTACTAACTTAAGAACCCCTTAAGAAGTACGATCAAAGACTAACACTATAAAACCTGAACTAAATCAAGTGTGCGTCATCTCCTTGTGACACTTGATACTCGAATGGTCCATAATCTTCATGTTTAAGTCCTTGGCACGCAAGATCATGCAAATTGAGGGGTCTCCTCTCACTTTTCAAAAATGACACACCCAATAATTGATATTTCCTTTAAAACACATGTTAGTCACATATGGTTGTCATTAATCACTGAAACTTACTATATGCATGTATCGTCCTAGATGCTTTCAACACCCCTACCTACATGAGTAGGGAAGTCATATTTATTGTCTACAAAGGCAGCCAAAATCGTGGGGACTGAAATAGGGTTAATATTCCCATGACATTTTGGTAAATCTGACTGGTATTAAGGTAAAGCCCTATTTTGGGATTCATCCCTTTTTTTAGGAAACAACTGTGGAGGATTTCCTCTATTTTATCTGAATCACTTTCCTTTTCTATTGGGATGAATCATTCTCTAATATTTTGTAGTTGTCAAGCAACACCACCTAATCATCATGGACCCTCCGAGGGGCGCTTCCTATCGAACTTCTACAAGAAACTAGCTTATATGGTGCACATGCTACGTCGTGGGACATTTTATAGTAACCTTTTAGAGCTCACCAAAATTGTAAGGTTTTCATGCAATCAACATTTTGATAAACTAGGTCCAATGTACATTTCTTCATACATGTTTCAACACTTTAAGAAAACTAGTCCAACGACGAAAATATGCTGAAATAATAGTTCATTGAAATAATGTTCAAATAGTTCACACTGAAAATCTTGATTTTTTAAAATAAAAATATATCCATATTGATCTCATTTTGTTACATTAATCCTAAATAATAACATGGTACAAGGTAATTTTGAAAATGAAAATCTGATTCAATAGAAAAACACATTTGAAAATTTTAAATGTTAACCACATCCAATTCCGCTCGATTCAATATTGGAGCAACTTGTCACCAATTTTGTTCCCCAATGGATGCTCGCATAGCTCGGGGTTGTAATAGATCATAGCCCTAGTTATCTCATCATAATCCAACTTGGCTCATATATGGTTGATTCTCGTTTTGTTTTTACTCATTTTTCTTTCTTCACTTTACGGGTGAGATTCGGCTGATTTCTCGTTTGGTCTTCAACCATTTTTTTTCTTTGGTCAGCACTACTCTATCTATTTATACTATAAAGATAAAGAACAATTGAAAACATTTTTCACACATATCGGGCCCTCTATACCTATCACGCTGGACCGTTGTCAGGGTCGACGGAGGTGGGACGAAAGGTAGATCCACAAAAATCGCGAGCTGGGAGATGTTTCTGCCAAAAAAATCTCTATTTTTTTCATCGTGACCTGTTCCATACCTGCCTACCATACCCATATGATCTCCGGAAATCATATTTCCCTCTCCTGTTCGTGTCGTTTTCTTCTGTCGTGCTTCTCCCCTCCCCTTCAATGGACATCAGATTGGATCAATCGGAGCAGCGGTGGCTACGCTGCCGCCGCTGACGCCGACATGCATATCTTCATTGGGCGTCGCCGTGAGAGCCCCAACGGCCCAACTCTACGACAAGTGATGAAGCTTTGCAAAGTATGGTCGACATCGGTTATCATCTAAAAAATCATGGAGTCACTCTCACAGTGTCTGTGTGGCAGCACAATCAGGATATTATTCCAACTTATGAATTAGAGGAAGTTTGGGTTCACATTACCAGGGTGCCTCATGCTTTTAGAAATTATCCGGTTTTCTGGGCTCTTGGAACAGTCATAGGAACTACTCGGGAGGTGGACATGTACACATACAGGAAGATGGGAGTAATAAGAGTGAAAGTTGGGATACTTAATAAGTTTGAGTTGCCCCTCACCACAGACCTAGTTTTTGGTACAGAAGGATATCATATCACATATACACTGGAGGATGATTCATTCGAGCCGGCTGTGGCTCCAAATGAAGATGTTGACCCCATGGATCAGGATGATTTCGGGGCAGGAAATGGTGGTACTGAGGAGTCAGGCAGGGAGACAGCTGCTAAGAATATGAAAAGTGACAGCAAAATAGATAACTCAGCACCTCAATCAGGGAGTGCCGGCCCTACTCCTATGCGACATCATATTGCTGTAACACCTTTGGGAAAAAAGCGGCCGTGTCCACCGCCGAAGCCGTTAGTGTTCATGAAAAGTGATGATAAGCTGCCTCCGATTGCGGTGACAATACCCAAGACGGGTTTTAGACCGGATCCTGGATGCACACCTTGTAAGTATCATCCTATTTTTTCTTCCAAGGTTGGTGATGTTTATTTGGATATGCTGTCACGTATCTCGTGTTCAAATGTAGATCCTGGGTCGCCAGTGAGAGAGGCTGAAGGGTCAGTAGCGAACACGCCTGATCACCAGCAGCCGCAGGTGTCGGCCAGCACATTTACACCGAACAGTGAAGTGGCGGCTCGGCGAGGGTGTCAGTCGCATACCGCATCATCTCCTTTCCCCACGCCAAGCCCAGAAAGTGAGTTGCACTCGATATCGCAAATGACAAATATTTGTTTTGATGTTTTGAATATGACATCACTTGAGATATTTGCGGCAGACTTACATGGACATGGCCGGAGGGAGACATTCAATCCTGTTAGACAGAAGCTTATGTCGGCACCACCTCCACAAACTAAGTCGGGACAGTCGGGCGCTGGGCCATTGACTGGTCTTAGGACACCTAGTAAAAGCACTGAAGGTATTTTTTTTTAAATTCGACTCCTCAAGAGGGGTCAGTTTTTGTGGATGGCAAACGTCGAAGTGCTCGTTCTAATTACTCGTATACAGCAGATGGAACACCTGCAGCTGATGAGTATGTGTTGGATAAGGCCAAGCGACGTGCTGCAATACGGAATCTGGAGAGCCATATTACAGCTAGCTTGAGGGGTTCGAACATAGCTTCCTCGCCAGGTAATCCTTCTTTCATCTCCCCGATAGACATACAGAAAGACACTTGTATAGCAAATTTAAATTTCATTGGAATATCCTTGGGTAGTACTAGCAAACCGATTAATGTCTCCTACAAAGCACTTAAAAGAATCAAGGTGGATAGGGTTACCGTTCAGCCAAATTTAAAAGGAACTGGAAGGGCCTTATTTGACTTCAATCCTTTTGAGCTAAGTGATGAGGAGGACCACGAAAATGACTGTGGCCTTTTATCTCATTTGGTAAAGGAGGTCACTGATGTGGACTTAGCCACAAAAATTTGTGACCTCAAGGAGTCCGGTCGTAAATCCAAATCATCATCAAAAAAGGATAAAGTACGTAAAAGACAGCAGAAATTAAATAAAAGTGTTTCCTCGTGAAAGGTATATTTTGGAATAGCAGAGGTCTTTCAGACTTGGCTAAATACAGATATATTTCTGACACAATCAAGGATCACAAACTTGACTTTGTTGCTGTCATGGAAACGAGAAAACAAGATTTGTCTAGATCGAATATTAACCGTCTACCGGGGGCGCGGACTTCATATGGCACTGTCTCCCCCCTAGAGGGCGATTAGGAGGGGTGTTATTGGGAATTAATTCAACAGCACTTGATTTATCTTTAATAGTGGAAGGGGAATTCTTTATTAAATTCCATCTCCATAATAAAAATGATGATTTCAAATGGATTTTGATGGCAGTATATGGCCCGGCTCAAGATGACTTTAAGTCTGCTTTTTTGTCGGAGCTCGTTCGTACGTGCCAACAAAATCCATGGCCAACGCTAATTGGGGGGATTTCAACATCATGCGTCATAGCAAAGAAAAGAATAAGAATAATTTCAATCCTCGTTGGCCTTTTCTCATCAACGCTGTCATCGATAGCTTTGATCTTCGCGAGATTGACTTGACAGGGCGGCAATTCACCTGGGCAAACAATCTAATGGATCCGACTTATGAGAAACTCGATAGAGTTCTAATGACTACTGAGTGGGAATTTAAATTTCCTTTGGTAACTGTAATTGCACTAGATAGAGGTGTATCAGACCATACACCACTTCTATTGGATACCGGCGACCCATCCTACACGGGGAATACTCAACAGTTTAAAATGGAACTTAGTTGGCTTACTCGTGAGGATTTTAGGGAACGGGTTACTGAAGTCTGGAATAAACCGGTAGCCGGACAAAACTCAGTACAATGCTAGAATAGGAAATTGGGGGCTTTAAGAAAACACTTGCGGGGGTGGGCTTGCCACCACCATGGGGTGTACAAAGCTCAAAAGGAAAACCTACAAACAGTAGTCAATAACCAAGATACGATGGCTGAAACTAGATTGCTCACGGATGGGGAAAGGGAACAACTAGAAAAGGCACCAGATGACTTGATAAAACTCTTGAGAGAAGAGGAACTCAAGTTTTATCAACGTGCAAAAGCGACTGATGTTCTATTGGGGGATAATAATACAAAGTATTTTCAGATGATCGCAAATGGCAAACATCGAAAGAAACGTATTTTTTCCCTAGAGCATGAAGGGAATAAAATTGAAGGACAAAATAATCTCAAAAATTATATCACCCAGTTTTATAAGGAGTTATTTGGTCCTTCGGAGGACAATTATTTCACCTTAAGTGATAGGATGGATGATATTCCTCAAGTTAGTATGGTAGAAAATGAATTCCTCACGGCTCCATTCACCGAAAAGGAGATTCAAGATGCAATTTTCGCCATGGAACATAATAAAGCTCCGGGCCCAGATGGTTTCCCGGCTGAATTCTATCAGCATTTTTGGGATGTCATCAAAGGGGACCTTTTGCGCATGTTCCATGACTTGCATAATGGTGACCTTCCCCTTTTCAGCCTAAATTTTGGTGTCATAACCTTATTGCCAAAAACAAATGAAGCCAGTAAAATCCAGCAATTTAGACCCATATGCTTGCTTAATGTGAGTTTCAAAATCTTTACAAAAGTCGCGACAGTTCGTATCAACTCAGTTGCAGAGCATTTAATCAGCCCTACACAAATAGCATTTATGAGAGGCCGAAATATTTTAGGAGGGGTTGTTATTCTTCATGAAACAGTACATGAGTTACGTCGTAAAAATCTTAGTGGGGTTATAATCAAAATAGACTTTGAGAAGGCATACGACAAGGTGAGATGGGATTTCCTTTTTCAAACGCTTCGGTTGAAAGGATTTTCACTCAAGTGGATTGAGTGGATTAAGTCCTTCATCTCTGGCGGAAGTGTAGCGATAAATGTAAACGATGAAGTAGGCCTTTTTTCCAAACAAAGAAAGGCCTAAGACAAGGTGATCCGCTTTCTCCAATTTTGTTTAATATAGTTGCCGATATGCTCACACTCTTTATTAATAGAGCAAAAGAAGAGAATCAGTTAAGTGGTGTGGTGCCGCATCTTTTAGATGGTGGATTATCTATACTACAATATGCCGATGACACAATCCTCTTTTTGGAACATAGCCTGGAACAAGCTCACAGCATGAAGACAATTCTTTGTGCATTTGAGCAATTATCGGGTCTAAAAATCAATTTCCATAGGAGTGAAATCTTTTGCTTTGGTGATGCCAAGAATTTTGAAAGACAATACATGGAGATGTTTGGTTGTCAAGTAGGCGAGTTCCCTATTCGATATTTAGGGATTCTGATTCACTTTAGGAGGCTGCCTAATAATGATTGGTTGAAAGTGCAAGAAAGATTCGAAAAACATCTCAGCAGTTGGAAAGGAAAAAAACCTATCAGCTGGAGGTCGTTTAACACTTATCAACTCTGTTCTCAGCAGCTTACCCATGTATATGATGTCTTTCTTTGAGATTCCAAAGGGAGTCCGCAAAAAATTAGATTACTTCCGTTCACATTTTTTTAGCAGTGCGATGAGCAGAAGCAGAAATATCAGTTAGCTAAATGGAATATCCTGTGTCAATCAAAAGACCAAGGTAGACTAGGGATACAAAATTTAGAATTAAAGAACATAGCTTTACTCAGTAAATGGCTATATCGTCTGTTAACAACAGATGGTACTTGGCAGCAGATCATACGCAATAAATATCTAGGGACTAAACCTCTAGTGCAAGTCCAATGGAAGAGCGGAGATTCGCATTTCTGGGCAAGTCTAATGAAGGTGAAAAGAGATTTTCTAAGGTTCGGAAATTTTGTAATTAAAGATGGATCACAAGTAAGATTTTGGGAGGATATTTGGCTTGGGAACAGCCCCCTTCGCGAACAATACCCTGAACTCTATAATATAGTCAGAAAAAAGCAGGATACAATAGCTGAGGTACTGAGGACACCGAGTGCTAATCTATCCTGGCGTAGAGACCTAATAGGCAGCAAGTTGGTGATGTGGAACAACCTTGTCTCACGGCTTGCAAATGTAGTGCTAACGCACGACCGGGATGAATTCAAATAGAACCTAGACCAGCATGGTGTTTTTTTGGTTAAATCACATTATCTGGGTCTAATAAACCAAATCCCAAATAATATGAATATGAGAATTTGGAAACTGAAAACCCCGCTTAAGATAAAAAAATTTACCTTTGGTTCCTCAGGCGAGGTGTCACACTAACTAAAGACAATCTAGCTTAAAGGAACTGGCAAGGAAATCAACAGTGTTGTTTCTGTCATGAAAATGAAACGATACAACATTTGTTCTTTGATTGCCGAATGGCGCGTTTAGCTTGGGCAACGGTTTATGCAGCTTGGGGTATCCCAAAACCACGCAGCTTCGCTAACATGTTTGGGAATTGGCTGAACAGATTAACAAAAAATCTTAAACAGCTAGTCCTTGTAGGTGCGGCAGCCTTGTGTTGGTCTGTCTGGTTTTGCAGAAATGCTGTGATTTTTTATAACAAAAATTCTTCCTTTTTGCAGGTTATTTACTCGACTACTCACTGGCTCCGTATGTGGGCTATTCTTCAGCAGCCTACCTCACAGGATACGCTTGTAGCGGCGTCTCATTTCTTGGCTCAGGTGGTCAATGTTTTTTTTGCCCAGACACATGGGTGGCGGTCTAGTCATAGGATTGGCAATCATTAATGTGTCGGCTTTGTTCGTTTTTTCTGTAAAAGGCTGTGTGCTCTTAGAGCAGAGGCCGGGAAAATTTCAAGACGATGTATCATCTTGATGTATCCACTTGAAATTAATAAAATTTCCCTTTTCGAAAAAAATATCCATCCCAGAATACTGTCCCAATGCTTTTTGGTTCGATCAAACAATTTGTGGTCGTCGTTTATGGGCAAGATTGATGAACTCCGAGATCCTGCTTGTGCTCTCTGCGGTGGAGGCTCCTGGAGAGAAGCTCGTTTCCCTCACACGCTGCTGCGCCGGATCTGATGGCTCCTGATGCAACAGGGTCCTCGCTTCGTCGTGGAGTTTGTCTTTCCGCATTCTATTTTTTGTCTTCACAAATTTAATGCTAGGTGGGCACCTCAATGCTGGTTCCATTTGCCAATAAATCACGTTTATAAAAAAAGATGCTCTCTTTGATATACTACAAATGAACAGTTGCATTTTGGTTGCCCCAAAGATGCTAAATGGCCTCTAAATTTCTGAATCAAATAGACACGCTGTGTGGGTTGCATTAAGTTATTTGATATTTCCTCAATGTAGATAGATATTTCTGAGTAGATAAAAATCCTTTGTACGAGGAGAAACCTGTGACTTTTACATGGAGCCTCTAGGAGAACAGTCAGACACTTTATTTTAATTTGTTCCCCAAGTTGAGTGTTAAATTTTGAATTAAATTAAATTACTATCATGTAAAAGTTTAGTAGATTAATATATCAGCTTCAAGCTGTACTATTTTTTTTTGTTATAGTTGTAGTTTCACGGTCATATCTCTTATTACAACACCTTAACGCTATTTCAGGTGGGCTGATGGGTCAAAACAAAATATTGAAATAGTATGAAGATTTTGCAAGATCCTATTTCAAATGTGAGCATTGGAAGTGCACTTAGGATACTTAATTTAAACTTTATTTTGATAATATGCTCACACAAATTATGTGACTGTTATTTATTTGATTGAATAAGAAAATTGGTATTAACAGTGTGGTCTATTATGAATATAAAAGACATGTTTAAAGATTTTTCAAAAACCGCACGTGCGCTTTACTAGTTTGTTAAAAAATTGAGTGAAATATGAAACAAAATCACTCGAGTGACGTGTAGTCACTCCCCGGAAGGGCACACTGAACGGATTGACCTGGCCCAGTCAAGCTTCCTCGATATTGGGCCTACTGAAGCCGGTTGCCATTCAATTACCCTGTTCGCTTGTTCTGCTCCAGCACCAGTCAACAGTGTTTTTCTCTCACACTACTCCAGCAGCAGTCTCCAGCCACCAGCCAGCCAACAATATTTTTCTCTCACACCACTCCAGCAGCAGCCTCCAGCACCAGCACAACGAACAGAGTAGCACACCCACAAAAGCTCTTTTAAGAATTATTTTTTAGCCATATTTCCTGTGGTTTATAAATCTGTACGTACTACAGAGACCTACATCTCTTCTCTACTACTAAAAAGAGGCTAATGGTCACTTTTTTTTCCTTCATCGTCTCACTCCTTCCTACGTCGCCCCTCCCCGTCCGCCCGTGGAACATTTTGCGAAATCCACTTCCGCATATTGATCCCTGGTCCATGGATTGAATTTGCGAACGCCCGGTGATGTCGATCGCCCTCTCACTCGGCCGCGTCGCACCCCCTCGCCCCGTCGCCGGCTGTGTCGGGTGCCACATGGCCAACGTCGCCGGCGTTCAAGGATAATCTGTGCGCTTGTCAAGCAGATTGCGCCAACTGGGTCACGCCCCGTCGTCAATCTACGACGGCTGCCGCGCCGTTTGAGGTTCGTCGCAGTCCGATCGCCGGGACGTGCCGTCCATCGTCGGCGTCGGCGACCCGCAGTCCTGGACTACGATCTCCTTCTGCATACATAGGCCTGCCGTTTGCCTCTTCCTCCGGCGTGCCCTATCCATAGCCGGCAAATAGCTCTTCAGTTAAATACGCGTTGCCCTATCCATCGCCGGCAACAACTAGGAATCAACAATGATGGGCGTAGGTTTAATAGTTTCATCTACATGCACACGTAGTTTCTCAAAGTTATTGAGATGTAGCTTGTCATTATTCGTAGTAGACGATCGACTGTTATTCATGAATTTGCTAGGTCAATGAACATGTGTTTATTTGTCTCGCCGGTCAGTAGATGACCAAATGATCAGTATATTGTTAATTCATCATTTATGATTCCTACGTTTTCGAACTTTAAGCTGCCGTATGGGTTCCGCTGGCCAATTGCTTACGAGGAAGAGGGTGTACGGAAACATGCGGATGGAACCGACAGACTACAGGTATTTCACGAAAATTGTTGATTTGTTTGTAAATTTATAAATTTTCATGGTTCATGATCCTTAGTATTATAATAACAAAACTCCAGATGAGTTGAGTTCCATGAGATTGAAAAGGGAGCACATATTCCATTCTTGGGGTGTTAGTGCAGAGGTATTCTGGACAGGTAATATACAAGGGTGACAATGGAGTTAGGTACTTGCGCCTTATTTTATTGGATGAACAGATGTGTTCATGACTTTGTTTACCTTTTGTATGATCAAATTTCTTTTCGTATAGTTGTGTTGTTACATAAGCCACCTATTTATGAGTGTTAGTGAACCAAGATGGAAGCAATCGCGTACGACAATCAATCCATGATGTACAACAATCTAATTGTGCTCGGACATCATATGACTTCATGAAAATCGGCTTTAGGTCGATTCATGATGATCCTTTGCGCCGTATATTTCACTTATGTTCAGACCAATATGTCATACTGTCCAAACACACTGTAATCAGTGAATCAGAAAGGCCGATCTGGATTCCATTGTGTATTTGTGTTCTCTCAAATTTAGGTAATTCTCGAGGACTTATACCAACAAAGATCAAATACCTTCACAGGTATCTCCGAATATTTTTATTAGTAACTTTTCACTATATGTCACTAAAATCCATGATAGAGGAGATATTCGGCGCCATGCAAGCAGTCATATCGTCAAAAAGATGTCATAAAAGTACTGGTTTTCCTTGACTGTTTATGGTTTTGAAGCAAGCTTTGACGGTGTAGAATTAACTCAAACTAACCATTGAGAGTTAGAACCTTAGTAAAAAATTTGAGTAGGTGCTCTACAACTTTTTACTATCATATTTGCCTGTGAGGTGTATTTTTTTAGCTTAATTAAGGTCTGTGCGTGCCTTTATGATCAATGATAATCTATTAATTGTAGATAGACAAATCCTGAGCTTGATAACGGATAACTATTATTATTTTTATTCACCTTTGGCATATATTAAAATGATTCCACAATACTGTGACCACAGCTGTTTTGCCGAGATGCTTTGTCATCGTTGTCTATGTGCCGTGGTCTTACTGCGCTGTATTTTTTCTGGAGAACATCATGGATAGGGAACTGGCAGCTAGGAAGAAGGCCGTGATCTGAGATGACGAGGCTAACTATGATGTAGAAATGTTGTTAAAACTCGAGGAGATGGAACAATACATGTGCTTTGTTGCATATAATATTTTATATTCATTCCATCTGCCGATGATATGATGTCTTTTCATTAACACAATGATATAATCGTGTGACCTATACAACGACGGCACGACCGGTCCTGAAAGGGATGGCACGACTGGTTCTGTAAGGGACGACATTCATAGTGAAAAATGTTGCCATTAGGAGATGATCGAAAGTGGTAGCGATGCGGACAAGAGCAATGAAGAGTCGGTGCAAAACAAGTAAAAGGTGTATCACCCCATTATATGTATTCTTTTGGTAAATTTTCTTTGATATGCTTTAGTTATTTTTAGTTTCCACTTACAAAAACATTGTGTGGTCATCCAACAACATCACCACTCAATATGGTGACGATATATATGGCTGACAAGGATAAAATCAAGACGCACAAGCTAGCCAACTGAAATGGCAACCTCAGAAGGTGACGGAATGCCTATAACGCTGAAGGAAAGTGGTGATGGAGAAGAGATTAAACCATCTCATGAGGAACTCTGCAAGAATAGGTAATTAATGCGATGCACCATCATTTTCCATGGAAGTTACATTAAAGCTACTTCAATATCGGGCTGGGCATTCGGGAGGAACCGATCCGACAAGTTCGGTTCCTAGAAAATGAGAACTGATCGGTTCTTTTCAGAATCAAGAAGCGAGCAATTTAGGTTTCGGTTAATTGGGTTCAGTTCCGGTTCTACCTGAAGGAACTGAATGCATAGCAAACTCAGTGCAGAGCTTGGGTTAGGTGGAGCCGTCGAGGTCGGGCTTGGAGCAGGGGCGGCGCATAGTGGGGCCGGAGAGGGAGGAGGAGTAGGCGGCAGTAAGGTGGAGGCGGCGAGACGCCATCAGGGATCCTCCGCACAGGCCCCTATGGCGGCCGTGGCGGCGTCAAGCCCACGCGCGCTTGGATCAGGAGCCGGCGGCGGCGCAAGCCTCGAGCCCGGCAGTGGGCAGCACCGGCCTCCAGGCTGGCCGTGGGAGGGGAGTGGTGGGAGGCGGGCCGGCAGCAGCGCCAGCTCCAGGGGCCGCCCGCGCCCGCCGGCGTCGGGGTCCGCCATGGCCGCTATCCTGCTGCGGGAGCTGGCGAGCAGCCGGGCAGGGGCGGCGGAATGGGAGTGGGGCGGCGGGGTGGGGAGGGGGCAGGGGCGGCAGACTGGGAGAGACGAGTGAGGAGGGGCCTGAGTGCGTGGGTCATGCTGGGCAAATTAAACCGAGAACCGAATTAACCGAGAATCGAGTTCGGTTCCTGTTCGGTTCCATAGTTAGAGGAACCGAAATTTCTCGGTATTTTCAGTTCTTGGGCTTGGTTCCCCAAAGAACCAAAATTTGGCCCACTTAGGCCCAATATGACTGGCCCACCTCCTCCCCACCCCACTCCTCCCTCCCCCCACGTCCCCACGCACTCAGCCACCTCCCAACCCCGTCTCTCCCAGTCTGCCGCCCCTGGCCCCTCCCCACCCCGCCTCCCCACTCACAGTCCGCCGCCCCTGCCCCCTCACTACCCTGCCGCCCCTGCCTGGCTGCTCGCCAGCTCCCGTAGCAGGAAGGCGGCACATCACCTCCTATTGCTTGCCATGGCGGACCCTGACGCTAGAGGGGGGGTGGGGGGGGGGGGGGCGGCCCCTGGACTAGTGCTGCTGATCCAGGCGCGCGCGGGCTCGACGCCGCCGCGGCCGCCACAGGGGCCTGCGTGGAGGATCCCGATAGTGTCTCACCTCCTCCACGTCACTGCCGCCTGCTCCTCCTCCCTCTTCGGCCCCGCCGTGCACTGCCCCTGCTCCAAGACCGACCTCCGCGGCTCCACCTAACCCTAGCTCTGCACTGAGTTTGCTCTGCGTTCGGTTCCTTCAGGTAGAACCGGAACCGAACCGGATTAACCAAAACTAAAATTGCTCGGTTCTTGATTTTGAAAAGAACCGATCGGTTCTCATTTTCTAGGAATCGAACTTCTCTGGAACCAACAGTTCGGTTCCTCCCGAATGCCTAGCCCGATGCATGGGGACGGGGGGAGGGGGAGTGGGGTGGGGAGGTGGGCCGGTCATATTGGGCCTAAGTGGGTCAAATTTTGGTTCCTCGGGGAACAGAGCCCAAGAACCGAAAATACCGAGAAATTTCGGTTCCTCTGACTATGGAACTGAACAGGAACCGAACTTCTTGGTTCTCAGTAAATTCGGTTCGGTTCTCAGTAAATTCGGTTCGATTCTCGGTTTATTTTGCCCAGCCCGACTTCAATATGCATGGTTTCCTGTTCATGATATCATGACCAGTAACATGATGGGGTGGCACGGTTGACTCAGATAAAGTCAACGCTAACAAGGAGAAACATGTTGAACCAATCGAGCATGAAGTCATCGTGGATAGGTAACTATTGATATGCACAATTGACCAAGTTTCTCGTAAAAGTTTGTGAAAGCCATTGTAATATGAGTTTTTTTAATAACCATGACCAGTGAACTGTCGGCACCGAGTCTGCCAATGAGTCAAAAGGTAATGAACATGGATTAGATGAGATCATGGGATCTATGGTTCCTAACAAATCAATAATTAAGTTCATGGTCGGCACATATTGTACCCGAAGGTATTATCGCCACATCATAGGCTGTGATATACAATACAATTTATAAATTGTACATTTTTTTGTATACTCAGTGGGATATAAAAAAACATGTGATTAAGCAGTTGGAGGTACTTGTAGGGATTTATCATGAGGTGAGTTGCTGGTGTTCTTCATCGATCATTGGTCGCTGCTGAGATTTGATTTACTTTGGGAACTATATTTTGAAATCAAGCATTCTGGATTGTTAGTATTGGGATTGGATTTATTTAATGCTATTTGTAATGCACTATGAATATTTTGATGCCCATAGCAACGCATGGGCACGAACCTAGTAGTACCAAAACATGTTGATAGTGATCGCCAACAAGGTAATGTGCCCAACTGCCGCCCTAACAAATTATGAAAGTTAGATTCTACATGTGACGGTGGCTGGGCCATGAATGTTCGTGTTACCTTCTTCTTGGAGGCATTATTCTCACATATTTCCCAGAAAAAAATAAGAATGGATTGGTAAAACAAGCCAAGCCGTGCAAATGGTGTAGCAACCCTCTGTAGCGACATCATGTTGTTTGAACCACTTGAATCCTATTCTCTTTGTTATTGCCCGTCCATCATAGTAGCGGATACATGACCTCCTCACACTACTGGAAAACAGGCTATGGGAACTGGTTGGAAAAGGCCTTAGGCACCGGTTTTCCAACCGGTTCCCGCAAACCGAGACCAATAGCCTCGTCTTAAGACACCGGGTTTTTCAACCGGTGCCTTAGGCTTCCATTGGCGGCAACCCCTTTGGTACCGGTTGGTCTTTCCAACCGGTACCAATGATCTTTTCCCTTTTTCCCCAAATCCAGTTTTATTTATTATATTTATTACTTTTTATTCTTTTATAATTGCTAAACAATCTCGAGCTCTACAGTGCTATACGTTCATTGGTCGTTCGTGTTCGTTATTGGTCGTTCGTGTTCGTTTTCAGAGAATATTTGAAACTAACTAAAAGTGAAATGCGAGCATATAATTAAACTAATTAGATGAACTAATATATTTACAAATATAAAAACATCAAGGCATCACATTTAGAAATATTTATAAATGTACAAGTCATGTTTGTAGTCCAACTACTGGTCCCCTCAGGAGCACGATGGAAGTCCTCTATGGATGTGACCGTCGTGGTAGAACTCGCCTCTAGGATCCAAGATCTCGTTCAAAATGAATCCGGTGAGCTGCTCGCACACGGCGTTGATCCGATCAGTAGAGCAACATTCATCTCCCATTTGAGACATCTATCATTTAGAGAAAAAGGATTAACATCATGTGCGTTAGTACAATTATGAAAATGTACTAGTGAACGGTTTGGACGTACTCTCATATCCTCATCAGTAGTCTTCCCGCATGGAGTCATGATGTGCAAGTAGTCGCATACGTAGTACCCGCACCAATCAGTTCCTTGTTGTTGTCTCGCACACTTAAGGAGAAATAAATAAATTACTCAATTTAGAAAAATTTGGGATTATATACTTAACTAGACAAATCTTTATGAATCAACATACCGGATAATCCATGTTAACGTTCAGTTCGAGCCTCCATTGACCACGTCCTTTGTTATTTTTCACAATTTTTTTTCCAAACCCTGCGCTCAAAGTTAAGTTTGATATTGAGGAATTGTTATTAACTGAAAAAGGATTTGATTGTGTAAACTGAACTTACCTGTTCAAGGGGTCTATGATATGTTGGATTGCAGACTTTGGATTTCTCATTGAGTCAAAGACTATAAGATTGCCGGTCTCTACGGAAAGTATGAGTAAAATCTAATGATAACTGCACATATAGATAGGATATATACATACATGCATTAGACGACTTAATATTTATTTAGTAATATAACAGAGGATTGAGTCAACCAAGACTTACCCAAAGTTGTATGGTATGAATATATAGGATTTGTAATTTTGCCTAGTCAACGAATCGTACATGTTTTGGCACGTTTCCTTGTAATTTTTGTTGAGCACTTTCTGGTTGACTAGCCAAGGAGACATGAAGCCGATCTGATAGTGCCATCCATGTTTTCGGCTTTTTTGGGTCTCCTGTCTAAATGATACAATAGAAATTTTTTAATGCACACATATAATTATGTTCTTGTTAATAAAAAGTATTAATGTAGAGGTAAGTGATACTTACAAAACCCAAATGGTGATGATAGAGGCGTCGAGGGCTTGTTGATGGTAAATGTGATATAAATTTTCGAAGTACACCCAGTAGTCGTCCTCCCCGCGGAAGAAATCATGGTCACGATACTTGACTCCAAACATTTTCCCTTCGTCATTCGATATTCGCAGGTACCATCTATGCAAACTGAACATGTGCATGCCTAGACTTTTCTCCTCTTCCTCGGTGACAAAAGGTTTTCCATGCTAGAATGGAGTAAGAACGGGAGCGACAGGGATTTCCGCCTCCACTTACCCCGTTGCCTCCTCTAGCGTTAATCCAGTTTCAGAAAGAAATATCGCGGCCTGTAGGTCCGCTTGGAGTTGTACGTCCGTCAGGTGTAGGAGTGGCAACCCTGGCACCCGGAGGGGCTCGAGTTCTTTTTGTTGTGTGCCAAGCTGAGGAATGGTCTTGCCATATTTTTTCTTCACATTTCTCACCTTGTGTGTCTTTGTCAGAGTACGTTCATAGTCCGAGGGTAAGCTTTTCAGTGGTGGTGGGTTGTCTAGGCTCGTGAGAAGCTTTTTCCCTAATTCTAGAGGTACATTTTCCCTCGACGGGGGGACTTTAGGCTTCAACTATTCTTTTATATATCGAGCAGTGTCCTCTTCCAACTCCTCAACGGTCTTCTCGTAGGTCAATTTTCTTTCGACCGTTTTCTACTTCTTCTTTGAGGGTCCAGCCGCTGGGAGGGATGCAGTTTTTTTTCTTTCCTTTTTCTGGTGCAGGAGGAGTTGGAGTACTCGTGGCCCTTTGCGCCAGCGGAGACGGTGGTGAAGGAGCTGGTTGTGGGGACGACAGTGAGGGAGACGGGCAATCGGTCTGCACGGGAGCCGTTGTGCTTGCAGTAAGTTTGATGTCGACCTTGCGCCATAGAACGACCCCGTGTAGTGCGTCTCCCAATATCTTCTCTCCATCCCCACCAACGAAGTCGAGCTCAAGATCCTCATTGTTTCCAACTATCTGCTCGACTGTGATGGAGGTGTAGCCAGGGGGTATCGGCCTTCCATGAATTGTAGTAGAAGGATTCAGGGGCAGGGCTGACCCGTATGCGACATGAATAGATATATTCCTTGCTCGCACATGAAGCTCGCACGGTGTCGGCATGGTGACATCATCCACTAGATACCTCTGGTCATCTACCACCGTTGTCTCAATCTGGGGTTGCTATTCCGCTTGTACGTCGGGCGCCGCCGTGGATGCACAGCTGCTGCGTCGCTGAGAGGCCGGGCTTATCACAACATCCTGGTGCGACCCAGCAGTGCCTCTTTGGCTCAGAGCTAGCTGCACTGCCTCATTGACCCTGGCGTCCATCTGAGATTCCAAGAATGCAACCTTCCTGTTCATCTCTTCTTGTATGGCACGGAGTTTCTCTTCTTGTTTGGCTTTGTTCTTTCGGTGAGTATTGTAAGAGGAATCTCTGGCCCAAGCAACTTTCCATGGGACCACGCCGATGTCACGGGCTCGTCCAGGGTGTTCCGGATTATTTAATGCCCTTGTCAGCTCATCATTCTCCCTTTGAGGCTGGAATGTTCCTTGTTGGACCTCATCTATTGTAGCGACTAGACCGCGGGACACTTCTTGCATATGCTCGGGCACGACCAAACTTCCATCCAACTGGTTTAGTGTCACGCCATTAGCAAATAACCACCACTTGGATCTATCCAGCCAATCCCAAATCGTCGGCCTGATGCCTCTATCCATAAGGTTCTGCTCCATCTTCTGCCATTTTTTGACTGACTTCTTGTACCCAGCAGCACCATGGTGATGGCTGTACTTCTTATTTGCTGCATTCACCTTGGCCTGTTCGGATTTTTCTTGGGCTTCCTCTGATAGTTTGTATTGTTTGAACTCCTCCCAGTACGGTTTAACCTGAGGAAGATCGTCCCAGTTCGGCTCCTTATCCTTCTTGATGTAATTGACGTACAACTTCTTCCACTACACCACAACACCAAATTAACGACGGGAGTCAGTCGGTAAAAGTGCAATATTACCAATGGACAGTCTGTAGGTAAAACTTACCAATAGATGGTCCATCGGTAATTCTTGTTTTATCGAGTAACCGTCCGTCGGTAAATGTGAATTCACATTTACCGATGAATGGTTAGTCGGCAAATCTCTATACTACGTCAAACTATCGGTCGGTAAAAGTATCCGAACCCATAACAAATTTGGCCCATGTGGCCAAGGTTCAAGCCGGCCCAGCTAGAAACCCTAGGTACTCCCCGTCCAACTCCCTACCAATCCCATCCCAATCCCACCCCGGCCTCCTCCCACGCCCAGCGCCCACCCGCCCGCCGCCTCGGGTCCTCGACGGCTCGATCAGCGACCCCTGCCGGAACGCCATCCCCAACCCTCGCCGGCCATCGGCCCCCGCCCCCGTCGGCCCACCCCATGCTGGTGTGCGGCACGGCCCCCACTAGTCCGCCACCGCCCGCGTCCAGCCCACGCGAGGCCTCCACCGCCTGCATCCAGCCACCACCCCGCACCGGCGCGCCCCTAACCCGACCCCGGCCAGCGCCCCTGCGCCGTCCCCCGGCCGCACGGTCACTCCAGTCCCGCCGTGTGCCGTCCACATCCCATGCCTGCGCCATCCACCACGCGGCTCGGTGGCATCGGCGGGCAGCGGCGGCCACCCCGGTGGCCAGAGCGACAACACGTGCACGACTTGGTGGCGGTGGGCACCGGCGAGGGCCGCCGGCGGCGGGTGCTGGTAGGCGAGGATGGGCCCCTGTCCCCGTCCCCGTCCTCGTCTCGTCCTCATCCCGCGCCGCACCCAAGTCCCCCTCTTCGATTCGGCTTTGTCCCCGATAATATCCTCCTCCCCCTCCCCTCGCCGTGGTAACATGGTTGGATCGAAGTAGTGGCTAGGTTTTTTTTGTCTAATCAAAGTAGTGGCTAACCCCTTGAACTGATGGCTATGCTTCCAGAGTGTGCCTTTGCCTTCATCATCGGCAACTTCGGATGCTAGCTATGCTTTGAGTGCCACATCGAGCAAGATACCTTTGCCTTATTGACTGAAGTTCCATATAGTTTTTTTTTACTTTCCTCATCGGCAACTTCCGATGCTAGCTATGCTTTGAGTGCCACATCGAGCAAGATACCCACATCAAGTTTGCAACTTTATCATAGTCTTCTCAAGGTAACTATTCATATTTCCTATCCTTGCTTCATAATCATAAACAAAAAGAATTTTGTGTGTATCCTTGCCTAATATGGAAAATAGTAAAAAGACAGAGAATATTTGGAAATATTTCTTTTGACTTCGAAACAATGCTACATGCATTCCGACTTTAAAACAACAGAGAAGAATCTCACATGTTTCCATTTAGGGTCATCTTTTCGAGGTGGAGAATTTTGACAAGGTTAAGCTAAATCATGACCTAGGTAGGATATGTTGACGATCAGGTTGCTAAGTCAAATCACACACACATGGCTTCAGAGTCTAGTGAAGATGAGCATGGTGCTTAGATGTTCTGTTGGTAATCCAAGCTGTAAATCAAACAAGAGATAATGGTGCATGAAGATGCATGAGTTGCTGGCAGTGGTACTTGCTGGATTTTTTTCTCATTTCATTAAACATGCTGTTTTGCTTGTGTCAATGCTTTCTTGTAAAGACATGTATGGTCATATTTTCCCCGCAATTTTGACTTATCAGGTGAGACAATGATAGGACCTTCAAAGGCACTCTTCATGGACGAAATATCCACTGGGTTGGACAGCTCAAGTACCTTCCAGGTTCTTTCCTGCCTCCAGTAACTGGCTCAAGTCTTGTTTTTTTGAACTTAATGGCTCAAGTCAAACAATACACTGTGTTGGTTTCACTTCAATCAGCACCAGAGACTTGTGTTGATCTGATTTGTCGATTTGAGCCTTTTGTTTTAATTTATTCTGATTTCTAAACCACTGCTGCCTTGTGGCTAAAAGATGTACACAACTATATTTGTGTGTTGGAAAACTACATTATTACAGTGCTATAAGTAGTGCTTTTTGTGTTATCAGTTAAGCCACATTTGTGTTGTTTTATTGTTTTTATGTACAGGGCACTGAGGAAGGCCTGATACTGGATGGAAAAGCTTTTGTTCCGGATAGGCTATGAACTGGAAGATGCTCCACAGGTAGAGGAGAACAAAGGATGTCCTATTTGTGTGATATATGGTCTTATGTTGCATGGATAATGACTGGTAAATATGAAAAATAGTCAGATTTAGTGCATAATCTGGTGATGATTTACAAAGTTGTCCTCTTTTATGTGTCTATAGTAAAATGCCAGTTTCTATATGTATGTCTTCTAACTGATTGTACTTTTCATTTCTAAGTGCTTAATTTCTGATTGTGTTATTTTTGATTTGATGGTTGCAGCATCAGGTGGCTGCCGGCCACTAGCTACCATTCCCATCTCCATGCCTTCCTCTCCAAGCACCAGATCGAGCTCAAGCCTCCAGCTTGCTGCAAGCCACTTAACGTTAATGGTGCCATCTAATTCCTTTTGGACTCTTTTGTACAACAGACCTCATTAATGGCTAACATTTGTATTTAATCATTAAGTGCTATTTTGGAGTTGTACTCAACGATGACCAATGTTTTTATGGCTAACATGATAACTTATATTATTCTGATTGTTTGGTTTTAGTCGAGAATGATTACGGTTTGTTGGCCTAATGTGCTTGATGTGCTGAACTTACATCTAAATAGCAGTCAAATGCACATTTATTTTTTTTATTTTTTTTGAAATTATCTCAATGGATGGTCAGTCGGTAAAGGAACTTTTAACATCAAACTATCAGTCGGCAAAACTTGTTACACACGGTCTGTCGGTAAATGTTATTCTAACTAATGGTCTGTCGGTATAAGTAGAGTCTGTCGGTAAAAACTTTTACCGACGGGACTTGCACCGACAGGATCTGTCCGTCGGTATAAATTTATACCGACTGACTGTCCGTCGGTATATCGACTTATACCGACGGTCTGTCTATCGCCGTTGCGGGGTTGTGGTGTAGTGTTCTTGAAAGTTGCAAAGGCAAGGGCCATCTTTTTCAAGGCATATTTCTTCACAAGTTCTTGGTCAACTCCTTCAGGAAGAGTGAACATATCCTTAAGTTCTGCCCATAGCATTTCCTTCTGATCTGCAGGCATGGCGTGTTGCTGTTCTTCGAGTTTGCTTATTTTCCATAGTCTTGTGGTGATCGGAATTCTTGCCCGAACAATAACCCCACATTGGTTGACAAATTTTGTGCTAGCAGCATCTAGAGCACTTGGACAGCCCTCTGCGTCCACTTCTGTGACGACCTGTCTTTCCTCCATTTTCTTGGTTGGCCGGCGTCTCCCTTTTGACTGGCTCAACGAAGTCGATGCGGAGGTCGACTAAATTACAGAAAAGATATATTAATCGCAAAACTAATCTACCAAAGTCACCATGCATATAGTTTTAAGATTTGTACCGGAACATGCTGCTGTTGATTGGGCGGCGGCACAAAGTCATCATCTTCTTCATCGGCATCTCCAGACATATTCAGTAACGAATCAGCTGTCCGAGCATCTTCTTCAGCGATTGGCTGGGTGGTGTTGGCCCTCGTATCTTCGTTTATTGCGTCCAACATGTATTGCTCGACGGCCTCGTCATCACCGAAGAGGTCCATCCTTAACTGAAACCATAAAAATGTGTTAGAGTATGTGTCCATCCTTAAATGAATTAGGAAAATTCAATTCTTTGAACGAATATGCGTGTTTGAAAGAGAGAGAGAAAGAGAGTGTGTGTTTGTGAGTGTGAGTGAGAGTGTGTGAGAGAGAGAGAGAGTGTGTGAGAGTGTGTGTGTGTATGTTAGAGGGACAGAGAAAGAGAGAGAGAGTTAGTGAGTGTGTGTGTGAGTCAGTGTGTGTGTGGGTGTGTGTGTTTGTGTGTTAGTGGGATAGAGAGAGAGAGTTAGTGTGTGTGAGTCAGTGTGTGTGTCAAGAGTCGAGAGTAGATACTTTATATAAATGTGTTAGAGTGTTTTAGGGTGTGTTTGTGTGTGTGTTAGAGTGTGTGTGTGTTAGTGTGAGTGTGTGTGTGTGTCGAGGAACCGGGTCAAGAAACGAGGTCGAGGGTAGATACTTTATACAATTGTGGTACGAACGGGGTCGAGGAACGGGGTCGAAGGTCGAGGGACGGCGAATGCGTGAGTGAGTTAGAGAGCGAATACGAATGGGTTCGAGCTCGAGAATTAATTTAAATCAATCTAAATTACACATGTAAAGAAAAATAATAAAATTGACATGCGTCGTGAGTAAATTACTCGTCGTCGTGAGTAAATTACTCGTCGTCGTCGTCATTACTATCTGTCATTATACATTATACATTGTAATAAAATTATACATGAAAATTCTCTAAAATTCTCTAAATTCTCTAAAATTATACATGAAAATTCTCTAAAATTCTCTAAATTCTCTTAAATTATACATGAAAATTCTCTAAAATTATACATTGTCATAAAAGAAAAATATTAAGTCACTAAATTCTCTAAATTCTCACTAAATTCTTACTAAATTCTCCCTAAATTCTCTATAAATTCTCTCGTATGTCTCTAAATTCTGTCTAATTTTACACAAAAGAAAAACATTAATTCACTTTCTACAAAATTATACATGAAAATAATTATACATTATATATTGTAATAGTATAAAATTATAAACTAATTCTAAATTTATAATCTAAACTGTAAATTGTAAATAAACTAATTCTAAATTATAAATATGAAAAGCAAAAAAAAAACCCCGGCCCGCGCCCTTACTTCGCGGGCGCGATTGCGGCACTTGGCGCGTGGAGGCCGAGGGCGTCGAGGGCGGGCGCGACGGCGGTGGCGCACTTGGTGGCGTAGGGGTGTGCGGTGCACGCACGGTTGGTAGGGTCCGCGAGGTTGACGGCGGACGGGTCGACGACGAGGGTGCCGCGTGCGGCGGGCGGAGAGGACGGGGCTGTGGCGTTGAGGCGGCGGCGCAGGGGATGGCCCGGCGATGGCGCAGGGGATGGCCCGGCGGCGTTGAGGCGGCGGTCGAGAGGCACAGAAGGGCTTCAAGGCGGACGGGTCGCAGGGGATGGCCCGCCGGTGCGCAGGGGATGGCCCGGCGGCGGCGCGCAGGGGACGGGGCGGCGGCGTTGAGGCGGCAGTCGAGAGGCGCAGAAGGGCTTCAATGCGGACGGGTTGCGCGCCGGCATGGCCAAATCGTGGAGGCGGACGGGCCGAGGCGGCGGCGCGGCGGCGGCGGAGGAGTCGATCATCGTCGATCTATCGAGGCAAATGGAAAAGCACAAGGGGACGAAGAGAGGGAGGGATTATATAACCCAGCCTTAGGTACCGGGTGAAAACGAAAACCAGTACCTTAGAAAGACCTTAGGTACAGGGTGTAGATACAACCGGTACCTTAGAAAGACCTTAGGTACCGGTTGGATTTACACCCGGTGCCTTAGGTCCCCAACGGCGGGAAATGGAATTCGCCTTTAGTACCGGGTGGAGACGCAAAACCGGTGCCTAAGGTTCGAGGATTTTTTCTTTCTATATTATTAGTCACCAGATGACTGAAATCCGTCAATAGCTCAATGGTAACGCAAGCTAATTTGTTCACCGCAGCCAGGGTTCGAATCCCGCGCGCCCAAATTTTTTGTCGAAAAGGAGCCTTTGGTACCGGGTAAAATTAGGCCTACAGTGCTTGAGATACGTGCTGTCGGTTTCTTCTAAACAATGGGTGCATGCCCTATAACCCTTATTGGAATGTCCGGAGAGGTTGCTTAGTGCTGGCCAATCATTGGTGGTTACGAAAAGCAATGCACGAAGGTTAAAATGTTCCTCTGTGTGCGCATCCCACATACGAACACCCTCCTCTTTCCACAACAATAGAAGATCCTCAATCAGTGGTTTCAGATACTCATCTATATCGTTACCAGATTGCTTCGGGCTGGGGATAAGCACTGGCATCATAATGAATTTTCGCTTCATACACAACCAGGGAGGAAGGTTGTATATACAGAGTGTCACAGGCCAGGTACTATGGCCACTACTCTGCTCACCGAAAGGATTTATGTCATCCGTACTTAAGCCGAATCTTATATTCCTCGCATCATTTGAAAATGTTGGGAATGTTCTGTCCACTTTTCTCCACTGCGACCCATCAGCGGGGTGTCTCAACATATTGTTTTGCTTACATTCTTCTTTGTGCCATCGCATCAATTTAGCATTCGTTTTGTTCATGAACAAACATTTCAGACGTGGTATTAGAGGAAAATACCACATCACCTTGGCAGGCACCCTCTTCTTGACACGCATCCCCTCAACGTCGCCTGGATCATCTCGAGGGATCTTATACTGGCATGCGTTGTATACAGGGCATGAATCCAAATTTTCATACTCACCTCGATATAGGATGCAGTCATTAGGACAAGCATGTATCTTCTGTGCCTCTAATCCTAAAGGACAAATAACTTTTTTTTGCCTCGTATGTTGTTTTCGGCAAGGTGTTACCCTCAGGGAGTTAGTTTTTTATAAGTTTCAGCAACTCCTCGAATCCCTTGTCAGACAAACCATTTGATGCCTTCCATTGCAACAATTCCAATGTGGTACCCAACTTCTTTTGGCCTTGTTTGCAATCTGGGTACAACAATGTTCTGTAGTCCTCCAACATACGCTTCAGATCTCTCGATTCCTTTTTTGTTTGGCAAACTTCCTAAGCTTCGCGCAGCATCTAACCAAGATCATCTTCTACAATGTATCCTTCAGTATCTTCTTTAGGCTCACCCATTGCAGTGTCATTGAAAAAGACATTATAATTGGCTGCAAAGTCAGGAATCCTGTCCTCTTCTTCTACATAATTATCCAGCATAATTCCTCTTTCTCCATGCTTGGTCCAAACATAGTAGTTCGGCATGAAACCACTATTTAACAAGTGACTGTGGATGATTCTTGATGATGAGTAATCCTTCTCATTCTTATAGAATTTGCATGGACAACGAATGAAACCGCCATATTTGTGTTTCTCGGCCGCTTCTATGAATTCATGCACACCATCAATGAACTCCTTTGAACACCGGTCGGCCATGTACATCCATTGCCGACTCATCTGGGTCCACAATACATTTATATACATCATTGTAGTGTACAAATAGTTCATTCATACTACCAATTTACAACTAACATTGAATACGCTATTAATAAAACTTAACTACAAAATTATAACGATGCATATGGCCTTCTGACTGCATGACTGTGTAAAACCTTTGCTTCTCTATATAGAACTTTATATTTTTGTACAAGAAACGACGCATGTGGCCTTCTAGCTGCATGACTGGGAAAAAAACTTTATTTCTATATATGGACCTTGGTTTGTTTTCCTAGAGCCTTGAGGATTTGGGATCATCGTCTGTGCAATGATTCTCTTTGGCACGGTAATTCTGGCTGTATTAATGGCAGTGGCACGATAATGTTTTTTTCTTGTAGAGGCGCACGCTGCAGCACAACAGCGGTAGGCCTAGCTGAATTGGAATCTTGTAAAGTTTTGGAATTTTGAAGGGAACTAAATAAAGCCCCCTTGCATATGTAATTGATAATATTTCCATACAAAATTTGAATTCAAATATATAATTGATAATGCATATAACTATAATAAATAGATACTATTCACTTATCAAATAAATTAATAAAACATATAAATACAATAATGTGATAGTATTCACATATCAAATAAATTGATAACGCATATAACTACAATAAAATGCTACAAATAAAAATAATTATCACATGTATAAACTAAATTAAATAATAACTGCTTCTAAAAACCAATTGCTAAGTTATGGAGAAAAATAACTAACCTTTTTTGAAAAAAAACAAAAAATCGCCTCGCCCCCCTCCCCTCACTCAGCTGCCATGAACAGTGAGTTCATGGCAGCTTGGAGGGGGGAGGGGTTGGGGTATTTATAGGCGTGGGCCAAAGGCACCGGTTGGTGCTCAACAACCGGTGCCAAACAATAGGCTTAGGCACCGGTTGAAGTTACCAACCGGTGCCTTTGTGGTGGGCACGTGGCGGCACCGGGTCATGGCAAAACCCGGTGCCATTGTCCGCTCTTTAGGCACCGGTTGGTGCCACCAACCGGTACCTATTCCTCCTTGTTCTTTTGGTACCAGTTGGTGTCACTAACCGGTGCTTATACTGGGATTTTGGTACCGGGTGATGCTTTAACCCGGTACCAAACCTCTTACCTTTGATCGCCGCTGGCCAAAGGTACCGGCTGCTTTTGCAGCCGGTACTAGTGCGTGGCATTAGTACCGATTGCAACAGCAGCTGGTACCGTTGGCCAGGACCTTTGGCTTGTTTTCTAGTAGTGTCATCCTATTTTCTATTGCAAATTTTCTTTTTTAATTTTTTTTGGCCCTATAGTGATAGTAAGCGTTCAAGGAAATTCTTGACTAGCGTAGCGCTGGCGTCGGCATTGGTGACATCATTTGGTGCAATTCCTTCTCCGGAGGCGGTGTCCACATATCCTCCAACCCTTGCGCTAGACCGAGGTTTAACTGAAAAAGGCAAGCAACAAACCATCCCGACATCAACCTTCTGAGCAGGCGAGTGATCTGATGGGTTGGTTAGCGTGATATACATTGCAAGATTGAAGGGGGAACGAAGAATAAGTTTGAAGTTTAGTCTTTTAGGTTTCTTTCATTGTTTTATAGTTTTTTTTCTTGTATTTGTGAAATCCTTCATTTGAGGTCTAGAGTCTAAGAACTCTTGTAACTCTTTTAGCTGTAGTTAATCGCATGTGAATAATTAAAGTCGGAACTTTTTCTATAATTAAAAAAAGTGATAGTAAGCGGACGTCAAAGAAATTTACCATGGTATCCCACAAATTTAAAGCAATATATGGTGAATATGAGCCTAGCTAGTGATAAAAATTTTCTTACCCTGGTGCAATGGAACCAAGCAAACTGAATGCATCGTCACCCCTGGATGCAAGGCATATGTTCCAAGCGCGTGTTTCGTATTGCATCATCACGAGTAACATCGGATATGTTTCGTTGAATTGTCTAAGGCATCGTAGTAACGGATCATGATCCTAGTGATCATAATCCAATTTGACATTTATATATTTTAGCTCAAAATAATATAAGATTAGATTCCAGTTCTTTTAGGACCTGACCTTATCTAGACTAAATTTCAAGTCCCTTTACCATCCCATCTGCAGAAGTTTTCAATCCTTTGGATCAAGTCGAAGGGCCTTGGTCTACAGTCAGGCATTGAACACATTTTCTACTTTCCAAATTCCAAAAATATAAGGGCAAGTATATTGGCCTAATCTAATAGGCAGTCTCATGCATTGCCACATCATCTTGAGATGATGTAAAAGACAATACATACAATGAGTTGTCTTATAAACTATCTCATTGTATTAGATAATTCCATAATTTATGCATTGAAAAGGAAATATAGTGAGTTGCATGGCAACAACAACTTACACAATGGTGAGAAAGTGGTCTCATAGTCCTAAGTTTACCATGTTTATTCTTAGATGAGGCAAGCGCAAATTACATTGTGCTTTAGATGGAGAGTTTTCTTGACTAGCAACCTCTAGCCAGCAATTGATCAGTTGGTCGGATCAAGATGCAATGTGGTAAGTCGACTGGCCATACACAATCTCACCGTCCCAGAATTCTTCAGCGGTTTTGTAGGGGCCGGATTCATGGACGAAGAAATTGTAGGTGCCCCTTGATTCTGGCAGGGAGCTGATCCGGCGTCTGTCGTCATCGGTGAGCTCCCAGCCGAAGATGTCGAGGTTCTCTCGCATCCGCTGCCTGTTGAAGCTTTTAGCGATCACGCAATCTCCCTGCTCATACACCCACCTAATGCACACCTGAAGCTCGTTGAAAATGAAGATAAAAATAGCTTGGTAAGCATGTAAACTTTCAGCATTCATAGTCGTCTCATCCTTCCATTATTACTTAGTTTTGTTACCCAAATAGTTTCTAAGCAAAACTCCAAAATAGGGCCATCTTTAGCTAGCTAATTTGAATGTATTGTGGTAGCAGTATTTCAGTATTTAAAAAAGTCAGATTGTACAGAACCAATTTACTTGCTGTACAGTGAACACAAAGCAGGTTTACCTGGGCGACTGTTTTGCCCCTTTCACGGGCGATCTGCTTAAGGACAGGGCAGTCCATGACAGAGTTGTTGGCCCATGGTGTTCCCTTGCCGCCCAGTGGAGAGTAGGCGCAGAGCCGCTGGATCCCCTTATCCCTGCAGAACGCTCTTAACTTGTTCTGCCGGCAGTATGGGTGCACCTCCACCTGCCCTCGAATGAGATCGTGTGCAAAATGGAATCTAATTAATCAGGTAATGGCACGTATACACTTCACATCAATCTAGTTGTCGATAAGAAAGAGCATGTACAACAGTTTAGACAGCTGCTGCCTATTTGATATACACAGACAACTAAATAGATAGCTTTAAAATAATTTAGACAGCTGTTGTCTGTTTAGCTGTTTATGTGATATTTAATACGTACTCTAGTTGATGTTATTTTTCATGGGAGCACGAGTTAGAGCAGTAGATAAGATAGTAGACAGCAACACACTCTTTTCTCATTTAGTGATGGTTACATCAGCTCATTTTACTTATGTAGATGCTGCTGTCTCACTGCTGTACATACCCTAAATAAAGCACAAAAAATTCTAACACCAAATGTACACGTAAATAGAAAAGTCGTTCATAGAAATTTATTTTTCAACTAGAGAGAAAAAGGAGGAACCTAAATAAAGCATAAAAAATTCTAACACCAAATGTACACGTAAACAGAAAAGTCGTTCGTAGAAATTCGTTTTTCAACTAGACAGAAAGAGGAACGGAGAGAGAGCGAGAGGGAGAGAGAGAGGGAGGGTGGGAGTTCTAGTCATACGAAAAGAGAGGGTGGGCAGCAATTAATCATCACCTGGTTTGCTGCCGGTGGAATCTTTGCAAAGGATAGCAGGTACTCAAGCTTCTTGCAGCTGAAGTTGCTGACGCCAATGGCCCACGCGAGCCCTCTCCGGTGGCACTCCTCCATCTCCCCCCACACCCCCTTCATGTCCATCTCCACCAGGTCATCCTTCACCACCGCGATGGTTCCTTCTACCGCTGGCGGCCTCATGCTCACCGGGAAGTGAATCAAGAACATATCGACGTACTCCATCCGCAGATTCCTGGCGAACCATGCAAAGATCATACCATTTATTTGTTTTCTTTTCTTTTTAGGTGGCTCGCAAGCTACTAACCGGAGTGATTTCTGGAGCGCCGGCAGAACACGCCCAGGATGCGCGTCGGTGATCCAGAGCTTCGTCGTGACGTAGAGATCGTCACGGGAGGCGACCGTGCCGGCGCGGACGGCCTCGACGACGGCGTCCCCGAGCGCGGCCTCCGCGTTGTACAACGAGGCCGTGTCGAAGTGGCGGTACCCGGCGTCCAGAGCGTGGAGGACGGCCTGCGTCAGGCCGGCGCGGCCCTCGGCCTGGCCGAGCGTCGCCGACGACGTGCCGAAGCCCACGCGCGGCATCGGCTTGCCCAAGCTCAGTGCCGCCACCGGCACGGCCTTCATTTGATCCGCACCACATGGAGATGGAGCCATGGCGTGGAAACGAGCTAGTGAGAGGAGCCGCGGATGATTGAGTTATTAACTAGTGGCTACCAAGTACTGCTACTTGTTTATTACTTTCAGGCAAACACAACAGCTTGTCAGCAACTGTAGGCGCGTGTGTATGAGGTGGATGCACACGCATGGACTAATCTTTGCTCAGTTTGTTTTTTTTCCTTGATTTTTTTTCGGTGCAGAACAAAGATTCTATTATGCGGTGGGCACAACATCACTAAAAAAATCTGTTGATATATAACGATTAAATTTCGTCACAGTATCGATGACGATCTCAAATTTCATAATATATTGAGCGTCACAGATTGCACCTCGTGACGCTCCTTAAAAAATCATCATAGATTGTTCGGCATGACATTTTGGAACCGTCATAAATGTCCCCAGGCCTCTCAAGCCCGACCCAAACCCATTTTTTATGACGAAAATAAACTTCACAAATAGTATAATTTTCATCATGGATTCAACTGCCATGTCACACATTGATGACATGGAGCATGACATGGCTGGTGACATGACAATGATGACATGCCAATTTGTTGGTGGAGAGTGTCTCCAGAGAGTATGAACAGTACAACAGACGAAGCGCGCGTGGCTCGAAGACGTATGAACACAAGGAAAAGACAACCACCTTCGGACAATGGTTCACGCTTTTCTCTCTTTGTATTCAATGTCCCATTAATGACTGTTATATGGATATTTATAGGCGGCGGTTCAGCTCCCACGTGTATTCAATATTGATTCCTTATAACGGTATAATATTCCGAGAATATTTTTCAGCCCTTGGGTAATTTCTCTTCTTACATTTGTGAGTGGATTACAACTCAGGTGGGGCCCCACGTCCCACGGACTCGAACCATGCTCCATACGTCGGTTCCTCGAGTAGTAACTTCGACGGTCAAGGCGAAGATCTCTCCATATCCGCGTCCTCTTCTTGCCACCAGGCTTCTCAGCACCAAAGGCACCCTCGGGTCTTTGGCAGGTCTTCGGCGAGTTTGCCTTCTTCGTTCTCTACGCCTTGCAGCCCGATTCGTTGACTTCGGAAGTTCCTTCGGCGGCCGGGCCGAAGGTGGCGTCTCCAACAGTAGTCCCTTGGAGCCGCGGTTCGAGATCGGGAGGCCCGCGGCTTCGACCCTGTGAGCGCCGCCTGCGCCCGAAGCACCACCCTTCGGACTGGACGCCACAGTCCGACTGTGGGGAAAAGTCTGCGTCATCCTGTATCAGAAAACAACAAGTGAAGCGTTGTCCTGAAAGGAAAATGAATAGTGAGTTATTGGATTATTAATGCTCTGGGAAATGGGTGACTCTCCCGCTTCTGGATGCTTCGGTTTCTATGTTGGATGCTCAAAAAATAAAAACTACAACAAAACAGCCATATAACTATGCTTTCCTTTTAACGCTTTATGTAACGTATCTACGCTCGGCACACTGTACCATGTAGATACGAACCTTAATACGTTTATAGAAAATGTGACAAGATTAATCCTTAATCTATCTTTAAGTCACGTCCCCGAAGTCTATTTTATCCAACCGCTCCTAATCCTGTTGGTTTCCACGCTGCTGTCGTTCCCCTGCTCCCTCCACCGCTGTTCGATATGCTGCTCCATCCGCCGCTGTTCCGCTGCGGCGTCGCTAACCCATGTGCCGCCTCCCAGCCATGCCCATCACCATCACCATCACTATCCCCAGCGGCACCTCCCTCCGTTGCTATTCCCATGCTCCGCCACTCCAACAGCACATCTCCTCACGGCGTCTTCCCAGTTCTGCTTGTCCCAGCAATCAGGCAATCTCCATGCCTCATTAATGCATCTGGTGCAGTTCCGATGCTGCAATGACCTCATGCCTTCTCCTCTAACCTTGCTGCTGGCCTATGCATTTTACTGATGCTGGATCCATCACTGGTTTGGTACGTTGCAGTATGTTCTGGTCTACAGATCTTGTTTTTTTTTTCTTTCAATTACGATAGAGATTCGGTGAAGAGGGGAGTGGCATGGTCTGTCTTTCAGCGAGCACATCTTGTTCATTTTTTTCTCTTGTTTATTTTCAGATCAAGGACTAGATCCTATATGGTACTTGCAAGTTGCAGCTAAGACTAATTCTAACTACCTAATATGTGACTCTGTTTCATTTATAAACACAGATGGACTCCTGATTACTACCTCGTACTGTAGTTTTTTATGACTTTTCTTATCAAACATCATATGTAACAGAGACAATAAGTTTTTTCTTGTGGCACATAGTGAATGAATAGCTCTGCCTCTTAGTTATGATCAGATATTCAGGTAACAACATTCGTCATTACTATGTTGTATGCAGAATGCCTACTTTTTATAGAATTTTTTTAGTGAGATGTTTCATATTCAAGCGTTTTCTCTTGTGCAATAAAATTCCCATGTGATGCAGAGGAGATGTTTCATGTTTGCATTTGAGCACTGGCTGCATGCAGATGAGATGAGATGCGACATTTGAATCCCTTCCTTGTAGCTCACTTCATACTTGGCATGAGATGCAGTGGACGCAAGAACTCTTTCCCTGCGGGGCCCTTCATTGCAATTTTGTTATCTCATCTGTATTGAGTTGTTTGACAATCAAATATTTGAGCTTTCATGGGTTCAGAGTTCTAAGTTCCTAGACTAATGGTAGGTGATCTTTCATTTTTGAAACTACAAGACAGGACATTTGGGAGTGCTTGATGATCTCCATCACAGCTTTTTGGGCAAGTCACGGAAGTATCAGAAGCTGTAGGTGATATATGTGTTCCAAGTAAGTGTTAAATGCTTAATATGCAAGGGATAATTGTTCTGTAGTAAAAAAAAATCCAATTTCTTTCAGCATTACAGTGTTGTACTGTAGAATCTATAATCACCATGTAAAGTATATATGTGATTTCTTATAATAGGTTTTTATAGCGAAGCCTTTTTCGTCAATGGTGATATCATAGAACATTTGACCTTGAATCAAAGAGAATAGTCTGGTAGTTCAAATTAACTAGACTTGTCTCAGTATAATTAATATGATTCTTTCTGAATAAGACTACTTGGTAGAATTTTGTTCACATGTTGATTCCCTGCTAAGTTTTTCATGATTATTTAAGAGAAAAATACCTTTACTTTTATCACCAATTGGATTTTTTTTGTAGTTGCATCACTTTAAATCTGTGTTTACATTTTTCATACCATATACCAATGAATTTATTTATTTAATCTGCAAGAGCATGAATGTCCATAAAGAAAATCTGCCTAATGAAACAATGTGGAGAAGTGAAATACAAGTATTTGCATGCATGAAGTATTTTAGATAGATTCTAAATCTATAAAATTTAGGGTAGTATATATGTAAGATCACCATATTGTATAAATGGATGATTGATTGGTTTGTTGAGAAGAGCTCTAATATTAAATGAATACTTGCTCTGGCTAGGCGTGATTTCTCTAGCTGTACTCCGGTATGCCGAAAGTGAAATATGATTCTGCTAGATGAAAAAAAATGATGCGAAGGAATGTCCTGCATGACTTTATTATAAGCTAATGTGATCAAAAGGAAAATGAAAAAAGGAAAAAGAAAAAGAAAAGGACAATACTCAAAAAATAAAAAGGAAAAAAATGTATTTACAGCCCTGAATCGAAATGCAAGCATAGACACGTCATTCACCGTCTTTAGAAAAGCATCTCATATCTTTTAAATACGCTTAGCAAAATGTATCTGTAGTCCTTGACACGGTCCATGTGGAAACGCTCCAGACGCGCTTTGGCAAAGTGCATCTACACTATACTAAAGATGAAATAAAGTGTATCAAAGTAATGGACAAAACGTATCTACACGGCTATTTTGTTGTAGCGGCACGGCCTTCATTTGATCCGCACCATATGGAGATGGAGCCATGGCGCGGAAACGAGCTAGTGAGAGAAGCCGCGGATGGTTGAGTTAACTAGTGGCTACCAAGTACTGCTACTTGTTTATTACTTTCAGGCAAACACAACAGCTTGTCAGCAACTGTAGGCGCGTGTGTATGAGGTGGATGCACACGCATGCACGACATCTGTCTTTGCTCAGTTTGTTCTTTTCCTTGATTTTTTTTCGGTGCAGAACAAAGATTCTATTATGTGGTGGGCACAACATCACTAAAAAATCTGTTGATCCATGACGATTAAATTTCGTCACAGTACCTATGACGATCTCAAATTTCGTTATGTATTGAGCGTCACAGATTGCACCTCGTGACGCTCCTTAAAAAATCATCACAGATTGTTCGATCCATAATGTTTTGAAACTGTCATAAAATGTCCCCGGGCCTCCGAAGCCCGACCTAAGCCCATTTTTTATGACGAAAATAAACTTCACAAATAATGTAATTTTCGTCATGGATTCAACTACCATGCCACACATTGATGATATGAAGTATGACGTGGCTGGTGACATGGCAATGACGTGAATGGCAATGATGACATGCCAATTTGTTGGTGGAGAGTGTCTCCAGAGAGTATGAACAGTACAATAGACGAAGCGCGCGTGGCCCGAAGACGTAGGAACACAAGGAAAAGACAACTGTCTTCGGACAATGGTTCAGGCTTTTCTCTCTTTGTATTCAACGTCCCATCAATGACTGTTACATGGGTATTTATAGGCGGCGGTTCACCTCCCACGTGTATTCAATATTGATTCCTTATAACGGTATAATATTCCGAGAATATTTCTGAGCCCTTGGGTAATTTCTCTTCTTACATTTGTGAGTGGATTACAACTCAGGTGGGGGCCCCACGTCCCAGGGACTCGAACCAGGCTTCGTACGTCGGTTCCTTAGGTAGTATCTTCGACGGTCAAGGTGAAGATCTCTCCATGTCCGCGTCCCCTTCTTGCCGCCAGGCTTCTCAGCACCAGAGGCACCCTCGGGTCTTCGGCAGGTCTTGAGCGAGTGGGGACGAAGACCTTGCCTTCTTCGTTCTCTTCGCCTTGCAGCCCGACTCGTTGGCTTCGGAAGTTCCTTCAGCGGGCGGGCCGAAGGTGGCGTCTCCAACAGTAGCCCCTCGGAGCCGCAGTTTGAGCTCGTGAGTCCCTCGGCTTCGACCCTGTGAGCGTCGCCTGCGCCCGAAGCACCACCCTTTGGACAGGACGCCGCAGTCGGACTGTGGGGAACAGTCCGCATCATCCTGTGTTAGAAAACAACAAGCGAAGCATTGTCTTGAAAGGGAAATGAATTGTGAGTTATTGGATTATGAATGCTCTGGGAAATGGGCGACTCTCCCGCTTCTCGATGCTTCGGTTTCTATGTTGAATGCTCAAAAAATAAAAGTTTAAAATAAAATTCGACTTTTCTGCCCCTTGGGGGCGGTTATGCCGGCTCTGCGCATCGGGGGGTAGTGGCGTCTTTTCACTTTGTGTGGTGGGCGCTTGGTTGTACCGCTTGGTTGTACCACATTTCGTGTATAATAGGAGGCGTGGGTAGCAGGGATAAGTTCATTCCTGCCGCACTTTCCCTTGCCCACATCTTCGCTGCTTCTTGTGCTTGTCCTTCGGAAGATCTAGCGCTCTGTGAAGAGACCATCTCATCGGATCTGGCGCCGAGGTGTGATCTTGCGAAGGGGCCGACGACCAATGTGCTGGGTGTGTCGAAGATGACTCTGTCTCTGCTCGACAAGTTGGTCTGGTGAGGCGTCGTATCCGCGGATGACGTTCGCCTGCCTACAAAGGGTGAGATGTCGGCCCACCCCAAAGACAATGAGGTGGTGGCCTTTCGGGATTTGTTCACCGCCAGCCTTCGTTTCCTATTGGACCCCGTAGTCGTGGACATTTTTCGGCTATTCGGGGTCTTTCTTCATCAGGTGATGCCAAGGTCCATTCTTCAGCTCAGTCTCTACATGTGGCCGATGAAGAGCTGCAACCTAGTCCCGAGCGCTGAAGGCTTTGCTCGTGCGTTCTGAATTCATTACCAGCCGAAGAAGATCGTCATCTAGTTGGCTAGTGGGGAGAAGATCGAAGCTGTGCCTCAATATGGGTGTTACACCGTACCTTCGCCTTCCACAAGAATCTGCCCAGCCCCGTCGCGGCATACAAGAATAAGTGGGCGATTGACTGGGCTTCACTTTGGTTCTACCACAAGGTCCCACTGGATCCGGCGACGGGAAGCCATCCCCTTGTCATTGGGCATATTGGTGCCCTTGGCGACGTGCCGAAGGTCGCTGTGGACGCTAGGCCCGAAGGTGAGGCCTTCCTCGCCATGCTCCGGAGATGTCGTGATATGTCACGGGGTCCCGATCTTCACGACGTAGGATCTTGCTCCTGATAACTAGCTGTAGAACAGCTGGATAACTTGCTGCAAGCAGCGATAACTAGTGCAACCTGGCAAATAAAACTCGAAGCCAACCACTACCGTCTTTAACCGGCAACCTGAATCGAGGATTCGCCCAACCACACTCTCAAAGAATCAACCAACACAGCCTACAATCAATCAAGGCGAACCCTGAAGGGAGTAGGAGCACCAATTGGGAGCGGATGAAGCCGCCGCTTCTACAATCCCGCAAAGGAAAGCACAAGAGCAAAGGGTAGAGATCACTCTCTGAATTTGTTAGCACACAGCTGAACAAAAAGGGTTCTATTTCATTATCATAAGTCTTGTTTTATCTCTGAGATACATATGGTATTTATACAAGGAACAACCCTCATTGTTGGGTGTGAATGAACCTTAGAGTTTCTGGAGTTATAGTAGCCTAAAAGTCACCATGAATTGAAATCCCGAGAAGCATCGCCTAGCTGTTGGCCTTCTGTGAAGTGTCCACTAACTCGGTCATAACTCTTTATTGGGAAGTCCAAATGACATGAGGTTTATTGCGTTGGAAAGTAGACAAATTTATCTTTCCAACCATGTATATCATGCACCATGAAACGCTGTAGATTGGTACAGTTTTGCATGGGAACTTGGACCTCTAGTAGACTGTTGGCCTTCTGACCAGTCTTCACTAAAGTAGTCAGATCTCATTAATGGATAATCAAAAGTACTCGGAGTAAATTTCTTTGGAAAGTAGACTTGATAAGATTTCGAAAATATCCTCATTGATCTTTATAGCTTTTGGGAATCCAATTATGACTGCTTCTTTCAGACTGTTCTGCAGGACTGGTCGGGTTCGAGTGTGGTCTTTTATCCTCCTTGGTGAACCTGAGCAATACAAATGTGCACGACTAAGATAGTATATAATTCTCATTAATATTAAAATGAATTTTACAAAGTAGAGCGTTCACCTTTTGTTGTAATTTCTTAGCTCGGCTACACGTAATTGGTCCACCAAAGACTTGTGGTGTCGATGTAGGTGATATTTGAGTTGGTGTAGCTTGAATTGGTGGTTGTAACATGTTACTTGTTGGTGTGGTTGACGTGGTCATATCATGTCGAAGACCATCTGTCAAGATAAAGAGATTTTATTTGATACTTATAAATGGTAAGATTTTTTTGATGTGACAGGGGCTAAAAAAAGCTCTTGAAAACAAACAACACCTTAGGTCTTTGGTTCGAACCTTGTATGCACCTTCTTTCTTGTGTTTTTTCGCTTTTCAAGTTTGGCGGCTTTTTTCCTATTTTTGGTTCCCTTTTTCTATATCTGGTTTAAATCTATAATAGGTAGGTCCACTTAAGCAATAATTACAAATACAATTCACTATAAAAAAGTTACCGCTAAATAGTCATCAAACTAGTAGGCAGTGGGATGCACCTTTTTGTTCTGAAAAACATTCTCAAACAAACTTATGACAATCGAACATCATCACAAATCTGTAACGCATGGTAGTTGTCATAGACATGAAAGAGTGTTCTTCACAATATGAGATTGAAATAGTTTATGATGATTTCTAAGAGTACGCAGCGACGAATGCCTAACTTTGGTCACAAAAGTATACCACTTCCTACAAAACATCATAAAAGTGAACGAGCTTATGACGTTTTGGTTTGTTGTCATGAAGTATTCATCATTGAAAGCCATTATGTTGTGGTGATGTGGACGGCTAGGTTCGACCTCTCTACTGGAAACTACGTTGATATATCTGACCCACAACCGTGACACATGGACTGCCCTCGAGTCCCAGTCAACACACGTGGCCACAAGGAAGAAATGTTGGACTAGCCAACCAGGATCTACAGTTACACATGTTAGCCACATTGGCTTGCTGAGCCCGCACTCATGCATGTGGATGGCCTGGTCACACCTCTCCAGTGGAGCCCTTGTTGACATATTTGACCCAAGTCCCTAACACGTGGATCAGCGCAGGGGCGGAGCTCTCGACATGGCAAGGTGTGGCCATTGCCGTACCTTGTTTTACCAGGAGTGTCTCTACTTCTTATACATGCTTGTTTTTTCTAGTAAATTTTCTACATTGTCACCATGAATGGAGGCTTGGAGCTCTATCTAGCTTAGCTGCGCCACATCTCAACTTCAATCTCCTTCGCCACTAGATCAGCAGATCCAGGTCACTACACATGGCAGCCACGTAGACACGCTGAACCCTCTATCATCACATGTGGACATATGGGTCCCAACGCAATATGTGGCCCACTGGTTGTATGACGAGTCATGGTCATCACAAGTACCATCTTTGGGACCATATGAGATAAATGTAGTTCCATAGTGGCTGAGGGCTGCAGCCGATGACCTATAGGGAACCTAGGATTTTCATCACGCGCAAAACTTCATTAAAGCTACTATTTCTACTAGTGCGTCACAATTACTAAACTACCCAAGTTTACAATTGTTGCTTCATGTTAAGATCAATGGTCGATAATATTCTAGAGGGGAGGAACCCCAAGCACCATAACAAATCTTTTATTTTAAATCAAATAATTTTATAAGTTTGACCAAATTTATAGAAAAAATAGAAATATGTATGGTACCAAATAAGTATCATATTCATCATTAGACATAATTTAATACTTTATTTTTTTGTGTTATAAATATTAATAATTTTATTTTTATATTTGTTCAAAGTAAAAATAGTTTTACATAGCAAAAACTTAAAATAAAGAACAATCTTTTTGGTACGGGGAGAGTACTTTGAAATCCTTGTATTTGGAAATGGATGGAGTGGATAGATAGATAGATAGATAGATAGATAGATAGATAGATAGATAGATAGATAGATAGATAGATAGATAGATAGATAGATAGATAGATAGACAGACAGACAGATAGACAGACAGACAGATAGATAGATAGATAGACTAACACATATAGATAGATAGATAGATAGATAGATAGATAGACAGATGGATAGATAGACAGATGGATAGATAGACAGATAGATACATAGATAGACTAACACATATAGATGGATAGATAGATAGATAGATAGATAGATAGATAGATGGGTAGATGGATAGATAGATGGCTAGATAGATACTCCCTCCATCTATAAAGACTGTTCGTTTAGAAAAATTCAGACATATTACTAGTAATAAAAAATTACCATGATATTCCTAATTTGCTATAGCAGTTGTGATAAAAAACCGTGTTGTTTATTTGGTTCTCTAAATCCTCAATAATGCATATGCATTGGAACCAGAAAAGCAACATCTACTTAAACATTTGATGGGCTCGATGCCCTTCTCAATGCAATTATTTCTTGGTATTTGATATTGCTTTAATTAGATGAGCTTTACCACAATCTAAACGAACAGTCTTTGTTGGACAAAATTTGGAGGCTAAACGAACGGTCTTTGTGGGACGGAGCGAATAGATAGATAGATAGATAGATAGACAGATAGATAGCATTTACATGAAAAGATAGAATAATTTTATGGACCCGGCTAATTTACGGCCGGCCGTAAATTAGCCCACCGTACGGCCGGCCGTAAACTAGCTCACCGGTACGGCAGACTATTTTGGAAAGCAAGTTAGCATCTCATTTTATGCGTCAATCTCGCATCGCACTGTTGCTGCGGGCAGTAGATATATTTCCTGCCACCTCACTGTCAGACCCGGGACAGCGGGACTGCTCACGGGCACGGAACATTCTAGAGTAGGGAGTAGCACATGGATATGCCCTACCTCTTTTATATCTACTCGAATAGGAGTAGAACTAGTTGACATACCCGGGAACCAGCCGAACCCCTCGGACTGGGATCCTAATAGAACTCGACTAGGACTTTCCACGTAACTATGTTCCCCCGGATTATATAAGGGCGGACAGAGACCCCCCCTCAAAGAGGGGAGACACATTGAACAATACCAGAAGGAATACAAATCACCACACAGGACATGGGGTATTACGCTCCGGCAGCCCGAACCTGTCTAAATCCCTGTGTTCCTTGCACCATCGCATTTTGATCTCGGTGAGTCCCTACTCATAACCACTCTCCTAGGGATACCCCTTGGAGATCCCGACGGTAAAACACCGACAGCTGGCGCCCACCGTGGGGCATCTCGCCAACGATCGTCAGAAGAATTCGATGGCTCTTCTCGACGACAACTCTGTGCCTTCGAAAGACACTTCCTTCTGTGTGGGCTCCTGGATCTTCGTTGCAGACGGATCAGGCGGCTTCAAAAGTCGTCCGATCGTCCAAGCCGCTGAAGAAGTTCCAGAAGCTACCAACCACGGCGAACTCGACGACTTCGTCGACCAACTCGAAGAAGTCGGATTCTTGGCCCTCAACGACGAAACCTGAATTCAACCCGAATTCGGCGCGATCAAAGCCAAAACACTCCCTGAACTATAAGAAGACTTGGAAAGTCTCCTAGAAGATACAAAGCAAGAAACTTCCACGGATGGAAAGACTCTACTTCCCAATTGCATCCATTCCGCTGAACCAAGTCTTCGGAAGAAAAAGTCAAAGACTAGCTTCAAGAAAACTAATCGCAAAAAGAAGCCGTCGAAAGAAACTTTTTCAAACTTCGATAATATCAATGAAAAGATCGAGCACTGCCTTCAGTTAGCTGAAGACACGTTCAACATCAACACTTCTTGTGAAGAATTCTCCAACCAGTGGGCGCTCAACTCTGCAGAGCTGGAACAAGATCAAACTTTCATCAAATATCTCGAAGAATTGGATGAACCAATCTCTGAAGATGAACTAGCCAAATGGTCACATGACATCAACTTGTTTATGGAAGGATTAACCAATCCCGACAAGCTTGAAGCTCTCTGGGAGCAATCCAAAGTGAAGAAACTATGGGACGATTCACAAAACAAGTCATTGACTCAATTGGATCAATATCTATCACAATCCCACCCTACAGAAGACTCTGTTTCAACTAAAGATTACATGAGTCGCTGGTGCAACGTCATTCAAACTCCAAATTCACCTACTCCGCAAGAAAATCACCGCTCAGCGCAGCTATTTTCTTCATAAGAATGTGACAATTTGGACAAGTACATTGAATTCATAAACGAACTCTCAGTCCGAATTGAAGGCGGAAGGTCTCCAGCAGACATCCTACCTTATGATGAAGACCTTCTTCGACTCACGCTCAGACTATCCCTCCGAGTCAACTCAAACACAGAATTCTACCCGGATTCGGTTCAAGTCATCAAAAGAAACCGACTCGCGCTACAACCCGACTCGGACAAAAAGACTGAATCTGACAAGGAGTCAACTTCTACAATCACTACAAAAGGAGAACTGCAGTCCTCAAATCAAGGAGAGAGGCAGCAATTCTTGGAAGACGAAGAACTACCGTTCCAGCAGGGCCTTCCGTTCAAGGAAGACAACATCAATTCGAAAATTCGTGGCCACAATCGCGAAATTTTCATGGCTTTCCTTTTGAATGCTACAAACCGAAAAGCTAATCCTACAGCGCTGGAAGACCTGGACTATGATGAATTCCTCTCTGAAATGGAGATGAGTGAAGCAGCAGCAACTAGCTACAAAATTCCTCCACCTCCACCAAGAATCACAGTCACTGTCCACCTGGACAACAACCCTAAGATGATTCCCAAGACAGCACCATCAACAACTTAGCGACTCGTTCGACTACTCCAACAGTGACTTACACAATGTTATCAACATTGGTCGCAACGCTAAAATAATCATCATCAACAAAGGGGAAGATCATGAGGAAGTCGAAGCTTACAGTACGACATCTAATTACCGGATACATGATAACTACGGGTACAACTCGCGAAAGCGGTGCCGCGACAAGGCAGCACCTCCTTCCCAACCAAAGCAGTCGATGATTGATTCTACTTGCTAGAAAATTCATTCAAAATGCTTCCTGCACCCCAAAGGAAAGAACTCGAGTTTCTAATGCATCATCCTTCGCAAAGCACTCGGAGCACCTCCATCTTCTGCCAACAAGGACAACAAAAAAAGAGAGCCAACACGAGCAAAACCCTTTCTAACAACCAAATGAGAAGGAGTTAAGTGTGCCAGTTACTCAATTGAGTCATCTATAGGGCTTACCCCTAGTCTTACACCCAATAAAGGCTAGGATGGGTTCGCCCAAGCTCTGACTCGAGTCATCTATAGGGCTTACCCCCGGTCTTACACCCAATAAAGGCGAGGATGAGTTCGCCCGAGCTCTGACTCAGCTTCAAAACTACATGTACTGGCAATCGAGTCATCTATAGGGCTTACCCCCGGTCTTATACCCAATAAAGGCTAGGATGGGTTCGCCCGAGCTCTGACTCAGTTTACTACTCGTGTTGACAGAAGGCAAATACTCAAATGAGTCATTTATAGGGCTTACCCGATCTTACACCCAATAAAGGCTAGGATGGGTTCGCCCGAGCTCTGACTCGAGTCATCTATAGGGCTTAATCCCGTCTTACACCCAATAAAGGCTAGGATGGGTTCGCTCGAGCTCTGACCCAGTTTCCAACCTACTCGTGTTGGGCAGAAGACAAATACTCAAGTCGAATCCCTCAGGGCCAACCCTCGGTCTTACATGCAATAAAGGTTAGGATGGGTCCTCCTGAGCAAGATTCTAATATAAAGAAGAAATTGAGTGCTTCAGAATTGGATGGAAGAGAAAATTTCGTCGACAAAGACCCTAGAGACAAATTCTCTACTTTCTTTGGGAGTCGTCACTCCATCAGTTACTTCGAATACCAACCTTTCCTTGTTCACTCAAGGTAAAAGCCATGACAAATCAAGTAACTGGGGCTAGGGGACATGAGCTTCGCGTCCCTAGAGACAAGTTCTCTACTTTCTTCAGGAGTTGTTACTCCATCAGTTACTTCGAATACCAACCTTTCTTTGTTTACTCAAGGTACAAGGCACGGCGAATTGAGTAGCTGGGACTAAGGGAGATGAGCTCTGCGGTCCTAGACACAAAGTTCTCTACCTTCTTCAGGAGTTGTTACTCCATCAGTTACTTCGAATACCAACCTTTCCTTATTTACTCAAGGTAAAAGGCACGACGAATTGGGTAGCTGGGGCTAAGGGACATGAGCTCTGCGGCCCTAAGGGACAAGTTCCCTATCTCCCAAGAAGATTTTCTCGTCCATGAGATGACGATTAATTCGACTACTTCGGTACTCGACCTTCGGAGGGACAAGTTCCCTATCTCCTAAGAAGATTTTCTCGTCCATGAGATGACGACTAATTCGACTACTTCGGTACTCGACCTTCGGAGGGACAAGCTCCCTATCTCCTAAGAAGATTTTCTCATCCATGAGACGATGACTTATTCGACTACTTCGGTACTCAACCTTTGGAGGGACAAGTTCCCTATCTCCCAAGAGGATTTTCTCGTCCATGAGACGACGACTTATTCGACTACTTCAGTACTCGACCTTCGGAGGGACAAGTTCCCTATCTCCCAAGAGGATTTCTTCATCCATGAGACGACAATTGATCGACTACTTTGGTACTCGACCTTCGGAGGGAACAGTCCCCTATCTTCCAAGAGGATTTCTTCGTCCATGAGATGACAATTGATCGACTACTTTGGTACTCGGCCTTTGGAGGGACAAGTCTCCCTATCTCCAAGAAGGACTTATCATGCATGAGGTGACAATTCATCGACTACTAGGCACTCAACTTCGAGAAGATACAAGACTTCTAATTCCTAAAAGTAATTCCTCGTCCACAAGATGACAACCCGTCGACTACCACAGTACTCGACCTATGAAGAGACAAAATCTCCATCTCTCAAGATGGAATTATCACTCACGAAGACAGAGATTAGTCGACTACCCCGATACTCGAACAATCTCTCCATTTCCTAAAAAGGAACTACTCGTCCATGAGATGACAAGCAAATCGACTACTACGGTACTCGAATAAACAACTCAAGACAGCCAATGACAAGTTTCATCAAAAGGGTACCAGCCGATCGGCTGCCAACTAAAAGGAAAAAAGTACTATACATCAGAATATCAAAAGTACTCTAGTGGACACACATCCACACAAAAGCCAAGAGAATATTACAAACAACTATTCAAGACTCTGGTGCCGGCTCCAAGCAACTGATAACCCTATCAGCGATGTGTTTCATCTCCGCAACATACTCAGAGAATTGCTCCTCTAAACAGCCAATGGCAACCCCATCACCAATAGGGAACAAGTTCGCGGAGGGGAGAAAGGACTTAACTAATCCTAAGGCATGGGCTAAGTACTCGCTAGAGGTGTTGGAGAAGAAACTACTGAGTCACTGGGGGGCTTCATGAAGACGCTCTAGCAGACTCTTCTCGCCAGCTCCCTCATCCTCCACCATGTCGACGACTACTTTGGACGCCACCTATGATCAGCTAACTGCTGGGATAGCTCCCCGATCTGCTTCATATCGACGATCATTTGTTTATCAGCGTCAGTCTTGATCTTGGTCAGCTTCTCCACAGCATCTGCGTGACGATACATAATATTTTTAAGATCAGTCACCAGTTCATCCCTTTGCAACAATAAGCTTTTAAGATCTGCCAAAGCAAGCAAAACATGAGCACAGAAGAAACTACTCGAAGGACAAGCATTTGAAAAGGAAAAGAATACCTTTCTTCTCTTTGGCAGCAGCTTTGGCCTTCTCTTGCAGCTTGGAGGCCTTATCTTTCAGAGCAGAATTGTCCTGCACCAAAGTTTCAACCCGGGCCTCCAGAAGCCTAACCTTTTCCGACTACTCCCGAGAAGACTTCTCAGGAGCAGCCATCTTCTCAAGCTGCTGCGCCTGGTCAGCTGTCAACTAGAGATCCTCCCGAGTCCACCGAAGGAACTCGTCCTGCTCAGCGACTTGCTTAGCCAGATTCTGTCAACAAAACAAAGTCAAGATAGAGTACTCGACAAACTCAACTACTCGAGTATGAAAAGATACTTACAACAAGAGAAGAATGGCAGCCCAAGATCCCCTGGGCGACGGCAGTCGATCCCTCGACCGACTTCTCCACCTCCTGCCGCGGCACCTCCTGGAAGGATGGATCAACATTGGCGACAATCGAAGATCTCTTCGGTTGATCCTTGTTCTTATTATCTTAAAAACACAAGAATATCAGCAAAAGAATGACAAAAAACCACTCGATCGCACCTCATAAAGACACTCACAGTGCCAGCGGCAGGAGACTCCTTGCCCGTCTCCCCAATGGCCAGGCCCCCCTCCGTGCTAGCAGCAGAGTCACCCAACCGATCGTCTTCCTTCAGCGGGCTAGGAGGCAACTGGGCAATGTTCTTAAGGGAATAAAAAATTCCCTTCTCCGACTCATCAATCCCAAGAGCATCTGGATTCCTACAAAAAAGAAGTACTCGACACTTCAACCACAAAATCAAAGAAAGCAAAGGCAAGCAGTCGATCAACAGTCGCACTTACTGAGAAGAATGTTTAAGCATGACTTTCTATGGCTTAGTAAACTTTGGGACCATGCTTAGCCCCGAAGCACTATGCCCCTTAGCAGAGCCACTCCCGGCGGACTCAGCCGGTGCAGAGGAAGTCGTAATGACGGGGCTCACAATGGAGCTCACCGCCTGCCTCTTGGAAAGAGAAGGAGGCCAAAGAAGAAGAAAAGCTATCAAAAACAAGTGCAAGACTTCAGAAAAGTACCAATTAGTACTCACCTGTCACTGCTACCAGCAGAAGCAGCCCTCCGCTTCCGAGTCTTTGCAGATTCAACGGCCGGCTAGTCCGCCGCCCGGTCCTGGACATCCGACGCCATCCGACTGGCTGACGAACCTGTATACCAAAAACAACCATCATCAGTCGAAGACCCAACAACCCGAACAGGAAAAAGAGAAAAAAAAACAAAGGCAGACAGAGATTCACACTTGAGTCAGTATGTGCCAAAGGCACATCTTCAGGCAGCGGAGGCCTACTCTGATAGTTTTCGGGATTAATCTGCATGAAAAATACCAGATCAACTCGATTACTCGACAAAAAGTACTTGACTTAAAACTATAATCTACTACTTGAAGTAGTACCTCCCGAGGACGCTTGTCAGCTCTGAAGGCCCCAGAAAGACTAGGCCTCCTGTTTATGTTCTTCAAGAGCGCGGCCGCTCAATTCTCTTGATCGTCCTCGGAAATCTTCTCCCGAGCATATCGAGTGGGATCCTCCTCGCCCGTATACTCGAAAGCAAGGTGAACCCACCGCTGAAGAGGCTGGACCCTATGAATGGTCCAGTGTGGCACCACGAATGCACCAGTAATCTGGTGTTCTGCCCTCAAAACTTCAATCTCCCCAAGGAGAAACTTCACCTGGTCCGCCCTGCCACCCTTGGAATTCCAACTTGGTCTCTTCATAGGGGGACCAGGAGTGCGAAGAGGAAGGGAAGAAGAAAGATTCCTAACGTAGAACCACATCTCCTTCCAGTCGATGACCTTGTCCCTCAACTCGTAAGGGACGTACTTGGTCTTCTTCCCCTGACGAAACTGCAACCCGGCTCCCCCGATTACATCTACCTTAGATTCGTTGGGATGGGGTTTCAGATGGACGAAATACCGAAACAAATCGAAGTGAGGCTCAATCCCCAAGAATGCTTCGCAAAGATGAACAAAAATCGAGATGTGGCGAATGGAGTTAGGGGTCAAGTGATGCACTTGAACCCCCCCAATGGAAAAGGAGGCCCCGGAAGAAATTGGAAATGGGAAAACCGAGGCCCCAAAGAACATAAGGCAGGAAAACAACAGATTCGTTTTCCTCATGAGGAAAAGACCCCCCCTCGGATCTACGCCAATGGATCACGCTTCGAGCTGAAGAAGATGGACTCGCTACCAGATTCAGAAGATGAGAGTCCGCACACTTACTCGACTTTCACCCGTGGACTTCCGCATCATCCCCGGCAGCTTCGCCTGCCTTCCCCCTTCCGGTAGACCTCTTGGGAGCCATGGAAACGAGGAAAGAACGATTCTCTCTTACTTCACGCTCGGGGGCTAGCGGTGGCTAGTTTCTCGCGGCACTCGGAGGCGAGAGCAGATGAGTTTGCGGCGGCGGAGAAGGAAAAGGAAGCGTGGTAAACCTAGATTTATCCAAACAGTTAAATAAGCAGAACCAGTGGCTATACGGTAAATAACAAGAAGTCCAAAGGCCCCGAACCAAGTTCTCAGAGTTATTCAGCCAAAAACTCCAGGATTCGCTCCAAAGGAAACGAAATCAACTCAGAAACAAAAATCTGACTCTAAAGGATTACATTCCAATAGAAGAAAATACGCAGATCTCAACGGTTTCACCACTCGAAATCACTCGATCTCAACTACAAAGAGGACAGCCCAAGGGCTGATACAAGGATACAAAGCTTGTTACTCCCAAACGGGAGTAATCCAGATACATTCAGGGAGGAAAAGGCATGTTGTAAGAAGATATGCGTGGTTAGGAACATAGCAAATCCTCTTCTTGCATCTGCTCTTCTCCCTGATAGGTTTTGCAACAAAAACAATGCCATCTCTCCAGAAGCCATTGAGGGGGAAACAACCACAGTTCCCACCCGAAAAAGCTTCCGACACAGCTTCCACCATCAGCCCACCGAGATAACCAGGATGGCTGCGATGTGAGAAGCAAAGGCGGCGGCCTGAGAGATAACAAGTGTTTGTGCTGCTCGCAAACACTCTTCTAGCACCTACAAGGATGAATCGAGTGCTCTCATCAGGAGGTCGAGTACTCTCCAGTGAAGAACTCCACTTGGATCCCATGACTACAACTGTAAGAATGAAGATTCAAGTGCAGCAGACCCCGCTTAAATAGAAGAAGCAGCAGAGCCGCAGCTCAGCCCGTGACATCCAATGACAGGAAGGCTCACAGGTGAAACAGAAAAGATTCTACAGCAGTACTCACCATGTGAACCCACGGGCAAATAGTACGCTGCACTGCCACCTTTTCAGAAGATTCACCACAGTACTGATGAGCTCAGAAAAATCACAGAGGATGTAACACGATCTCCTAGACCCTTAACCCCAAATCACGGATTTGAATTCAAGGATCGGGGGCTGCGGGATACGTGTCATAAATGGCGACTTTTTTTGAAAAAGTTTCAAACTTCAAATGGAAGATCGAAGGACCCGAAAGACTGAGTTAATCCTCAGCCTGATTCATCAAATCAAACTAAGGCTCGGGGGCTACTCCATATGAAGCGCGAGTACATCATGCACCATACATCAAAGATAGATTCGGGGCTTGAGCACCTCATAGCCTCGATGCAGCCAAAGAAGCACTTAGAAGACTACTCGAAGCACTCGATGGACTCCGAGGATGGATAACCTGCTCCAGAAGCACCCAAAGCGCTCGATTACACAGACAGAAGTCCAGAAGCTCTCGAAGTACCCGACGATCGTCTTCCGAACGCTCGATGCCTGCAAGACTCGACTACGAAGAGCTCGGGGGCTTGTCAGGCCTGGGACAGCGGGACTGCCCACGAGCATGGAATATTCTAGAGTAGGGAGTAGCACATTGATATGCCCTACCTCTTTTATATCTTCCCGAATAGGAGTAGAACTAGTCGACATACCTAGGAACCAGCCGAACCCCTCAGATGGGATCCTAATAGAACTCGACTAGGACTTTCCATGTAACTCTGTTCCCCCGGATTATATAAGGGCAGACAGAGACCCCCTCAAAAAGGGGAGACACACCGAACAATACCAGAAGGAAGACAAACCACCACACAGGACGTAGGGTATTATGCTCTAGCGGCCCAAACCTGTCTAAATCCCTGTGTTCCTTGCACCATCGCGTTCTGATCTCGGCGAGTCCCTACTCATAACCACTCTCCTCAGGATAACTCTCGGAGAACCCGACGGTAAAACACCAACACTCACAACCCACCCCAACCTAATATAATCTAGAAAAACTATTCCACAAAGATGTACATAATTTGCCCAGAAAATTTTCCAAAACTGCACGCATGAACAGTAGACAAAAAATAGAAAACACAACTAGAAAAAGGTGTATGACACGCAGATGGAATCTCAATCTTTTATGCTGCAATCCTGTGCAACTTTGTTCCTAGGTTCTAGCAACAATATCAACTGGGAAAAACATATCCCCCGTATGCAAAAATAGCATATCTTCTATTACAAAAACTAAACTGTGTATGTTGAGAATCCAGACAGACATGCTGATGTAGAATCCACTGTTGTAGAACCCGATTTGAGTCCACTGTAGTAGAGCCTATTTAAATGTAGATAAAATATGCTTTGTTAGATTGATTGTAATGCTGATCGAACTAGGGGAAGTTTGCATATGGAAAATATCTAAAAAATTAATTGTTCTGCCTGTTTAATAGTACATTATTGCCCGATGAAACACATTTAAATGTTTTCGTGTGTATGAAAAAAATGCTTCGTTAGATTGATTGTGATGCTAAACGAATTAGTGTAAGTTGGCATACAATCAATATGTCTAGTGTTACATCTAAAAGCACAACAGATATAGTGGTTTTTAGCTCCTGCTACATATGTGCATTCTGCTCCATCTAACAAAGGTGATGTTGCAACTACAGATGTTTTGCCAACTATCTAACTAGGTATGAAAAAAATATACCAACACTTGGTACTCTGCACTAGATGAATCTACTCGTTATCGACTCTCAAGTATGAAAAAAATGTTTTGAACATATTCAAAACATTTGCTTACAGGTGGTGGTGGTGAACCTACTAACCACCCTGCTGCTGGTGCATTATCAAACCCCCATGGGCATCCCACTAAGGCCAAAGGTGAAAAGGGCGTAAGAAGGAAAAGAAAACGACTGAAAAAAGGGATGAATGCCAAGGCGAAGAGAAAAGAACAAGTGCAACATTTGGAAGTTCACTTATCTAACATAGCAAGGTGTCCGAAGAAGGCGGGGGTGTCGGTGTTTTACCGTTGGGTTCTCCGAGGGGTATCCCGAGGAGAGTGGTTATGAGTAGGGACTCGCCGAGATCAGAACGCGATGGTGCAAGGAACACAAGAATTTAGACAGGTTCGGACTGCCAGAGCGTAATACCCTACGTCCTGTGTGGTTGTTTGTATTCCCTCTGGTATCGTTCGATGTTTTGGAGGGGTCCCTGTTCACCCTTATATAATATGGGGGAATAGGGTTACATGGAAATTCTAGTCGAGTCCTGTTGGGATTCTAGTCCGAGAGGTTCGACTAGTTCTTGAGGCTGTGGACTAGTTCTACTCCTATTCGGGTAGATACAAGAGAGGTAGGGCATAACCATGTACTACTCCCTACTCTAGAATGTTCCATGCCCGTGGCAGTTGAAACAGACCGGGTTCCCGAAAGGTGAACCCGACTCTCTGTATCGTCGTGATAGTCCCTGGATCAGTAGCTATCACATACAGAACTCATTTCAATTGAATATCACAGACATAACTCATGTTTACAACATCACATGGGTTTATTTATTACATAATCCAAAGGATTGTAATGCGAATCTCAGAGTACAAGCCCCTTGGGCTAAAAGAAAACAAACAGAAAGCGGAAACGATATCTAGTCTTCTGGGCAAACTTCGTCTTCACGAATCTTCTCGATCCTTCTCCACAGGTAGCTTGGAGTGTAGCTGGGGCCATCCTTAACTCCTTCCACGTTTGTCGTCCTGTCGACTCCTCTCGGATCCTACATCTATCAGGCTATCCCCAAGGATGGGATAGGTTCACGTCACCATCCGTATGCAAGCTTTATGTGGATGCAGATGGTATAAAAGTAATGCCAAGGATAGGCTATGTCTTCCTATGCAAGAAGTATATGTATAAGTCATCCAAACACCTTTCAACACGGGCAACTCCGGCAACCCGGACTCCCGGTCTCCTATCTTCCACTACAACTATCTCAACCCTGTTTCGGTGCGGGAACTCCCTCTCCCCGCACCTCAGCTGCTATCCAAGTAGGAAAAGTAGACTAGAGGGAGGTAGAAAAGAATATGTGGATCTACCTACAGTGTGGTGCCAGATCCAGAGTTGTACATGACCGAGTACGCGGCTATACGTATGGTTTTCACCCTGCAGGGGTTGTACGCCTGTACCCACTCGCCCCGTCGCCAGCCGACCCGTCGACCTTCAGACTCCGAGGCACCAGTCAACGAAACTAACGGCTACGGCACCATCCTACTCCCGGTTTGGGGCGCGTCCTCCCACAGAAGGTCGCCCGGGGCTGTGAAGCTATCTTGAATGAAATCTCCATGGATCCTGCGATCGGGGGCGATAGGGTCCTGCCCTCTCCCCCTGACACTGAAACACTATCCTCCTGCTGTAATGGTGCCGCGCATAGCTAGCTCGGGCTGGGTCTCCCCTCATAAAGGATAAGTGGTGTGCACGTTTGACATAGTTCCGTCACTAGGGCCACAAAGTCAAGTCCTTCATCCAGCTGAGGCGAGCATCTTCGTCCAAAGTTAGCATCCCGTCAACACGGTCTGCAATCGATACCCATTACAGGTATCTCCTCCATAACTACACCTCTACTAAGTTCCCACGGCCACGGGAACGGTCTAGCACCCGCCACAGGTGCCCGTCACCCATTACAGGTGCTCACAGGATCGTGCCCAACACACAATCCCCGGCTCCCGATCCGAAGATCAGGGAAAAGGTCCTCTCGCCCCCGCTGTAACCTAATCACCAGCTCCCATATATGTGGAGGCAACTTCCAGCAAGCAAGGACTATCATATCATATATTCCCATACCCCAAATCTCACTCATTGTAGCAATAGCATACAACAAATCATTTCTAAGTATGGGAATCAAGGAATACGGTAAAATAAATGGCCATGCAAGCTCATCTCATCACACTCAATTTGGGAGCGTAGCGTATCTAGCAAGCAATGCCTAATAGGTATTCAATCTCGAATAGGCGTGAACCTGATAGGTCTTCGTAGCCTTCCTCGTTCTCTGACGTCTTCTGGTCGTCCGGTACGTCCTTCTGGATCTTCTGGTCGTCCGGGACGTCGGTCAACTCCTCCACGTCAGGACCTAATCATAAATATGTATAAATATAGGGGCCAAAGTGTAAGAATGCACAAAACTGATCAAATAAGATCCAATTCACAACAAAACCTATTCTAACGCGTAGATCATGATTTTAGAAGAATTATGAAACTGGTTTCATAATTTTCGGAGCTCCGGTTGAATTACTACGAATTTTCTACGATTAAAGCATTTTTTGGAATTAATAAATGATTATCGAAAAAGGAAAAACACAGAGGTGACATGAAGCAACACCAGAGCGTGCCACGTGGCATGATGACATCAGCACGATGTCATCATTACGTCACCTGGGGCAGCTCTGCTAACGTCAGTAGTAGGCCCTACTGACGTCAGCGTTGACCAAGTGAACGTTGACCGTTGACCGATCAACCGGGTCAGTGGGGTTCGCAAGTCAGTGGTCCCACTAGTCAGCCTAACAGTAGAGACTTACAAGTGGGGCCCGCATGTAAGGGTTAAACCAGAAAAAGAAAAAGAAAAGGGTTTAGGGGTCTTTGGGCCGGAAGTTCACAGGCGGCCCAACATGGCTTGGCTTGGGAGCCCAACTCGGCTCGTCTCACGAAGAGGGCCAGCTCGGCCTGCGGCTTCACAGGCCGGCTGGGGAACAAAAAGGCCGGCTCCGGTTAGGCGGCTTGCACGCAAAGGGCAGGCTCAGCTTCTTAGATCGCTGGGCCGGTGCGGCCCGTCTTCTTTTCTTCTTCTTCTTTCTCCTCCTTGCTTCTTTTCCTCCTCTGCTTCTTCCTTCCGGCGGCAGACGGGTTCGTCGGCCCTGGTGGCGGCAGCGAAGCGGCTCCGGGTCATCGGCAAGGCGGTGTAGAGGCGGCGAGGTGATCCCGCGTCCCGTGGCGAGGTCGAAGCTCAGGCTTGGCGCGCGCACAAGGCCGCGCGGCGGGATTAGGCCGGAGCGTCGGCCCGGCGGCGAGCACGGTCGAGGCAGAAGGAAGGCGAGGGGCAAGGCATGGTCAAAGGGCACGGCGGCAAGCACAGGCAGGCCGGGCAGGTCTACAGCGCGGCTGCAGGGGTGTTCCAGGGTGAGCGCGCGCGGCGCTCGGCGCGGCGAGGATGGAACAAGGGCGAGGCAAGGTCGGGCACGGGTCCATGGCGACGAGGGTGCGATGCAGGCTCGACGGCGGCGGTCTGTCCCGACAGGGCTCGTCCTCCTCGGGTGTAACACCCCGGGTGTTTACACAGTAATTAAATAGGTGTCTGCACAGTAATTGTGTTTGTTGCTATGCATCTTGTGCTTGAAATGCGTAAAAAGGATCTTTTTGTAATTATGAAAGGTTATATGTGTAATTATGATTTTATGCGAGGTCCTTTATAAAGTTATTTGTGTAATTATAGTTTTAGTGGAGGGTGTTTGTGCAAAATTTCAGTGCATTTAATGCATGGTAGTCATTTTGCTTGTAAGTCTACATTTGAAGTGATTTTGCATTGAAAAAGACAAAATTCCTAGAGTTTAAAATCCCTCTTGTGTTTTCAAATTTAGCTCTCTATCCTTTGGTCAAATAAATTTTTGCACAACATCAAAGTTGTAGCTCTTGAAAAATTGAACAACTTTCATGTTGGGCACTTTTTCATTTGAGCTTTGGTTTAAAAGTTATCGCTGTTTTACAGTGGGGTCCCTAGAACTTTTGGTAATTGCAAAACGAACCTTTTCTTCCACCTCAACCCCCTGCTCTGCCTCTCGCCGCCGGCCACCGACAGCGCCGCCCGCCGACGCCTTCCCGGCTTTCCCGGCCATTACTTCGCCGTGCGCTGGCTCCCACACGTCGCCGGCGAGCCCCTCCCCCTCCTGTTGCCTCGCGCTGGAGCCCCCACCCCTCGCCACGCACCCCCGCCGCGCCCAGAACCTCCCCGGCGGCCGCCACCGCGACGCCGCCGTGGAGAGCCCAAACCAGAGGCCCAGCTCTCGATCTTTCGCGCGCCTGAGCACTACAAGAACCCCAGGATTCGATTTCACTCGCTCCTTTGCTCTCTCCTCGCTCCCACGCTGCAGAACACCATCGCCGCCCCGCTTGAACCCCGGCGAGCTCCACCCCACCGCGGAGCCGCCAACCCAGACCCGCTCCACCCCTACATCCCCCACCATTAGCACCGCCTCGACCTCGCGCAGCTCCCAGGCCATTTTCCCTCACCCGAACACCACCGGAGCCACCCCGCCGCCGTGCTCCGAGCCCGCAAGCCGCCGCTCGCCGTCGACACCCCCTCTCCGACCGCCCTAGCCTCGATTCCAAGCACCCAGAGGTGCGCCTTGAACCCGTGAGGCTCACGCACCCCTCCACCCTCGCCGCTGGTGAGCCCCTCGCCGGGAAACCGCCGGTCAAACCTCGCCTCCCCTCTCTGACCCGACCCAAGGACCGCGTGTTTGAATTTGGAAAAGCCCAGGGGGCTGTCTGCAAACCCAAGACACATATGAATAGTGCCTTCAGGGACTTGTTTGCTAGGTTTTGCTGTAAACTTTGAAATTCAGTATAAATTCGTAGAAAATTTGTAAAATAGCAAATCTGGATGTTTTGGAATCCTCTTGAAGAGCTCTATGCAGTAGAACCAGAATATGTTAGGCTTTAGTTGCAAGTTTTTGCTGTAGATGTTGTTTTGTGTTACTAGGTGTATAAATACTTGTTCTTTAATCTTTTTCTTATCTGATGCTTGAAAGCTTGTATTGCTCTGAAATTTTGGTGGTAGTTTACTCTTGTTACACTAGCTTTACTATAAAAATTTCATGATCAGTTCTTTGTTGTAGCTTTTTATTTGATTTAATCTTTGTTTAATAGACTTTATTCATGGTAAATAGTTTCTGTTCTTGATAAATCATGAAAATATTCCTGAGTGTTCTTCTGGAGTATGTTAGCTTGTCCAGGAAGTTTGAGCCTTAGTTCATGGCTAGAACAGGAGTTAAAATTGAATCTTGATAAACTGGTGTCTGTTTTGTTTAATTTATCTGAATTAATTCCGTGTATATAAAATCATGAAAAATTCACAATAGCTAGATCATCCCTGTGTAGATCTCATGTTAAATTTTAAGATTCTGATCTTCTTTAGTTTGACCTGTGTAATTCTTGCTTGTTCTAGATGTTATCTGAGTAAATGATTTATTGTGTTTAAATGGTTAAATGTCTTGGCATGATTTTTACAGGGTAGATTACTTTGTTCACGTTCTGTTTAGTGTAATTTTGGTAGATCTTATTACTATTTGTACTCTGATTTGTTGATTTATTTACAAACCGTGACTTAATTGTATAGGAAATCACCCCCACTTGTTTATGAAGTTAGTCAACTTCATTTGTGCTGTTGATCATGATGCCTTGTGTAGTTAAATTTGTTATTTAACTACTCTATAAACGATTGCCCATGTTTATTTATAATGTTGTTCTTGCATTACATATAGATACGACTACTTTGTCAGACGGGACGTACGAGTTGATTCCGGAGTCTGACGGAGGTGATCTCGAAGCTCAAGTGAACACTGCGGAACTAACTGAAGCCCCGAACCAAAGTTCGGAAGAGCCTAGCGCTGAAATAGTTAGCAACTACCGAGAAGGCAAGCCCCGGACATAACCTATACTTCAAATTAATATCATTTACTGTATTACGTACTTGTGCATTTACAGTTCTTAGGATTTGGATTGAAACCCTAGATGCATGATCCTAGGAACCTATGTACTGAACACTAGACTTGAGTTCGAGCAATTGCTAAGCTTATAGGAACGGTAAAAGTCGAGTGATTGCCTGTCACTCGCGAGCTTCATAGGAATTGCTTGTTTACTTTCTGTTATCAATATAAGGACGACGGACGGGGTTGTGTTCGATATCCTGTCCTATGTGAGACCCCGTCTGTGTTGATGAACTTGCTAAGGTCGCGGTGTGTGGTAGTGCTGGTTAAGTTTTTGAAAGTACTAGTCACATGCCGTAAATATGGTACGCGGCAAGCCTAGTAGCCGATTGGACCGGGGAGTGGATATACCTCCCACTCTCTCAGTAGGGATAGGTTTTATTATATGTTGCGCAACACTACGACTTCTAGGGACAAGGTTCGGCCTTGGAGCCCTGTAGTCGGGGAGAGTGGCACTATCCACAAGCCGGAAAGAAAGGTTAACGGTTGTTTGGGAATGACCCGATGGTATTCCAGACATGTGTGCTAGGTTACCCTTGCAAGGTTGAATTTCAATTCAGAATCGTCCGCCTCTCACGATGAAATGAGACTGCTTGATCTCTTTGCCACACAGAGTAATAAGAGCAACAATATTCTTATTAATCTTGATGTTTGCTTAGAAGTTCCACCATGTTTGGTTAGTAGATGCATACATAGAATGGTTAATCAACTAGAATCTTGAAGCTAAAACTTGAAAGTAAGGACCTACTCTTTATTGCTTTTCAGCAAAGGAAAAACCAGAGCCTTACAAAGCCTTGCATAGTCTAGCTAAGGTGGGCTACTTATACCCGTTGTCGGTTAAGTCTTGCTGAGTATTAGAATACTCAGCCTTGCTGTTGAAACCCTTTTTCAGGTATGAGTTTTGAGGATCAGATCGCTAGCTTAACCTATCCTTGCTTGTTGCCTCCTGGCTGGTCCGTAGAGTGGGATACGTCTTCGGCCGGCAATGACTATGACGAGTGATACCATGCCTGGGCTAGCCTGGTATCCTTTTTGCGACGTGTTGTAGCCGTCGTGTTTTATCTTCCGCTGTTTTAAACTCTGATTCTACACTTATGTTTTGTATAACCGTTTTACTTAAGTTGGTTTTGTAATAATCTTTTCAACTGGTTTGTAATCATTACTATGCCAGTGTTGTAAAAATTTTGGTTGTAATATCTCTGGACTCGCCTTCGTGCGGGGTATGCTTGTTCGATCCGAGAATCGGTGGTTGTATCGGGACGTTACCCGACAGACCAAAAAATTGTTCCGTTTGAAGTGCGTTTAAGCTAATGTTGCCTTTAGGGTGATGGTTTACGCACTTGAGCCGGGATAATTTAGGCGGTTCTGCCACAGCTGGCATCAGAGCTACAAGCGTATACCAGAGGTGTTGGAACCTTAAAAATCGTTTTCCATATAAAATTGGAACAACAGGGTATTTCGGAAAACTACGTTGGATTCGTTAAGAGTTGTGTTTAGAACGTAAAGTCCTAGGGAATTTATGGGAATTACTAGGTGGTTATTTTTGTATGGTTTATGTTATCTGACTTCCAGCACTTTACATTTTGTCAAACCATACTCACAAGCAACTCTTAATTCTTGTAACGACGCACCTACGTAAGGTAAGATGGTAAGGATCCTCAGTCAGCTGAGGGAGTCTGACCTTCCCGTCGGTGATGCGAGCTGAACGCTGCCCTCAAGCAGTGGCTTACTTGAGGTGCTTCCAATATACCGACTATTAGTTGACTATATTGGGAGTAAAGTGTACTCAGTCAGCTGAGGGAGTCTGACCTTCCCGTCGGCGATGCGAACCGAACGCTGCGCTCAAGTAGTGACTTACTTGAGCTGCTGCCAATATACCGATCTCGGTCGACTATATTGGGAGTAAAGGAACTCGTGAATACGCCACTAAGTAGCGTATGTTAACGTTGGCCATACGGCGGAAATTGTATGGCTGCCACTTCTATAGTGAGCGGTAATGTCTGGGAACGCTTTCATGAGTGCTGGCATGAAAGGTTCATTGGGGTTATATATTTATGTTCTGTCAATCTTATGCAGGTACGCTAACCACGATTCGATAAGATAAGAACGGTTAGAATGTATCGACTAGCTATATAGGGAGAGCCGTATTTATGTATGCCACCGTGCTAACCACGTAAGCCCAACAATAGTTGGCAGTTGTTTATCTTGTGAGGACGGTCAGGACGTGCATGCATATTTGGTTAATGTTTGATTGGTTCATAATGGTTGAAGTTGCTACATGAGCTTGTTAAGGAATTTCTAGTATGAATCCTTATAAGATAAGTGTTAGTATGCTTAAAACATGAGTGAGTGAAATTTTGATTTTAGGAGCATGCTTGTTAAATGCTTAGACCTTCTTGGTTGAAAAATATGGTTTCGAGTCATGCCTTCCTCCTAAGCCCCATCTTGTTGTTATAAGGATTTTTTTTCATTCCTTAGAATCTCAAATGATGAACCAGTACCGATTGTGGTTTATTATTCTTTGAGTTTGGAATCATATCATCTTGTGAATTAGAATCACATTTGTTTTACCGCAGTCTTCTTAAAGCTTTATTTGAGAAGTCTTGAGATAATTGTATTACTCACATTTGAATCCTTTTTGATTCAGATGGCGACTTGTTCCCAGATCTTTTGGGATGAGGAGGGAAATGCTCATACCGATTGTCTGTACTGGGAGGGTTTTCCGAGGATTCTTTGGGATTCACTTCGTATCTTCCACTACCCAGATCCACCCCAGTACACGGGACGCCAGTTTTCGGAGGATGGAATTAAGAAGAACAGAGTTAAGATGACCATTCCTCAGCACCCCACCTTGGAGTGGCCACCGATTGAGATTGAGGTGATTGGGTATCGTCTTGTGGATGCGTTTGAGAAAGCAGCTCTCAACGCTATCACCACTTTTTGTGAGCACCATCCCGAGGAGGTAGCAGCATATCCTATTGGATTGTTTCCAGCAGTCAGTGCTGGCAATGCAGAGTGGCTGTTCAGGGTCACACACTTTGGGCACTTGATTGGTGATGTAGCGGATGAGACTATTGAGGCAGTAGTCAGATATATGAATGCCCAGTCTCACTACCAGATACTTCAGCAGCGACACATGGACCAGGTGATAGACTTGGCCCAGAGTTTTCAGCGAGGCCTTCGTCTGAAGGATATTCAGATTGGGGGACTTCAGGATGCCGTTGCTGGGAGGGACACTGCTATTGCACAGTTTGAGCATCAGGCTATGGAGTATGGTGCTGAGATAGAGCAGCGCAACACAGTTATCGGTTTTCTTCAAGCGCAGGTGAATGAGCTGCAAGCAGATTGGGCTGATGCTTTAGCACATGTTGGTATGCTCCAGGAGCAACTAGATGCCCCAGCAGAGCCTGCAGCAGCAGAGGAGGACCCAGAGGAGATTGAGGGAGTATCTGACTTAGATTCAGAGCACGCACTTGCTGAGCCTAACCCTCAGCCGGACGACTCTTCTTCCGGCAGTGCCTCTTCTGTGGGCAACCTCGACGACTTCTAGGCGTCTTAGACTTGTCCTAGATAGTTGTGTTCTCTTATTGTATCATATGTATATAGGGAAGATGTTATTGTAAAATAGCCTTAGGGAGGAGTACCACTTGCTGTATTATATGTGGTAAGGTTAAGCGATGTTAGGTTGTAAGAACAAGGCTGCTTTGGATGTAATATAAGTAGCGACTACCAGTTTGGAAATCATAATCTTTCTACTTAGCAAATCTCTTTATTTGTGCATCTTCATGCCGTTTGATGAATACAAGAGGTTGCAAATTTTTGTGGCATATGTGCTCATCAAATGTTAGCATGTTGAATATGTGAGACTAAATTTTAGTCCAACCCCTTCTATGATCTCTGTTGTTTAGCAACATAGTACATAGCGTTGAAGAGCGAATTGATAGATTATTTTCTTTACTCTTTGCTCTCAGCATTGAGTCTCTATACGATGAAGCATGAAGCTATCTAGCCGCTGACCAGTTTTGAATTTTTGTGGGTTGCACATTTATGTGTTGTGCACATTGTGCTACACTGCATCTAGTTACATTTTTTGCTGATTTTGTTTTATCCAAATGTATGATCATTATACGTACCATTGATTTTGGAAGCGAGAAATATGTATCTAATGGATGTCTTCCATGATTACAGATGGTTGGTCATACACGCGGAACTCCTGATGGCTTCGGTTGTGAAAATGGCAGTGGACCTCAGCAACCACCGCCACCCCCGTCGAATCTGGCCGAGTTAATGGCCATGCAAACCGAGCTGCTTCGCCAGCTAGTCCAAGGGCAACAAAATCAGCCACGCCAACAGTATGGAGGAAGGGAGGCACAACCAGCGGGTTACCAGGAATTCTTTGGTACCCAACCTCCACTTTCCAGCAAAGCTGATGACCCATTGGATGCCGATGCTTGGCTTCGTACAATCAATTCCAAGTTTGCTTTGTTAGCAGTACCATGTATTGATGCGAACAAGGCCCCCTTTGCCGCCCAACAGCTTCGCGGTCCTGCACGTATATGGTGGGATAATTATTGTGAAATGCAGCCTGCTGAACATATCATATCTTGGGAGGAATTCAGAACTGCATTCAGATCATATCATATTCCGGAAGGACTAATTGAAAGAAAGTTGAATGAATTCTTGGCTCTAGATCAGGGAACCCGCACTGTTCTTCAATATGCACAGACCTTCAATCATCTGTGCCAATATGCGGGCCATCATGCTGATACTGATGCCAAGAAACGTGATCGTTTTTGTCGTGGCCTCAATACTAAGCTCAAAGAACGTTTAAACCTGATTCAGCCCAATACCTATAATGAGCTGGTTAATATGGCCATTACACAGGAAGATTGTATTGCTGCACATCGTGCTGAGAAAAAGCGGAAGGCACCAACGGGACCCTCGAGTGCCCAGCCACCGAGGTATCGCCTGGTGCAAAATACTCCACCTAGGCCTCCACAAAGAAATGCCCCAGTGGGTAGGTTTGTCTTTAAGCCGCCTCAGCAACAAGGAGGATTCAGACCTCCAGTGCCTCAACAACAGCAACAGCAGCAGTTTAGCCCAAGGCCGAATGCCCCACAGTTCAATAGTGGGAATAGTAATAATCGATGTTTCAACTGCGGCAGTGCTTCTCATTTTGCCAAGAATTGTCCACAACCCAGAAGGAATAATCCAGGGCAAAACTCTAATCAGAACAACAATAACAACAACAACAACAAGGGCAAGGGCAAGAGGCAAATGGTGCAAGTCCGGCAAGGGCGAGTTAATTTCACTACTCTTGCAGACCTTCCAGCAGGAGCACCAGTTATGACGGGTACTTTCTCTATCCACAATAAACCCGCAGTCATATTATTTGATTCTGGTGCAACGCATAGTTTTATAAGTGCCAAATTTGGAGCAAGATTAGGATTGGATTTTTGTCATACTAAGGGATCTTTTATGATAACAACCCCTGGTGGGAAGATAGCTTCCAATCAAATCACTAGATGTGTGCCAATTAAGCTGGGTAGCAAATTGATAAAGACAGACTTGATCTTGCTGAATTTAGAAGGCATGGATGTTATTCTAGGCGTGAATTGGATGACTACACATAAAGTACTATTAGATATCTCTTCCCGAGCTATCGAGATAGATTCACCACATCAAGGAGCCACCATACTTTATCTACCACAACGAGAGTACATTAACTCTTGTGCTTATGCCGCAAAAGAAATTAAACTTGAAGATATCCCTATTGTGTGGGAGTATGCGGATGTATTTCCAGATGATTTACCTGGAATGCCTCCTGATAGAGACATCGAGTTTGTTATTGAACTTCAACCCGGTACCGCCCCTATTTCTAAGAGGTCGTACCGAATGCCTCCAAATGAATTAGCAGAATTGAAAGTCCAACTCCAAGACCTTCTTGACAAAGGTTTTATACGTCCAAGTTCTTCACCCTGGGGATGTCCAGCCCTGTTTGTGAAGAAGAAAGACAATAGTTTGAGGCTATGTGTTGATTATCGACCACTCAATGCGGTCACTATTAAAAACAAGTATCCTCTTCCCCGCATTGATATTCTGTTTGATCAGTTAGCTGGAGCTAAGGTTTTCTCTAAGATTGATCTTCGTTCTAGCTACCATCAAATAAAGATCAAGCCTTGTGATATTCCAAAGACTGCTTTCTCTACCAGATATGGACTATATGAATATTTGGTTATGTCTTTTGGTCTTACCAACGCCCCAGCATATTTTATGTACTTGATGAATTCAGTCTTCATGCCGGAGCTGGATAAATTCGTCGTCGTTTTCATTGACGATATCTTGATCTACTCCAAGAATGAAGAAGATCATGCTGAACATTTGCGTATCGTTCTCCAACGATTACGAGATCATCATCTTTATGCCAAATTCTCCAAGTGTGAATTTTGGTTGGACAGTGTGAAATTCTTAGGTCACACTATCTCCAGTGATGGTATATCTGTTGATCCAACTAAAGTACAAGAAGTGATGGATTGGGAATCTCCTATTTCTGTTCATCAAATTCGCAGTTTTCTTGGTTTAGCTGGATATTATCATCGATTCATTACTGATTTCTCCAGAATAGCCAAGCCTATGACGGAGTTATTGAAGAAGGGAGTGAAGTTTGTTTGGAATGATAAGTGTGAAGAAGCTTTCCAAACTCTCAAAGCAAGATTAACTACCGCTCCAGTATTGTCTACACCGGACAGTACTAAACCTTTTGATGTCTATTGTGATGCGTCGGGTACGGGACTTGGTTGTGTGCTTATGCAGGACAACCGGGTTATCTCTTATGCATCAAGAGCTCTCCGGGATCATGAGAAGAATTATCCAACCCATGATCTAGAATTAGCAGCTGTCATTCACGCTCTTAAGATGTGGAGACATCATCTTATGGGAACTCACTGTAATATTTACACTGACCATAAGAGCCTCAAATATATCTTTACTCAAGCTGATCTCAACATGAGGCAGAGACGCTGGCTAGAGTTAATAAAGGATTATGATCTAGAAGTGCACTATCATCCAGGAAAGGCTAATGTGGTTGCGGATGCACTCAGCCGCAAGTCACAATGCCATTGTCTATCTGTAGAACCATTCAATGAAACTCTATGCCAGGAAATGATGAAGTTAAACCTAGAAATGGTACCTCAAGAAAGTTTGAACCATATATCCCTTGAGCCTACACTTCATGATAGCATCATCATGGGGCAATTACATGATGAGGGTATCAAGGTCATCAAGGAAAAGTTATCACAAGGTGAAGCAAAGTATAAATGTTTCAGAGTGGATCATAGAGGAGTTTTATGGTTTGAATCTCGACTAGTTGTACCCAAGAATCATGAGCTTAGAAAGCAAATCCTTGATGAAGCACATCTTTCGAAATTTTCGATTCATCCCGGTGGTACCAAGATGTACCATGATCTCAAACAAAATTTCTGGTGGACTCGAATGAAAAGAGAGATCGCCAGATATGTTTCTGAGTGTGATGTCTGTCAAAGAGTTAAAGCTAGTCATTTGAAAGTAGCTGGTACTCTCCAACCTTTATCTATTCCATCCTGGAAATGGGAGGACATCAGTATGGATTTTATCATTGGTTTACCCACTACTCCTCATAAGCATGATTCTGTTTGGGTAATCGTTGATAGACTCACCAAGACCGCTCATTTTATTCCTGTACACACCACTTATTCTGCCAAGAAGTACGCAGAGATTTATCTCGATCAGATTGTTCGTTTACATGGCATTCCAAAGACGATTATTTCTGATCGTGGGCCTCAGTTTATAGCACGTTTCTGGGAGCAAATGCAGGAATCCCTTGGAACAAAATTGATTCGTAGTTCAGCTTATCATCCACAAACAGATGGGCAAACTGAACGAATCAATCAAATCCTTGAAGACATGTTGAGGGCATGTGTTATTCAATATGGCAAGAATTGGGTTAAGTGCCTAGCACTGGCAGAGTTTTCTTACAATAACAGTTATCAATCCAGCTTGCAAATGGCACCATTTGAAGCATTATATGGTCGAAGGTGTCGAACTCCTTTGAATTGGTCCCAAGCTGGAGAACGCAAAATTTTTGGGCCAGATTTAGTGTCTGAGGCAGAGGAGCAAGTCAGAATTATTCAGGTTAATCTTAAAGCAGCTCAATCAAGACAGAAAAGTTATGTAGACAAAAGAAGAGATCCTTTGCAATTCGAGGTAGGAGACTTTGTATATTTGTGAGTATCTCCTACTAAAGGTGTTCAACGCTTTGGCTTAAAAGGGAAATTAGCACCCCGATATATCGGACCATTTGAAATTATCGAAACTTGTGGACCCGTTGCCTACCGACTTCGTCTTTCATCTCAGTTGGCCGCCGTTCATGATGTCTTCCATGTATCACAACTTCGGAAGTGCACCAGGGTACCTACTGAAATCCTTGAACCACAGGATATCAAGATTGAATCCGATCTATCTTATACGGAGTATCCAATCAAGATTCTTGACACAAAAGAAAGAAGTACTAGAAGGGAGAAAGTTAAAATGTACAAAATTCAGTGGAATCAGCATACTGTAGAAGAAGCTACTTGGGAAACTGAAAATTTTCTCCAAAGAAACTTTCCCGACTTTCTTAGAACCAGCCCAGGTACCAAGTCGTTGCACCCTTTTCTTACTGTAATCTCGGGACGAGATTCCTTTTAGGGGGGAAGGCTGTAACACCCCGGGTGTTTACACAGTAATTAAATAGGTGTCTGCACAGTAATTGTGTTTGTTGCTATGCATCTTGTGCTTGAAATGCGTAAAAAGGATCTTTTTGTAATTATGAAAGGTTATATGTGTAATTATGATTTTATGCGAGGTCCTTTATAAAGTTATTTGTGTAATTATAGTTTTAGTGGAGGGTGTTTGTGCAAAATTTCAGTGCATTTAATGCATGGTAGTCATTTTGCTTGTAAGTCTACATTTGAAGTGATTTTGCATTGAAAAAGACAAAATTCCTAGAGTTTAAAATCCCTCTTGTGTTTTCAAATTTAGCTCTCTATCCTTTGGTCAAATAAATTTTTGCACAACATCAAAGTTGTAGCTCTTGAAAAATTGAACAACTTTCATGTTGGGAACTTTTTCATTTGAGCATTGGTTTAAAAGTTATCGCTGTTTTACAGTGGGGTCCCTGGAACTTTTGGTAATTGCAAAACGAACCTTTTCTTCCACCTCAACCCCCTGCTCTGCCTCTCGCCGCCGGCCACCGACAGCGCCGCCCGCCGACGCCTTCCCGGCTTTCCCGGCCATTACTTCGCCGTGCGCTGGCTCCCACGCGTCGCCGGCGAGCTCCTCCCCCTCCTGTTGCCTCGCGCTGGAGCCCCCACCCCTCGCCACGCACCCCCGCCGCGCCCAGAACCTCCCCGGCGGCCGCCACCGCGACGCCGCCGTGGAGAGCCCAAACCAGAGGCCCAGCTCTCGATCTTTCGCGCGCCTGAGCACTACAAGAACCCCAGGATTCGATTTCACTCGCTCCTTTGCTCTCTCCTCGCTCCCACGCTGCAGAACACCATCGCCGCCCCGCTTGAACCCCGGCGAGCTCCACCCCACCGCGGAGCCGCCAACCCAGACCCGCTCCACCCCTACATCCCCCACCATTAGCACCGCCTCGACCTCGCGCAGCTCCCAGGCCATTTTCCCTCACCCGAACACCACCGGAGCCACCCCGCCGCCGTGCTCTGAGCCCGCAAGCCGCCGCTCGCCGTCGACACCCCCTCTCCGACCGCCCTAGCCTCGATTCCAAGCACCCAGAGGTGCGCCTTGAACCCGTGAGGCTCACGCACCCCTCCACCCTCGCCGCCGGTGAGCCCCTCGCCGGGAAACCGCCGGTCAAACCTCGCCTCCCCTCTCTGACCCGACCCAAGGACCGCGTGTTTGAATTTGGAAAAGCCCAGGGGGCTGTCTGCAAACCCAAGACACATATGAATAGTGCCTTCAGGGACTTGTTTGCTAGGTTTTGCTGTAAACTTTGAAATTCAGTATAAATTCGTAGAAAATTTGTAAAATAGCAAATCTGGATGTTTTGGAATCCTCTTGAAGAGCTCTATGCAGTAGAACCAGAATATGTTAGGCTTTAGTTGCAAGTTTTTGCTGTAGATGTTGTTTTGTGTTACTAGGTGTATAAATACTTGTTCTTTAATCTTTTTCTTATCTGATGCTTGAAAGATTTTATTGCTCTGAAATTTTGGTGGTAGTTTACTCTTGTTACACTAGCTTTACTATAAAAATTTCATGATCAGTTCTTTGTTGTAGCTTTTTATTTGATTTAATATTTGTTTAATAGACTTTATTCATGGTAAATAGTTTCTGTTCTTGATAAATCATGAAAATATTCCTGAGTGTTCTTCTGGAGTATGTTAGCTTGTCCAGGAAGTTTGAGCCTTAGTTCATGGCTAGAACAGGAGTTAAAATTGAATCTTTATAAACTGGTGTCTATTTTGTTTAATTTATCTGAATTAATTCCGTGTATATAAAATCATGAAAAATTCACAGTAGCTAGATCATCCCTGTGTAGATCTCATGTTAAATTTTGAGATTCTGATCTTCTTTAGTTTGACCTGTGTAATTCTTGCTTGTTCTAGATGTTATCTGAGTAAATGATTTATTGTGTTTAAATGGTTAAATGTCTTGGCATGATTTTTACAGGGTAGATTACTTTGTTCACGTTCTGTTTAGTGTAATTTTGGTAGATCTTATTACTATTTGTACTCTGATTTGTTGATTTATTTACAAACCATGACTTAATTGTATAGGAAATCACCCCCACTTGTTTATGAAGTTAGTCAACTTCATTTGTGCTGTTGATCATGATGCCTTGTGTAGTTAAATTTGTTATTTAACTACTCTATAAACGATTGCCCATGTTTATTTATAATGTTGTTCTTGCATTACATATAGATACGACTACTTTGTCAGACGGGACGTACGAGTTGATTCCGGAGTCTGACGGAGGTGATCTCGAAGCTCAAGTGAACACTGCGGAACTAACTGAAGCCCCGAACCAAAGTTCGGAAGAGCCTAGCGCTGAAATAGTTAGCAACTACCGAGAAGGCAAGCCCCGGACATAACCTATACTTCAAATTAATATCATTTACTGTATTACGTACTTGTGCATTTACAGTTCTTAGGATTTGGATTGAAACCCTAGATGCATGATCCTAGGAACCTATGTACTGAACACTAGACTTGAGTTCGAGCAATTGCTAAGCTTATAGGAACGGTAAAAGTCGAGTGATTGCCTGTCACTCGCGAGCTTCATAGGAATTGCTTGTTTACTTTCTGTTATCAATATAAGGACGACGGACGGGGTTATGTTCGATATCCTGTCCTATGTGAGACCCCGTCTGTGTTGATGAACTTGCTAAGGTCGCGGTGTGTGGTAGTGCTGGTTAAGTTTTTGAAAGTACTAGTCACATGCCGTAAATATGGTACGCGGCAAGCCTAGTAGCCGATTGGACCGGGGAGTGGATATACCTCCCACTCTCTCAGTAGGGATAGGTTTTATTATATGTTGCACAACACTACGACTTCTAGGGACAAGGTTCGGCCTTGGAGCCCTGTAGTCGGGGAGAGTGGCACTATCCACAAGCCGGAAAGAAAGGTTAACGGTTGTTTGGGAATGACCCGACGGTATTCCAGACGTGTGTGCTAGGTTACCCTTGCAAGGTTGAATTTCGATTCAGAATCGTCCGCCTCTCATGATGAAATGAGACTGCTTGATCTCTTTGCCACACAGAGTAATAAGAGCAACAATATTCTTATTAATCTTGATGTTTGCTTAGAAGTTCCACCATGTTTGGTTAGTAGATGCATACATAGAATGGTTAATCAACTAGAATCTTGAAGCTAAAACTTGAAAGTAAGGACCTACTCTTTATTGCTTTTCAGCAAAGGAAAAACCAGAGCCTTACAAAGCCTTGCATAGTCTAGCTAAGGTGGGCTACTTATACCCGTTGTCGGTTAAGTCTTGCTGAGTATTAGAATACTCAGCCTTGCTGTTGAAACCCTTTTTCAGGTATGAGTTTTGAGGATCAGATCGCTAGCTTAACCTATCCTTGCTCGTTGCCTCCTGGCTGGTCCGTAGAGTGGGATACGTCTTCGGCCGGCAATGACTATGACGAGTGATACCATGCCTGGGCTAGCCTGGTATCCTTTTTGCGACGTGTTGTAGCCGTCGTGTTTTATCTTCCGCTGTTTTAAACTCTGATTCTACACTTATGTTTTGTATAACCGTTTTACTTAAGTTGGTTTTGTAATAATCTTTTCAACTGGTTTGTAATCATTACTATGCCTGTGTTGTAAAAATTTTGGTTGTAATATCTCTGGACTCGCCTTCGTGCGGGGTATGCTTGTTCGATCCGAGAATCGGTGGTTGTATCGGGACGTTACCCGATAGACCAAAAAATTGTTCCGTTTGAAGTGCGTTTAAGCTAATGTTGCCTTTAGGGTGATGGTTTACGCACTTGAGCCGGGATAATTTAGGCGGTTCTGCCACATCGGGCATCATCACCTCCTCCTTCCTTGGCCCCCAGTCGAGCACGGGCAGAGATGGCGAGGCAGTAGAGCACCGCGGCGGGGGCAAGGTGTGGCCGCGGGTTCAGGGCAGTGACAAGGAGAGCAAGGGCCTCCCCATGCGTGGGGTCTGGGCGAGCCAGGACCGCGGTGAGGGTGAACGGCGGCGGGGCGTCAAGGACCAAGGCTAGGCTGGCGGGTTCGTGCGCGTTCATGCGCATGCGGGTCAGGTGGGCGCACGGCGTGGTCAACGGGTGCGCGTGTACACGGACTCGGCTCGGCCAGAATGTGGCACGACGGCGAGGCTGTGCGGGCATTCAGAGCGTTGTGTGGCCCAAGGGCTCAGCCTTTCGGCCGGTGGGGTGCGTGGGCGTGTGCGGATGGGTGCCCGTGTGTGTGTGTGCGAGCGCCGGGCATGGCCCAGGCGTCGGCGCTCGTCGGTCTCCTGCAAACAAGCAAGGGAAGGAAGGTCCTAGGGACAGCTACAGGAGGGTCCATCAGTGGCGCATAGCTCACTGCAAGGAAGAGGGTGAACGGGAGGTGGCCATGGCGCTCACCGTTCGGGCGTGACGAGGGAGAAGGCGTCGCGAGGATGGGTCGTGGCCGCGGCGAGCTGGTGCCGTGCAGGCAGCGCACGAACGTCGTTGTCGTCGTACTAGGCGCCGGCGCGATGTCGAGGTACGGCGGCGGCACCTCTGGTCCAGGGCGCTGGCGCGAAGCCGGGGTGCTGGCGGCGCTCCCCTTCCTTCCTGCTGGCGGCATCAGGTTCCCACGGCGGTGGCGCTCCATGGGCGGCTAACCTCCTTCTCTTCTCTGCTCCTTGCCTTCCCTCCCTCTCCTCTGTTCTCTGGTGGCGGCGCACAAGGAAAAGGACTCGAGGCTAGGGTTTGGCTGGCGGCCCGGGGCTTTAGAGGGGGTGCTAGGGTTTCGCGGGGCTCACGGAAGCACGGACGGCCGGCAAATCTCGGCGTCCGGGCCGGGACATGCGGCGGCCATCCAACCGCGCGGCACTGGCTTGGCGCGGGCGGCAAGTTGTCAAGGGCGCGGCGAAAAAGGGAGCACGGGCTCGTGGGTGACGTAGGGCGGCTGCAGGCGCGGCCGTTGCCCGCGTTCTGTCGCTGCGTGGAGGCGGGAGGCGAGGCGCGGGCGGCGAAAGCAGAGGCGGCTTCGGGAGGTTGGGGAAAAGTGAATAGGGGCGCCTGACAGGGCGGCACCACTCGTCGGTGGCACAAAGGAAAGGTGGGGGGTGGAGTGGTGCTGGGCCGATGGCTCGTTCGGAGCAGGTCGAAAGGAAAGGGGCCGGCCGGGGTGCGGGGTTGCAGGCCGAAAGGCCAGCCGGTTCGGGTTGTGTGCAGGCCATATTTGGCCTTTGGTTTTTGTTTTGCAGCTGGGCTTGGACTAACTGGGTTTGGATTGCAGTACGGGTCACGGGTTAGGGCCAGGTTAGGGTTGCGGGCTTCGGTCCGGGTTAGGGCAGGGGTAGGTTAGCGGGTTAGGGTTAGAGTTTGGATTTAATTTGAATGACTTAATTCAAATTAAATCCCACACAGATGTTAGCTCTTGAAATTAAATTGAGGGGCACACCTCAATTTAATTTCCACACAACTTCACACAATAAAACAAATCCAAATCGAATTCGAATTAAACATGGTAGAGCCAAATAAAATCCAATAACTCCAAATATTCTCACACTAGCAATACATTATCCTTAATTATATTAGAAATTTTTAATTACTAGGATTTTTGAGAAGGCAAAAATTCTACTTAAGTTGATATTTACAGCATTGCCACGAAAAAATTTGAAATTCGCATTTTTCGACTTTATAACATTCCGGAAAAATCCGGGATGTTACAGCAGTCCTGTTGTCCCGGGCCTGACAGGGGGAGAGAGTTTCAGAGTCAAGGATGTGAGAAGGTGTGAGGGAGAGCTATACTATCTTAGTTTATTCATGTGACAGTATGCATATTCTGTGTTGTGACAGTAAAGTTCACAAAAAAAGTACTGTCGCTGAGGATGGAAAATATAGAAAATGTAAGTCCACTCATGGAAAAAAATGCTTCATAAATTGAGTTGAGATGCTTAATGCACTATGTTTATTTGTATGCTTCACAAAAAAGAAGTGCTTTTTGAATTTTGGTTTTAGTACAATATACTATTCTGCTCATTGAAAAATGCTTCTTGAAAAATAGAAAAATGCTTCTTCAATATACTTGAGATGCCTAAAGCACAGTATTGATTTGCAAGAGATGGGCGTGCTATGAAAGAATCATACCTATGCCGAATTCAGGATGCATTCCCACTGTGTCATTTTCTTCAAAATTAAGCCACATGTGCATCAGGATCTTCCGAATGTTGAAAATGTCCTTTTCTTGGATGTTACACACTGGACGCTCGTCCCCAAAGTTGAGAATGCATCGACACGTGGAACCCACAATAGTGTCTGCATGTGGAAAAATAACCAAAAAATTGTGTGTGTGTGTGTCCTGTGTTTGGGGGGAAAACTAACTTAAAAGAAAGAAGTAACAAAAACTTTTCGTGCGCTTTTCGTGCTGCTGTGAGCCTAATTCAAAACTAGAGAAAGAAGTAATTTGCTTAATATATTTGCTTGTAATAGTATTTTTGCCTAACTTAAATAGCATTTTTGCCTAACATAAAAGATAAAATACCTAAATCAGAAAAGAATAATTAGAGGCTTAGATATACTGCATATATTTCAAAACGTGAACTGTTTAGTACGTATGCAATGGTACAATTAGGAAACAGATTAACAAAAAGAAAGAAGCAAAAGAAATCCCCCACCTCTGTCAACAAAGAACTCCAAGATACCAGGGAGATGAGCTGCAAAAACGTGAAAAACAAACACTCACCGTTCATGATGGTCAGCCAAAATAGCCATAACCTGAATTGCCTCTAGCAAAAAAGGATCCGCCCTACTTGCTCATGATGTCCACCTAGACACATTGAATTAAGTAATTGCACAAATCCATTGTAGGAGCTCACAGCAGACAGGAACACACAGGGAGAACTCAGAGTTGCAATGCTTGCCTTCACATGTCATAGCTGTTGTCCATGGTGATCCTTGCGAGTGGCTTAACCATAACTGGAGCATTTGTGCACAAGGCTATAATTCCTAATCAAAATGATATTATTATTGCCTATATACTATTTCACCTATTTGGGAACCACATTTTTGCCTAATTCAGAATATGCATATCAATATAACATACATCTCATTTCAATGCTTTATGGATACACTCCAAATTTAATGGGACCAAATGAACATAAGACAAAGTGGGCACCAAATGGTCTAATTCTGAGTCATGCATCGGAAGTAGTTCAAGTCTATTAGTCTTGGTCCAGCCAATGATCTGGAAAAGAAAAGAATGAAGGATACATACAAGCAATAACCATCTAAACACATGACACAAAGAAAATGGATGATAGCATTCCTAAAAACTCCATCTCTACAAAGTTGTCAGGAATAACAAATAAACTACTCAGTTTCAAATTCAAGTTGTCAGAAAAAATGCTAGAAAAATGCTAAAATGAATATGTACAATCATAAAACGGGAATGGTGCACATCAAATTTTAGACATTGATAGACATAACACTAAAATGAATAATTTACTAGTTGATTTAGCATCTAATGATGTTTTTGCAGCTGTCGCAAACACAACAATTTCTGCTGATGCAGCTGCTCCTACATGTGAATCAACTATCTATACTGCAATACTTTAGGCTATAGCAGTTGCCACATGATGATTCATCAGCTTCTGTAGCTGCAACAGGCAGAAGCCGCATCTAATCTTCAGCAGAAAAAATAACTATTCTAACCCATATTATTGCCTATCAAGAACAATATCATTGCCTAATTTCTACCAATATTATTGCCTAACTAAAGAACTAGTGATGCTTATATCATAAAAAATGTAGGATCTAGCACCATACTGCCACGACAGGAGGAAAGAAAGCCTACAATTGAGGGTGAAGACACAATGCATCATTCTGGTTAAATACATGTGCTTGTAGATAAGAATCAAATAATGATGCAGATCACACTTTATTATATCCAATTTTGTGATAGCACAAAGCACAATTAGGAAATGTAAATTGCTTATCCGAAGCTATAAAAATGCTATAAGGAATAAGTATAATTGCTAGTGAAAAAAGTAAATATATTGTTTTGACGATAAAAACTGAAAATCATTGTTTGGAGCACATACCGCATTGGATGATGGAGGCTATCCATGTTGCCACTTCTGTCCTCTATGCAGTGTATCAAATCTCTGAAAAATTTAAGTGAAAATAACTAGCCAGATAAAAATTGAGGTATGGTACCTGGGTTACAAGACTTACGCGTGGCATTTTAGTTCTAGGGTTATATTGTAGGAAATCTCTGAACCTATGTCACTTCAAGAATGTGGTTCCTAAACTAGGTGAAAAAGAGATTATGGAGACACATTGGCTAAACCAGGTGAGTTAATCAGGGCTAAAGATATGCCTACTGACATGCATATGAGTACTGCTATGCATATAAGTATGGGCTAATTGATGAACAATCTCTGCATAATAAAGTTGAATTAAAGGATTTTATATGTAGCATTTCTCTGTGTTTTAACTAAATATACTCTCTCAAATGCTTAGTACCATATTTAAATGCTTTGTGGATGTTGCTAAAATGCTTGCATTTTTGTGAAAAAGTGCATGCCAATTCCAATTTCAACATGGTATCCTATTCTCCTATTAATATGCCAATTTATTCATACGTGAGCCACTTGCAACTAAAACAAGGAAATATCACAATGTAACTTTTGTTTGTGTCATACGCATGAGCGGGAGGATGAGCTAAGAACGTAGCAACAATTTTCGCTTAGCATGTCTACTCATAAACAACGTACACGTCCCCTGATGATCTTCTCGTTGTCCTGATTCAGCTAATGTGGTGAACTAACCCAACCTGACATAGCACATATATGGACGTACAGGAATGGAAGGCTTCGTCAACTGCCATCCCAAATCACAATCAAACATCGCAAATTGAGATTTGAATCAAAATTCCCCGAGACAACAAATGGGAAGAGGAAAATGAGGGGAATAAAAGGATGCAACCACCGTCGGGCGGATCAGACGCCGATCGCTCGGATCCGGCTGCTTCGAGCTGTGCGCTTGCCGCCGTGCCTCACGTCACCTTGCTCCGGCCGTAGGTCACCGAAGGTCGGCCCCGCCCACGCATCACCTGCTCCAGCAGCAGGTCGGCCCTCGTAGCGCCGCCATGCTCCAACCACCGCTCACGGCCCCCGACGCCGCCGCCGCAATTGCACCACCAGGGGGCGAGCTGCCTGCTCCGCGGTGAGCAACATTCGCGGCCCCCAGGAAACCCTAGCACACGCGACGCGAGCAAGATGGGGATTGGATGAAGGAAAGAAAATGGAGAAATATGAAGGGGTGTTTCTATCAGGAGTGAAAATGTCTAATAGGACCCGACACGTGGGGGTCTGCAGGTCTGAGTGTCAGACGAAAGGTGGAGGCCGTGCTGGAGGTCAAAATTACGGCCGGCCAGTGCTGGAGGTCAAAATTAGGGCCGGCCAGTATAAAGTCATGTACAAAAGCATTATTTTACAAGTTATTCTGGAATATTTTGAAAGGAAACATATCATGTGCAAATCAATCCCTTCATACAAACCGTGCAAACTTCAATCTGGACCACCGGATCAACAACCAAGAGGTGCGCAGGGAGAGTGGGAGGGGGGATTTGTGAAAGTGTGATTAGAGGCTGACGGTTAATTGTAAAATTATCCAATCCCCCCATGTCCTTTGGATATTGATCTGGTGGCCCAGATTAAAGTTTATACAATTTGCACGAAGAGATTGGTTTGCACCTGATATATTCACATCTTAAGATGACATTTAGAATTTAGTGATAGCACTGTACAGGAAAAATAGTTTCTTATATATAAATAATTTGTTACTGTAAAAATGTGTGGCACACAAACAACAGGTGCAGCATAAGATACCTTTTAATATGAAAAGATACAGGCCTAGAAGAAACTTAAGTATCTCCATATATCACATAATAACATCTCCTTTTCCTTTTCCGATAAGAATTGAAATTATCTCTTTGATTTAATTGCCAGAATAGACCCTTGGCCTCCTACGGCTTCTATAAATCTGCCTTAGTTGCCAATCTCAACCACCTTCTCACACTTCAGGAAGCTCGCCAACCTCGGATCCGGTAGAAGATGAGCGGCTATCCACCGCCGCCGGGGGCCTGGACCACCGGCCTCTGTGGCTGCTGCAGCGACTGCAAGAGCTGTGAGTCACGCCACGCACGCCCTGATCATTCCGGAAACAAATCCTCCTCCGAAACAACTTGATTTTTCAGTCCTCTCAACCATGCAACGATTTCTCGTGGAATTTAAATTCCTACAATCCAAACATGGCTTTTGTACACTCACCTAGGTAGCCACCGTTCATACAGGCTGCCTGGCGTTCTTCTGCCCGTGTGTCGCATTCGGCCAGGTGGCAGAGACCTTGGACAAGGGATCCACATGTAAGTCTGTTTTGCTAAATAAAGCTGGTGTAGATCGATGATGGAAGTCTTGTGTGCCCATCGAGTATCGTCTCTGCTCAGACACCTGTTGTATATATGCAGCCTGTGGTATGGCTGGTGCGATCTACTGCGCGCTGCAGCACGCGGGGTTGTGCCTGCTCCACTGCCTCTACTCCTGCTCCTACCGCGGCAAGCTCCGGGCGGCGTACGGCCTGCCGGCGGAGCCATGCGCCGACGGCTGCGTCCACTGCTTCTGCGAGCCATGTGCGCTCTCCCAGATGTACCGGGAGCTCAAGAACCGATGCGCCGACCCGGCAGATGGTAAGCGTATGGGATTGTATACATTCATCGTCCACGTCATATGCCTTTTTTTTTTGAAGAAACATCCACCTCATATGCTCTCAGCCCAGTAAGGTATTTGATCATCCACCTCATACATACATGCGTAACTCAATAAAATTACTAATAGTAAAAAGAGCATATACATGCTTTAGACCACTGAAAAATCTGTGGTGAAAACTGAGAATCTTGTTGTTCATGCTTGTAGGAGTACATGCTGTGTTCAGTCATGCTTTTAATTCAGACATGATGTAACATTATCCAAAGTAGAATGTTAGCTGACACTCATTAGATCAACAGCGAGATTATATTCAATAGTAGACCCTATAAAGTTAAATATAAATCGTGTAGGGCGGAGCGTTTACATCTTTATACTATAATATATAAGATTGCATTGACTTGTATGGGTGGTATATTTGATCTAAATTTATTTAAATCATTAGAAGGATATACGTGCTATTTGTGCTCTTATGAATAGATCCGACAGGTACCCGTCGGGTATGGGCTCAGGTATGAAATCTTACCTGATAGTCTTCGTGGGTATGAGTAAAACTTCAACTTTCGGGTATTATCGTGGGCGGGTACCCGACCCGTTGCCATCCCTTATTCCACTTATAACACCCATGATCCATGATTGCCAAAGTTGGTTTCACTAGAAGAAAAAAAAAGTGATATTATTGCAAAGTGCGTTTCCATAGTAGAAATTGAAACAAGAACCTGGTTGTAGAGGGACTATGAGTCCTCACTGGAAGCAGACTGGTCGGCCTCAGGCAGGGACACACCACAATGTACGCAACTCATAGGTGCAATAATATAGTTTTAGTAAAGTTACAGATAAAAAAACCCCTCTAATTTTTTATATTTATTTATATATATCGTAAGTATATACCGCCATATGTTCATACATACGTGACATATATAGGACAACCAACCCACTTAAAAAATGATCCAGATATATATAGTTTGTCCTAGACGGCATATATTTGAGCACGGAGATAGTAGTAGATTCATGAATTATTAGGTATAAAATAAAAGTCGACGACCTTTATATAAGGACTAAAACTATATATGTTCAATTGTAATAATACGATTCCAGAGTGACCACTTACACATCACATGTGCTTTACATGTACGATGTATGAGCAATGCAATAAAGTAGCTAGCCTGCCGTCACTCCAGACGAGACGACAAGCACTAGCAGGCAGGAAATGGTGGCGACAGGAAAGAAACGGGGACACGGATAGCGCAACGGCTGCCCGCATACTACGCTCGTCCTGCTTGCTTTATGTTCCATCACGCGCAGCGACCTCCACTGAGATACATATATATTCTCTCGCCAAAACTTGTCAACGCCTAATAGATAGTCCTATGTAGATAGGTTCAATGTTTTCGCTATCACAGATGGTATCGAGATTCCAAACGTAGCAGCTTTTACGTTTACGTTTATGGCCATTTAATAAAACAATGTCTACAGCTGTTAACAACCTCATATATCAACATAGTTAGTTACTCTTTCCATTCTTTAATTTATGATGTCTAGGACAAACTAATTCGTTTTAAAATGAAATAATTACCTTTGCCTAAAAGCCATATAATATATGAACATTTTAAATTAAACTTTTTTTTGCGAAAAAAATATTTTAAATTAAACTAATTAGCTGGGTCTAGGGGGGCGCGAAGCTAGAAATTACGGCCACTGGGGTCATCATCTTTTTAGAACAGGCCATCAAAACTAAAACTAGTAATGAACAGTAACTTCACATAGGATTATCAGGATTTCGTCGGGGTCGGCGGACCCCAACAGCAAACCGTAGCAATGCCTCTCTGGTTCTATTGTTATCTGTTTACAAATGGAGTATTCAAGCATAAAAATCTTGATATACCAAGACTAATGCCATATTCGCTACATCTATTCATATAAAGGCCGTGTTACATGAGCCAACACCATGCTCTACCTTAATTACTTGCTAGTGGTAATACACAACAAACTCCATGTAAACTGTCTTGGTACAAAATGTTCAACACATTTACAACCTAGTGGCAATATTGTCATAGCAGCACTCTAGATGATTTTCATACTTATTATTGTCGAATTGTCAAGGAATCTAAATTACTTAAGTTCTGAAATGCCATATTTTTAGTTCAGTACGAGTTGAACTAATGTATAATAAAGTGTGCTAATCATTTTCCCTTTAATACTCATCTGCTAAGGATGGGAAGTGAATTCACAGAAGATGGCCACGGCTCCCGTACCCAGGCCTGCCCGTACCAGTGCAAGAGATGACGCGTTGACGAGTGTGTAATAAAGCAAGAAAGCGCTCTTGATCAGCACGCAGTACTGTTGTGGCTCGCATTATATTTGTGAGCGAGGTGTTTGCATGCATAGCTGGAGTAAATAAATAGGGGTCCATGTGTGGATCATGTGTGATATTATTGCTATTTAATATAATTGTAAATTAACGTGAGAGAAATACAAAATAATCAAGTAGTTTTAAAGTTTTTTTTTGGCTCGAAATTGTGCGGGAGATCCCCACAGCAATTGCATTAAAAAAGAAAAATGGATATTTACAAAGGTTTAGAACACTACTGGAAAACGGGCCAAAGGTCCAGGCCAAAGGTACCAGCTACTGTTGCAGCCGGTATTGATGCGGCATTAGTACCGGCTGCAACAGCAGATGGTACCTTTGTCCTGAACTGGGCGCAAGGGAGGGAATTTGGTACCGGGTCATGGCACGACTCGGTGCCAATACGAGAGCACAAGCACTGGGTGGTGCCTCCAACCGGTACCAAATGACCACGGCGTCAAAGGCACCGGTTCGTGGTATCACTCGGTGCCTATTGTGCAGGTAAAGGCACCGGGTGATGCCACGATCCGGTGCCGGCCGTTGCTCTATCATTAGGCACCGGTTGGTAATATGACCTAGTGCCGATGCGCTAGATTTGGCACCGAGTCATTAGCACCAACCATCACCCGGTGCCTATTTTACAGGTAAAGGCACTGGGTGATGCCACGACCCGGTGCCGGCCGTTGCTCTATCATTAGGCACCGGTTGGTAATATGACCCGGTGCCGATGCGCTAGATTTGTCACCGGGTCATTAGCACCAACTGGTCCCTTTGGCCCGTGCCTATAAATAGCCCCCCCCTCCCCCTTCCAAGCTGTTGTGAACTCACTATTCATGGCAGCCAAGTGAGGGGGGAGGGGAATTTTTGCAATTTTTTTTGAAAGGTTAGTATTTTTTTTCTCCATGATTTAGAAATTAATTGTTAGATGTAGTTATTTAGTTTATAGTTGTTATATTAATTACCCTTTCAATTAGTTTATTGTTATATTTAGATGTAGTTATTCATTTTATAGTTGTTGTATTAATTATTCTTTCATTTAGTATATAATTATTGTTATATTAATTGATATAGAAGTGATAATAATATTTATTTAGATGTATTTAGCAATTTGGTTAGTTTGGTATTATTTTATAGATGTGTTATTTTTTATATGTAGTTAGCAAGAGATTTAATTAATTATATTACTATAATAAAATGTATCCATTCCAAATTATAAGTCATTCCAAGATTCTTGGAGAGTCAAACAATCTCAAAGTTTGACCAAAATTATAGAGAAAAATATAAAGATTTATGACATCAAATAGATGCACTATGAAAATTTGGTCAAACTTATAATTGGTATCATAAAAGTTATTATCTTGTCATATAAATTTGGTCAAATTTGAAAAACTTTGACTCTCCAAGATTCTTGGAATGACTTATAATTTGGAACGAAGAAGTAAGTTAGTGATTTATTAAAGGGATAAATATGATGTTTCCTCGTTTTGATTTTAGGTTAAATTGTGTATTATGAATGAATTATTATGACAACCTATGATGTATATAAATGAATTGTGAACCTAGATGAGTCGACAATGGATGTACATGGCCGACTGCCGTTCAAAGGAGTTCATGGATGACGTGCATGAATTCATAGAAGCGGCCGAGAAACACGAGTATGGCGGTTTCATTCGTTGCCCATACAAATTCTGTAAGAATGAAAGGGATTACTCATCATCAAGAACCATCCACAGTCACTTGTTCAATAGTGGTTTCATACCGAACTATTATGTTTGGACTAAGCATGAGAAAGAGGAATTATGCTGGATAATAATGAAGAAGAAGAGGACAGGATTCCTGACTTTGCAGCCAATTACAGTGCCTTTTTTGATGACACTGCAATGGATGAGCCTGAAGAAGATACTGAAGGACACGTTGTAGAAGATGATCTGGGTCAGATGCTGCGTGAAGCTGAGGAAGTTTGCGAAAGCAGAAAAGGAAATGAGAGATTTGAAGCGTATGTTGGAGGACTACATAACATTATTGTACCCAGATTGCAAACAAGGCCACAAAAAGTTGGGTACCACACTGGAATTGTTGCAATAGAAGGCATCAAATGGTTTGTTTGATAAGGGATTCGAGGAGTTGGTAAAACTTATAAAAAACTTACTTCCTAAGGGTAACACCTTGCCCGAAACAACATACGAGGCAAAAATGTTGTTTGTCCTTTAGGATTAGAAGCACAGAAGATACGTGCTTGTCCTAATGACTGCATCTTATATCGTGGTGAATATGAAAATTTGGATTCGTGCCCTGTATGCAACGCATGTCGGTATAAGATCTCTCGAGATGATCCAGACGACGTTGATGGGATACATATCAAGAAGAGGGTGCCTGCAAAGGTGACGTTGTATTTTCCTCTAATACCATGTCTGAAACATTTGTTCATGAACAAAACAAATGCAAAATTGATGCGATGGCACAAAGAAGAATGTAAGCAAGACAATATGTTGAGACACCCCGCTGATGGGTCGCAGTGGAGAAAGGTGGACAGAACATTCCCAACATTTGCAAATAATGCGAGGAATATAAGATTTGGCTTAAGTACGGATGGCATGAATCCTTTCGGTGAGCATAGCAGTGGCCATAGTACCTGGCCTGTGACACTCTGTATATACAACCTTCCTTCTTGGTTGTGTATGAAGCGGAAGTTCATTATGATGCCGGTGCTTATTCCCGGTCCCAAGCTACCTGGTAATGATATTGATGTGTATCTGAAACCACTGGTTGACGATCTTCTATTTTTGTGGAAAGAGGAGGGTGTTGCCATGTGAGATGCGCACGCAGAGGAACATTTTAACCTACGTGCATTGCTTTTTGTAACAACCAACGATTGGCCCGCACTAAGCAACCTGTCCGGATAGTCTAATAAGGGTTATAGGGCATGCACCCATTGTTTAGAAGAAACCGTCAGCATGTATCTGAAGCACTGTAGGAAGATAGTGTATATGGGTCATCGTCGATTTCTTACGATCAAGCACCCATTAAGGAGGAGGCATGATCACTACGGTGGAAAGGCAGATCATCGTACGAAATCTAGGCACCGCTGTGGGAAAATGGTGCTTGAAATGGTCAAAAATGTAAAAGTAGTATTCGGAAAAGGACTTGGCAGTAGATCAGTGCAGAGTGATGACGGACGCGCACCTATGTGGAAAAAGAAGAGTATTTTTTTGGGATTTACTTTATTGGGAAGTCTGAGAGGTCCGCCACGCAATTGATGTGATGCACCTAACAAAAAATCTTTGTGTAAACCTTTTAGGCTTCCTTGGTGTCTACGGTAAGCCTAAGGATACACTCGAAGCGCGGCAAGATCTTCAACGATTGAAACAACGGGCCACCCTACATCTAGAAAAAAGGGATAAAGGACGTCATTACCTAGGTCATGTGTGCTACACTCTTAGCAAGGAAGAGAAGCAAAGTATGTTCGATTGTTTGAACAGTATCAAGGTTCCATCAGGCTACTCTTCAAACATAAAGTGGCTACTAAACCTGAAAGAGAAGAAATTCGCACACGTAAAGTCCCATGACTGTCACATGTTGATGACACAATTAATTCCAGTTGCACTAAGAGGTATTCTACCAGCTAATATTCGAGCAACAATCATAAAGCTTTGTGCATTTCTCAACGTAATTTCTCAGAAGGCAATAGATCCATCGAGTCTAATCAGGCTACAAGTGGATGTTGTCCAAAGTTTAGTTAGTCTTGAGATGATATTTCCTCCATCATTCTTCAATATTATGACACATCTTTTAATTCATCTGGTATTCTCGGTCCTGTTTTCCTTCATAATATCTTCTCTTTTGAAAGATATTTTGCAGTCCTAAAGAAATACATTCGTAATCGGGCTCGTCCCGAAAGAAGCATTGTGAAGGGTTATGTCATAGAGGAGGTCATTGAGTTTTGTGTTGACTATGTGCATGAACTCTGCCCAATTGGGGTTCCAGTATCACGGCATGAGGGTCGACTGATTGGAAAGGGCACAGTTGAAAGAAAATCAGTAAATGCCACCAATCATGCCACGTTGAGCAAAGCACATCTCACAGTTCTGCAACAATCAGCCTTGGTGGCTCCGTATATGGAGGAGCAAATGCAAATGGTCCGAAGCATGTACCCTTCAAAGTCTGAGACATGGATTACAAACTATCATAATGATACGTTCACCACCTAGTTGCAGAAGGAAGTCATGGCCAACGATGAAATTCATGAGCAGCTAGCTTGGCTGGCCAGTTGTCCAGCAAATTCAATCTTGATGTACCAAGGATATGAAATTAATGGATACACATTTTACACAAGAGCCCAAAATAACAAGAGCAGCAATCAAAATAGTGGTGTCCGTATAGATGCCACAGACTCTAGTGGCCAAACAAACTCATATTTTGGTTACATTGAGGAGATATGGGAACTCGACTATGGGCCGCTGAAGATCCCTTTATTTCGATGCCAATGGGTTAAGCTGATAGGAAAATGTGTTGATATCGACGAGTACGGAATGACAACAGTAGACCTCAAAGCGCTTGGCTATCGAGACGAACCATTCGTCCTAGCTAAGGATGTCACCCAAGTTTTCTAAGTACAGGACATGTCTAGCAAACCAAAAAAGGACAAGTCTAGAAATAAATCAAGTTTTGTAGGTGCGGGAGATGAGCCAAAGCGCCACATAGTTCTGGCAGGCAAAAGAAAAATTATGGGAGTCGACGATGTCACAGATGAAGAAAAATACAACAAGGTCGAAGACATCACTCCGTTCGCAGTGGAGGTTGACACAAGTATTCTTTTAGCCCAAAGAGGAGGCTCCCTACGCACGTCATGATCACAATGAAGGGACGATTGTAAAGCAAACCATCGATAATATTCCATTAGTTGAATGATTATCTCTTGTAATATTTTCCATAAACATTATCAGATTTATTGACAATTAAATGATTTACTAGCCATTTAGATTTATTATTCAATTAACTAATTTATTAGACGATTAAATGATTAATTTGACAATTAATATAATTTTTGACCAAATAAATGATTTACTAGGCATTTATCAGATTTATTAGGCAATTAAATGATTTATTAGATGATTAAATGATTAATTAGACAATTAATATAATTATTGGGCAACTAAATGATTTACTAGGCATATATCAGATTTATTAGGCAATTAAATGATTTATTAGATGATTAAATGATTAATTAGACAATTAATATAATTATTGGGCAATTAAATGATTTACTAGGCATTTATCAGATTTATTAGGCAATTAAATGATTTATTAGGTCCATGCCGCCGCCGCCCCGCCTCCCTGCATGCCGCCGCCCCGGCAAGCCTCTCTGCGCGCCGCCGCCTCCGTTTGGCCTGGCCCGCGCCATCCTCCGAGCCCACGCCGGCGCCTCCGTTGTCGTCCTCGACTCCGGCCTCCGTCGCTGCGCCACGCCATCGTCCCACGCCGACGCCACCGCCCCCGGTCGCCGCCGCGAGGACTCTTTGCCCCGACCTACCTGCCATCCTCGACGTCCATGCCACCGCCGCCGCTGTGATCACCTCCTGCACGCCGCCGCCCCGGCCCACCACCTCGACATCCACGTGCAGCTTCCCTGTGCGCAGTACGTCCCCATCCGGCCGCCGGCCTGCGCCCCTGCTCTGCCTGGCGGCCAGCCTACGCCGCCCACCGGCCGGCCCCCGCCCGATGGCATTTTTTTCTTTAATTTTTTAGATAATTTATCATTTAGTTTTGAAATCTAGTTTTTCCTCATGTGAATTAGATTTGTAGGTAATTTAGCATTTAGTTTAAAATTTTAGATTTTTTCGCATGTGAATTATATTTTTAGGAAATTTGGCATTTAGTTTAGAAATTTAGGTTACAAATTTAGATTTTTTTAGGTAATTGCCCAGTAATTTTTTTGGTACTTGTGAATTAGATAGTGATTTAGATTTTTTCTCATATATATTATTTGTCATGTTATTTTGTATTTCTTAATTCATTTTTTTACTTTTCTCGTATATATTAGTTTGCAAATTTAGTTTACAAATGTTAGTGAATTATTTGGATGGTATTAATTAGTACATTTTTAGTATTTATTTAGTTTTCCTTTATGTAGTGCACACACCCTTTCTCTCTAACACATTAACACACACACTAACACACACTAACTCTCGCTCTCTCTCTCTAACACACACACACACTAACACACACACTCTCTCTCTAACACACACTAACACACACAGACACACTCTCTCTAAGACACACACACTAACACACTCTCTCTGTCTCTAACACACGCTTAGGGTTAGTTTCAGTTAAGAATGGATTCCTATGATGAGGAGGCTGCCGCAAGGTACATGATGGATGCTATAAACGAAGATACAAATGTCAACATCACTGAACAATTTGGTGCCGAAGAGGCCAACACATCCGATTCGTTCCTGAATATGTCCGGAGATGGCAGTGACGGGGATGGTGACTTTACCCCGATGCCCGCTCAGCAGCCTGTTCCAGTATGTATCTTAATTATGCAAGGTGACTTAACTATATTAGATTTGTGATTAATATATCTTTTGTTACATTTAGTCGTGCTCTGCAACGAAGTCGAAAGGGAGACGTTGTCCCACCAAAAAACTTGAGGGAAGACGGGTCGTCACAGAAGTGGACGCAGAGGGCTGTCCATGTGCTCCAGAGGCTACTAGCACCAAGTTTGTCGCACAATGTGGGGTTGTTGTTCGGCGAGAATTCTGATCACCACAAGACTCTGGAAATCGAGCAATCTAGAAGAATAACAACACAATGTGCCTCCACACCAGAAGGAAATGTTGTGGACTGAACTGAAGGATATGTTCACATTTTCGGAAGGAGTCAATGAAGAACTTTTGAAGCAGTGTGCCTTGAAGAAGATTGCCCTTGCATTTGCAACATTCAAGAAAAAGTTGTTCTCCAATTACATCAAGAAGGATAAGGAACCGGACTGGAACAATCTTCCTCAAGTTAAACCTTACTAGGAGGACTTCAAACAATACAAGCTATCTGAGGAAGCACAAAAAAAAATCTGAACAGGCCAAAAGAAATGCGGGAAACAAAAAGTACAGCCACCACCTTGGGGCAAGTGGGTACAAGAAGGCAGTAAAGAAATGGCAGAAGACGGAGCAAGACCTTATGGATAGAGGCATCCAGCCGGCGACTTGGGAATGGCTAGATAGATCGAAGTGGTGGTTATTTGCTAACGGCGTGACACTCAACCCAATGGATGGAACTTTGGTCGTGCCTGGGAATATGGAAGAAGTGGCCCGCGATCTGGTCACAGCAATAGATGAGGCAAAACAAGGAACATTCCAGCCTCAAAGGGAGAACAATGAGCTGACCAGGGCGTTGAAGAATCCTGAACACCCTGGACGAGCCCGTGGCATCGGCGTGGTCCCATGGAAAGTTGCTTGGGCCGGAGATAGCTCATATAAGACTCTTCGAAGGAGCAAGGCTGAACAGGACGAGAAAATCTGTGTTATACAAGAAGAGATGAATAAAAAAGTTGTGTCACTAGAATCTCAGATGGATGCAAGGGTCAATATGGCAGTGCAGCAGGCTCTGAGCCAAAGGACCATCGGTGCCCCGCAGACACCGGATGTTGTGATAAGCCCGGCCGATCAGCAACACAGCAGTTGTGCATCCACGGCAGCGTCCGATGTACAAGCTGAGCAACTCTAGATTGAGGCACTAGCACCAGAGCAGCAGAGGTACCCAATCGATGATATCACCATTCCAACAACATGCGAGCTCTATGTGCGAGTAAATAATATATTTGTTCATGTAGCACACGGGTCTGCCCTACCCATGAATTCTGCTAGTACAATTCATGGAATGCCGATACCCTCTGGCTACGCCTCCGTCACAGTCGAGCAGATAGTTGAACCGACCCATATTAATGAGAATCTCGAGCTCGATTTTGTTGGAGATGATGGAGAGAAAACGTTGGGAGACGTACTACATGGGATTGTTCTATGGTGCAAGGCCGACATCAAACTGACTGTGAACAACAAGGCTCCCATGGATCCGCCTCCCTCAGCACCATCTCTGCTCAACTATGGTAATGTTGATCGCGATCCAACTCCCTCAGCACCGTCTCCACCTGAGCAGAGGCCTAGTAGTACTCCAACTCCTCCGGCATCGGAAGGAAAAGGAAAGAAAAAGACAGCATCCCTCCCACTGCCTGGACCCACAAACAAGAAGCGGAAAAGGGTCGAAAAAAAGATAGGCCCTAAGAAGAAATTAGCTTATGAGCTAACCCAAGAGGAACTTGACGAGGAAGTGGATCCCGAGGTGAAATAACATTTCAAATCTAAAGTCACAGAGAAGAGGGTACTGGTAGATCGAGAAATAGCAGTCAAGGTCTACTCATGCTTGAACAACTCACCAGGACATAAACAACTACCCTCGGACTTTGATCGCACGCTAATAAAGGCACAACAGCAGAGAAAAAATAAGAAATGTGGAAAGACTGTTCCTCAGCTTGGCTCAGTACAGAAGCAACTCGAGCCCCTCGTGGTGGGGAGGCAACCAAATGAAGTAGAGGTGGAATTTCTTCACGAAACAGGATTCACGCTTGATCAGGCAGCAGAGACGGCAGATATCCCAATTGCTGAAGTTGTTGCTCATCCATTCAAGCTTGGGAAACCTCTTGTCACTAAGGAGGACGAGATCAAACTAGGCACACAGATGTTCAATTTACACAGATGGTACATGTGCATGTCCAACGAAGAAATGGATATGTTTGGAGTTAAGTATCGCAACCATGATTTCTATCGTGGGGAGGATGACTTCTGGGTCTACTTCGAACTTCTACATGACATATATCATTGACAAGCCCTAGACGTCTCTATCATCACCATTTTGGGTTCTATAAGTATAAAAAAAATTTAGATTGTCATCAACGTAAATAACTATGTGCACTTCATAATTTGTATTTTATCATTCAGTATGGAGCTTCAAAGATGCCGGAAAGAAGGATGGCATCATCAGGTGGGCTTCATGATGCCGTTGATAATCAACAAGAAAACTCTTAACGAGAACTACAAGGAGACGTGTCAAAACATGTACCATGCCCTGATGCGCCAACATTACAAATCTTATATAATGATACCCTACAACTATGGGTAAGTCTTGGTCGAGTAAAACCTCTTTTATATTCCTAAATAAATGCTAAGTCTAATATGGTTGTGTATATATCTGCATTTATCATTGGGTTTTGCTCATAATTTGCATGGAGAGCGGCAATCTTACAGTGTTCGACTCCATGAGGTGCCCATAGTCTGCAATCCAACACTTCATAGACCCATTGAACAGGTAAGTACAATGTGCACATATCGAATCCTTTTCAATTTTACATCAATTATTCAACATTCAAGTAAATTTCCTGCACAGGGTGTGGAAATAATTTGTAAAGAAGAACAAAGGAGTCAGTGGAGGGAAGTCGTAATTGGATGTTAGAATAGATTTTCCGGTATGTTGGGTCGCGCCCAATTCTCTAAGTAATATCAATTGTTTCGCATAGGCGTACAAAAATATAGAATAACTGATTTATTTCTTTTACAGTGTGCGAGATAACAACAAGGAACTGATTGGTGTGGGTACTATGTATGCGACTACATACATGGTCTTGTAGAATGCGGGAAAGAAACTTCGGAGGAAGCCAGAGTATGTCCATACCATTCTCAACTATGTTCAATTAATTATACTAACATGGTGAATTAATATATATCCATATTTTCAAAAATGATAGATGTCGCAAATCTACATGGCTTCTTTCGATGTTGATCGGATTAACGCCATGTGCGAGCAGCTCACAGGATTCATTGTGAAGGAGATCCTGGATCCTAGAGGCGAGTTCTACCATGACGGACACATCAATAGCGTGTCCTCTTCAAACTCTTGAGGGATTAGTAACTGCAGTATAAACATGACTTGTATATTTGTAAATATTTTTAAACGTGATGTCGTGTAGTTTGTATATTTGTACATATATTGTAATTGCTAGCTAACTTAACTAAATGCTTGACTTTGAGTTTTAGTTAATTTCTTTGAACTCTAACACGACCGATGGACATATACGTATAGTACTGTATAGCTCGATCGGGTACGCATAGTAATTCTCAAAGAATAAACAAAACAAATAAAAAAGAAATTTGAGATAAACGGGGAAAACTCTTTGGTACCGGTTGGAAATACTAACCGTACCAACCGGTACCAAAGAGGCTGCACGCTTGCGTCAGCATGGCAGCCTCAAAGGCACCGGTTGGTTTTTCCAACCGGTACATTTGTGTGCCAAAGACACCGGCTTGTTTACCCGGTATCCTAGACCTGAGCCAATGGTCTCGGTTTGTGGGTGCCGGTTGGAAAACCGGTACCTAAGGGCTTCTTCAACCGGTGCTGAAGGCCCGTTTTCCAGTAGTGGAAATACTTACAGGAAGAGAGAGAGAGAGAGGCTGAGTTACAAGATTGATCTAAGCCATTGCAAAACTATTGGTCTAAGATCCTTTCTATCCTTATGCAACTGGAGGAGGATTTGCTCTTTCAACATCACGGTCCAAAGCTGAAAGTTCATTGGATGGCCCTCAAAGATTCTTCCATTCTAGAGATTCCAGATTTCCCAAGCTGCAATGATGAATATTTCAATCAAGTAGGACATAGTCATGTTAAGACGGCCATGCTCAAGTCAAATGTCAATGTCATCAGTGTTGTCCCAGATGAATCCCAACTTTTGCCAATAAGCCAAGGCAAGGGCAATCAAAGAAAAGGAGATGTGTCCTCCATGTGACACTCTAATTTTCAGTTTAGGAACCCAAATAAATTTAATTCGATTTGTTATAGGTCGGATCTGGATCCAACGATCCTGATTAGATCCAATCCCAGGTAAATACCCAAAGTACCGGTCAACCCTATCACGTTTTGCAAAAAAGCCCATCTATTTTTCTAAAATCAACCAGCGGTCCAATCTAGCTCAAAAGTAATTGCAAAATAGTCCTTTATTTTCTGTTTAAGCCCCTAATCTTTTACAAAATCTAACCCGACGCCCAGGAGCCCTAGTTTTTCCTTCTAGCCCTTGAGTTTAGGGTTTAATTTTGTTTTAGCCATCAATTTCTTTAGTCAGAACCCTTTTTCTTTCAAATCTTTCACAAATAAGTCCCCGGGAACCTTGTTTTAGCCGTAACTTGATCATTTTAACTGTTTTAATGATTCTTGCTCTCACACGATCCTTGCAACGTCTCCAGAAGCTTTATAACCTCGTTTTGTACTGTTTACATTGTTTGGTGCACTGTTTCTTATTTATTGTACTTGCTTGTTTGTATGTACTTATGTGATGCGTTAGATAGTGTGCCTTATGAGGATCAGCAGGAGCAAGCTTTCTTAGGACCTGGGCAACAACAGCAGTTTGAGGAAGGCAAGTGGTCCTTTATCATACTTGTTGTCCCCGAAAAGTCAATAAATACACTTTATTTTATATATGTGCATGAGTCTATAATATGATGGAATCCCAATTAAAGATATGCCTATTTGTTTATCCTTCTTTCATCAAATCATGGGTTTTAATTTAAGATGGGTAGAAATGCTAGTTGCCATTACTTTTGGGCTATGGTTGGTTAATGATGAGACAAATACTATATCTATTTTACTTCATGTTCTCAATGGTTTAATATTATATTATGAAACAAGATCAATAGTGCAACCACAATACTATATGGATCTGGTCTTGGCTAATTAATTAGAATTAACTCTAGTTTGTGACCGTCTTACCGAAAGGTCAAGAGGCGATGCATCGTTGGGGTATAGCTTGGTCCTATTCAGGCGTTGATATGTTCCTGGTTAAGGCGTCATCCTCATTAGGAAGTGTTATGACCACTTTGGCTTGAAACCTTAGTATATTGTCATAAGTTAGGAAATTTTTATAAAGACCTCGTAGTGAACCTCATGTCACTCACCAAAGGAAGTATTTAAGGGCCTTGCAAACCGGGGCGATACAGGAGAACATGAATTGTGGGTAAAGTGTACGACCTCTGCAGAGTGTAAAATTGATATATCAGTCGAGCTCACGGTCAAGGGGCGGCTTGAACCCTCACATGATAATTGAACTTGAAGATGATCTAAATTGGTGTTATTTATTTATGGTTATTGTTATTTGTTTCAGTTACTTGTTTGTGGGTTAATGGTATAAGCTTATACTTGGTTAATGCTTGCTAATAAAACTTGAACAACTAAAAGTGCTTAATGCAGTCGAACCATATCAGCTATTCCTTGTTTTGGCCTTGCAGGTCATATAATTTCCTCCCACTTGTTGAGTACCAACCATAATTGTACTCATACTTTCTTTATTAAAACAGAAGCTGCTCAGACCAAGATAATTGTCTGGAGTTCCCTGAAGATTTTGAGGAGTTCTAGGCGTATGTCTTCCAGTCATCTTCCTGTGAAGATGAAGTTCCACTGTTACTCTGAGATGTTTATTTATTTGTTTAAGTTTAAGACTTTTGGTTATGTAATAACACTCACTCAGAGCCCTCGGACCCCAGGAACGAGACCTGAGGCTTGGGAGCAAGAACACTCACACACATAATACTAGAGACTTGGAACCCCGTCCTCTCTTGACCATTTGTTACCCCATACTGCAAAGTAGTGCAAGATACACAAGCAACGACAAACTGGACGTAGGGACATTCTGCTCGAACCAGTATAAATTCTTGTGTCTTCTTTGTACACCGTCCGGGCCAAACGGGTAAAGCATAAGAATCACTAGCAGGTGGTAAAAAACACCGACAACTACAGCATTCACAAAATGAATGAACCAGTATAAAAATAAAAGAAAAATAGAAGTCCCCCAAGACCTCTTGTTAAATGATCACATAACCATCTAGAAAAACTTACTATGACCGGTTCACTTTTAGAAAGAAAAAAGAAATACGGTTGACTTTTGACCAGTAAAGACAATCTTTTTAGTGTACCGTGGCAAAAAACCATCTTTCAACGGTGTCCGGCAACCAATATTGCCAACTCTTTCCTCGTGGCAGAACTACGGCCGATGGCTTCTTTCTCAAGGGTTCAACGATTCTGGTGTGTGTAGATCTATTCGATGTTTTGCTCGGTGGGTTACGATGGTATATAGTATCTAACTTTTGAATCTTTTAACAATACAAATCCAAATTTTCCAAAGAATATTACGCTTCTTCATCCAAGCAGGGCGTTATTTCCTACCAATGAGGGGATTATTTCCTACCATGAGGGGAGCAAAGCGTGGAGACGGCACGCTTCCAGTCTATAGGGACAGAGAAGCTCATGAGAAACACCCCCCCCTCCCCCGGGTGCGATTATTCATCGCTTGAGGCCATCACCTCAACATGTGGTTTCATGTGGGCTGTTAGCCCACTAATATGTCATGTGTGCGTTGTTAGAGGAGAGAGAGGTCCACATGCATACAGAAGATAACAATGACATGACGTCACTCACATACATCGGAAATTCAAAATTAAAAAAATTTATAACTACTAAACCGAGCACCCAAATTAAATTTTGATTACACCATTAGTTTTATATGACAAGATCTTCAAAACAAGACCACACTTGCCTATGTTTGGATAATATTTTTTTAAATATTTTATTTAGTATTAAATAATCAATTTTGGATCTTCGGAACAAATAATTTAACAACACGAACAAATAATAATGTACAATGAACAAAAATATTAAACATCACAAACATTTGATTGTACATGATAACTAATGAAAAATGAATATCGCGAACAAATAGATCAAAGTCATGAAACAATCTGACATTGCAAACAAATTAGTTACAAGCAAACATATAATTTTACGTTAAGATAAATAGGTCTACATTACAATCAATATATATATATATATATATATATATATATATATATTCAATTCATGAAAATTCACATGCAAACAATTATTTTTACAAGTATATATACACATGCTAGAACAAGTTAGCATTCAAAGGAAATAAATTATTCACACACCAATTTATGAATCTACAATACAAAGAAAAGAATCTTCATATGAAAAGAAATATACTAAGTAATAACAAATACACTAAGTATTGTAGTGACAAAATATACTAATTTTATAAATCTTCATGCTAACAAATTAGGGAACATATTAGGTACAAACCAACATCTCCGTGCAAACTATGGAAATTTCAATCTGTGCTATCGGATCAACATCCAATGGTATACATCTAACTTTTGAATCTTTTAACGGTACAGATCCAATTTTTCCAAAGAATAATACGCTTCTTCATCCAAGCAGTGCGTTCTTTCCTACCATGAGGGGAGCAAAGCGTGGAGAGGCCGTGCTTCCGGTCTATAGGGACAGACATGCTCATGAGAACGCCCCCCACCTCCCCCACAAAAAGAAATACGTCTATGTAATTCCCTTTTTTAGGGGTCCCCCTGCCACGTTTTTGAAAGCTAAATGTACATCAACCGGCCACCTTTCCAACACGTGTTAATATTCTAATATTTAAAAAATTAAAGGAATTCTTTTTTGTCCAAAGAGAAGCATTTACTTGAAACATGGATCACAAATGCATGGTCGCGTGTTTGAATCCAAGTGCAAATATCCAAAATGCTAAATTTTAGCACTAGATTATCAAAACAAGAGTATTAATGGGATGAGCTAAACTTTACCCAAAACTCAAACTTTAGCAGGGATATGATGAGTGCTAATAGATGCTAAAGTTTAACACTCGACTTTAGCCCGTCTAAACATGCCTCAAGTCAAACTCCATAGCAAAAATTGCAGTTACTCTGGAATGTGAGCAGGCGGGTGTGAGAAATGGAATTAATTGAAACCCATATAATACATCAATATAAGAGGAATAGAATCATACATCGTTTTCGTAAAGATATATCGACCGGCCCGCGCAGCATTTGCCTATATTGTTGGCATGTACCAACGACCGCGTGCGGCCGTGCGCTCAGGGAGCACCATACACAAGTAAGGCCGATGAAATCAGCGTCAGAAGTCGATGATTAAGTTTGCCTTTTGAGTTTGAGAGAACTACTTTCTATGTAATATCGTCGTTGTAAAAACTCGGTCCTTTGCTTGCTTCTCCTATCTTAAATGATATAGCGGTGCGCTCCAGCAAACTGTTTTAAAAAAAATACATTTCAATACTTCTGCTACTCGAAAAATCTCCCGTGTTTCGAACGGACCTGACCTGAATTACCATGGGGAGGATGCAGTCCGTCCGTCCGTGAGTTGTACATGATGGGGCAGACAGCAATGTCCGGCAACCGGCAACGGCAAGCAGCCACTGTACATGTTGGCATCTCTGCACAATCCCCCGACTGTGGGCCCTGGCATTGTAGGTGCGAAAGGCTGACGATAACGAGATCACCACCACCCACTGTCGACCCTCCGTCCTTGCAACGGGTTTAGCCTGCCTATTTGTAAGATTACACGAGTCAGTGTTTAAAAGACACAGGTCCGAAGAGACATGCCCTTAGCCTGACTATCATCATCAACCCAACAATACCTTTGTTTAAAGTGTTCAGTCTCCGTTCTTGACAGGACAGCCAACAGGCACTCGCTGCCTGAAAAGTACTCTGCTGTGGACTCAAAGCTTTGTTGCAGCGTCTCCATTCCCTCAAACTGTCAGAGTGAAACAAAATAAGTGCTCAAACTCACCACTGGAGACTGCCATGGAAAGAGCTGATGAAGAGAGGCCCCTCCTCCATGTCCAACCTCCTACTTCTCCTCAGGTAGCTCATGTTCCATGATGGTTGATGGCCTCAGGCAGTTACAACAATAGATAATCACTGCAAACTGAATATTTTGATGCGGGGACGCAGGATGCAGCTTCAGAATATGCAAGAGATGGATCAGTTGATATCAACAAACAGCCTGCTCTTAAGAATGGCACGGGGAAGTGGAGAGCATGCTTCCTCATCTTAGGTAACAGAGAGCAGCTCCTGCTCTGCTCTTCTCTTCTCTGCAATTCTGTGTAAAAGATAGCTAACTGCTTGAACATCACGAGCTAGGTGTCGAATTCAGTGAGTGCATGGCCTTCTTTGCGATCTCCAAGAATTTAGTTACCTACCTCACAACTGTTCTACATGAAAGCAAAGTCGCTGCAGCGGGAAATGTCTCTGCCTGGGTCGGAGCTTGCTTCTTCACTCCACTTTTTGGTGCTTTCATTGCAGACACTTACTGGGGGAGATATTGGACAATCGTTGTTTTCCTTCCAGTTTACTTTGTCGTAAGTTCAAAGCAGTTGAAGAAATTAGCTTTGCATCTTCTGTTACATTGCCTGCAACACTAAATACCCTTACATTTTATCAGGCTATGGTCGTTCTAATAGCCTCTGCATCCCTCCCCATATTTGCCATGTCTACCGACCATGGTGGCAATGTTCACCGAATAGTGTTTTACCTTGGACTCTACCTTGCTGCCATTGGGAACGGCGGTGTTAAGCCCTGCACATCAACCTTTGGGGCTGACCAATTTGACACAACTGACCCAGTAGAGCGGGTGCAGAAGGGCTCCTTCTTCAACTGGTACTACTTCATGATCAGCACCAGCTCCCTGCTGTCTGGCACAGTGATTGTTTGGCTGCAGGAAAATGTTGGGTGGGCGGTCAGCTTCGCGATCCCAGCAGCACTCATGCTCATTTGTTTCCTTGTATTTTTATCTGGCTCGAGGATATACAGGTTTAGGAAAATGGGAGCAAGCCCCCTTACGAGCATATTTCAAGTGATTGTAGCAGCTGCCAGAAAGTGGCATATGAAATTGCCGGATGATAGCTCGCTTCTGTATGAGCTGACTTTGCCTTCTGCAACTGATGAGAGTCATAAAATCAAACATACCAATGAATTCAGGTACTATTCAATTTTGTAAAGTACATGTAAGGTTTTAGCATCTAACATTTAAACCCTACAAGCAGTGGCCTACATAATTTTGGTGTCCTAAAACCAATATTGTTTTGAACAATGAACTCATAATATATTACAAAATGTAGGAACTAATTCTATTAACAGCATGTTACTTGAAAAGTATAAAGCTGCCACGAAGGTAACCTGTCATGAACTACATTCTTCAGGTTCTTTGACAAGGCTGCTATTGCATCGTCCCCATCAGACAAAGAATTCACAGTGCCAGTAAGCTCATGGCAGCTCTGTACGGTGACACAGGTTGAGGAGGTCAAGATGCTGCTGCGGATATCTCCCATCTGGGCATCATTCCTGATCTTTTACTCAGTCAGCGCGCAGATGGCATCAACTTTGGTTGAGCAGGGCATGTTCATGGACAACCGTGTCGGCTCGTTCGCCATCCCACCCGCATCCATGTCGATCATTGGTGTGTTCAGTATCTTTATCTGGGTCCCAGCTTATGAAACTTTATTGGTACCACTTGCAAGGCGTTTCACCGGCAAGGAAAAGGGCTTCTCCCAGGCACAGCGCCTAGCCATTGGCCAAGCATTGTCCATGCTCACAATGGTGTATGCGGCATTGATTGAGATGAGGAGGCTGGCGATTGCGGAAGTCAAAGGCCTGACAAATCAGAATGTGCCTGTGCCAATGAGCATCCTTTGGCAAGCGCCACTTTATTTGGTGCATGGTGCAGCTGAGGTCTTTGGCGGCATTGGCGTGACGGAGCTCTTTTATGACCATTCCCCAGAGACTATGAAAAGCCTGTGTGCAGCACTTGGGCAGCTGGCACTTGCATCCGGGTCTTGCATCAACACATTCCTTCTTGGTGTTGTCGCAGTAGCCACAACACATGGTGGGGCACCTGGGTGGATCCCGGACAATCTGAATGAAGGTCATCTGGACTATTTCTTTTGGATGCTGGCCGCTCTTAGCTTACTGAATTTGGCTCTGTTTGTGCATTACTCAGTGAGGCACAGAGGCAAGACAAGTTGTTGACCCGAAAGGTGTTTTCGTAGTGCCTAACTGCCTGTCAGGCAGTAGTTGTTTTTTGCAAGCTAAGGTTAATCTCCTCACCTGTCATCAATAAAGTTCAAATGTTATCATGTATAGCCCTGACATAATTTGCAGACCTGATAGTAAATTTTGCTTGCTGTGTCTACTAACGAAGAGATTTATCACTGAATCTGTCTGAAAAGTAATATCTTTTCATTTTTATTTTCAGTGCCAAGATTACAAGAGTTGATCCTGACACATGGTTGGTTACATCTTAAATTCAGTTTTCACATCACTTGTGAGATTCAAATTCAATAGTGACTGAAGCAGGGCACAAACTTGTAGTTTTTTTTCTATTCTTACTATCGCCTCTATCATAAAGAGAAATTTCCTGGCAAAGCTGAAAATAAGAACCCACTGAGCAACACACTTCATTACAAAATTTTGCATGCAAAGTTGACTTACGATGAAATCCATCCTTGGAAAACATGAGATTTTTCTTGTCTTCGAAATCGGAATAATATCGCTAACCCAAATAAAAGAACAGCTGCAACATTATTCCTTTCCTTTGAGTATGGAGGATTTCAGAAGCTACCTGAACCTGGCCTAGGGTATTGCCCATCTGAAAACCAATCAACGGGTCAGCAATTCGTCGAATAGTTTGCGCACACTTCAAGCGGAGAGGGCAACGGGCGCGAGAATGGTGGCACTGGCACCGCACAAGACAACGCATCTGCGTCGGCTGGGACGGGGATCCTTCGCTTTCGTTCTTTAATTCTTTCCGTCGTTAAGTAGTTGTTTCATTTTGTCGCTGTAGCATAAAGTATCAAAAGAAATGATAGCTACTGCCAAGTGCCAACGAACATGAAATAAAAAAAATCGCAGAAAAAGTAAAGTTCTTTAGCTCATCCGGTTGGACGGGAGCAATTCTACAAACGGTACCTACTGCCAAGTGCCTGTGATATTGCAACTATGATGCGTCAGTGCTAAAGCACCTTCAGCAAATTACTTATCGCTCCTCTCAATACTAAAAATATATCCTTAAGTATATAATAGGATGTGCTTAGTATATTACCAATTCCATCGTAAATACTAAAATATTTTTGGTAATCGCCAAAACACACATCTCTTGCTTAAATGTAAAGATTCCACTCTCATCCTATTTTTGAGTAATCTGTTACATCACTGGCTACCAAAAATATAAAAAAAGTTATTGAGAATTGAGAGAGAAAATATATAGGATATGAGAGATAAATAATCTGCTGGAGATCTCTAAAATAATATAGATAATTAATAGCAGCAGAAATAATCTACTTATCCAAGGCTGTTACGCATCGAAATCACTTGTTGCGGACAAACACCTCATGTTGCTGACTGTAGCTGCCTGCGTCCCTCTTCTTCTCTCTTACGGAGCAGCTTCCACCTGTGTAGTTCAGCGCAGCGCATCCTCTTCCCTGTGTAGCATCCACCACAACTGAAGCACCGCGTAGCTGCTGCGATGGCAACGCATCACTGCTCTGTCAGCAAGAAGGCGTTGCTTGGACGAAACAGAGTTTGAGAAGCTCTGGATGGGACTGATTTTCATGGATGGGGTTTATTACGCAAAAGGACCATTAAATTTAAATTCATAACTTCAATTTCCATATTGGATAGGAGATATCAAAGTACAGTGTAGTAGTGTCATGTCCTTATTAATAATACCTCCTCAACCACGGAAGAAGATTAAAAAACAACTGGAAACACCGTAACACGCCTAGTTGCCCCATGCACTTATGCATCATGCAGGAACTAACCCAAGATCTCTCATCTCCTGCGAACACAGTGTTGGTAATGACAATTATTGCAAAAGTCATCCGTTTTAAATCTCACAGGAAACAATCATTGACGTAATGAACTGGATACGAAAGGAAAAATCTAACAAGTTACTGTTTTGTATTGCATATGCATGGGCACGGCACCCATAAGAAGGAAATTGACTTTGTGATTGAGCTATCTAAAAATATTCTATTTGGTTCATATTACATCTGTTTCGAGAACCGATTGCAGCAATATGTTCTATGCAACGAGATGAACAAAACTAGACCCCACTTGCATATGTTATAGCAGTGTTTTGCATTAGTAGCAACTTATATGATGACTTTCTCTTTCTGTAGCAACTTATGTATATATCATATTACTGTAGTAACAACTTACGTGTATAACAACTATTGTTTTTATATCAACTCATATGTATCAGTGTATGATTGATTTATTTGCAGTAACTTGTATCTTATATGTGGGGCAACTCATGTGTACAATAGATTCTATTTTTATGGCAACTTTTACTGACAACTTTTATTTTTATGACAATTATATATATAAATTTATAAGTTTGATACTTACTTTTTTTTTTACTACTTATGTGTATGACATTTTGTATTTGTGGCAACTTATGTTTATAATAGATTACGCTTTTGTGGCAATTTTTTTTGATAATTTATAATTATTTTTTGTGAAATCTTTTGTTTTGTGACAATTTACTGTATAATATATAGCAATTTGTGATTAGTGTAAAATATCTTCAAAATATATACAAGTGAGATCTAGTTTTATTCGGCTCGATGTGTAGGACACAACTGTGGAAACAATAAAAGACGCATACTCCATTCAAAAGTCATGGAGTCGCGCGCTGCCCACGGGAGGTGGCGGCGGCAACAGCGCCCATGGACCGGGCCCCCGGAGAAGGCTACAGCAATGGCGGTCGCGACACCGTCCTGTCCATCGGCAGGCACCGTGCCACCGCGCCGCCGGCACTGCAGCCAATGGGGCCAATGGCACTACCACCGCGCCGCAGGCATCGGGGCCAATGGCACTGCAGCCAAGGCGGCCAGAGGCCCGGCGCGCAGCGGTGTAGCAGGAGGCCGCGCACGACCTGCCCGCGACAAACACTTCAGTTGCGCGGTAGCTGTGGTGACGTTCTGGTGGTGGAAGCACCGTAGCGGATGGGAAAGGGCCAATGAGGAAGAGGACACGGCGGAGCTCAACGAGGGCTCGAATCTGGTGGAAGAAGGCCGGATGACCTCAGCGGTCATGGACAATCCAGGCACCACGAAGCAACCACACAACAATTACGAACATCGAGAAGAGCATCCTCCTCACGAGATCTGCTCACGGTCAGGTTCAAAGCACGAGCACCAATCACGCTGCTAGAGTCTTCCGCCGCTTGAAAGCTTTAATTTCTTGCCGCCAAAAATCGAGCTAACGCTATCCTATCATCCCCGCAGCTCCTGTAGGGACTGAAGTGAATTGGATAGGGGAATTGGCGTTATGGAATGTGCGGTGAAGACGGCAGAGTTCGAATCGGACCGGCGTGTGGCCACGGCGTGGTACGTGGGGCAGATAGAAAGCCGAGGACCCACCGGTCATAGAGTATTGACGGGCCAAAAATCAATGTACCGTAGAAATGATCTGCTCTTTATATATATATATATATATATAGTTATGTTATTGACTATTTGTGAGAGCGAGTTTCAAAAAAACAAAATCTGGACCGGCATGCCAATTTTTCCCGTAGTGGAATTAGAATCATCTGCTTCTATTTATCTTTTCAAGGAGGAATTTGAATCCTTTCTCTATTCAAGGCTTTCTAAAAATCAAACGAATGATCATGCATCTTGTGCAAATTAATAAAACAATAATAGCCTAATTTTTCTTTTAGCTGAAATGATAAAGTTCAAATGTACATGTAACTACTTACTGAACGCACACAAACCACAAAATTAGCATATAATGAAGTTATTGATTGGCATCGCTTGCAAGGAAACGGAGTTTGTCTTGTAAACGAACATTGCTGTATGGCATGCATTAAATTCAGCGATTACCTCATATCTATGAAAGGCCAGTCTCAGTGGGTTTTATGGAGGGTTTTATAACATTAAAATACCATCAATTTTGCTGACATGGCAAGAAAAGAGAATGGTGGAATTTCATGAGATGTGAGGAGAGTTTCATCACCATGAAACTCATCTGACACGGTTATCTAGTTCTCAGTTTAGGTACCTGTGTCCATGAAACTCCCACTGAGACTGGCCTAAGAAAATAAAGAATTTATTCATTGTTGACTTCTGAAAGAAGAATTGCCCAATTACATCAAAAAAGCATTGACTATTTATATCAGAAAAAATGCAGTACTACTGATGACGACGACAGCTTTTTATTTTTTTTTGTTCAGAGGGGAATACATAGTAGTTTATTTTGCAATAACGTGTTTTGCAATCCTCTTGATATCATGGCACTATTTATAGGAGGTGCTTCTGCTGAGAAGTAGGGATGCAATGCTGCTTGAACTCCAACACGTTGGACAACGCTGAAGCTGAAGCTCCCGGTGTGCCATCATGGAAGTTACAGATGAGGAGAGGCCACTGATCCGTCACCTGTCTCCACAGGTGATACTTTGTCTTTCTGAAAACTCTTTCCATGTTAGCTTCTGACTACACAAAATGTTTCTTTCCCACAAAGCACATATGAACTTTAGTCTCGGTATATGAAGGGGGAAAAAGGGACGTCTACTTTTCTTTTTTCAGTGACAACGATATTTAAGCGAACCTTTCTGTGTAACTAGTGTTACAGCTAACTTTAGCAAGGCCATCCTTACTTTGTGTACTACCAATCATTCAGGATGAAGCTTCACAGTATACTAGCGATGGAACTGTGGATATTAACGATCAGCCTGCTCGGAAGCAGAGCACGGGGAATTGGAGAGCATGCTTCATGATTTTAGGTGGGTCCTGCAGATAAGTTCTTCCCACAGCAGAACAGAAGTTACTTCCTAACCTACTGAATTAACCTCTAGATCCTTAAAAACAATGTGCTAGGTACTGAATTCACCGAATGCATGGCCTTCTTTGCAATCGGAAAGAACCTGGTCACCTTCCTCACAGCTGAGCTACATGAGACTAATGTTGATGCTGCGAGGAATGTATCCACCTGGATCGGCAGCTGCTTCCTCACACCGGTTATCGGGGCGTTCTTGGCCGACACATATTGGGTAAGGTACAAGACAATAGTGATCTTCCTCCTGATCTACACCGTTGTAAGTTGCAACAGGAAGATGCTCATTCTGAATTTCTGACAATGTAACCGTGTTCCATCTCCAACATATCTGAATGAATGGTTTGCTCTATCAGGGAATGCTCATCCTGACGGTTTCAGCATCAGTCCCCTTGATCGTGGATGTGCCATCCAACAGCGGAGTCCGCCGTGTCGCCGTGTACCTGGGGCTCTACCTGGTTGCCCTTGGCACGGGTGGCGTCAAGCCCTGCAGCTCCGCCCTCGGTGCCGACCAATTCGACGGCACCGACCCGGTGGAGCGGGCGACCAAAGGGTCCTTCAACTGGTACTACTTCTGCGTCAACATCGGCTCTCTTCTGTCAGGGACCGTGCTCGTTTGGGTGCAGGAGGACATTGGATGGGGCGTCGGGTTCGCGGTCCCGATGGTGCTCATGGTGTCTGGCCTCGCCGTGTTCGTCGCCGGCAGGAAGGTGTATAGGTATAAGAAGCTGGGAGCGAGTCCTCTGACAAGAGCGGCCCAGGTGGTCGTTGCAGCTGTGAGGAACTACCGTGTGGTGTTGCCTGAGGATACTTCGGGCATTGAGCATTCCAGGCAATTCAGGTATGCCTAATTATCTTTAAAAAATTTCAACTCCAACAAATTCTTCACTTTGTTCGTGCGAATTTCAATAATGATCAACATTTATATATTGACTGAATCGGTATGGTGTCATCATCTGCACAAATGTGAAACTTTCCTTTAGATATCTTTGAAAAGATTAGTAAATAACATGGCATCTCTATGCATTTTTTTTTCGCAATCGGCAAGTACTACAGCCATAGTGGCGAAATGGCACGTCACCTGAACAATGTAAAATTGCCAATGAACTCACATCTTGTGAGATCTCCTGTCCAGGTTCTTTGACAAGGCTGCCATTGTGGTGCCCTCGACAGGGGAGAAGGGTACAGCAGCGGCGACGAGCCCATGGAGACTCTGCACGGCGTCCCAGGTGGAGGAGCTGAAGATGCTGCCCGTCTGGGCATCCATGGTGCTCGTCTTCGCCGCCACCGCGCAGATGTCGTCGACGCTCATCGAGCAGGGCGCGGCCATGGACAACCGCGTCGGCCCGTTCGCCGTCCCTCCGGCGTCCCTGGCTACCTTCGACGTCATCAGCGTCATGGTCTGCATCCCCGTCTACGACGCCGTGCTGGTGCCGCTGGCCCGGCGCGCCACCGGCAAGGTCCGCGGCCTGTCGCAGCTGCAGCGGATCGGCGCCGGCCTCGCGCTGTCCGCGGCCGGCATGGCGTACGCGGCGCTGGTGGAGGCGCGGAAGCTGGCGCTCGCGCGGGGCAGCATGCCGGCGATGAACATCATGTGGCAGCCGCCGGCGTTCGCCGTGCTGGGCGCGGGGGAGGCGTTCGCCTCCATCGGCATCCTCGAATTCTTCTACGATGAGTCGCCGGACGGCATGAAGAGCCTCGGCAACGCGTTCGCGCAGCTGGCCATCGCGGCCGGGAGCTACCTCAACTCGGCCGTGCTCGGCGCCGTCGCGGCGACCACGGCGCGCCGCGGGGATCCCGGGTGGATCCCGGAAAATCTGAACCAGGGCCACCTGGACTACTTCTGGATGATGGCTGCTCTTTGCTTGATGAATCTAGCTCAGTTTGCGTATTGTTCAATTAGGTACAGAGGAAAAACAATTTGTTGACACAAGATTGCAGGATCTGTTTGGCACGAACCGATTGCCCGCCTGACAGAAAGTCAGAAATTTGCCCGTTTTCATCTAGGAGGATATCCATCTTTTGGATCATGTTTAGAAGCGAAGGATTGGAATTGGATTTTTTTTGATTTAGTTCGAGTTTGCACTATATATCGTAGGGATTTGGATCTCAAAACTGCATTCCAGAATAGGCCATTAATGTTTTGGTAATGCTTTGCCTCATACGTCCGATGGCAACAAAAAAATTTGAACGAACACGTTGCTCTTCCAGCACCACATATCCTTTGTTGCCTCCCACGTTATTTTCCTAGACAAAATGATAAGCATGTGTCAGCTTCTCTGTACTCTTTCTCACGAGCTTCCATCCTCTAAACAAAATACCCTACACGCAGTTACGTATGGAAATTTTTGTGTCCGAAAACCAGTATAGTTTCTAGATATGAGCTGCTGATATATTACAAGAATTACATATAGCTTGTCATAATTTATGTTTTGTGAAAATTAGTTGAAGATTATAGGTCAAGGTTTTAACTTTGCATAATTAACCTCCTCCCCTCTTTAGGCTATATAATTCTCAGGGTATGATCTTTGATAAGTTCAGCATTTGGCTTTAGGTTCTATACCAAAAGTTTGCCGAAATATCTTCATCACCTCCTCTTTAATACTACCTGATCCAACATCATCGGCATAGGCCGATTTGTGATCGGTGTATTATTAGGTTGAGCAAAGTTCGGTGGTGTAGAATGTCGCAACGAACTTGCTGCCCCATATGGCACATTAGCATTAGGTGATGCATTATAATTAATTCGGCTACGCTGATTAGCCGAATTAGTCACAATAGCACTATTAGTTGGAATTGCCGAACCACCCGTTGTCTTATCGGTATTAGACGTAGACACATCATTACTGACAGACTTCATACCGAGATGTATCTCAATTCAGCTAAAACGATTATCAAACATATTATGCATATTTTGACCAATAAATTCTAACTTATTATTCACATGAGAAGAAACAAGATCATCTATAGCATTAGCTATTTCAGAATTAAGGACATGCTGCTTGTTCTCATCGAAGTTTACCTCAAACTGTGAAGCTTCGAAGGCAGCATCCGTTGTGACCTTTCCTTATCGGTTGATGGAGAAGTGCGAGATGTATTGTTTCATGGCTTCCTCTTCCAGCCTCTGGATCTCCTTCTCTTCTCTTATCTTCTTTTGGATGTCAACAAGAACCTTCTGATGTTTGGCCGAAAGTTATTGAACAGTCGGCCTTTGGATGTTGGCAGCATCAATTTCGCTAGATTTAGAAATACCGGCCATGACAGCCGATTTATTCTTTCTGATCCTCAGCGGAGTCGCCAAAATATGTTAGTGCAGAACTAAGGCCAACACACGAAAGCGCTCGAATGCGCAGCGAGCGACGGCACGACGCAGCGCCAATGCTTAGACCGGTCAGACCGGTCGGGTATACCGGTCAGACCGGTTGTCGCCGGGTAGGCCGGCGGCGAAACCAACGAACGTCGCCCGGGAAGGACTCGTCGAGACAGACGCACGCAGGGTTGTTTTAGGGTCGGCAGACCACCTAGAACGCCCTCAATCGACGTAGAGACGAAGGAGGAACAACAGATAGTAGATGAGAAAAAGCTAGGGCATAGAGAAAAGTAAAAAAAAGATAAAAGTTATATTATTTGATCGATTGGATACCCTAATCGGCTGTGACCCTTTATATTTATAGGGTAGGGTGGACTTATCCCACAAGAAATCTTTTTTACAGATGAAAACCTATGAAATAATTTAATTACACTCGAACTCCTCCTAAACCGGTGAGACCGGTCGACACTACCGATCAGACCGGTCGGCTGCTGCCGAATCAACTACAGCGTCTGACTGGTCAGACCGTTAGGATGCACCGGTCAAACCGGTCGGTACTGTCTAGTGTCAATTTTGGTCGTCAACACATAGCATACATGGAATTAAAGAAGACTGGGTTAGTTGTTACTGAATTGTATAGTCCATTTACAAGAAGTGAGTATGTGAGTTCCTTTTGCACTGTCTGAACTAGTTCCATCGGCCAGTGTAGTAAACCAATCCAAAATCTCCTGATTTACCTACCTTCCAGTTTTCTGGGTCCAGAGTTGAGCTTCGAGTCGATGCCGCGATCGATCGATCACCAGATAAAACACAAGGTCGGGCACGCAGCAAAAAGGTGCTGTGCTCTTGTCATTTGTTGGCATGTCACTGTCCAGCTGCAGACAACACAGGGACCATCATATAGGAAGTGCTTCTGAGAAGTGGGAGTGCAAGCGGCTGCTTATCTCCAAATCCGTTCGACACCATTGCAGCATTGCTGGAGCTCACAGGGTGCCATGGAAGCAGCATCAGATGAGGAGAGGCCACTGATTCCTCATCTGCCCTCACAGGTGATTTTCAAGCACCCTACCATGTTAATATTGTTGTTCACATAGCAGAGTTGAACTTTAGATGGTCAGAAAGACATGGAGTTCTTGTTTACCTGCAATTTTTCCTATGCAAGAAGACATACAGTAACTATGGACAATCAGATATAGTTTCGATACTATTAATCTTTCAGGATGAAGAAGGTTCGCTTTATACTAGCGATGGAACGGTTGATGTTAACAATCAGCCTGCTCTGAAGCGAACCACGGGGAACTGGAGAGCGTGCTTCTTGATCTTAGGTACCTTTTGTTCAGCAGATAAGTTCTTCCAATTGCATAACAGATATCACCATACTGAGGTTTGAACATGTGCTAGGCACCGAATTCGTCGAGTGCTTTGTCTTCTTCGGAGTCGCAAAGAACCTGGTCACCTTCCTCACGGGTGAACTCCACGAGAGCAATGTCGATGCCGCGAAGAGTGTGTCTACCTGGATCGGCACTTGCTTCTTCACACCAGTCATCGGAGCCTTCTTGGCCGACACCTACTGGGGAAAATACTGGACACTAGTAATCTTCCTCTCCATCTACACCATTGTAAGTTGCAATAGGCAAAGTGTAGCAATTACAGTATCTGTAATTTGTGGCCATTTCCATCTGCAACTCTGAATGGACGGTTTTCTTCTGCCAGGGTATGCTAACACTGACAATCTCAGCATCACTACCCCTGCTTATGGACACACCACACAACAATGGCATTCGTCATTTCACGGTGTACTTGGGGCTCTACCTTGTCGCCCTTGGCGAAGGTGGCATTAAGCCCTGCACCTCTGCCCTCGGTGCCGACCAGTTTGATGACGCCGACCCGGTGGAGAAGGTCACCAAGGCCTCCTTCTTCAACTGGTACTACTTCTCCATCAGCATCGGTTCACTGCTGTCCGGGACCGTGCTAGTCTGGGTGCAGGACAATGTTGGGTGGGGAGTGGGGTTCTTGATCCCGACTGTGCTCATGGTGTTTGGGCTCGTCGCTTTCGTCGCCGGTCGGAGGGTGTACAGGTACAAGAAACTGGAAGGGAGTCCTCTGAAAAGAGTCACCCAGGTGATGGTTGCAGCTGTAAGGAACTACAATTTGGGGTTGCCTGAAGACTGTTCTGCTCTGCATGAGGTGCCTTCCCCAACTGGACCAAATTGCAAGATTCAGCATACCCCTCAATTCAGGTACTTCGGCTAGATCCAAGCATATCAAATTATTGTTGGAATTTGGCTGTTCCTCATGTAGTTTTGGTGCTGCCCGTCAGGGCTCGGAACACTGAATCCAGAAAACAGAGTCCTCGCTGAGTAAAATCGTTTCGGAGATATACACAATTTTTTATTTGAGCGAAAACATACGCTAATTTTGTGGCTGAATTCAGAGATATACAAAATTAGTGGCTGAGTTTCCTTCCGAAAATCTTCATCTTCTGCGCTAATTAAGAGTGACATGTCACCTGAACATCGTAAAAATTGGAAATCACCTCACATTTGAACGCGTCTCCTGTGCTCCAGATTGTTTGACAAGGCTGCCATCGTAGCGACATCGTCCGACGAGAAAGGCGTAGAAGTGTCAAAGAACCCATGGAGGCTCTGCACCGTCTCTCAGGTTGAGGAGCTGAAGATGCTGCTCCGGATGTTCCCCGTGTGGGCATCAATGGTGCTGTTCTTCACGGTGACCGCGCAGATGTCGTCAACGTTCATCGAGCAGGGCGCGATGATGGACACCCGCGTCGGTCCGTTATCGGTGCCGCCGGCGTCCCTGGCGACCTTCGACGTCATCAGCGTCATGGTCTGCATCCCGGTCTACGACGCCGTGCTGGTGCCGCTGGCCCGGCGCGCCACGGGCAAGGACCGGGGCCTGTCACAGCGGCAGCGGCTCGGCGTCGGCCTCGCGCTCTCCGTGGTCGCCATGGTGTACGCGGCGCTTGTCGAGGCGAGGCGGCTGTCGCTCGCCCGTAGCGCGGCAGCCGGGCAGCCGCCGATGATGAGCATCATGTGGCAGGCGCCGGCGTTCGCCGTGCTGGGCGCAGGGGAGGTGTTCACGGCCATCGGCATCCTCGAGTTCTTCTACGACCAGTCGCCCGGCGGCATGAAGAGCCTGGGCACTGCGCTTGCGCAGCTCACCATCGCGGCCGGGAACTACCTCAACTCGGCAGTGCTCGGTGCCGTCGCCGCCCTCACGGCGCGTGGAGGGAAGCCCGGGTGGATCCCGGACGACCTGAACGAGGGGCACCTGGACTATTTCTTCTGGTTGATGGCTGCTCTGGGCGTGGTGAATCTGCTGCACTTCGTGCATTGCTCCATGAGATACAGAGGCAATAACAACAACACAGCTTTGTGACAAGCATGCGTCAATCTATGGAATCAAGACAACAAAACATCTGCAGTAATTCCTCCAAGCCCACAAGAATAGTAGAATAGACAAACTGTCATGCATGTGTCCATACATTTTTTAGATAATGGAATAGAATATCCGGCTTCACTCTCCTCATTGAGGGGGGGGATCAGACCAACCTTATTACACTTAGTAGCAACCACACAACGTTCTCACAATTGTTGACAGCCAATTCTGGCAGTTCAGAGGCCGACCGGTCAGACCGGTCTGTCCAGTTGTAATCCGAGTAGGCTTCGTTTTATTTTGGAAATTCTTGTATAAACCGACTTGGAGAGGGGTACGACTTCCCCGGCCTATAAATATAAAGGCTAAGGCCGATTGAGGTATTCCTAATCGAATCAATCAAAATATCGCATTAGTTTTTATCTCTCAAACACTAGTCTTTTCCAACCCTAGATTGCTTTCTTCTTTCGTCTCGACGACGTTTGAAGACATTCTGATTGGCCTGCCGAACTCAGAGCAACCCTAGCCGCGCAAGCTCCGACGGGGTCCCTCCCGAGCTCACGTTTCTAGGTCTTTGCGGTTCTCTGCTCCACACCGGTCAGACCGGTCTGCGGAACCGGTCAGACCGGTCCGCCAGGGCATCGCTGGTTCAGATCATTTTGACGATCTCCTGCGCGTTCTAGCGCATTCGAGTGTGTTGGCGCGATTCTGTGTCAACACACTTTTTGGCGACTCCGCTGGGGAAAGATTAATCTGGTTTTAAAACCGATCTAATCTACTCCTTGAAGAAGATGGGCTCTTCAGAGATCGACAAGGAAAACATCATCACGGCTACAATGGAGGAGCTCACCGAAGAGGAGCGCAAGGCCTACCTTCTTGTGGAGGAGCACGTCAAGGCACAATTCTTGAAGGGCTTCAAGAAGAATCGTGGTGGCCTCGTCAAGAGGGTGGAGGTGTTCGTACTACCATCTCTCAAGCTTAGCAAGGATAAGATTGAGGAGATCCCCAATATAAGCTTCTCTCCCTCTGATATGTTTGATAGAATGTCATCCATGATGGATCAAAAGATTATTGCTGCACAATCTGTTGCGGGTGACGTTTTAATTAAATTGAGTAGTGATGTTGACCCGCTTAATGGTAAACAACCCATGTCAGATCCTAACTTATCAGATCCGAGTTCAGCTACCCTTGAGTTCACACCTGAACCATTCTATGGTATGCCGCCGAACTCGTTCCCAGGTCAAATCCCACCACTGTCGACCGTGCACACTGCACCTGCCGGACCGGTCCCACAGACCGGTCAGACCGGTACGACCGGCCAGACCAGTACGACCGGTCAGACAGGTTATCAGACCAATCAGACCGGTTACTCATTACCATCGCCGACGCCTCTCGAGACAATTCCAGGTTCGGATGCCCCTAGCCGAACTAATGAGTTGTCACTGTATACGCCATCTCGCACTACTACTGTAGCGGGAGGGTCACGAGGATCTGGACCTAACCAAGGACCGATCCCGACTTCTTCACAGACGATGGCGCATGGAAATTCTAATGCACACCATTTTTCTGAGTTTTATACCAGCCAGCAATATCAGGCCAATCTCCTTAAGTTCAAAGAAGATCTGGAAATGCGATTAAAAGTAAGCTTTGGGTGGATATGGGTACTACGCGTTTGTATCAAAAACCTTATCCCGCTGAGTTTGATTTTACCCCTTTTCCTGCTGGTTGGAGTATTCCTGAGTTTACTAAATTTAATGGTGATGATTCTCGTATGACTTGGGAACACGTTAGTCAATATGTCTTGCAGTTGGGAGAAGCCGGTTTCAATGATGCTTTGCGTGTGCGTTTATTTTCTTTATCTTTGACTAGAATGGCTTTCTCTTGGTTTTCCTCGCTTGCTCCTAATTCTATTCGCAATTGGGCTCAGTTGGAGCATAAGTTTCATGATCACTTCTTTAGCGGGGAGACCGAAGCGAAATTGTTGGACTTAACATCGATTAAGCAAGGACGTGATGAATCTTCATCAGATTATTTCAAAAGATTTAAAGAAATTAAAAATCGGTGTTTTAGTTTGACGATTTCTAAAAAAGATTTGGCGGATTTGGCATTTAATGGTTTACATTCTTACTTGAAAGTGAAACTCGAGGGCTTTGGATATCATACCGTGAATTTCTTGCAAGTCAAAGTCATGGGTTTAGAGTTTAAACTTAAAAACGCCAAAGATACCTTCAAGCTTCATCGGTCCAACACGCATATTCTTGATCATGATTCAGATAGTTCGGATGATGATAGCAAGGAGGTATACGCTGCTGAATTTGTTTGGCCATCAAAGGCCAAACCCGGTTCAGTTCCGTCTCTCAAGCCGATTCAAAAGAATCGGCAAGAGGAGCTGAAATTTACTTTTGATGTTTCTAAATGTGATCGGATTTTTGATGAATTACTTAAAAACGGTAACATCCGATTGTCACATGCTATTCCATCTCCCGATGAGCTCAAACGACATGCATATTGTAAGTGGCATAACTCTACATCTCATGCTACTAATGATTGTAATGTTTTCCGTCGATAGGTACAATCGGCCATTAATGAAGGACGATTGGTACTTTCTGAGATGCAAATTGACAAAGCTCTTTTCCCTATTCATACGCTGGAATTGAATAATCCAAAGGTGCTCATTTGGCCGGAACAAGCCGAAAGAGCTAAGGGGAAGAAAGTTGTCATCAGTGATCCAAGACCGATGGATACAAGTGACAAAATCCTTGCCCGGAAAGTCATCAAGGAGAAGACTGATGATGGTAAGGATACTCTGAAGATCATAGTCAGAGATCCCAGACTCGGAGGGGCAAGGAAGCTCTCCACCAGAAAATCGGTCTGCTGATCAAGCACGACCGGTTAGACCGGTGTCTCCGACCGGTCAGACCGGTCCGACCAGTCAGACCGGTTCCTCCAGCCGGTCAGACCGCTCTGGTGACCGTCCCCGGACTTTCAAGCTGAAGCGTCCGGAAGTGGGTACTTGGAAGACCAACGAGGTGAAGGTGCAGGGAAGAACTGCTAATCAGAAGCCCACCTTCAAACCGTTGTTGAACAAGTACACAAAGGCCGTTTAAAACGATCGGCCGCTAAAAAAGAGACCGCGATCACCACCGCGTCAAGACCGTCCAGTGTCCCCAAGGAGGGAATCCAGCAGGCGCAGGGGTGATATTGTCACATTATATCCTCCCCAGATGTGTGCTACCATGCCATGGGTGCCTCCGGCTTCAAATGCGACAAATCCGGCATGGGAGCATGGGGCGGTATGCATGTAGTGCTTTCCGATGCCTTATCCTCCACATTATCAAATAGAAAGCTCCAGAGTAACCATGCATGACCGATTGGGGCCACGCCAATCTGGTCCAGTGCTGCAGGATGCACTGGTCAGACCGGTCGCCATGGACCGGTCAAACCGATCTCACCAGAGGCCGGACCAGGCTCCTGCTCCAATGTTTGAGTATCGCGTCAAGGGGCAGAAGCCTGTTGTTGATCCAGAGAAGTCTAAAGCCGATGTTATTCAAATCGATGAAATCAAAGTGCCCATAAAAGACACGGGCAAAAAGCCGATGGATATTGAAGAATCGGCTGATGTTCCTTCACAAAAGCCGCTCATAGCTAATGATCATGAGGCCGGTAGCAGCAAAAGCGCAGCGGACAAGTACCATCAGCCTAGGTAGTGCCCTTCAGGTTTAACTCATACACAGAAGAGGAAATTGCAGTGCCTTCGCAACAAAGAAAAGAAGAAGCAGGAGAAAGAGAAGATGAGGGATGAGGACTTCAACAGATATAGGTCCATGTTCCCTCAGAGCAAGGTTTGGAAGGTCAAGATAGCTGATCAGCCAGCCAGACCGGTCAGACCGCCGCAGCCGACCAGTCAGACCGGTAGAGCCTACTGCAGAGCCAACAGCCGAATCGGCACTGCCCGTTTCGGTTACTTCTATAGACGAAGCACTAGCAGTTCCTCTGATAGCAGAAGACGAGGAATTGGTGGATTATGAAGCGTCTCCAGAGCGTACCAACTTGGAGATTAATGTGGTGCACTTGTCTTCGGATTACTTCGTGGTTCTGGAAGAGGATTTGGCTCATCTCCAGTTTGGGCCCCATGAAGCTGTGTTCCAGAAGCCAAGCGAGAAGGACAACCATCTGAAGGCTCTTTACCTGAGGGGACACATCAACGGGAAGCCGGTGACTCACATGCTAGTGGATGGTGGGGCCATTGTAAATTTTATGCCCTACTCGCTGTACAAGAAGCTCGGTGGCCAAGACGAGGACTTGATCAAAACAAACATGATGGTCAGTGGTGTTGGAGGGAGCGAGCCCCTTAGCGCCAAGGGAGTTGCTTCCATGGAGCTCACCATTGGGAGCAAGACGCTTGCTTCGGCTTTCTTCGTCTCGGAGGTGCAAGGTAACTACAATTTGATTCTTGGGAGGGATTAGATTCATGCAAATCAGTGCATTCCTTCTACCTTGCATCAGTTTCTTGTTCAGTGGATCGGCGATGAGGTTGAGATTGTCCATGGGGACACTTCATCTTTTGTTGCTTTAGCCGATTCGGATTCTATTAGTGCACACGACAACATCAAGTGTTTATCGGGCGTGGATCTGTCCGATTATGATTTGATTAGTTGCACTAAGGATGGTTTTGTTTCTGCTATACTAAAGCCGATGGATAATCGGCTAAATCATTTAATGTAAATCAGATGAGTAAAACAGAACCTCCAGAAGCGACCGGTCAGACCGCTTGTGCCGACCGGTCAGACCGGTCCAGTCCCGTTCGGTGCACAGAGCCGACCGGTCAGACCAGACACCCCGACCGGTCAGACCGGTCCAACACAAAGAGGTTACAGCAGAGGCTAGATCAGTATCGAGCGCATACGAACGATATGTGTGGAGCCATTGAAGATTCTTATGATCTAGACAAGCTGGGCCAAGGGTTTGGATCGGCCGATCCTTTAGAAAAGGTAGACATTGGTGATGGAACTATCCCTAGGCCGACCTTTGTAAACAAAAATTTATCGGCTGAATATAAAGCTGATTTGGTTAATTTATTGAAGGAATATGTTGATTGCTTTGCTTGGGAGTACCATGAAATGCCCGGTTTAAGTCGTGATCTTGTTGAGCATCGTTTACCGATTAAAGCCGGTTTTAGACCTTATAAACAACAGTTTAGGCGTTTCAATCCCATTATTTATGACCGAATTAAAATTGAAATTAATCGATTACTTGATGCTGGATTTATTCGGTCTTGTCGTTATGCTGATTGGATCTCTAATATTGTGCCCGTTGAGAAAAAGGATTCGGGGAAATTAGAGTTTGCATTGATTTTAGAGATCTTAATAAAGCTACTCCCAAGGATGAATATCCTATGCCTATAGCCGATATGTTGATCAATGAGGCTTCCGGACATCGTGTCATTAGTTTTCTTGATGGTAACGCCGGTTACAATCAAATATTCATGGCCGAAGAAGATATATCTAAAATGGCCTTTAGATGTCCAGGATTTGTCGGCTTGTTTGAGTGGGTTGTTATGACTTTTGATTTGAAAATGCGGGTGCTACTTATCAAAGAGCTATGAATTTAATTTTCCATGATTTGCTTGGTGTCATCTTGGAGGTGTACATTGATGATATTGTCATTAAATCGGCCGGTTTGGATCATCATTTAGCCGATTTGAGACTTGCTCTTGAGAGGATGCGCCGATATGGTTTGGAGATGAATCCACTCAAATGTGCTTTTGGTGTATCGACTGGAAAGTTTCTTGGCTTCATTGTTCATGAGAAGGGAATAGAGGTTGATCCTAAAAGAATTGAAGCCATGAGGAAGGTTGAAGCCCCTACATGCAAGAAGGATTTACAGAAGTTCTTGGGCAAGGTAAATTTCTTGAGAATGTTTATATCTAACTTGTCCGGGAAGATCAATGTTTTACTCCTATTCTTCGGTTAAAAGATGAAACCGAATTTACTGGGAGGGGCAAAACAGCAAGAAACAATTGAGAAGATCAAGATTTATTTGTCTTCGCCACCCGTACTCAAAGCACCTAGGAGAGGAGTACCTTTCAGACTTTATGTGGCTGCTGAAGACAAGGTTATTGGGGCTGTTTTGACTCAAAAAACCAAAGGGAAGGAGTATATCATTACATATTTAAGTCGACACTTATTGATGCAGAGACGAGGTATACATTTATTGAGAAGTTGTGTTTATCTCTTTATTATGCTTGTACCAAATTAAGGCATTATCTACTATCTAGTACTTGCATAGTGTAGGATCAAGAACACCGACTAGAGGGGGGTGAATATGCGGTTTAAAATCTAAAACCAACAACACTAGAGAAATTTAATTAGTAACAAAGGAAAGCCCTATGTCATGCTACTACTATCTCTAAATGGGTTTGCAACCTAGGGTGACAAGATACAAATCAAGCTCTAGTAAAATAAATTGCTCAAAGTAAAAACAAGAATTAAAGTGAGCAAGAGAGGTAACCAAGCTTGACACACGAATTTATCCCGTGGTGTCGATGACTTGCCGGTCACCCCTAATCCACGTTGAGGTGGATTCCAAGAATCAACCGCTCCTCTATCAAGAACCTCTTGATCTTGAGCCGGCTTGAATCAACGAACCGCTCCACACCTCGATTCCACTAGAGTTGCTCTTCACCACTCCGGTGAGGTGAGCACAAGACCTCTCACAACCAAAATCGGGGCTCCTCAACAATCTCCTTGGAGGAGCTCCATGAAATCCTCTTCTCCAAGCCGTCTAGGGAGCGGCAACTCCCAAGAGTAACAAGTCGATGACGCTTGCTTGAAGTTTCCCTAGTGCCACAAAGCTCAAACTCTTGACGTAATGTACTAGGAAGCCCTCACACTCTCAAGAATGCAATGTCTAAGTAAGTGTGTGTGAGAGAGGGATGCCTTAGCTCTATAGTGTCAAGTATGCAGTCCAAATGGCCAAGAGAGAGACCCAATGGCCGGGCATTGGGTATATATAGACATCCCCTCAAAAACTAGCTGTTACACTCTTTTCTGCGAAGTCGCGGACCGTTCACTGTTGAAAAACCAGACCATCCGCCGTTATAAGCCAGTGAGTCAGAGTGCATTTAATGCGTGTCAGAACTAGCCATTACAGCCCTGGCGGACCGTCCACGCCCCAGGGGCGGACCGTCTTCAGTTAAGTGTTCCACACCACCAGAGACGAACATTGTCTCTGGTACAACTTTGAAACTAGCCGGCGGACCGTCCGCGCCCCAGGAGCGGACCGTCCGCCGTTCATCCTTAAAATCCACTAGAGACAATAATGTCCGCCGTTCATCCTTAAAATCCACCGGTGGACTGTCCGCAGCACATATCATAAGCCCAACCAGAGAAAAAAGCCTCTCTGGTACATTTTGAGTTAGAGCGGCGGACCGTCCGCCCACCTGGGCCGGGCTGTCCCCCAGTCACATCTAATTTCCACCAGAGCCAAACATGCTCTCTGGTATGGGTGCGGACCGTCCGCGCTCCAGGGAGTGAACTGTCCGCGCTTGTGCAGTCAGCTCTCAAACTTGTTCTTTTTCAAATCTTGTCAAAGCATCGTTAGCCCTCATGCATGCACCTAGACATTTTGAGCAAAATGGCACTAAAGACCCATCAAGCACGAGTACACAACCCCTCTTGATAGTACGACTATCTATCCAACAAATCCGGTCACTTTTCATCCACTAAACGCCTTGTGACCGGTAAAATACAAAAGCCCTATTTTATACCTTTGTCTTGAGCCCGAGCTTTGCATATCATCTCCAAACTTCACACGTTCACAACCAAATCCCTTTCATCTATGGATCAACCTATGTTCATTATCTCGAATGAAATTGTTAATTCACAAATCGTTGTCATTAATTACCAAAACTCGAATTAGGGGCCTAGATGCTTTCACATAGTAGTATGTCAAACTGATGTGATCAAACATATGTTACAAAAACAGATTTTGGGTGGTAGAATCGGCAAGTGGGCTTATGCTTTGGTTGAATATGATTTGGCTTGTGAACCTTTAAAATCTATTAGAGGCCAAATTGTAGCGGATTTTATTGTTGAGCATCGGATTAATGACAAGCATGATCTAGAAGTCGGCTATATTACTTGCACACCATGGAAGTTGTACTTTGATGGATCGGTTTGTGATGATGGTCAAGGGATTGGTGCTGTTCTTATTTCTCCGAATGGTGATGTTTTTGAATTTTCAAACCGATTGGAAGAAGAGTGCACAAATAACCACGTTGAATATGAGGCTCTTCTATTTGGCTTGGAATTCTTGCAATCCATGGGCGTGAAGCATGTTGAAGCCTTTGGAGATTCTATTTTGGTGGTGCAGCAAGTATCTAAGGTATGCCAGTGCTAAAATGGTTCTCTAAATGCATATCTTGATAAATGCCTCAATATTATTGTAGCGAAAATGACCTCTAATGCCATATTTCAATATAATGTTTTGGCGATTGATGACACACACAATACTTGGACTAATATATGTGTTAAGATGATCATTATTAGGCTTATAGGTCCAATGGATGAAAAGATACAAAACCCCGAAGAAATCAGGTCGAAAGGACCAAGACAGAGGTAATCTGCACTCACCGGTTAAACCGGCATGAGCCAAATTACACTCACCAGTGCAATGAGCTCAGAGAAGACTAAGTTAGCAGAGTGCACCGGATGAACCGACGATGAAGATATTGAATACGTCGGTGCAATGGCAGAAGAAGACCAAGGAAAATGCATACATCGGTTGAACCGATGATGCACCGGTCAATTACGTCGGTGTAGTTGTCTATAGAGTTGGTTTTTCAGTTGATCAGAGGACAACTACATTCACCAGTTGAACCGACGCTACATCGGTTAATTGCCCGTACAAGTTACGGCTAGTATTTTAGTCGGGCAGATTACATTCATCGGTTGAACCGACGATGGCTATTGGGGGAGCGTCGGATTAACCAGTGTTAAGTACTTTTCAGGCAGCTTTTTTCCAATGGCTATATTTGCTGGTGCTGCCTATATATACCCCATGGCCGGTTGTCACACTTGGTTGGAAGCCTTAAGAGCTGAAGAAAGTGCTGCCCAAGCAAAGATCCATTAGCAACCATCCTAGAAGTGCTTAGTGTCATATCTAGCTTGTGAGAAGCTTCGAGAGAGTGCTTTGTGCACTTCTATAGGCTTAGTTCTTGAGAGAGGTAGCTTAAGAGAAGTCTTGCCGAGGCAAGCAAAGCATTCCCGTCGACGACCCTCCGACTTGGTGTGGAGCGGTGCCGACACTTTGTATGGGGGAAGAGGAGACCCCCTCCTTGGTGGAGAAGCTCCGTAGTGGATTTCGGCCGGGTGACCGAGAGAGACGGTGGTGGTGCACGAGACTCGGTGTCTTGTGGGCACTTGCCTTTGCTTGCCGGTGCGCCTTGGTGGCCTAGTGCAAGACGGTGATCGGAAGAGCCTCGGTGTCCCGTGGACGTAGGCGTTTGAGCCGAACCACTTTACATGACCGTGTCTACTCGGGAGTTTACATCCCTTTTGCACTTACCTCTTTACTTACCACATTACGTTTCCACACTTACTCTATCTTGCGTGCCTTTACTTTCCTAGTTAGTTTGATTAGGATTGGCTATAGGTTGCAAGTCTTTTGAGGTAAGTAGAGAGTAGCATAGATAAACCTTAGTCATAACTGGCATGTGTAGGACATGTTAAGTTTATCTTATGCAAGTAGATTGAGCCCTAAGTTAGAAAGCGAATTAGCGACCCTATTCACCCCCTCCCCCTCTAGGGTCGGACACCCCGGTGATCCCTACAATTGGTATCAGAGCTTGGTCTCACACCTCTTACGAGGATTAGCCAATTCCATTGGTAAATTTGTGAGAAAGCTCGTAGGAGACCCGTCGACTTCACCGTCGAGTGAGTATCATGTCTGGGGAAGGGAAGAGTACCGATAGATCTCTGTTTTTCGATGGCACGGGATTTCCTTGATGGAAAGTGCTTATGCAAGCACATCTCCAAGCCCGTGGGCTTGATGTTTGGCGTGTCACTGAATTAGAGAAGAAAAATGAGACTAAGGCCGAGAGACAATATGATGCCATTGCAAAATCAATTCTATTATCTTCTCTATATGATAGTGTGTTTAATTGTGTATTTGCTAATGAAAATGCTCATAAGCTATGGAAGCAAATTGTCGAGAATCATGAGGGCACAAAGGATGTTGCCAATCAAAAATATCATGTTCTCGGCGAGGAGCTAAGTAGCTTTATGCAACTTCCCAATGAAAATGCTAAAGACATGTATTCACGATTAAATACTCTTGTCAATGAAATCAATGCCTTAGGTCTCAATCAAGTTAAAGATGAAGAAATTAACCGCAAGATCCTCCGAAGCCTTCGCAAGCCCGATTATGACATCATCAACGCTCTCTTACAAAAAGAAGATTTGGTCAAGATTACACCCAACCAAGTCATCAATCAAATCATCGCCCATGAGTATAGTATGGGGATGACAAAGAAGAAGGAGCAAGAATCCACCTCTTCTTCAAGCCACGAGAGTCTCACCGCCAAGCACTCATGCAAGCACCAACCAAGGCGGCAAGACTCATCAAGCTCAAGTGAACAAGAAGAAGCGGATGAGGAAGATAGTGATGATGAATCAAGTTCAATTGATGAAGAATATCCAAGGGCCGTGCTATACCATCACCGCAAGATTGCCGAGCATGTATATGAGCTCTATGAGCTTGGGTACAAAATTCTCATTAGAGGGAGTGCGGTGGGGATGGAGAAGATGGTGAAGAAAAAGAACAAATCAAGATCTCAAGCTCTCTCCGCCATCTATAAGCCCAAGAAAAGTGGTGAAAGCTCAAGTCACAAGAAAAATTCCAAGAGCTCCACCACCCATCGCCCTCGGAGATCATCACCACCTCCCATGTGTCTCATGGTACAAGGTAATAATGATGTAAGTGATGACTCCTCCTCCAACGATGAATCCGATGTTGAAACTGATGAAATTAGTGAGATGATGACACTTCTTCATAATCAACAAGAACATCTCACTAAACAAAATAAAGAAATCAAAGCTCTCAAGGCTAAAGAAAAACTTCATGCTTCATTTTTCTCAGGATATGAGAACTTGCTAAACAAATTCAATTTGTTAGACAATGAGCATAAAGAACTTAAAATAAAATATGAGAGCTTTGACTCTAAAAGTGAATCATCGTCGGATAAATCATTTCCTTGCAATATTCTTTGTACAACACCTATCATCAAGGTAGATGTGTCTACCTCTTGTGATCTAACCCCTTGCAATGAGGATGTGATTGTAGAAACATGTGATGATCTCATTGCTAAGGAAAATGATGAGCTCAAACAAGAGGTAGAAAGGCTATATATGGACTTGAGGCGGTTCAAAGGAAAGTACACTCAAGAGCAAGCCCAACCTTCGCAAGATAACACCTCCGCGGGCGTGAAGAAGCTTGAGAAAGGAGAAACCGTGACTTGCTTCAAGTGTTACAAAGAAGGCCACAAGTCCTACCAATGCAAGGAGAAAGAGGGCAAAGCAAAGGGCAAAGAAAATGGCAAGCCCAAGAACTTGAACAAGAGCAAGAAGGGCCACAAGAAGGCTAGGAGATCAAGAAAAACACATTTCCAAACTTGAAGGCGTCATACATGTACACCAAGCCCACCCACAAGAACAAGCAAAAGAGCAACCACTACATACTTGAAAAGAAGAAGAATGGCAAGGTGGTAGCTCATGTCATGGGGTGGAGAACATATGGATGGAACCAGCCTATTTGGGTGCCCAAGGATATTATTCATACCATGGATGGCTCTTAAAAGGTTTGGATCCCTAAAACTTAGGCACCAAACAAGCATCACGGGGAATTTGGAGGCTTGGCAAGGTTTGGGATGCATGAGTAGGGATGCATCATGCAAAGTTGAATTAAAGCCAAGTTGTGGATTAAAGATTAGTGACCCAAATTTCACTCCACTACATATGAGGTAATGAGCAAGGTAAAAAGATGATCTCAATTTCATTTGATATCCTTCATGCATCATTGTAGCTCAATGCCTCTCTAGGAATGCATGATCTTATCTTTACTATTGGTATCTTTCATTTGATATGCTTTCCTAGAAATTTCATATGGTAGGTTGTCTATGCTTTATCATATCTTGTTGCAACCTACATAAGCTTAATTGTTTCTCTCACATGGCATATGTCTTCCATAGCATATCTTGCAATTTGATATCCCTCATATTCGTGGTAAAAATGCTTTTGATATCAATTGCTTACTTATGGTGCCATGATTAGCAAGTTATAAAGTTAAATCCCTACTATGTGTAATACAAGTGCATACATTTGTGAGTGATTCAAACACTAATGCACACATTTAGAGGGAGCTAACTCTATAGCTTGTGTTTATGTGACTAATAAGCTTTACAAGTACTATTTGTTGTAGTCACCTAGAGCTATCTCCATGAGTTCAAATTTCCTTTGAACACTACCCCTACAAGTCACAATTGGCATCACAATTGGTGTCAAGATAGGAGGTGCCACAAGCTTTGAAAAAGGGGGAGCTTGTTCAAACAAAGGGAGATATGCCAAATCTAGTTGGTGTAACACTCTATCACTAGTAAATTTCTTTTGCTACTAATGCTCCTTGTTGCTAGTGGTTATGAAGCTTTTAGGTGTTTGATGACAAAGGGGGAGAAATGTACCCTAAAAGCAAGCAAATAGTCTGGAGTAAATGATGCCATTAGCAAGGGGGAGGAATGGAAAATGCAATGCAAAAGGATGCATGGTGATAGGGGGAGGTACTTAGTCAATATGGGGGAGAAGTGCAATTTGATGATCCCATGGACTAAGGTACAAAATTTTTTCATTGCTCATATGGTTCAAACCACACAATTGTCTTACATTGGCCACAAGCCATTGTTTCACAATTGCTATCAAGCCAGAAGTTGGACTAATTAAATGCCGGTAGCTTTTAAAATGAGCATTGAAATGTCATCCGAGTAAGCTTAGTAGTTTCTATCTTTTCAAATTAGTATCAATTTCATATTCTTGCAATTCATCTTGCTTGCTTTGGTTGTGTTGTCATCAATCACCAAAAAGGGGGGAGATTGTAGCGAAAATGGCCTCTCATGCCATATTTCAATATAATGTTTTAGCGATTGATGACACACACAACACTTGGACTAATATATGTGTTAAGATGATCATTATCAAGCTTATAGGTCCAAGGGATGAAAAGATACAAAACCCCAAAGAAATCAGGTCGAAAGGACCAAGACAGAGGTAATCTGCACTCTCCGGTTAAACCGGCGTGAGGCAAATTACACTCACCGGTGCAATGGGTTCAGAGAAGACTCAGTTAGCAGAGTGTACCGGATGAACCGACGATGAAGATATTGAATACATCGGTGCAATGGCAGAAGAAGACCAAGGAAAATGCATACATCGATTGAACCGATGATGCACCAGTCAATTACGTTGGTGTAGTTGTCCAGAGAGTTGGTTTTTCAGTTGATCAGAGGACAACTACGTTGACCGGTTGAACCGACGCTACATCGGTTAATTGCCTGTACAAGTAACGGCTAGTATTTCAGTCGGGCAGATTACATTCACCGGTTGAACCGACGATGGCTATTGGGGGAGTGTCGGATTAACCGGTGTTAGGTACTTTTCAGGCAGCTTTTCTCCAATGGCTATATTTGCTTGTGCTGCCTATATATACCCCCTTGGCCGGTTGTCACACATGGTTGGAAGCCTTAAGAGCTGAAGAAAGTGCTGCCCAAGCAAAGATCCATCACCAACCCTCTGACTTTGTGTGGAGCGGTGCCGACACTTTGTACGGGGGAAGAGGAGACCCCCTCCTTGGTTGAGAAGCTCCGTAGTGGATTTCGGCCGGGTGACCAAGAGAGACGGTGGCGGTATACGAGACTCGGTGTCTTGTGGGCACTTGCCTTTGCTTGCCATTGCGCCTTGGTGGCCAAGTGCAAGACGGTGATCGGAAGAGCCTCGGTATCCCGTGGACGTAGGCGTTTGAGCCGAACCACGTTACATGACCATGTCTACTTGGGAGTTTGCATCCCTCTTGCACTTACCTCTTTACTTACCGCATTACGTTTCCGTACTTACTCTATCTTGCATGCCTTTACTTTCCTAGTTAGTTTGATTAGGATTGGCTATTGGTTGCAAGTCTTTTGGGGTAAGTAGAGAGTAGCATAGACAAACCTTAGTCATAACTAGCATGTGTAGGACGTGTTAGGTTTATCTTATGCAAGTAGATTGAGCCATAAATTAGAAAGCGAATTAGCGACCCTATTCACCCCCTCCCCCTCTGTTGGCGCTCCTTAAGTACCCATTTTATCCCTTGTTTATCCTTGATAATGGCATGAATTTAATATCAAAATCACTAACCGTCGTAACCCCGGCCTAATTATTGGTCATTTTCACATTTGCACATATATTTTGGAGGAACTTCGTTTTTGCAGGTTTTTGGCCTATTTTGGAGCATGAAATGATGAGGCCCGTGATCGAGTGCTAACACGGAGAAAGACGAAGGCCAAAGCCCAAAGGAAGGACCAAAGCCCATGTTGATTCGAAGCCCATTCATGAACATCCATCCTCCAAGAGAGCCCAAACGACCAAGCCCACGAAGATGAGATCAAGATACTTCGGGATTAAGCAAAGCAAATGAAGATTTAAGGAAGGATTCCCTATCCTATCCTTTCCTCGAAGATATCTCCAAGATAACGACGTCCAAAGAGGTGCAATCGTGAAGGACATAAAATCTAGAAGATGCGAGGGGTCTACACGCGAAAGAGGAGACCGAGGCGGTCCCAAAAGAGGGTAGGCCGGCCGGCCTAGGCCCATGAGGCCGGCCGGCCTAGTCCATTTCCGAGGCAGTTCGGCCTCCTCTTCGACCGGTGGCTTCCTCAGCTTATAAATAGCTCGCACCTTATTCAACTCGTGGAATCAATCCACCCAGAACTCGACGAAAACCTAGGGCCAACGCCAGAGGGAGACGACGGCCACCGCAAGTCTTCGAAGGTACCTAGGAGATGGCTTAGGCAACCCCTAGCCACCATGGCCTCCCTGCGAGGTTGTGCCATGGTGGAGTTCAGTAGTCATCCCCAACATTTGTAGGGGTATGTACACACACGATGGTGATATCAATCTACTCTTTATTCTAGTTGTCTCGACTTTGGACTACTTCAATGCATGCTTTCTTTCTCATATGTGATGCATCCATATGTTCATAGTAAGATTAGATCTATTTGTGGTTATTAGTCTATATCTTGCGAATACGTTGAGGTAGCGTGTTTTAGCTAGTTGGTTGATTACCCGGTGTGGTGACAGCAAGGCGGAGGGAAAAGGTCTAGCGACGACATGATGTGGAATAGGATCGATGGCGAGTACCATGGGAGTCGTTGCGCGGCCACCAAGAGGATGAGCTTCGAGTAAGAGCACTTGGTGGGCATTTGGTGTAAAGCTTTGGGAAACCTTAGGCGTCGACACGCACCTCGCACCGGTGACCTTGGGAAAGTAGGCCGCTTGCGAGCCGCCTTTCTGAGAGATGATTTCGTGTACCTTTAGTTGAGATGCAATCTATGTTTTGATCACCTTTTTGACTAGAACTGTACCTAGAGACGATAGGCCCTAGCTCCTTGGTTGTGTTATCTCATCTACGGTTGTGGGTGTGATGAATACTTATGCTTCATTCATATCTATCAAGTGTTTAGTTTATATGCAATCTTGGCTTCATGTTTAGGATAGGTTCGATAGATTAGATGGTAAACTCTAGTCGGTTCGCTTCCGATCCACAGATTGATAAACCTTGGGGGAGTACTATAAGGGAAAAGCTACCACGATTCGTGCACTTGCGGTACATAAATTGGGGCTCTAAGGAGTGTCAACAAGCTTTTCTGGCGCCGTTGCCGGGGATCGGTAACTCGAACCCTAGGGAGATCTATCTATCTTTTTGGACTAACCCTAATTTCATTATTGCATATATCCTGTGTTTCTTGTTTGTGTCCATGAATGCAGGTAAAACCCTAGACACAAAGCGATTGAGAAGTTCACAACGTCCGTACTTTGACAAGTCCAATCTCACTCAAGCAAGTTGATGGCTACGTGAAGACCCGCTCTTTAGTGGTAGGTGCTAACTTTTGTTAGTGGCCCAGCATCCACTATCGAGCCCACACTCAAAACAAGTAAAGATGAAAAAGGTATGTCACCGTGTCAATTTTGGCTAATGTCTCTTGGAGATTTCTTTGTCCAAGCCATAGGTGATGAAGTATGCCCAAAAAGAAAATCGTACAATCGGATCATCATCATCCCCAAAGTGCTACTGTTGTGATGAGATTTTCATCCATGATCAGAGAAGTACCATGAGAGAAAATTGTATATTGTAAAGCTCCATCAAGCCTTCTTTCCAACGCATCAAGAATCATGAATTTTTGAGATCGGTGTGAAGAGTGATGGTAAAATCTTTCAACGCTGCGTGTTCTGAAATGTCTCGGGACAGAGCGCAGTGCCGGAGTAAAACGACCATAACTTCTTCATCCGGAGTCTGTTTGGGATCAATGACCACTCGTTGAAAAGGTAATTTCAGAAGGCTTTCTATGGAGTAGAATTTTGGTACATGTTTTGTGCAGTATGATCAAGGAATTCAACGAAGAAGAGGCAGCAACAAACAATGGAGAAAGTGATGACGATGTCGCAAGATATTTGGAGGACCTTGTGCACAAAAGTTGATGATTTGAAGTCGACCAATGCTGGAGGCAACAAGATTAGAGGAACCATGATGACACCCATCTTCTCCATGGGATGATCAAAAAGCTTTTAGTCGAGCACAATCAAAGAAAGAGACTACTCTGATCATTGACACAAAGCACGAGAGCCTCCTTCGATCCGACGCCTTAGGCAAAGTAAGAACCATGGAGACAGACCATTGGAGCCATGCTACTCACTGGTGAATCAATGGTGATGACCTTGAAGCCGAGGGTGCACAACAAGACGCTCCGAAGACCACAAGATCAAGATCATCAACATCTTCAGATCGATTCCCCCATGAAGTTCCGGTTCCAACAAATCAAGAATGAAGTCAATCGAAGTTTCCCACAAGAAGTTATGGCCAAAACATCGAAGGTCATGCACTCTGAAATTTTCTGGACAGCACGCAGCGCTAAAGTAAAACGGTAATAATTCTCTCGTTTGGACTCCGTTTAAAGCGAATGACCACTTGTTGGAAAGGTAATTTCATAAACTTTTTAATAGAGCTATATTTTGGTATATGTTCTATTCTGGACGCAGGGGAAAATCCACGAAGGAGAGGCGAAGAGCAACGTGACGAGAACAAGGTGAAGGAGATAAGGATGACAACAATGAAGAGGAGCTTGGGCTATGGTTTCATCAATCATACATGATCGAATTCATAAGCTCAGGACAAAATAAGGACCCCAAGGACGTTGGAAAGAAAGGCACGAGTGACAACATTCAACGCATGAAGATGTTAAGAGAGAACCACGATGGATTACTAAAGACGTCATCAATACAAGCTGCATGGACAATTCGAATTCTCGCACGAAGAACCATGGCTTCACATCAATGAGAAGGTATGTGAGAAAGTCAAGCTCTATGACTTTAAATGAAGCGCTTTGCGGGAGGCAACCCGTTCATTTTATTTATCTATTTATATATATTAATATGACCGTCTACATTGCACTCTTTAATCGGAATATCAAGTAACATTGTACCATTGCTCTAACAAAAACCACAACTTCATGTTGTTCATTCTAAATGTTATTGAGGGAGCACTTTGTTATTTGATCTTGGGAAACTTGTAGACCTTTTTGTGTGCCTATTAGTGTTTAGAGTCTTTTTTTGTGTCCTTTTAGAGGGAAATATGAAGTGTTGCACCGCTCTTTGATTCTAAACTTGTGGCTAGTTAACTTAGGCTAACTTTTTGTTTTGTTTTAGACCACCTCATCATGTCATATCATTTTGTTCACCCACCCCGTGTTGCATTGCATATCATGTTGTTCGTCTCACCCTTGCATTGCATTGCATGTTGTATTTAAAAAAAAATACTCTTTTAAAAAAACATTGACTAGCCTCACTTTTGAGATCCTAAAACCCTTAGGAAAACCACTCGTAGAGCAATCCTAAAACCATAGGTTATGTTTTTCTTTAAAAAAAATCTAACTTTTGTTTCTCTCTAGTTTTTTTAAAAAACCACCTTAGATAGAATTTCTATACCCAACACTCTCTCTTCAAAATTTTTGTTTTAAGCCAAAAATATAGGAAACCCATAAACCTACTTCTAAAACCTTGTTAGCTCGGTCGCTTGGTCCTTTTTGATAAATAACCTTTTCATTGACAAAAGCCTTACTTCTTATGAAGTGTCGCGAAGGCTTATTGTCACTCTTAGCAATTGTTTTTGAATAAGCTAGTTGCAGAACAACATCGAAAGGTCCTTTCATCCTTGCTAACACTTGTTTTTGCTAACTTTGCATGTGCACTTTGCATCCATACCATTGTTCATGCCCTCATTTTGCTAGGTTGGTCTCAATCTTATTGATGTATGCTTTCCTATCCATGTAATGCTTATCATGATAGCATTTACCTTTTGCAATCTTGTGTAAACGTGGTGGTTAAACTTGTTTGCGGACCTCCATCTTTAAGCTCTTTTGACCAAGATAGCAATCCATTTTCCTCTCATTTGCATACACACACCTCCCACTTGCATTCACGTACACCCATTAGGTTTAATTTTCACTAGACTAACTATGCCACAAGTTAAGTATCTTAGGGGATGTTTTTTGGTTTGTTGGCAATTATTTCTACTCCCAACTGTCACCTTGGGGGTAGATTGTGCACTTGAATTGTTTTGCAGGCATGACAAAGCGTTCCCATGAATTTATGATCAAAGAAGAAATCAAATTCGTCAACATATCCAAAGTTCGAGAGCAAGCCCTGCTGTTTTCATCAAATTTTGTACATAGAGAGAGATGTACAAGGAAGAAAAAGTTGATATTCAGAAGGTCCATAAAATTCCCGTTCCAACGCATCCAAGATCAATGAATTTGAAGACCCGTATAAGGAGATATGGCAAGAACATTGGACGTTGCGCGTTCTGAAATTCATTGGGACAGATTGCAGCGCTGAGATGAAATGGACATAACTCTCTTGTTCAGAATCAATTTTGGGCGAATAAGGACTTGTTGGAAAGGAAAATTCATGCACTTAGCAATGGAGCAATGTTTCAGTACATGTTCTGTTCTGGAAATTGAAAGAAAAATTTGTGAAGATGAGGCAGCAATGGGACAACGAGGAATTGAAGGAGGCGACGACGATGTGAAGCAATGATTGGGACCATGACTTGGTACAAGAAGAAGTTGAAGGAAATTGAGGCAACAAAGGTGAAGACATATTGAAGATGATATTCATACACATGAGGGAAGGACTTCAAGAATTGCAAGATGGTCCATCTTCTCCTTCCACGCCTAGCATCATGCTAAGCATGGGGGAGGATTTCGCGAACAAAGAAGAAAGATCTCATGGAGTAAGATAATCACGGTTGCCACAAGGTGCTCATGATTTTTTCCATGCTTAGCACAATTCTTAAGTATGGGGGAGGCCGCGCTACACTTCATTACGAGCATCGAGAAGAACGGTAATTCTTCCTCAACTCTCTCTTTTTCTAAATGCTTGTACATATATGCCTTCAACCATAGATGCAACCTTTGTATATCTCTCCCTATAATAACATGGCTACTAGGAGTACAACTTAGATTTGTTTTTGTTTTCAATGAATGATAACCACCATCACCTTGAGCTCACCACGATGATATTCTTATATGCTCTTGCTTATGGAAAAGTGATGAAAGTTGCTGCATTGTTTTACCTACGCTATGTTGTATATGACTTGACCATTTGCTCTCAATTAAATGGAATTAAAATGATTAAAATACCGGCTCTTTTATTTGTGGAGGTTAAATGACTAAATTCTAGACCCATATATTCTATGTTGCTCTTTGATTTAAGTCTACCGATGACATTACACCTTGTGTTGTTTAATTTGAAAACTTAATTCATATGCTATCTACATTTGTGAATCTCTTGCAAAGTTCTACCTACCAAAGCCTATACATACATATTCTTTCATGATAAACCTTTAGATTGCAAACTTATATTTTGATGAGTTGGATTAAGATTGATTTCTTCGGTATGAGACTAAGAAGCTGATCATTCCGTTTTTTTGTAACCTTCTTTTTGCTAGCCTATTTATCCATGCATTGTGAGTTTCTACTTCAGGAATTTTGCAAACCTCGCTGGATATCCACCCTAAACCAAAAAAATCTTTTTGTGATTACCTCCTTGACCACAACCCAATTTGAGTATGGATTATTATTTCGACAGAATCAAAAGAATCAAGGGCACCATATAAAGAAAAGTTTTGGGAGACAAGGCTCCCCAGAGATTCAAGAGGTTCTACAAAGAAGAAGGTGAATTTGAGATACTTACCCTAGCTAATTGGTTCTACCACTATTCATACTCGAGGACGAGTATTTGTTCAAGCATGGGGGGATGGCTGGGTAAGTATTCTATGTTATCAAAAGTTCTAAGGAGCAAAATGAAAGAAAAAGAGAAAAATAGAAAAATGGAAAAAAAAGAGGAGAAAAGAAAAATGAAAGAAAAACAGAGAAGAATAAAATGCTCCTTAGTTCTTTTTGGCTTCATTAATTTTCCAAGTTACTTTGAAGAACTATTCCATACTCAAATCTTCCAACCATGTGCAATCCGATAATGAGAACTTCATTTGTGTCTCGGGATCATCCATTTGCCACTTGCACATGTCAACCTATCTAAATGTGTGTGTTTCATCTTTCTCCCTCTCCAACATTATTTTCCAATGGCCTTTTTGACAAGTCTCAGTAAATCCAATAGATCTCTCTCTTAGTTTGACAATATTTCAGATATAATGTTTTGCTAGGATTGTTTTTACCTACCAAGCTCCACATAATCCTTCCACTTTTATATATGAGTAGAATAGGTTGAAGACAATCTAATGTAGGCTTGAGAGATTTGATGAGATGAGTATTTCCATGATCTTTTGCAAGAGAACCTCACTTATGTTTGATATGAATTCTTTTGAAAACTCTTCACGATGAAACAAGGTAAAGGTTTAAAGTTCGCTTAAGTTTGAGAGCATTGCATTTATTTATTATTGTGGCTTGTTCTTTAATTGCTAGTCTATCTTCCATAATGAAAAAGTAGCCGGTCACAACATGAACTTAAATGCTAAATACTTGAGAGAGCAATATGTCTTGTTATGTATGACTAAGTGCAGAGAGGACATTGAGGGGCAACGCTGATTTCTTTATAAGCAAAGCTCCTGGACTTACTCGAGGACGAGCAAGGTTTAAGCATGGGGGGAATGTTGGCGCTCCTTAAGTACCCATTTTATCCCTTGTTTATCCTTGATAATGGCATGCATTTAATATCAAAATCACTAACCGTCCTAACCCCGGCCTAATTATTGGTCATTTTCACATTTGCACATATATTTTGGAGGAACTTTGTTTTTGCAGGTTTTTGGCCTATTTTGGAGCATGAAATGACGAGGCCCGTGATCGAGCGCTAACACGGAGAAAGACGAAGGCAAAAGCCCAAAGGAAGGACCAAAGCCCATGTTGATTCGAAGCCCATTCATGCACATCCATCCTCCAAGAGAGCCCAAAGGACCAAGCCCACGAAGATGAGATCAAGATACTTTGGGATTAAGCAAAGCAAATGAAGATTTAAGGAAGGATTCCCTATCCTATCCTTTCCTCGAAGATATCTCCAAGATAACGGCGTCCAAAGGGGTGCAATCGTGAAGGACATAAACTCTAGAAGATGCGAGGAGTCTACACGCGAAAGAGGAGACCGAGGCGGTCCTGAAAGAGGGTAGGCCGGTCGGCCTAGGCCCATGAGGCCGGCCGGCCTAGCCCGTTTCCGAGGTGGTTCGGCCTCCCCTTCGAGCGGTGGCTTCCTCAGCTTATAAATAGCCCGCACCTTATTCAACTCGCGGAATCAATCCACCTAGAACTCGACGAAAACCTAGGGCCAAAGTTGGAGGGAGACAACGGCCGCCGCAAGTCTTCGAAGCTACCTAGGAGATGGCTTAGGCCACCCCTAGCCGCCATGGCCTCCCTGCGAGGTTGTGCCATGGTGGAGTTCAGGAGTCATCCCCAACATTCGTCGGGGTATGTACACACACGATGGTGATATCAATCTACTCTTTATTCTAGTTGTCTCGACTTTGGTCTACTTCAATGCATGCTTTCTTTCTCATATGTGATGCATCCATATATTCATAGTAAGATTAGATCTATTCGTGGTGATTAGTCTATATCTTGTGGATACGTTGAGGTAGCATGCTTTAGCTATTTGGTTGATTACCCCGGTGTGGTGACAGCATGGCGGAGGGAAAAGTTCTAGCGACGACATGATGTGGAATAGGATCGATGGCGAGTACCATGGGAGTCGTTGCGCGGCCACCAAGAGGAGGAGCTTCGAGTAAGAGCACTTGGTGGGCGTTTAGGGTAAAGCTTTGGGAAACCTTAGGCGTCGACACGCACCTCGCACCGGTGACCTTGGGAAAGTAGGCCGCTTGCGAGCCACCTTTCTGAGAGATGATTTCGTGTACCTTTAGTTGAGATGCAATCTATGTTTTGATCACCTTTTTGACTAGAACTGTACCTAGAGATGATAGGCCCTAGCTCCTTGGTTGTGTTATCTCATCTACGGTTGTGGGTGTGATGAATATTTATGCTTCATTCATATCTATCAAGTGTTCAGTTTATATGCAATCTTCGCTTCATGTTTAGGATAGGTTCGATAGATTAGATGGTAAACTCTAGTCGGTTCGCTTTCGATCCACGGATTGATAAACCTTGGGGGAGTACTCTAAGGGAAAAGCTACCACGATCCGTGCGTTTGCGGTACATAAATTGGGGCTCTAAGGAGTGTCAACACCCTCTAGGGTCGGACACCCCGGTGATCCCTACAATTATTTCTTCTTTCATTGAATTTATTATCAAACATATTCCAAGGAAAGAGAATGGAAAGGCAAATACTCTGGCTCAGCAAGCATCTAGCTATAATGTTATGAAAAAATATTTCAATATTCGCAAGCCGATGCAAACGAAAGCCGAGTGTATAGTTCTGGATGCACCGGTCTGACTGGTCAGCGAGACCAGTCTGACCGCCCAGACCGGACTGACTGGTTTAGGGACCGGTCTGACCGGTAATGCAGCTGTTGGTTCTGATTCGGTCAAGAAAGACGATTCAATTGTCTCGGCCGAAGCTCAGGATTTTAGGGTCCCTCTTATATCATATTTGAGAGATCCTGGTCGTGGAGCGGAGAGAAATATTTGGCATTTGGCTTTTAAGTATGTTTTAATTGACGATGAGCTTTATCGTCGAACTGCCGAAGATTTGCTTCTCAAGTGTTTAGACTCGGATTATGCCCGGGTTGCTATGAGTGAGGTTCATGAAGGTATTTGTGGTACTCATCAATCGGCTCCCAAAATGAAGTGGTTACTTAGAAGGGGCGGTTTCTATTGTCCCACCATGCTATCCGATTGTTTCAAATACCATAAAGCGTGTGAAGAATGTCAGCGGTTTGGTAATTTGCAATTGGTGCCTGCTGCGTTAATGTATCCTATTATTAAACCATGGCCGTTCCGAGGTTGGGGGTTGGATTTCATAGGACAAATTAATCCTCCATCTTCAAAGGGGCATTGCTTCGTGTTGGTTGCTATGGATTATTTCACTAAATGGACCGAAGCGGTTCCTTTGAAGAATATGACACATAAGGAGGTAATTGAGTTTATTACTGAGCATATTATTCATAGATTCGGCATTCCACAAACTTTGACAATGGATCAAGGTTCTTTATTTATATCAAAAGAGGTGCGTGCCTTTGCCGAATCTTATAAGATTAAGTTGCTCAATTCATCTCCATACTATGCTCAGGCCAATGGGCAGGCCGAGTCTAGTAACAAGATTTTGATCAAACTTGTCAAGAAGAAGATAGAAGAAAATCCTAAGAGGTGGCATGAAGTGTTATCCGAAGCATTGTGGGCTCATCGTATATCTAGACATGGTGCTACTAAGGTTACTCCTTTTGAGCTTGTGTATGGTCAAGAGGCTGTTTTACCCGTTGAGGTAAATCTGGACGCATATAGATTGGCAAAGCAAAATAACCTTCTATGCTGTTGATTATCATGATTTGATGATGGATAATATTGATGAGGTGACTGACAAGCGTTTGAAGCCTTTGAAGGAGATTGAGAAAGACAAACTTCGGGTGGCCAGAGCTTACAACAAAAAGGTAAAACTTAAATCTTTTCAGGTTGGGGATCTGGTTTGGAAGACAATTTTGCCTCTTGGGATGAAAAGCAACAAGTTTGGCAAATGGTCGCCAAGTTGGGAGGGTCCATACAAGATTATCAAAGTTATCTCCGATAATTCGTATATGGTGGAGACGGTGCAAGGTGAGCGTCTACCAAGGGCTATCAATGGGAGGTACTTGAAGAAGTTCTATCCTAGCGTATGGCAAAGTGCATGAGGACGAAGATGGCCGGTATTGGATATCGCCCTTAGTTTTATTTTTTAGACTTGTATGCTCTGTGTAAAACATGTACATCAGGATAGTTCTTACTTTTTGGCTTGTGAAACTCACCAAAAAGCAGGGGGGCATATGTTGACAGCCAATTCTGCCAGTTCAGAGGCCGACCGGTCTGACCGGTCGGGCCGACCGGTCAGACCGGTCGGCCCAGTTGTAATCCGAGTATGCTTCGTTTTATTTTGGAAATTCTTGTATAAACCGATTTGGAGAGGGGTACGATTTCCCCGGCCTATAAATATAAATGCTAAGGCCGATTGAGGTATTCCCAATCGAATCAATCAAAATGTCGGATTACTTTTTATCTCTCAAACCCTAGTCTTTTCCAACCCTAGATTGCTTTCTTCTTTCGTCTCGACGACGTTTGAAGACGTTCTGAGTGGCCTGCCGACCTCAGAGCAACCCTAGCCGCGCAAGCTCCGACGGGGTCCCTTCCGAGCTCGCGTTTCTAGGTCTTCGCGGTTCTCTGCTCCACACCGGTCAGACCGGTCTACGGAACTGGTCAGTCCGGTCCGCCAGGGCATCGCTGATTCAGATCGTTTTGACGATCTCCTGCGCGTTCTAGCGCATTCGAGTGTGTTGGCGCGATTCTGTGTCAACAACAATAAGTATGGAAAAGAATATGCATGTGTCAATACATACCGGGTAACATGATTTTCGATTGGATTCAAGTCAAAATTTAACTTGCTTTTGACATATTCTGGTTTGATTGAGTTGTACTAAAAATATGGAAGGTTCAAGTAAAGAAATTAGATTTGAGCTGTCTGATTTAGAACTTATTAAACATTTAGAAATCAAAAGAAATCACCTACTAAGGAAAATCATATTTGATTTGTCTCGGGTTTGAAAATGCGTCTTCTTTCGAAATGAAATGGTCAAAGATATCCAACATTTGAGTTTATGGAGTAAGCCAGAATCTCATAGTAATTCGATGGAGTACTACAGAGGAACAAGTTCCAAGACGAGCATATTGAACCTTTGTTCTAGATGTTAAATGTAAATGTGAATTTGCTTGGATTCTACCTGGTATGAGGAGTCTATGGTTTCATGTTTTGGTTGGGCCAGCCAAAGAGAGGCGGTGGCAGATGGAAAAAATCGACACAGAAGACCAAACAAGTCTTCGCTGACCTTTGATCTTGGTCACTGAGTCAAGATCCATGCGTCGGTGAATTAACTAAGGGGGAGCAAAGTCAGAGGTGATTTTTTTTATAAGGAGAAAAGTGCATGAAGAAAGCTAGTAGGTATTGCTTGCTAGATATGCTACTGCTTTACTTTCCTATTATGATGAGATGAACCTGCACAACCTATTTATATGACTGAACCACTGAACCTCCTTGTACCCAGTGTTTTCCTTGAATGACTGTATGAGATGCTTTCGCTACTACTTGTATGTGTATGTCTTAGCGTGAGTGCAGATACAGTTTTGAGGAGTTGGTGATTTGGGATTTTAGGGGGGCGAGCAAATTAACTCGATCCTCAGATCGAGGGCTTGTGGTGTATGTTGGGTACACTCTTTTTAGTGGATACTTATGGTGTTTGGGGGCCACATCTGTAATGGGTGCCATTGGCGGACCATGACGGTGGATATGCCTTGTGATGAAGATGTTGTCAGACCTGGGACGACCGGACTGTCCTCGGGCACAGAATATTCTAGAATAGGGAGTAGTACATGGTTATGCCCTACCTCTTTTGTATCTACCCGAATAGGAGCAGAACTAGTCGACGGTCTCGGAAACTAGCCGAACCTCTCAGACTAGGATCCTAACAGAACTCGACTAGGACTTCCATGTAACTCTGCTCCTCCGGATCATATAAGGGCGGGCAGGGACCCTCCAAAACATCGAACAATACCAGAGGGAATACAAACCACCACACATGACGTAGGGTATTACGCTCCGGCGGCCCGAACCTATCTAAATCCTTGTGTTCCTTGCACTATCGCGTTCTGATCTCGGTGAGTCCCTACTCATAACCACTCTCCTCTGGATACCCCTCAGAGAACCCGACGGTAAAACACCGAGAGCAGGCGCCCACCGTGGGACATCTCGCCAAAGATCGTCGGAAGAATTCGATGTCCTCTCTCGATGACAATCCAGTGCTCGAAAAATGCACCTACCTCCGCATCGGCTCCTGGATCTTCGTCGCCGACGGATCAGGCGGTTTAGAAAGCTGTTCAATTGATCAAAATCCCCAGAAGTTTCAAAAGCTGCAATACGCCATGAAATCGACGAATTCGTCGATCAACTCGAAGAATTTGGATTTTCGAACCTCAACAACGAAGCCCGGATACAACCCGAATTCGACGCAATCAAAGCCAAAACACTCTCCGAATTGGAAGATGATTTGGAAAAACTGCTAGAAGACTCCAAGCAAGAAACTTCCACGAATGGAAAGACCATACTTCCCAATTTGCATCCACATCGCTGAACCAAGTCTTTGGAAGAAAAAAAATCAAAGATTAGCTTCAAGAAAATTACTTGCAAAAAGAAGCAGTCAAAAAACACTTTTTCAAACATCGATGATATTGATGAAAAGATCGAGCACCGCCTCCTAAAAGCTGAAGACATGTTCAACATCAACACTTCTCTCGAAAAATTCTCCAACCAGTGGACTTTCAACTCTGCAGAGCTGGAACAAGATCAAGCTTTTGTCAAATATCTCGAAGAATTGGACGAAACAATCTCTGAAGACGAACTAGCTGAATGGTCACACAACATTGACCTGTTCATGGAAGGATTAGCTAATCCCGACAAGCTTGAAGCTCTCTGGGAGCAGTCCAAAGCAAAGAAGCTGTGGGACGACTCGCACAGGCCACTGGACCAACATTTATCACAACACCACCCTGCAGAAGACTTTGTGTCAATTGAAGACTACATGAGTCGCTGGTGTAACACTGTTCAAACTCCAAATTCCCCTACCCCGCAAGAAGATCACCACATGCCGTAGACGTGTACTTCAGAAAAATGTGACAATTTGGACAAATACAACAAATTCATAAATGAACTATAAGTTCAAATCAAAGGCGGATGGCCACCAGCGGACCACATCCCACACGACGAAGACCTTCTGCGACACACTCTTCGACTCTCTCCCCGAGTCAAGCAAGACAAGGAAACCTACCTGGTTTCAGTTAGAGACATTAAAAGAAACCGACTCGCGCCACAACCAGATTCGGACAAGAGGACCGAACCCGACAAGAAATCAAATTTTATAGTCAAAGGAGAACTGCAGTCCTCAAATCAAAAAGAGAGGCAGCAATTCTCAGAAGACGAAGAACTACTGTTCCAGCAAGGTCTCCCACTCAAGGAAGACAACACCAATTCGAAAATTCGCGGCCATAATCACGAAATTTTCATGGCCTTTCTTTCGGATCCCTCAAACCGAAAAAGTGACTCTACAACACTGGAAGACTTGACTACGATGAATTCCTCTATGAACCAGAGATAACTGAAGCAGCAAAAGCTAGCCATGAAAATCCTCCACCGGGAATCACAGTCACCGTCCATCTAGACAACAACCCGAAGATGATTCTCAAAACAGAACATCATCAACAACTTGGCGACTTGTTCGACTACTCCAATAGTGACTACTCCAACATTGGCCGCAACGCAAAAAACAGTCATCATCAACAAAAGGGAAGATCATGAGGAAGTCGAAGCCTACAGCCCGACATCTAATTACCGGATACCTGATATCTACGGGTACAACCCGCGAAAACGACGGCGCGACAAGACATCACCTCCTTCTCAACCAAAGCAGTCGACGATTGATTCTACTCATCAGAAAAACCATTCAAAATGCTTCCTGCATCCCAAAGGAAAGCACTCGAGTTTCCAGTGCAGCACTCTTCGCAAAGCACTTGGAGCACCTCCAACTTCTGCCAACAAAGACAACAAAAAGAGAGCCAACACGAGCAAAAAGGAATTAAGCATGCCACTTACTCAAACGAGTCATCTATTGGGCTTACCCCAGGTCTTACACCCAATAAAGACTAGGTTGGGTTCGCCCGAGCTCTGACTTCAGTCATCTATTGGGCCTACCCCCGGTCTTACACCCAATAAAGACTAGGATGGGTTCGCCCGAGCTCTGACTCAATCCCAAAATTACTCGCACTGGCAATCGAGTCATCTATTGGGCTTACCCCCGGTCTTACACCCAATAAAGGTTAGGATGGGTTCGCCCGAGCTCTGACTCAGTTCACCACTCATGTTGACAAAAGGCAAATACTAAAATGAGTCATCTATTGGGCTTACCCCCGGTCTTGCACCCAATAAAGGCCAGGATGGGTTCGGCCGAGCTCTGACTCAGTTCACCACTCGTGTTGGCAGAAGAAAAATATTCAAGTCGATCTCCGGTCTTACACCCAATAAAGGCCAAGATGGATTCACTCGAGTAAAGATTCCAATATAAAGAAATTGAGTGCTTCAAAATTGGATGAAAGAGAAGACTTTGTCGCCAGAGACATGAGCTCCCCCTTCTTAAGGGGTTATTTCTTCAGGAGTCGTCACTCCATCAATTATTTCGAATACCAACCTTTCTTTGTTTACTCAAGGTAAAAGGCATAGTGAATCGAGTAACTGAGGCTAAGGGACATGTGCCTTGCGGCCCTAGAGACAAGTTCTCTACCATCTTTAGGAGTAAAACCTAGAGACATGAGCTCCCCCTCTTCAGGGGTGGTTACTCCATCGGCTACCTCGAATACTAACCTTTCTTTGTTTACTCAAAGTCAAAGGCACGGCGAATCGAGTAGTCTGGACTAAGGGACACGAGCCTAATGGCCATAGAGACAAGTTCTCTACACTCTCTCGTCCATGAGACGACGACTATTTTGACTACTTCGGTACTCGACCTTCGGAGGGACATGCTCCCCATATCCCAAGAGGATTATCTCGTCCACGAGGCGACAAATTATCGACTATTACGGTACTCGATCTTCGGAGGGACATGCTCCCCATATCCCAAGAGGATTATCTCGTCCACGAGGTGACAAACTTTCGACTACTTTGGTACTCGACCTTCGGAGGGACATGCTCCCCATATCCCAAGAGGATTATCTTGTCCACGAGGCGACAAATTATTGGCTACTACGGTACTCGATCTTCGGATGGGACAAGTTCCCTATTTCCAAAGAGGAATTTCTTCATCCATGAGGCGACAAATTATCAACTACTAAGGTCATCGATCTTTGGATGGGACAAGTTCCCTATCTCCCCAGAGGATTTCTCTCATCCACGAAATGACGAACTAATCGACTACTACGGTACTTGACCCCCGGAGGGACAAGCTCCTTCCAAAAAGGATTTCTTCGATCATCAGGCGACAATTGATCGACTACTACGTTACTCGATGGGGCAAGATCCCTATTTCCCAAAAGAAACTTTTCGACTACTTCGGTACTCGATCTTCAGATGGGACAAGTTCCCTAGCTCCAAGAAGGACTTAGTCATCCAAGAGGTGACAATTCATCGACTACTATAGTACTCGAACAATCTCTCCATTTCCTACAAAGGAACTACTCGTCCACAAGACGACAAGCAAATCGACTACTACGGTACTCGAAGAAATGATTCACAACAGCTGACGACAAGCTTCATGAAAAAGGCAACCAGTAAACCGGCTGTCAAATAAAAGGAAAAAAAGTACTATACATCAAGAATGTTAAAAGTACTCAAGTGGACTCACATACACACAAAAGCCAAGAGGATATTACAACAACTGTTCAAGACTCTGGCGCCGGCTACAAGCTGCTGATAACCTTATCAGCAATGGGCTTCATCTTCGCGACATACTCAGAGAATTGCTCCTCTGAGCAGCCAACGGCAACCCCATCACCAATAAAGGACAAGTTCGCAGAAGGAAGAAAGGACTTAACCAATCCTAAAGCATGAGCTAAGTAGTCCCTAGAGGTTTCGAAGAAGAAACTACTAAGTCGCTGGGGGGCTTCACGAAGACGCTCCAGCAGACTCTTCTCTCCAGCTCCCTCGTCCTCCACCATATCGACGACTACTTTAGCCGCCACTTCAAGATCTGCCAACTGCTGGGATAGCTCCCTGATCTGCTTCATATCACTAACCGTCTACTTGTCAGCATCAGCTTTGATCTTGGTCAGCTTCTCCATAGCATCAGCGTGACGATACATAATATTGGTCAGACCAGTCACCTCGTTATCCTTCCGCGACAACAAGCTTTTGAACTCTGTCAAAGCAAGGAAAACATAAACACGGAAGAAAACTACTCGAAGGGCAAGCATCAAAGATGGAAAAGAATACCTTTCTTCTCCTTGGCAGCAGCCTTGACCTTCTCTTGCAGCTTGGAGGCTTTATCCATCAGAGCAGAATTGTCTTGCTCCAAAGTTTCCACCCGAACTTCCAGGAGCCTGACCTTTTCTAACTGCTCTCAAGAAGACTTCTCGAGTACAAAAATTCACTCACGACAAGAGCAGATTGACAGCCAAGAATCCCCCGGACGACAGCAGTCGACTCCCCGACTGGCTTCTCCACCTCCTGGTGTGGCGTCTCCAGCGGGATCAGATCAACATTAGCAGCAGCCGATGGACTCTTCGGCCGATCCTCGCTCTGCTTGTCTGAAAAGCACAAAAGACATTAGCAAAAGCTCGACGAAAAAACCAGTCGATCACATCAAGCCACTCATCGGTCCCAGCGGCTGGAGGCTCCTTGCCCGCCTCCCCGATGGACAGATCCCCCGCCGCGCCAGCAGCGGAATCTGCCAACCGACCGCCCTCCTTCAGTGAACCCGGAGGCAGCTTGGCAATATTGTTAAGGGAATCAAAAATTCCCTTCTCCGACTCGTCAATACCAAGAGCGTCTGGATTGCTACAAAAAGATGAAGTACTCAACACTTCAATCACAAAATAAAAAAAAGAGAGAGCAGACAAAGCAGTCGCTCAACAGCTACACTTACTGAGAGGAGTGTTTAAGCACAAATTTCTTCGGCTTAGTAAACTTTGGGACCATACTCAGCCCCGAAGCACTCTGCTCCTTGGCAGAGCCACTTCCGCCGGACTCAGCCGGCGTAGAAGGAGTCGCGACAACGGGACTCACAATGGAGCTCACCGCTCCCTTCTTCGAAGGGGAAGGAGGCCTAAGGAGTGGAAAAGCCATAAAAAACAAACGCAAGACTTCAGAAAAGTACCAATCCATACTCACCTGTCGCTACTCCCAGCAGGAGCGGCCCCCCGCTTCCGTGTCCTCGAAGATTCGACGGTCAGCTCATCCGCCGCCCCGTCCTGGACATTAGACGCCGTCCGACTAGCCGATGGACCTGGAAACAAAATACAACCGCGATCAATCAAGGACCCAACGGTCAATTTGAACCAGAATACAAGACAAAAGAAGTCAGATGCACACTTGAGTCAGTATGCGCCAAAGGCACATCTTCGGGCAGCGGAGGCCTACTCTGATAGTTTTCAGGGTTAATCTGCATGAAAGACATCGGATCAACTCGACTACTTGACAAAAGTACTCGACCTATGCTACAGTCAACTACTCAAAACAGTACCTCCCGAGGACGTCTGCCTGCCCTGAACGCTCCAGAAAGACTGGGCCTCCAGTCCACATTCTTCAGAAGCGCAGCCACTCGAACTTCCAAATCGTCCTAAAAAATCTTCTCCCGAGTATATCGAGTGGGATCCTCCTTGCCCACATACTCGAAGGCAAGATGAACCCGCCGCTGAAGAGGCTGGACCCTCCGAATGGTCCAGTGCGCCACCACAGAAGCTCCAATCTGGTGCTCCGCCTTAACTTTCTCAATCTCCCTAAGGAGAAAGTTAACCTGATCCACCCCAATTGAAAAAGGAGGCCCCGGAAGAAATCAGAAATTGGAAAACCAAGGCCCCGAAGTACATAAGGAAGAAAAACGACATATTCGTTTTCCCCCTCATGAGGAAAAGACTCCCCATTCGAACGCCTCCAATGGATTACGTTCTAGGGCTGAAGAAGGTGACTCTCTACCAGATTCAAAAGATGGGAGTCGGTACACTTACTCGACTTCCACTCCTGGACCTCCGCCCCGTCCCCGGCAGCGCCGCTCGCCTTCCCCTTCGCAGCAGATTTCTTCGGCGCCACATGAACAGAGAAAAATAGATTCCCTCTTGCTTCACGCTCGGGGGCTAGCGGTAGCTAGTTTACCGTGGCACTTGGAGGCGAAGAGAAGATGAGTTTTTTGGCGGCGGCGGAGGAGGTTAAGGAAGTGTGCTAAACCTAGATCTACTCGAACAGTTAAATAAGCACACCCCGTGGCAGTATGATAAATAACAAGAAGTTCAAAGGTCACGCGCCAATTCCAGAATTATTCAGCAAGCAAATTCCTAACCTCCCCCACAGAAGAAGCGGAATCTGCGCAAAAAACGGAAATTTCCTTTCAAGGATTACATTCCAAAACAAGAAAATACAAAGATCTCAACGGTTTCACCACTCGAAACCACTCGATCTCAACTACAAAGGGGACAGCCCAAGGGCAGATATAAAGATACAAAGTTTGTTACTCCCAAAGGGGAGTAACCCAGATACATTCTGGGAGGAAAAGGCTTATTGTAAGAAGATATGGATGGTCCAGAACATCGCAAATCCTCTTCTTGCATCTACTCTTCTCCCTGATATGTTTTGCATCAAAAACAATGCCATCTCTCCAGAAGCCATCGGGGGGGGGGGGGGACAACCACAGCTCCCACCCGAAAAAGCTTCTGACACGGCTTCCACCAGCTCCCTATCAAGACTACCAAGATGGCTGCGATGTGAGAAGCAAAGGTTGTGGCCTGAGAGATAACAAGTATTTGTGCTGCTCGCAAACACACTTCTAGCACCTACAAGGATGAATTGAGTACTCTCATCAGGAGGTCGAGTATTCTCCAATGATGGACTCCACTCGAAACCCATGGCTGCATCTGCAAGAATGAAGACCCAAGTGCAGCAGACCCTACTTAAATAAGAGAAAGCAGCAGAGCCACAGCTCTGCCCATGACATCCAAAGGCAGGGTGGCTCACAGGCGAAACAGAAAAGATTCTGCAGTAGTACTCGTCACGTGAACCCACGGGCAAACAGTACACCCCACTGTCACCATTTCAGAAGATTCGCTGCAGCTCTGACGATTTCAGAAAGATCACAAGAGGACGAAACACGATTCCCCGGGACCCTTAACCCCAAATCAAGGATTTGAATTCAAGGCTCGGGGGCTGCGGAATACGTATCATAAATGGCAACTTTTTTCGAAAAAAAAGTTCCAGACTTCAAACGGAAGATCGAAAAACCCAGAAGATTGAGCTGATCCTCAGCCTGATTCATCAAATCAAACTAAAGCTCGGGGGCTACTCCATATGGAGCGCGTGTACATCGCGCGCCATATATATATGTTAGGATAGATTCAGGGCTTGACCACCTCATAGCCTCGATGCAGACGAAGAAGTGCTCGGAAGACTACATGAAGCACTCGATGGACTCCGAGAATGAGCGTCCTGTTCCAGAAGCACCCGAAGCGCTCGGTTATGCAGACGGAGGTCTAGGTGCGATCAAAGTACCCGACGGACGTCTTCAGAAGCGCTCGATACCTGCATGACTCGACTACGAAGAGCTCGGGGGCTTGTCAGACCCAGGACGACCGGACTGCCCTCGGGCACAGAATATTCTAGAATAGGGAGTAGTACATAGTTATGCCCTACCTCTTTTGTTTCTACCCGAATAGGAGTAGAACTAGTCGACGGTCTCGGGAACTAGCCGAACCTCTCGGACTAGGATCCTAACAGAACTCGACTAGGACTTCCATGTAACCCTGCTCCTCCGGATCATATAAGGGCGGCCAGGGACCCCTCCAAAACATCGAACAATACCAGAGTGAATACAAACCACCACACAGAACGTAGGGTATTATGCTCCGGCGGCCCAAACCTATCTAAATCCTTGTGTTCCTTGCACCATCGCATTCTGATCTCGGCGAGTCCCTACTCATAACCACTCTCCCCTGGATACCCCTCGGAGAACCCGACGGTAAAACACCGACAGATGCTCACCTCGGCAAGTAAGGCAAAGTTAGTGGACTTGGTGATGGAACTATGTTAAGCGCACGCACCACTTGTCCATGATGAGGATGGATCTGCTTTGAGCTAGCTATGCACGGCACCAAACCTGTAGGAGCATATGGTATCAGTGTAGGGGCGGGAGGTACTGACCTCACCCCCTACCCCCAGACGCGGGATCTTGCAGGATCCAGGTGTAGGGAAGCTTCATAGTCCTAGAGTGACGTTGTCAGACCCGGGACTGCGGGACTGCACACATGCACGAAATGTTTTAGAGTAGGGAGTAGCACATGGATATGCCCTACATCTCTTGTATCTACCCGAATAGGAGTATAACTAGTCGACGTACACGGGGACTAGCCGAACTCCTCGGACTGGGATCCTAAAAGAACTCGTCTGGGACTTTCCATGTAACCCTGTTCCCCAGATTATATACGGGCGAACAGGGACCCCTTCAAAAGGGACGAGACACATCGAACAATACCTAAGGGTATACAAATCACCACACAGGACGTAGGGTATTACGCTCTGGTGCCTGAACCTGTCTAAATCCTTGTGTTCCTTGCTCCAACACATTCTTATTCTGGCGAGTCCCTACTCTTAACCACTCTCCTCGGGATACCCCTTGGAGAACCCGATGGTAAAACACCGACAGCTGGCGCCCACCGTGGGGCTTCTCGCCAACGGTCGTCAGAAGAACTCGATGGCACCTCTCGACGACAACTCAGTGCTCGAAAAAGGCATCTCCTTCAGCATCGGCTCCTGGATCTTCGTCGCCGACGGATCAGGCGGCTTCGAAAGCTGCTCGATTGACCAAAATCCTCCAGAAATTTCAGAAGCCACAAGTCACCATGAATTCGACGACTTCATCGACCGACTCGAAGAAGTCGGATTCTCAGCTCTAAACAATGAAACCCAAATTGAACCCGAATTCGGCGAGATCAAAACCAAAACACTCTCCGAACAAGAAGACAATTTGGAAAGACTGCTAGAAGATATCAAACAAGAAACTCCCATGGACAGAAAAGTTTTATCTTCCAGCCGTACCCACTTCGCTGAACCAAGTTTTCGGAAGACAAAATCAAAGACCAGTTTCAAGAAAACTACTCGTAGAAAGAAGCCGTCAGAAGACATTTTTTTCAAACATCGATAATATCGATGAAAAGATCGAACACTGCCTTTAGTTAGCAGAAGACACACTTCTTACGAAGAATTCTACAACCCTTGGGCTCTCAGCCCTACAGAGCTGGAACAGGATCAAGCATTCATCAAATACCTTGAAGAACTTGACGAACCAATCTCCGAAGATGAACTAGCCGAGTGGTCAAACGACATCAATTTGTTTATGGAAGGACTGACAAATCCAGACAAGCTTGAAACACTTTGGGAACAATCCAAAGCCAAAAAGCTATGGGATGATTCACAAAACAAGACATCTGCTAAAATTGGATCAGTACTTATCCGAATCTCTCCCCATAGAAGACTCTGTTTCAATCGAAGATTACATAAGTCGTTGGTGCAGCGTCATTCAAACTCCAAATTCACCTACTCCACAAGAAAAACACCGCATGCCGCAGCTATTCTCTCTGGAAGAATGTGACAATTTAGACAAGTACAATAAATTCATAAATGAACTCTCAGTCTGAATCGAAGGCGGATGGTCCCCAGCAGACACCCTCTCGTACGATGAAGACCTTCTTCGACTCACGCTCGAACTATCTCCTCGAGTCAAGACAAATGAAGAATTCTACCCGGATTCGGATCAAATTCTTAAAAGAAACCGATCCACAAAACAATCCGCTTCGGATAGGAAGATGGAATCCGACAAGAAGTCGATTTCTGCTGCCACTACAAAAAGAGAACTACAGTGTCAGACCCGGGGCAGCAGGACTACTCACGGGCGGGGAATATTCTAGAGTAGGGAGTACTGCTTGGGTACACCCTGCCTCTACTGTAACTACTCGTATAGCAGTAGAACTAGTCGGAGTACAAGGAAACTACCTGACCCACTCGGAGTAGGACTCTGAACATACTCGTCTAGGACTTTCCATGTAACCCTGCTCCTCCGGATCATAAAAGGGCGAGTAGGGACCCCTCCAAAACATCGAACAATACCTGAGGGAATACAAACCACCACACAGTACATAGGGTATTACGGTCTGGCAGCCTGAACCTGTCTAAATCCTTGTGTTCCTTGCACCATCGCGTTCTGATCTCGGCGAGTCCCTACTCATAATCACTCTCCTCGGGATACCCCTCGGAGAACCCGACGGTAAAACACCAACAGCTGGCGCCCACCGTGGGGCCTCTCGCCAACGATCATCGAAAGAATTCGATGGCATCTTCAACTTCATCAAGCGTCATGCTGAACGAGGCACGTACAACGCACGACGATCCATCCCTGGCTCGTGATCACCAGCAAGGTGATAGCAAAAATTTCAGAATTTTTTCACCTCCGTCAACTCGGCGACGGGATGAGCCCTGGTCCGGAGTAAATCGGCTATCTTCAATTTCCATCAATGCCTCGTCAGCAATGCAAACCGGAGGAGCTTCGCATCAAATTCTCGCCACCAAATCCAGTATCTCGGCGAAATTAATTTTCCAAATTAAAGGAGATCGGCGAACTCGTGTCCAGTCAGCATCCGGATACTCTTCCCATCATCGACAGAGGCTCGGATCAGGCCAGAGGGAAGCACCAAGCTAGAGTCCTGGCCCAATTTCAACTGCGATATATGGGCGGCTAATTCCTAAGATAGAAAAAACATGAGTCTGTTTCCAAGACAAAGCTGCAGCGCTATCTATACTCGGAGTCCGAGCAAAATCAGAACAAGGAGCCTTCCTCAAAAAGGTCACGACTTCAGAGGGAAGCACGAAATCAAGATGGAATAGAGCTGCTGTCCGATATGAGCAAGACAAAAAGATGAATGCGGCACAAATCTGTGGAAGAGAGCTTCCAGACCATGTATGCGCGCTGAAATCCAATTTGGATCAAACTCACTACACGTACACGCGAGGCTACCAGAACACCTATATCGTGTGCAGACGTATGTGGGTCAATGCATGCATGTGCCGCGCCTTGGCCTCATCAACAAACAGCAAGGATTTCAGTTTGTGCTACTTGAACTCCGCAAGGACGTCCGTAGATCCGCAACTGTTACTTCGCGTAGTCGGCTTGACCCCAGCCCGTGCTCACCGTCATCAACGCCGACTAGCTGGCTATTCGCCGCAATTCGCCGACTGCTCCGGCACGCATCGCCAAACACACGGCGCTCAAAGGAAGCATCGCGGCGACGACTTCTCCGTCAACTGCTCAGCCACGACGACTGATTATTCAGCTAACAACATACGCTCTCACAAGGATGCTCAGCCACCCGCTGGCGATTATTTCAACTTCGCCAAGACCCCGGCGACAAGAAACAACTACTTCGACTACTCGGCTCGACTCCGGCAAGATGGATACGCCATTGTCATTGCTGCAAGCACGCATACGGAGAGTATGCAGCCTACGGGAAGATCGGCCACCATCTACAAAGCTACTGTCGTTCCCATCGACGACGACATCTGCGCTGCCGTCCCCGACAACCTCGGCAGACCGGCGCCCGGCACGACTACGGCTCGCGTCATCGACAACCTCGGCAGCCCGGCGCCCGTCACGACTCACGACTACGGCTCGCGTCCCCGACGACCTCGGCAGCCTGGCGCCCGGCACGACCATGGCTCGCGTCCTCGACGACCTCGGCAGCCACGTGCCCCGCACGGCCACAACACCCGGCCGCGTCGACTTACCTGTCAGCCTGCACGGCCGGCGACGCGCCTTGGCTACATTGGCTACCCCGTCAGCCCGGCCGGCCACGACAATCTGCAACTAGGCACCTGCACATGCGCTTGCATGCGAACACATGTTTTGCCGGGCGTATGTGCACACATACTAACAAGAAGCTTGCAAGCTACAGTAGCATACACGAACAATGATGTACGTGTGCCACCTCGTGACGAAGCAAGTTGCAGCATATTCGTGCAAGTGCCCAGCTGTTACAAGACTCTGATGCCTACCCAGAATAGAAAGAATATTCATGCGGAACTGCTCCGTCCAGCAACGAGCAGCTGTCCAGACATCTGGATCGGCCCAACTCGTAGCCATGCATGGATCACTCACCCGCCGGCGAATACCGCAACTCCGCCAAGGACACGTTCGGCAAGCCACCGGCGATTACTTCAACCTCGTGCCTGCTTCGCCGACACGTACTCAGGATCAACTACGACCAGTCGTGTACCCAGGAGCCAATGGCCAGCTGGAACGCATCAACTGACTGATAATTGATGGCCTAAAGAAAAGGATCTTCGATTCTACAAGCAAGAAGGGAGGCAAATAGCTGACAGAACTACCAATGGTAATCTAGGGGCTACACACTCAACCTAGCAAGGCTATTGGTCAAACACTCTTCTTCCCGGTATACGGCTCCCAAGCAATACTGCCGGCAGACATCATGTGGAAGTCACCTCGCCTGGAGATGTATGACTCAGCAGAAGCCGATGGAAGCCGCCAACTAGAACTAGACTCACTCGATAAGATGAGATGCAATGCTTTGCTATGATCCGCTCGATACCTTCAAAACATGCGAAGATATCACGATCGCAACTTTCAGACAAGGTCTTTCAACGTAGGAGACATGGTCCTCCGCAGAATCCAAGATGAAACAGGCCTACACAAACTCAACTCAAGATGGGAAGGACCTTTCATCGTCACTAAAGTCACAGGACCAGGATCCTACCCGACTGATCTACGGAGATGGAATAGAAGTCCCTAACTCATGGAACATCGAGCATTTCAGGAAGTTCTATCCATAAGCTGTCAGAGACCCCTCCCGGATTTCAAATATTCAATAAAGAAACATGGTCCTTCGGAGTTCAATTCAAATGCCCAAGACAGCTTCAGGAGTCGTATCTCCATCGGCCACCTCGAATACCAACCTTTCTTTGTTCACTCAAAGTCAAAGGCACGGCAAATCGAGTAGTCGGGGCTAAGGGCCATGAGCCTTGCGGCCCTAGAGACAAGTTCTCTACCCTCTTCAGGAGTAGTAACTCCATCGGCTACCTCGAATACCAACCATTCTTTGTTCACTCAAAGTCAAAGGCATGGTGAATCGAGTAGTCGGGGCTAAGGGCCATGAGCCTTGCAGCCTTAGAGACAAGTTCTCTACCCTCTTCAGGAGTCGTAACTCCATCGGCTACCTCGAATATCAATCTTTCTTTATTCACTCAAAGTCAAAGGCATGTCAAATCGAGTAGTCGGGGCTAAGGGCCATGAGCCTTGCGGCCCTAGAGACAAGTTATCTACCCTCTTCAGAAGTCGTAACTTCATCGGCTACCTCGAATACTAACCTTTCTTTGTTCACTCAAAGTCAAAGACACGGCGAATCTAATAGTCGGGGCTAAGGGCCATGAGCCTTGCGGCCATAGAGACAAGTTCTCTACCCTCTTCAAGAGTCGTAACTCCATCGGCTATCTTGAATACTAAACTTTCTCTGTTCACTCAAAGTCAAAGACACGGCGAATCGAATAGTCGGGGCTAAGGGCCATGAGCCTTGTGACCCTAGAGACAAGTTCTCTACCCTCTTCAGGAGTCGTAACTCCATCGGCTACCTCGAATACCAACCTTTCTTTATTCACTCAAAGTCAAAGGCACGGCGAATCGAGTAGTCGGGACTAAGGGATATGAGCCTTGCGGCCCTAGAGACAAGTTCTCTACCTTCTTCAGGAGTCGTAACTCCATCGGCTACCTCGAATACCAACCTTTCTTTGTTCACTCAAAGTCAATGGCACGGCGAATTGAGTAGTCGGGGCTAAGGGAAATGAGCCTTGCGGCCCTAGAGATAAGTTCTCTATCTTCTTCAGGAGTCGTAACTCCATCGGCTACCTCGAATACCAACCTTTCTTTGTTCACTCAAAGTCAAAGGCACGGCAAATCGAGTAGTCGGGGCTAAGGGACATGAGCCTTGCGGCCCTAAAGACAAGCTCTCTACCTTCTTCAGGAGTCGCATCTCCATCAACCTATTGAGTACTCCGGTACTCAACTTTTGGACTGGACAAGTTCTCTATTTCCCAAGAGGATTCCATCGTCCATGAGACGACAATTGGTCGACTACTTCGGTACTCGACATTCGGATGGAACAAGTCCCCTATCTCCCAAAAGGATTCCATCATCCATGAGATGACAACTGATCGACTACCCCGGTACTCGACATTCGAATGGGACAAGTTTCCTATCTCCCTAAAGGATTCCATCATCCATGAGACGACAATTGATCGACTACTCCGGTACTCGACATTTGGATGGGACAAGTTTTTCGCGTCCATGAGGCGACAACTGATCGACTACTCCGGTACTCGACCTTCGGATGGGACAAGTTCTCTATCTCCAAGAAGAATTATTCATCCATGAGATGACCACACATCGACTACTATGATACTCGACCACATGAAGATACAAAGCCTTCTACTATCTACAAGAAACAGTCATCCATGAGACAACAACCTATCGACTAACACAGTACTCGACCCAAGCTGAGACAAGATCTCAAGAAGAGTTATTCATTCACAAGATGGAAGCTAGCAAAGAGGAATGATCTCTGCATCCACACAAAGTGATTGCTCAGGCAAAGCTCTCCCAAAAAGGACACAACAATTCACTATCAAAAAGTCATATTTGCAAGACAAGGAGAAGACACAATACATCCTATTGTTCTATCAACTTTACAATACAGTCAGCTACAGGCTCAGCCTCCTCTACATACTTGACGAACCGGCCATGATCACAAGTTGAACACATGCCATCACCAAGAACTGCTATCTTCGCGGAAGGCCAATATGACTTGAGAAGTCCAAGAGCTTGCGCCACACAGTTCCTAGAAGTCTCAGCCAAGTACTCAGCAAACTTCTGAGGAACCACCCGCAGCCGGTCCGCCAAGCCGCCTCCAGAGTCCTTAGCTAAACCCATCGACTCTACTACAGTCTGAGCCGCCGCCCGGAGTTCCTGCAACTCCTTCTGATGGTTCTCACTACCATCTGTGAATACAAAAAAAAGAGGAGCATCAACACTTGTGCAACCTAAAAGAAAACTCCTCAAAAAAGGAAATACAAGAAGCTACCTCGATTCTTCTGAATCACTTCCTTCAACATTTTGATCTTCTACTCGAGGGCAGCGTTATCTTTCTTCAAAGTAGCATTCTTCACTTCCAGTAGAACAATCTTCTGGCGATCCGCTTCAATCTCCTTCAACTTCTCTGATTTGAAATATGACCGGTTGGCCATTTGCTGTGTCAACACAGTCAGTGCACAGAAAAGCTCCACAAAAGGAAAAAGTACTCGACAAATAAGTACCTACCACGGAGAACTTGGTGAACTCCCGAATAATAGCCTGGAACTTCTTCATGTTTCCAGCTGTCAATTGTGGATCATTTTCGAGCTCTTCACCATGATTACACTCAAAACGAGGAGGGGATGCCGTAATCTCCTCAAGAAGGCTATCACTCGACGACTCCTCCTCGCCATCATCTGGTGAAACACCTACTGCCTTATCCTCATGAAGCAGCCGAGCAAATGGAAGAACCTTTGAAACATTGTAAGGAGGAATGATGGGATCACCGACAAGGACCCCCTCCGAAGGCTGCGATCCCGCCCCACCAGCCCTCCTTGAAGATTCCGCCACATCAGAAGGAGAAACGGCAGCAGGATCCCTCTCCTCAACCACTCGCCTATGCTTAGGCACAGGACCAGGGCTGAAATCAAAAGCAAAGATGTCAGACAGCAAAAACTCAGAGCGAGACAAAAACCACCCGACCGGTTACCTGACATCATCGCTAGCCCTTCTCTTCCGCATAGTCGTCCTCGGCTTCTTGGGACAACTAGTGCCAACTTCGGGTCCCGGACTCCCCTCACGAGCCAAAGGTTCGACTCCTCTCGTCTTACCCTTCATCAAGTCTGCAAGGGTAGCACGATCATCGGAGTCAGATCTCGACAGAGTCTGCGAACCAGTTAGATCAAAATCCGGCCGATAATCATGAGGCCGCAAATGAGCGCTAGGCGTCATATGGCTCGGCCGATGAACCTCTGGCAATGGAGGATTACTCCGATAGATCAACAAATCATCCTACAAAAAGACCCGGAGTCAACCAAAACGCAAAAGGACAGTTCAAAAGCACCCGATGTTACATTACTTTACCTATTTTGGCCGATTATTCACATGGAACAGATCTGGAAGCATAGGAATGGAGCCAACACCTTCAAAAAGGTTATAAAGAAGCACCATAGCTTCATCTCGACTGGTCTTCTCCGACGAAAATCGAGAGGGGTCATAAAGTCCTGTATACTCGAACCCAAGACGACTGCGGCACTACAAGGGCTGAACCTGCCTCCTAAGCCAGGATGAGACAACTGTAGCCCCAGTCACACCCTCCCTTCGCCGCTTAGCAATCCGCTTGAGAAGATCTCCCACCTGATCAGCATTCCCAGCAAGCACACACCACTCGTGACGCTGTTTCGGAGGTCCAGGAGTCCTCTCCGGAAGGGCAGGACCATGGTTATCAATATAAAACTACTCCGTCTTCCAATCCCCAATCTGACAACGCAAAGAACACGGGATATACTTCTCCATGCCAGGATGAAACAGGAGATCGGCACCCCCCACCCTTGCAATATTCCTAAGATTGGGATATAGATTCAAGGAAAAGAGACTTTTGAAAGATCAAAATGGGGATGAATCCCAAGAAACGCCTCACATAGCTGGACAAAAATAGCTATATGCAGGATTGAGTCAGGGGTTAAGTGATGGAGCTGAACACCCCAGAAGAAAAGAAGACCCCGCAAAAAGTCGCAAGCGGGAATGGCAAGGCCATGCTCAACAAAGGATTTGAAAAAGAACAATTTCAGAAGTTTTTTCAAATGGCCTCCCATGACCCTCTGCCGACTGCCACTGAATCAAAGTTCTGGATTGCAAAAGGTGGCGGCTAACAAGAGATGAGATCGCAGCTTCAGACAACTTACTCTTCTTCCAGCCATTAGCCATCTTCGCCTCCTTCTCGGACATTTGATGCTTGGATTTCTTCGGTGCCATCCGGAAGGTCATGAGCCTCTTCTCACGCATATGCTCGGGGGCTGAGAAATCAAAGGAAGATAGAAGACGAAGCCTAACATAGAAGGCTGTGGAAACAATTGGAGGCAAGAGAAGATGAAAACACAGATCGGATCTCCGCTGTTAAATAAATAGGACAATGGCATTTCTGGGAATACCAGGAAAACCAAAGGTCACAAAGAATGCCTCGGTTTGGGAACCTTAACCCTAAATTGAGGGATTTCAAGTCAAGGCTCGGGGGCTACAAAATAGGCACCATAAATGGTGAACTTTTTTCAAAAACTCGAAGACAAAAATGACCCTCAGCCTGATCCTTCGGTTCAACCTAAGGCTCGGGGGGCTACTCCATATGGAGTGCGAGTACATCACGCACCATATCAGAAGAAGAGATTCGGGGCCAAAAGCACCACATAGCCTCGATGTAGCCAGGAAAGTACTCAAAAGACTAATCGAAGCGCTCGAAAGACTCCAAGACTGAGTAACCGAATCCAGAAGCATCCAAAAGCACTCGATGAACGTCTTCAGAAGCATTCGATGCCTGCAGAACTCGACTACGAAGAGCTCGGGGGCTTGTGAGACCCGGGTGTCAGACCCGGGATAGCGGGACTGCTCACAGGCATAGAATGTTCTAGAGTAAGGGATCGCTCATAGATGTATGTTACCTCTTTTGTAACTACCCTAATAGGCGTAGTACTAGCTGCAGTACAAGAAAACTACCCGATTGTGTTGTAGAAGGACTCCAACTGTGCTCAGCTAGGACTTTCCATGTAACCCTGTCCCCCCGGATATATAAGGGCGGGCAGGGACCCCCTCCAAACAATCATCTACACCTAAGGCAATACAAACCACCACATAGGACGTAGGGTATTACGCAACTCACAGCCCGAACCTGTCTAAATCTTTGTGTTCCTTGCACCATCGAGTTCCAGAGCCGTCGATCCCTACCTACAAACCCTACTGCTCAGGGTGTCCCTGAGCAGGCTTAGCGGTAAATACCGACAGCTGGCGTGCCAGGTAGAGGATTCTGCGAGTTCATCGGTGAGTTCGATGGCCACTTTCGCTTTCAGCACCATGACGCCTCCCAGAGGCGCCACCTTCATCTTCGGTTCGTGGGTCTGCATCGCCCATGGTTCAGGCGGCTTTGATAGCCACTTAACCAACTCTCCCGCGCCGAAGAACTCCATGTCGGAAGACTCCAACAAGCTCGCCAGATCTCATGATCGCGGCGTCATGTTGCTTCCTAACCTCGCCAAGGAGATCGAGCCGAAACTCGAATACAACTCGAGTTCTATTCGGACTCAGATTGATCTCAAACCAAAATCCACTCGGATTGGGACTCTTATTGCGTGACCCGTCTTTGGCTTGCGCAATTCATCGTCTGTTTACAAACAGATGATTAGATCCTCCTATGAAAATAGCTTGGATCGCCCACTTCACGTCGAAAACCAATCAGCCACCGCTAGCCGGGAGGCACCCTTTTTTGACGTTTACCCAGATCCAGTCGAGTCACCTCAAGACAGCTTGGATTTCATCACCAATGCGCTGGCTAAGATGCAACTCAAATCTTGCCGAGGTGATACCCTCGCAGAACTACTTGACAACCTGCGAGAAGTCGCCAGCATTGACGATCTACCGTTTCAACACGGCACTCCCCTCGAAACCGAGAGGTAATCTGGCTCCGGTGAAACTGCCCTAGCTGATTACGAATCAGACCTGGAAAGCTTCTCTCACGAGCATTTGGTTCCGGTAATCATCCAGCCCGGCGGTGCTCAAAGCAACCACGATCCAAACGAAGCCTTGGATCAGATCTCGGCAGACAATCTGACCCAAGACACTCCAGCTGATGAAGACGAAGTCACTCGTACAGCCCGCAGGGAAAGGAATCAACGCAAAGAAGTGCACAGGACTCGCGCGGCCGAACGTGCTCATCTCCTGCCATGCAACCTCAACAACAAATTCAACAATGCTACGGATCTCATCTTCAGAACACCAATCGCCGCAATGACAGAAGCAACCTTGCGACTCATGACGATGCCCCAGAATCCCGAGTTGGAACGAGTCATAAATCTCACCAAAAACACTATTGAACAACTCGAGAGACAGAACCCCCTGTCCTCGCTTCACGGTACGCAATCAAGGGCTACTGCAACAGCAATACCTCAAGCAAGCCATACCCCCGGAGGCCACCAGCGTCAACAGCAGCAGGAACAACAGAACCGAAGAAACCAACAAAATCAGGAAGCTGCGAGTATGTAAGGATCACCGGGGTGTCCGACCCTAGAGGGGGAGGGGGTGAATAGGGTCGCTAATCGCTTTTTAACCTAGGGCTCAAACTATTTAAATAAGATAAACCTAACACGTCCTATACATGCTAGTTATAACTAAGGTTTATCTATGCTACTCTCTACTTACCCCTAAAAGACTTGCAACCTAGCCAATCCTAATCAAACTAACTAGGAAAGTAAAGGTATGCAAGATAGAGTAAATGCGGAAACGTAATGAGGTAAGTAAAGAGGTAAGTGCAAGAGGGATGCAAACTCCCGAGTAGACACGGTCATGTAACGTGGTTCGGCACAAACGCCTACGTCCACGGGACACCGAGGCTCTTCCGATCACCATCTTGCTCTACGCCACCAAGGCGATGCCGGCAAGCAAAGGCAAGTGCCCCTAAGACACCAAGTCTCGTGCACCGCCACCGTCTCTCTCGGTCACCCGGCCGTAATCCACTACAGAGCTTCTCCACCAAGGAGGGGGCCTCCTCTTCCCCCGCACAAAGTGTCGTTGCCACTCCACACCAAGACAGAGGGTCACACGACGGATCACAAGTTGCTTGCCGCAGCAAGACTTCTCTCAAGGGAGCTCTCGCAAGAACTAATCCCTATTACAAGCACTAAGCACTCTCACAAGTGTGCTTAAGCCTATATGATGTACAATGAAGCTCTATGGTGGTTGGAGATGATCTTTAGCTCTTGTATACTTCCTTGAACTCCAGCACCTTTCAAATGACCCGGCCTTGGGGGTATATATAGGCAGCACAAGCAAATATAGCCGTTGGAGAAAAGCTGCCCAAAATGTGCTTAACGCCGGTTAATCCGACGTACCCCAAAAGCCATCATCGGTTCAACCGGTGTATGTAAACTGCTACTTGAAAAACTAGCCGTTATCAATCAACCGGTGTATTGCCGGTTTAACCGATGTAATCAACCGGTGTATGTAATATTAGCGTCGGTTTAACCGGTGAGTGTAACTTCTTCACGTTCCTCCAAAAACCACCTCTCTGGACAACTGAACCGATGCATCGTCGGTTCAACCGGTGTAGGCATTTTCCTCGGTCTTCATCTGCCAATGCACCGACGTATACAATTTCCGTAGCGTCGGTTCATCCGGTGTAAAACCCTAGCCCGCAGACCTTCTCTGTGATTGCACCGGTGAGTTCATTTTGCCCTACGTCGTTTTAACCGATGATAGCGGAACCCCCGTAGGGGTGGCCCTTCGGGCCTTGCTACGCCTCTCTTCTCTTTGTCATCACTTGAACCTAAAAGCCTGAAAATAGTCATCTTAACAATCACATTAGTCCAAGTGTTGTGTGTGTCATCAATCGCCAAAATATTATATTGAAATATGGCATGAGAGGCCATTTTCGCTACAGAGTAGTCATCGCCCTAGAGGTGGCCAACCACAAGCAAATCAAGCTCCTGGCCCTCAGCCAAACCGCAACAACAACAACCATGGGAACAACAGGGAAGAGGTAGCCGATTCCATTGTGGATGCACGGGACATCATCAATGCAAGACGCAGAGCGCAACTTGCAGACAACTCCGACCGCTTCCAAGCCCTGAGCAAGGCTTTCGACAACATCGAGTACCCGAAGAATTTCAAGCCTACGAACATCCAAAAGTACGACGGTAAGCAAGACCCTGCTAAATGGTTACGATTATACTCGACCGCTATTAGTGTTGCAGGGGGAGACACCAACACCAAGGTCCTCTACCTCCCGATGGCCCTGGAGCCTACACCCCTCACGTGGCTCGAAAGCTTGGCGCACGAGTCAATCCACTCGTGGGAGGACCTGAAGAAGGCGTTCGTCGACAACTTCCAAGGGTCGCTACACCAATTAGCTACTCGCCACGCCCTATCAATAATCAAGCAGGAGCAAGGCGAGTCAATCAGATCCTACGTCAAGTGCTTCTTCGACACAAGAGCTACCATCCCCAACGTCGCTGATGACGACGTCATCGACTACTTCCAGAGCGGCATCACCGTCCAGTCGCTATACCGCGACTTTGGGCATAATCGGCCCAAAATGGTGGTAGATCTATGTGACATGATGAAGCGCTGGGCAGATGAAGAGGAGCAAGAACGCAGTCGCTTTCTCCGCCGCAACAACGACAACAATGGGAAGCGCCACAACGACCGTGGAGGGCCCAGCAACCAGCGGGATCCTACGTGTAAGCGTAAGCCTGACGACACTGTCGGCACTATGGATCGCACACCGCGTGGTTAGAAGGGCGACAAACCACAGGACCAGTTCGACAAGATACTTCACAACAAAAGATGTCCAATCCACCCCAAGAGCAACCACTCGATGTGGGAGTGCACGATCCTGCGCAAAATCCTTCCGGTCGGCACCTACAACTGCTCCAAAGAAAGAACAAGACAAAGATGATGAAGACGATGACAAGAAAGACCGTAATGGTTTCCAACAGCAGCAAAACATCGTCAACGTCATATTTGGAGGAGATTCCAGCTTCTCCAAGCGAGCTCAGAAGCTCCTACTCAGAGAGATCCTCTCAGTCGAGCCAGCAATTCAGAGGCCACTCAAATATAGCGAGGTCCCATTACCTTCTCCAGGGAGGATCAGTGGACCAGCTTCTCTGAACCTGGAAAGTTCCCGCTAGTACTCAATCCAGTCGTTCAGGGCTCCAAGCTTACTCGAGTACTCATCGACGGCGGAAGTGGGCTCAACCTGATCTTTGCAAGCACATTAGTAAAGATGGGCCTCAACTATATGAGTCTGCTTACTCCAAGCAAGGCTCCATTCTACGACATCGTCCCCGGAAATTCCTCTATGCCAATTGGCTCGGTTACTCTCACAGTCCCATTTGGTACAGAACAAAATTTCCGTACAGAATACATCAAATTCGAAGTAGCCGACTTCGAATCTTCCTACCATGCCATCTTGGGAAGACCTGCACTAGCCAAATTCATGACAGTACCGCACTATGTTTACCTGCTCCTCAAGATGCTAGGCAACTCAGGAGTCCTTTCACTATGTGGAGACCTAATTAAATCTTTCGAGTGCGACAAGGAAGCAATTGATCGTGCTGTCACAACCTGGGTCCCTAGTTCTGTCAGCGAAATACTTGTTGCTGCTAAGGAACTCTCACTCAAGGAGTCGATGCCTTCCAAGAAGCCAACCCAATCATCAGTTAAATCGACCAATGATGTGGGCACCAAGATTATCCAGCTACAAGAGGGAGACGACTCCAAAACAGCCATCATCGGAGCAGGACTGGGTAACAAATAGGAACTCAAGCTCGTCAACTTCCTTAGGGCCAACCGAGACGTATTCGCGTGGAAACCAGTGAATATGCCAGGGGTGCCCAAGGAGTTGATCGAGCATGCCTTGAAGGTCGACCCTAAAGCAACACAAAAAAAGCAACGGTTACGGCAGTTCTCACCGGACAAGCGAGAAGCCATCAAAACTACTTGCAGCAGGGTTCATCAAGGAAGTCTACCACCCTTATTGGTTGGCCAACCCTGTGCTCATCCAGAAGAAGAACAACAACGAGTGGAGGATGTGCGTCGACAACACTGATCTAAACAAGCATTGCCCGAAGGATCCTTTCAGGCTACCATGTATCGATCAAGTAATCGACTCGACAGCAGGATGTGTCCTATTATCCTTCCTCGACTGCTACTCAGGGTATCATCGGATCACCCTAAAAGAAGAAGACCAAATCAAGATGGCCTTCATCACCCCTTACGGGGCATACGCCTACAAGACCATGTCCTTCGGGTTGAAGAACGCTAGCGCTACTTACTAGCGTGCGATACAGCTGTGCTTCTCTGATCAGCTACATCACAATGTTGAAGCCTATGTTGATGACGTCGTTGTCAAAATGAAGACCCAGGATCAATTCATTCCTGACCTGGAAGCAACAGCCTCCGAAAATTCCGCTAGAAGCTCAACCCAACCAAGTGCGTCTTTGGAGTACCCTCTGAAAAACTACTCGGATTCATCATCAGCAACCGAGGAATTGAAGCTAACCCAGAGAAGATCAATGCCATCATGGCCATGGACGCCCCAGCTACTATCAAGGACGTCCAGAAGCTTACAGGCTGCATGGCAGCCTTGAATCGATTCTTGTCTAGGCTTAGCGAACGGGGATTACCCTTCTTCATACTCCTAAAGCAACAAGATAAATTCGAGTGGACTACAAAAGCCGCAGAAGCACTCGAGAATCTCAAGAAACATCTCCAGTCACCGCCGATTCTAACAGCTCCACTACCCGGTGAGGAATTACTCCTCTACATCGTTGCGACTACCCATGTAGTCAGTACAGCGATAGTAGTCGAACGCCCGGAGGAAGGCCACGCTTACGGTGTTCAGAGACCAGTCTACTTCATTAGTGAAGTACTCTCTGAATCAAAGGTTAGATACCCATCAATTCAGAAACTTCTGTATGGGATTCTAATCACCTCCAGGAAGCTTCGGCATTACTTCGACGAATATAGGATCTCAGTCATAACTGACTTCCCATTGGGGGATATTCTCCACAATCGGAATGCCACTGGACGAATCTCAAAGTGGGCAGTTGAACTAGGAACTTTGGAAATCAACTTCAAGCCAAAAACATCAATCAAGTCACAGGCACTAGTCGACTTCTTGGCTGAATGGCAGGAAAATCAAATTCCAGCACCCCAGAACATTCCAGAGCATTGGGTGATGTACTTCGATGGATCACTCAAGATCGATGGAGGCGGCGCATGAGTTTTGTTCATCTCCCCCAAGGGAGAACAATTGAAGTGTGTGTTCCAAATTTTGTTCAAGGTCTCCAACAATGAAGCTAAATACGAGGCTTTGCTACACGGCTTCCGACTAGCATTATCTCTCGGCATCAAGTGACTAATTGTCTACGGCGATTCTCTACTCGTCGTTCAACAAGTCAATAAATAATGGGACATCAACAAGGATACAATGGACACATACGTTGCAGAAATCAGAAAGCTCGAAAACAAGTTCTCAAGATTGGAAATCCACCATGTCGACCGCAACAACAACGTGGGAGCTGATGTCCTCTCCAAACTTGGGTCCACTCGAGCAGCTGTTCCACCAGGAGTTTTTGTCCATGAACTTCCCCACCCATCAGTCAAGGAACAAAGCCAACAAGCCACTGACACGGAACTCTCGGCCACAGTCAGAGAAGTGCTGATGATTGATGAAGATTAGCGGACTCAGTTTATTGACTTCATCAAGGAATTCAGGCTTCCACCACATGTTGATCCTAAAAGCGCTGAAGCTGCCCACATCACCAGGCGCATCAAGGGTTTCGTCCTCGTCGCCGACAACCTATACAAGCGCTCTGCTTCAGGCATCCTCATGAAGTGCGTTACCCTTGAAAAAGGCAAAGACATCCTCCAAGAAATACACAAAGGAGTTTGCGGCAATCACGCTGCATCAAGGACACTAGTCGGCAAGGCGTATAGGTCAGGATTCTTCTGGCCAACAGCTGTCTCGGATGCAGAAGACCTGGTCAGATGGTGTCCTAGCTACCAATTCTTCGACAAGAAGACTCACGTCCCAACTCACAACTTGATAACAATCCCTCCATCATGGCCGTTCGCCTGTTAGAGTTTGGACATGATCGGACCATTAACCGTCGCTCTAGGAGGATTCAATCATGTACTGGTAGCAGTCAAGTTCACCAAGTGGATCGAGTACAAGCCCATTGTCAAGATCTCATCAGATAGAGAAGTGGACTTCATCTCTGACATTATCCATCGGTTTGGTTTTCCTCACACCATTATTACAGATCTTGGCTCTAACTTCATGTCACAATCTTTTTGGGATTTCTGTGACAACTCCTGCATTGAGGTTAAATATGCTTCAGTAGCTCATCCTCGGGCAAATGGACAAGTTGAGTGCATCAATGGTTTAGTACTTGATGGCTTGAAGAAAAGACTCTATGATGCCAACACCAAGAAATGTGGCAAATGGATTCAAGAACTACCTCATGTAGTCCAAGGGCTGCGAACCCAGCCTAGCAAAGCAACTGGACAATCTGCTTTCTTCCTTACCTATGGGTCAGAGGCTATACTACCCGCTGATATCATGTGGAGATCCCCAAGAGTAGAGGCCTATCAAGAAGGAGAAGCAGATGAAGCTTGACAACTGGAGTTAGATTCAGTCGAAGAGGCCAGAGTCAACACCTTAACTCAATCGGCTAGATATCTTTAAGGAGTCAGACGCTATCATGATCGCAAAGTCTAGTAAAGATCCTTCAACATTGGAGATCTAGTACTTCGCCGGATTCAGGATGAGACAGGACTGCACAAGTTAAATTCTAGATGGGAAGGTCCCTTCATCGTAACTAAGGTTACAAGACCAGGTTCATACAGAATCACTGATGCAGATGGCAATGAGATACCGAATTCCTGGAACATCGAGCACTTGAGCAAGTTTTATCCTTGATCCAAGCAGCTTAGTGGTGTTAGTTAATTTCCTTAACAAAGTAAGGATCCTTATTGGCATATCGACTACATTAAAGACAATTTGACGGCATCACCAGTTCAGGATAAGCTTACACAGTTTTCCATCAAGACAACTACACAAGCCGCATCCTTTCCCTTAATATAAGGGCGCAACCTACTCGCCTAGCTCGAGAATTTGTATGGATACCTTTACTAGTTGCCCATCTTGGGTAACTCAACGGAGTTCATCCTCACAAGTCAACTATAAGGAACTCCAACTTGCTATAAAGGCAAAACTACTCGCTCGCTCGAGTATGTTATGGATACTACAACATTTTGTCCATCTTGGGCAATCCAACGGGGTTCGCCCTAACAGGTCAATCTTAGTAGTTACTCCAGTATACAAGTTAGACACCTTACTCGCCTTGTTCGAGTAAGCCTTGGATATCCCTATGACATTTACATCTTGGGCAACCCGACGGGGTTTGTACCTAACAGTTTTGTCTTACGGATTACTCCAGTCCTTGGTAAGGACACACTACTCGCCTGATCGAGTAGTTTATGGATATCTTTACAATTTTTTTTATTTGGATAGTCCGACGGGATTCATCCTAACTGATTAACTTTAAGGATTACTCCATGCGGGTATTCTACTCGACTTATCGACTAGTTCATACTTATCCTACGGTATCATATTATGCTTCTGAAGACACACCAACAGGATACAAGCTATGAACAACGAGAAGAGCTCACTGAAGATTATAAGAGTTGTTACAAGCAGTCTACTCTGCCATGTTCTTCAGAATTTCCTCCGCAATCACTTCTGATTCCTTACAATATTCTCGAAATTTCTCATCAGAGCAACTGGGAGCTATTCCTTTAGCTATCGGAGCTAAATTAAACTGAGGTAAGTATGACTTGACAACTCCTATCATATGGGTTAGATAATTCTTGGAAGTAGCCGTCATGACATCAAAAAATTTCTAGGGAGCTTCTTCCAGGCGCTCCACCAAGGATTTGCTACTTGACGACTCCTCTTCAATATCAACCACATTTACAAGGGCTTGAGCTGCTGCTATTAGTCGAGTATGGTCTTCCGGAGAACCTGATGGGAAGATATCTTAGAAATTGATATGACAAAGCAAAATCAGGATAAAAGATCGAGTGCTTACAGGCTTGGGCAGTCTGCAATTGCTTCTGAAGCCTGGAATTCTCTTCTTGAAGTTTTGATCTTTCTTCCTCAAGGTTCCTCAAAGAGGCAGACAAGTCTGAAGAGGAAGGTGAAGAAGGAGAGGAGGAAGAATGGCCGATGGAGTTGGAGCCGGAAGAAGAGGAAATCGCCATGGCTACTTGCTATTGAAGATTGGGGTTTTTTGTGCTACTTGGCTTTGGGAGGAAGATGAGTTTGCCGTGAAGAGAGCCGATTAAGGATGAGATTAAATAGTAAAAAGATGGGAGATGGATCGGTAGTTTCACGTTCTACGAGGAGCCAGTTGCAGAGACGTTGCGTCTTCCTTGGTGGTTGTAGTGTGTTTTAATGAGCATTAACAGGAAGATGGAGCGACGGAGTGGTTTTGGAATTATCATTGCCAAAACCAGGGGGGCATGTGTTATCGCCATAAATTAACAGGGTTAATTAATGGGCCGTGAGTAAGTTGAGCTTGATGAAGAAATTGAAGAAAGCTTACGAATCAGCTCCTCCGTGAGCATTTGGGCCCTATGGGCCGTGTATCATTAGATTTAGTTCAGATTAAGTTAGAGATAGAGTCCGATATGGGCACATTAGTTTAGATTGTTTTCCAAGTCTCTGGACTATAAATATGTACCCTATGATATTCGTAAGAAGAGAACGTCATCACATTTTGCAACAACAACTCTCGACGCACTGCCACCCCTAATTCTAGGGTTTCATCCAAGTAAGCGCCCTGCTACCCTAATCGTTTCTTGCAATCAGGGCAGCATTGTTCTTGCCTTTACCTTTGTATTACTCGTACTGAAGCGTTTTTTATGGCGAGTAGTGCTAGTTATCTTGATGTTCATAGCTTGATTTTTAATAGATCTATCATGTTCTTATTGTTTACCATCTACGAACATCATGTTCTCTCTATGCATTCATGCTTGATCTTAAGCTAATTCTTGTTGCAGAGGGTTAGTTGCGTAGAGTTAACACCTTGTTTCTTTTCCATCTAGTAGATCGAATCTGTTACGGTTTGTTCTTATTTTATAAGGATTAGCTCAATATCTGCTAGGTTAGGCCCTGAAAACGGATTGGATATTACGGTGATGTAATAGATGCTTTATTTTAGCCTTAATAGGGATTGTTCCGGGAATCGGCTCTTGCTAGTTCTTAGGCCTCTGTTTTTGGTTATGATTTAGTTATCTGTTATATTCGCTAGGCCTAGTTACGTGTAGGACATTCCGATCTAGCGGTGAAGCTTTTACTGTCGTGGATCGGATCAGCTAGATTTAATTGAAGAAAGTTTCTTATAATTATTTGCTTTATTCATCAATATCTGGATAGATGCAGATCCAATCTGACACCGGGACTCGATCGGTTCTTTGAAAGCCGATGCAAGAGTCGTCCCGGGGAGCCGACCACGGCTCGGACTAATGTTTATATGTGTTTGTGTATGCAGGCAAATCGTTTAAAGCACGTTTGCACCTTCCTGATCAGGTATAGGTCAGGTGGCACACCTTACATTCTCCGGAATCTTCGGCGTGTGCTGGATTGCGGGCCGTTGTCCGAGGAAGCAGTGCCTGCCAGCGCCCCGGTGACCTCCCGGCTCTTCGTGTTGCCTGTCGCTACTCGCCAGTGAGTTTTGACCGACAACACATTCTGGCACGCCCAGTGGGACATTCGTCAACAACAACGCTCACTGTAGAGATGGCTGGACCTCAAGACCAAGCTCCTGTTCCGCCGGTCACCAAAACTGTCACATATGAAGAGCTGACTCTAGAACAAGCAAAAATATGATGAGGTCAAAGCTCAGTTCAAAGCCGATCTCATCGGCTCTTTTGAGAGGGCCCGCAACCACGGCATCAGGTGGAAGGGGTTCTCACCAGAGGGCGCTCTCGACAATGTTGATCTGTCCGTGTCGTCAGAGGAGCGCACCAAGGCCCTAGGGCCAGGAGATGAACTATATGGTGGCTCATACGCTTCATCGGCACTCAGAGAGCCTAGTGAACGAGCTTGAGCGCGTGGCACATATCGTTGTCCAGGAGGTGATCAAGAACCAGTACTCCCCATCGGGACCAATCCTGGGGAGTCACAGGGGGGGAAGCTGCATTGCAATCTAGGCCGCCAGTATCGTACTCGCTCGCGGCAGCAGGACAGCAGAGCTCGCCGATCTACGTCGTATACAAGATCGGCGGTGACCCTAGAGAAGGCCAGTTCCTGAACGAGCCGCCTAAGGAGACCCCGCATGGCTACACATGCGTGTACATACTTGACAACATCAGTGCAACGCGCGCGGGACAGCTGGTGGGTACTGGAGCCTCAGGAGTAGACGCGGAGAAACATGCATGGTTGCCAAAGTACGCTACCGGGCTGAGTGCTGAAACCTTGGCCCCAGGAGTTCTTAGTGTGGAGCAGGTCAGTGCAATACTGAGGGACCAGTTTGGCATCCTGCCCAAGAGAAAGGCGATCGGCTATTCCAAGCCGTATCCAAGTGACTACGATTTGATTCCATTGCCACCTAAGTATCGACTTCCTGAGTTCACTAAATTCAGCGGATCAGAAGGAGCCAGCTCTATTGAGCACGTGAGCGGATACCTGACGCAGCTTGGGATGATCTCAGTATCGGATCCTCTGAGGATCCATTTCTTCTCCCAGTCTCTCACAGGTTCGGCCTTTGGATGGTATACATCACTACCTCCAGATTCGATCCGGACTTGGAGGCAGCTGGAAGACCAGTTCCACACCCAGTATCATTCAGAGGCTGCTGAAGCCGGGATTGCCGACCTCGCCCAAGTCAGGCAGAAGCGAGGGGAAAGTGTCTCAGAGTACATGTAGCGCTTCCGAGAGGTCAAGAACCGATGCTACATGTCGCGCATAACAGAAAAAGAAGCGGTTGATTTGGCAGTTCTGGGACTCGCTAAGCCGATCAAGGATCTGGCTTTTGAGTTGGAATTTTCCTCGCTGGCACACATGGTGCAGAAGCTTTCGTCGTATGAACACTACCACCCTGATCTATACCAGGAAAACTTCAAGCGCCATGTCAATATGGCCCAAGCTGGTGATTCCGATGAGTCTGGCGAGGAACAAGAGGTGGCCGTGGCAGAATGGACCTGGGGGGGGGGCAAACCCCGTCCCATGCAAGTGGGTCAAACAGAAGGGGCTTTTGAAGGGTTTTGACTTTGATGTGGCCAAGGCAGAGCAGATATTCGATCTACTGCTCAAGGAAAAACAGTTGAAGCTCCCTGAGAATCACAAGCTACCAATGGCACAAGAGTTGCAGGGGAGGCTGTACTGCAAGTGGCACGACTCGTTCACCCATGCCACAAATGACTGCAAGGAGCTACGTCGGCAGATCCAATCGGCTATTGAGCAGGGCCGATTAATTCTGGCCCAACACACGATGAAAGTGGACAGTCAACCATTCCCATAGGCTAACATGGTGGAGCTGTCAAATTTCGGACCCAAGGGCCAGAACTTGGCATTCCAAATCAACATGGCGGGACCCATGCGCCACCGTGACGAGCAGAGGGAAGAGGCCGCTTCTGGCAAACGGCCCCAGGATAAACACGAGCTGGAGCAGCAACATGTTACTGAAGAACAAGTACGCCACATCCGCAATCAGCTCCCAGCTTCTAATCGGCTTTTGGAAAAGTACCAGTATCAGTACAAGTTGCGCCGCCGATACGAATCGGAAGAGGATGAGTATGAGCACCGCACAGGGAGGACGCTGGGGAGACGCCAGGCTATACGCGACCACTGGCATTGCCCGTTCTTCAGGTACTATTGGAATTCCGGCATGAGCCGATTGCCTACTATAGATGATTGCTTTGAGTGCAGGCCTCGGGGACGCCAGCAAGGCGAAACATCGGTATTCCAGCGCTTAGGGCCTAGAACACGTCACGATGACCATGTGAGGCGGCCATCCGGGGATGATCTCGAGCCAGAAGAGGAAGACAAGTATCATCGTCCATGGTGGTGTCTTAACGGGCTCAGCCGATCACAGAAGCACAGAGTGCAGCGCCTACGCAATCTCGAAGAGGCGGAGGCAAGGTACATTGACGTGCTGAGGAAAGCGCGTCCGGATCTCGCAGAGCAAGTCAGGCGCCCGCAAAGGGTGGAAAGGCGTCCTCCAAGGAGGGAGTGGCGCCCCAAGCAGCCAAGAGCCGATGACAAGCCATCGACAGATGTGAACATGGTGTTCGTGCTCCCGTCGGAGTTTCGGGTGCCACAACCGGAGCAATTGGCCATCGCGCAGCTGGATCTCGGCCCACAGCCGATCATCTTCGAGAAGCCCAAGGAGAAAAGCTACAAGCACCTGAAGGGATTGTATCTCAAGGGCCTCATCAATGGCAAACCTATGAACAGGATGTTGGTCGACACTGGCGCCGCAGTCAACCTGATGCCGTACTCAGTGCTGCGCCGGTTGGGTCGTTCCACTGCTGATCCTATCAAGACCAATGTGATGCTCAATGATTTCAATGGTCAACCGTTAGAGGCACAGGGTGTCCTCAATGTGGAGTTAACAGTTGGCCGTAAGACCATTCCGACATCGTTCTTCATCGTCAACAGTAAGAGTACATACACAGTGCTGCTTGGGAGGGATTGGATTCACACAAATTGTTGTGTTCCTTCCACGATGCATCAGTGTTTGGTCCAGTGGGATGGCGATGAAGTGGAGGTGGTCCATGCAGATGATTCCAGCGAAGTTTCGCTTGCAGACATGAATGCCAGGGATGCGGAAGGGCAAGAGCCGATCTCAGGGGTCGTGCTGGAAGACTGTGATCGGATTGAAGCGACAAAAAACGGGCTGAGGCTGGTCTTATCCACTGGCCTCATAGAGTAGACACATCCTGGCAAGCTACGGAGTCCAGCAAGGTTAGAGAGGCCAGTCCCAGCGACCGGCCCCAAAAAATGACTAATATAGACTTGGGGTTACAATTGTTACATTATGTACAAACAATGGCCTTTGCTGAGCATTCAGTTTTGAATAATGATGGAAATGTGGGAACGGCCAGCCCGTGCGGTTGGCCGGAAAAATTTTCTTGTTATCTCCCTGTGTTTGCTGTCGATGTTGATCTTTCAGACGGCGGCAAGTTAGGGTACGGGTTTACGTCTGCTGACGATTTGGAGGAAGTCGATATCGGTCCCGGGGATAAGCCGCGACCGACATTTATCAGCAAAATGTTAAACCCGATCTTGCATGATCAAATGATAGCACTGTTGAAGGAGTACCGGGACTGTTTTGCATGGGATTATACTGAGATGCCCGGCCTGGATAGAAACATCGTCGAGCATCGGCTCCCTCTTAAAAAGGGATTTCGGTCGTTTCAGCAACCAGCACGTCAGATGAAGGCCAAAGTCCTAGAGGAGGTTAAGAAAGAGGTGCAAAAGATGCTGGATGCAGGCTTCATCAGGCCATGTCGGTATGCTGAGGGGATCTCTAGCATGGTCCCTGTCCAAAAGAAAGATGGCCGATGACGAGTCTGCGTAGATTTCAGAGACCTCAACAGAGCAACGCCAAAAGATGAGTATCCGATGCCTATTGCGGAAACATTGATCAATGCAGCAGCTGGTCATAAGATGATGAGTTTTATGGATGGTAATAACGGCTACAACCAGATTCTTATGGCCCCAGAGGATGTACACAAGACCGCGTTAAGAGTTCCAGGTGCGGTCGGGTTGTTCGAATACTTGGTCATGACCTTTGGATTGAAAAATGCCGGTGCAATGTATCAACGTGCCATGAATTACATTTTTCATGATCTCATCGGCAAGTTGGTAGAGATCTACATTGATGATGTCGTGGTCAAGTCCACATCGGCTGGGGGACATCTGGAATATTTGCGTCAGGTCTTGGAGCAGACTTGAAGGTTTGGGCTTAGAATGAACCCAAAGAAGTTCGCCTTTGGTGTCTCAGCCGGTCAGTTCTTAGAATTCCTGGTGCATGAGCGGGGAATCGAGATCGGCTTGAAGAGTCAGGAAGCTGTAAGGACAATGAGAACGCCTACTACGAAGAAGGAGTTGCAGAAGCTCATCGGCAAAATTAACTTTGTCAGACGATTTATCTCCAATCTGTCTGGGCGCATCGAGCCGTTCATGGGTTTGGTGAAAATTAAGTCTGATGCTGAGTTTCGCTGTGGGGCAAAACAACAGAAGGCTTTTAATGAAATCAAGGAATATCTATCGAAGCCTCCAGTGTTGGTTCCACCCCAGCAAGATAGGCCTTTCTACGTGTACCTGTCCATGGGTGACAATTCAATTGCTTCAGTATTGGTTCAGAAGCACGACGGCCAGGAGAGGGTGGTTTTCTACCTCAGCAGGCACATGTTAGACGCCGAGACCAGGTACCTTGAGATCGAGAAGCTTTGCCTCTATTTATTCTTTACATGCACAAAGCTTCGTCATATTTTGCTCTCGGCGGAAACCATCGTCATCTGCAAATCGGATGTCATAAAATATATGCTGTCGGCTCCAGTTCTGAAAGGCCGGGTCGGAAAGTGGATGTTTGCATTGTCAGAGTTCGATATCCGATATCAGCCTGCGAAGGCAGTCAAAGGACAGGCATAGGCGGATCTCGTGGCAGATAGGGTCAGCACGGATATAGCTGCACTATTTATACGTGCCTGGGCCATGTTTTTTGACGGATCGGCATGCGACGATAGATGCGGCATGGGAATTCTGTTGGTGTCACCTCGAGGGGTGACTTATTCTTTTTCCATCAGGATGACTGCTCCATGCACCAATAATTTGGCAGAATATGAAGCTGTGCGCAGAGGGATGGAATTACTTCTGGAAGCTGGTGCAGAAGCAGTGGAAATATTTGGGGATTCAAAACTGGTGATTTCTCAGCTCACGGAATAATATAAATGTGAGAGCGAGGCTCTTTTTCCGATATGGATGCAGTGCCGTGAGTTGATGTCACAATTCAGGTACATTAATTTCCACTGGATATGAAGGACTTTGAACAATGAAGCCAATGATTTGGCACAGATGGCTTCCGGTTACAGGGAAACATCCAATTGGGTCGATGTGGAAGTCCAGTTTTTAGAACCTGGAGACTGGAGAGCCGATATCTTCAATTATTTGAAGGATTCGGCTCGGGGGGCACCCAGAAGAATAAGACTCAAGGCCATGAAGTATGTTCTTATTGGGGACGACATGTTCTACAAGACTTTGGAAGGACTGCTGCTTAAATGTCTGGGACCTGCAGAGTCGAATCGGCTCTTGCATGAGATTCATGAAGGAGCCTGCGGCACTCATCAATCGGCTCATAAGATCAAATGGCTGATTAGGCGATCGGGATATTACTGGCATACCATGCTTGAAGATTGCTTCAAATATTACAAGGGATGTCAAGCATGTCAAAGATTCAGCAAGATTCAGATGGTACCGGCATCGGTAATGAATCCTATTATTAAGTCGTGGCCGTTCAGGGGTTGGGCCATGGATATGATCGGCCAGATTAACCCACCGTCTAGCAAGGGCCACCAATGGGTGTTAGCTGTTATAGATTATTTCACAAAATGGGTAGAGGCGGTACCCATGAGGTCGGTGGCATCAAAAGATGTGATCAATTTCATCAAAGAGCACATCATTCATAGGTTTGGGATCCCTCAGACCATCACGACCGATGGAGGATCGGTCTTTATATCGGAGGAATTTAGAAAGTTTGCCGATGAAATGGGATTCAAGCTGATCAGATCATCCCCATATTATGCCCAGGCTAATGGACAGGCTGAAGCATCCAACCAGAGCCTTATCAAGCTGATCAAGAGAAAGATCGATGAATATCCTAGGCGCTGGCATGAGGTGTTGTCAGAAGCTTTGTGGGCATATCGTATTTCATGTCATGGATCCATCAAGACGTCACCGTACCATTTAGTCTACGGTCAAGTTGCTGTGTTACCATGGGAGATCACGGCTAGATCAAGGCGTGTTGAGTTTCAGAATAATCTATCGACTGGAGAGTATGCAGCCTTGATGAGCGATAATGCGGAGGATCTTACAGAGCTAAGACTTTGGTCGTTGGAGAAGATTAAGGAAAATAAGGCTAAAGTTGCTCGTGCATACAACAAAAAGGTCAGGCCGAAAGAATTCCAGGTTGAAGACCTAGTTTGGGAGGCAGTGTTACCATTGGGAACCAAAGATAGAAAATATGGAAAGTGGTCTCTAACTTGGCACGGGCCATACAAGGTTGATCAGGTTTTGCCTGGAAATGCCTACATCTTGAAGAGTTGGATGGTGTCAAGTTTCCTGTGGCGGTTAGTGGCCAACTCCTCAAGAAATATTTTCCGAGCATGTGGGAAGGAGACTAACAAGAGCCGATGAGATCCATCTAGCTGCATTGCAATAGGCCAACATGTTGAGTTGGCCAGTAAAAAAATCATGAGAGGCCAACACGTTGAGTTGCCCAGTAAAAAAAATCACGAAAGGCCAACACGTTGAGTTGGCCAGTAAAAAAAGAGAGAGATGATATATGAGAAGCGAGACAGCCGATGTGTGACCATCGACTTAAGATGTTTTAAACAATTACAAGTTTCAGGTTAACAGGCAATACTAAATGTTTCTTGAGTCTATCTATTAGTTTAGGAATTCTTCTATGGCATGGATGGCTTCTGTACGGACGGCGTCTGCTCGTGCAATGATTGCTTCGTCATCCTTGTCATCGCCTGTTACTATCTGCCGACTCAAGGTGCTTATCTCTGCAAACTCTGCTTGTATCTGCTCGGCTATTTCTTGGGTTTCTTGTTTGGAGTTTGCAATAGAAGCTTCCTCGGCCTGGATGAGTTTCTTGGTTGTGCGGACCTTTTCTTCGAGTTCTGCCAACTCTTTCTTCAGGAGGTCGAGTCGGTTCATATTGGCATACACGTCAGCTTTGATATCTAGAGTTTCCTTCTTCTGGTTGAGGGCCTTGCACTTTTGAGCGATGTCAGCATTCAAAGAGACTTGAGAACGACGTGCTTCTATTGTTTGTTGTGCTCTATTCACTTCTACCCGGAAGAATGGAAGATTGCTGGCTGGCCAAAGCTTGATTTGCAGCGGCTTCGGGAGTTGGGATTCTATTTGCTCGAAGATATTCTTTATTTCGCTGGAATCACCAACTAGAGTAGTAATTGGAGCAGAGAGCAAACGCTTGATATTCTGGAGCTGATTTGTAATTATAATCGGCTGCTGTGGTGATTGCATTTCTACATCTGGTGCATTCAGACCCATTGATGCTGGGTCAAAAGAGAGCAGGTCTGAAATATTGAAGCCCTGCCAATATGATGAAGATTAGTTGGGAGCGAAGTACATTAATGGAGTGATCAGCTGATTTAAATCGGCTCATAAAGTTACCTGTTCTGAATGAGAAGTGATGATCGGTTCAAGTATGACCGATCTAGTAGGTTTGGGGGTGACAACAGGGGCTTCGAATATGTCAGCATGTTCATCATGCACATCCGTCAGAGCATTGGAAGTTTCAGTTGCTCCAGTTTCAGCTTCATGAATGATGACTTCGTGTTGTACTGAGCTGCTAGTATTAGGGATGTCTTCAGCTGCGTCCTGGAAATAGAATTACAGTCAACCAGAATACATATATACGCAATAAAGAAGAGGTTTTAGAAAGATGAGTAACCTGGTTGGTGTTAGACTCTGATGGACTCGGGGAAGCTTGTGCTGACTTCTTGATGACTCGCCTCGTGATCATCTTCCTTTTCTTAGTTGGGACTCGGGGGGCAACACTTGTAGAGATTTGTCTTCGTTGAGAAGCCGACTGGAGTAAGTCTGGCTGAGCAGCCATTATTACTTTCTTCATTGATGGCGATCCATTGCAAAAGAGGACATCAGGAGCAATTGGAAGAAAGTGAAATGGTTCCTCGTTACTAGTCACGGGTTCTGGATCATCCTGTTGCTGTAAGCAGGGTGAGCAGGATTAGTCAAGTAAAGGGATAGAGGACTCAGAAAGGATAAGTACACAGATTTAGTACCTCTTCCTCGGGGATTACATATTCAGGATCAATTTGCTGCAGTCGAGAGCCTAAGGCTTTTCTGAAAACATGAGTTTTCCACATTCCCCACCATGTGCAGAAGCCGATTGATGGAGTGAAGGACAGATCGGCTGGTATTGGAATGTGGAGGTTGTCAAACATGCTGTAGCATCTCGAGTTGGTGAGACCGTCAGGCAGATCGGCTCTACTCTCCACCAAGTGGTGAATATGGAAGTGGGGAGGGACTTGTCCTAAGCCAAATTGCCGAGCTGCTATGACTGGTTGGTAGGTTTCATAGCCTGGTTTGATAATTCTATTGGAAGTACTCATGCCAACAGGGAGGAAACCAGGTCGAATCATCAGGGAGTATAGATGCCGAGTGTTGTCGTCATCGGCAAAACTATCCAGCCTAATGGTAGTTGGGTTCTCAAAGGATTCAGATTCAGTGAATGGAAAATAGAGTGGATTGTCTAGTCCTTTGTAGAAAACTCTGAACCAGTTTGCTGCATCTGTTGGATTCAGTTTGCTGCCAGGAAGGCTGAATAGGGCTTGGCCATAGCTAGTGCATCTAATTGGCTTGCCATTTTCGTCGGGGAAGGAGTTCTTGGTTAGGCTTTGAAAGTTTGGAATTTGATGCTGAAAGTAAAGTTGTGCCCATAACTGAATAAACCACCAAGGGCCTCCAGTTTTGAGTTTCTTTTGGTTAAGCAAGTTGGTTGTCATCAGGTGGAGACATATGTATGTTTCTCCAAGGAAAAGTTTGCCTAGGCCGGTGCGGTTGCCATGGGCCAGGTGGTAGGCCAAAGGAAGGTAATTCTTAGTTGGAGCTAAGGAAGGACCACAGAAGATGAAATGTTCTAACCAAAGAATTAAAAAGGCTGTGTGTTCCTTTTCAGTCACTGGACCTTTTGTTTTCATGTGTTGGTTCATGTAAGTGCCCCAGTTTGTGCAGTTTGCCTTGGATGAAAGTTTGAAGGGGACTTCTGCCATTTTGTGGGCAGTAGGATTGGGGGATCCAATGTCTAGGTCAGTGATCATGGTGATATCTAGCAGAGTAGGGGTCATGGGACTGTGGCCAAAGAGGAAACAGTTCAGGGCATCAGACCAAAAATAGCCGATGGTTTTCAGAAGGTTCTCATCTTTGTCAAGGGGTGATAATGATAAGCTAAGTGCATCGGCTATGTTCAATTCCTGCCACAAGGGCATATAAGTTTTTGCTACTCTGCTATACCATGTAGTCCAGCTCTCAGGAGGATTAGGCCAGGCTCTTAAGCAGTCGGCCCAGAGGTTCAAATCAATGTTTTGACTTACGAAGGGGATCCTATTTGCTTCACAAGAGATTAAATCTGTGGGATTTTCATAAGTTCGTGGGTCAAGACAAAAGGATTTGGGATGGTAAGGATGCGGCAGAAGGATGTCTGACACCTGAAGTTCAGGGATTCAGAAATTTACATGTGGTGTCATATTTCAGAGTTTAATCTGTTGGAGGCTCAACAAGCTGAAGAAAGTCAAAAGGGCAGGCTGAATATTACCTTTAGGCCGCAGATTGCCGCATCGTTGGTTGCAGAATTTGTCGTCTGAGCTGCAGAATCCGCCATGGTTCAGATCTGCTGACTTAGGGTTTGGTTGTTTTGCCGGTTCTGATTCGAATTCTGGATGATTTAGCGAGTTTTTGCTCGAATTTATGGAGCGGGGTTCTCGAATTACGCTCGGACTTGCAGTGTCTATTATGAGTCAGATTCAGAGTGGAAGTGGTGTTCTGTTCTTATGCGGGTTGCTTCCAATTTTGAATTCCGTCGGCTCTTAGACATTAGTGAAGCCTGATGCGATGCCATCGGCTTTTTGGGTAAGATCCAAACAAACAAGATGAAGAAAGATTCCATCAAAGATTGGATTTTTACAAGCGAGAAGCCGATTTGACAAAGGATAATTCCTTCGGCTTTACAGTCCTACTTCTACTCTACTACCTACACCTACTACTCGTAGGTACCTAGTACCTACGGCGCTTGGGGCTTCGAGCCGGCGCATCTCCGCCGTTGCTGTCGTCGTCGTTGTCATCGCTGGAGCCGTCGAAGGCGCTGCTGCCGCCGTCGGTCCCGGCGTTGTCGCTCCAGCCGCCGCCACCATCGCTTTCTTTCTCGCTGTCCTCCTCGGAGGACCCGAGGAACCGGAACGACTTTCCTCCCATTGGCTCGTCGTCGCTGGAGGGGGAGCCGATCTCCTCTTCCGAGGAGGAATCGGCTCCATCCCAGGAGAAGCCGTCATCGTTGGTACTCTCCGGCTCCTCCTGGAATAGGAGCCGGAGGTCTTCTCCTTCGGTCTCGAGCTCGTCGTCTTCAGAGACGATCCCGAAATCGAACTCCTCTGCATCCCAATGCAGAGGAGCGAGTACCTCGTGTGGCGCCATCGGATTGTATTCCGACATCGGTTCTCGACTCTCTGGGATGGAGTCGAGGGAGGAGGCAGACAAATCTGAAGAAGAAGGAGAAGAAGGAGAGGAGGAAGAATGGCCGATGGAGTTGGAGCCGGAAGAAGAGGAAATAGCCATGGCTACTTGCTATTGAAGATTGGGGTTTTCTGTGCTACTTGGCTTTGGGAGGAAGATGAGTTTGCCGTGAAGAGAGCCGATTCAGGATGACATTAAATAGTAAAAAGATGGGAGATGGATCGGCAGTTTCACGTTCTACGAGGAGCCAGTTGCAGAGACGTTGCGTCTTCCTTGGTGGTTGTAGTGTGTTTTAATGAGCATTAACGGGAAGATGGAGCGACGGAGTGGTTTTGGAATTATCATTGCCAAAACCAGGGGGCATGTGTTATCGCCATAAATTAACAGGGTTAATTAATGGGCCGTGAGTAAGTTGGGCTTGATGAAGAAATTGAAGAAAGCTTACGAATCGGCTCCTGCGTGAGCATTTGGGCCCTATGGGCCGTGTATCATTAGATTTAGTTCAGATTAAGTTAGAGATAGAGTCCGATATGGGCACGTTAGTTTAAATTGTTTCCCAAGTCTCCAGACTATAAATATGTACCCTATGATATTCGTAAGAAGAGAACGTCATCACATTTTGCAACAACAACTCTCGTCTCACCGCCACCCCTAATTCTAGGGTTTCATCCAAGTAAGCGCCATGCTGCCCTGATTGTTTCTTGCGATCAGGGCAGCATTGTTCTTGCCTTTACCTTGGTATTACTCGTACTGAAGCAATTTTGATGGCGAGTAATGCTAGTTATCTTGATGTTCGTAGCATGATTTTTAGTAGATCTATCATGTTCTTATTGTTTACCATCTACGAACATCATGTTCTCTCTATGCATTCATGCTTGATCTTAATCTAATTCTTGTTGCAGAGGGTTAGTTGCGTAGAGTTAACACCTTGTTTCTTTTCCATCTAGTAGATCCAATCTGTTACGGTTTGTTCTTATTTTATAAGGATTAGCTCAATATCTGCTAGGTTAGGCCCTGCAAACGGATTGGATGTTCCAGTGATGTAATAGATGCTTTATTTTAGCCTTAATAGGGATTGTTCCGGGAATCGGCTCTTGCTAGTTCTTAGGCCTCTGTTTTTTGTTAAGGTTTAGTTATCTGTTATATTCGCTAGGCCTAGTTACGTGTAGGACGTTCCGTTCTAGCGGTGAAACTTTTACTGTCGTGGATCGGATCAGCTAGATTTAATTGAAGCAAGTTTCTTATAATTATTTGCTTTATTCATCAATATCTGGATAGATGCAGATCCAATCTGACACCGGGACTCGATCAGTTCTTTGAAAGCCGATGCCAGAGTCGTCCTGGGGAGCCGACCACGGCTCGGACTAATGTTTATACATGTTTGTGCATGCGGGTAAATCGTTTAAAGCACGTTTGCACCTTCCTGACCAAGTATAGGTCAGGTGGCACGCCTTACATTCTCCGGAATCTTCGGCGTGTGCTGGATTGTGGGCCGTTGTCCGAGGAAGCAGTGCCTGCCAGCGCCCCGGCGACCTCCCGGCTCTTCGTGTTGCCTGTCGCTACTCGCCTGTGGGTTTTGACCGACAACAGCTGCTGACTTGCTTCATAAAGTTTGTTCCGAGCAGCAAGGGCTTCATCCAGTCGTTTGGCAATCATGGCCCTTTGCTCCTCTAAGATCTTCCGATTGTCTACAGTCTTATATAAAAGCATGAGACTTCAAGAAAGATCGATTGGCTACATCCTGAGACATACAAGGCGAATCTGGTCAGACATCAACAACTACTCGACAAAGACAAGTAGTGGCAGAAGACTCACCTTGGTAAATTTAAAGCTCCACTGCATACAATCTACAAGTTTCTTCATGTTGTCTAGAGATAATAGTGGATCATCTAACAGTTCCTTTCCCAACTCTTCCTGGGCGGACTGAGGCATAGACTGAAATGGTACCAGTCGAACGGAAGGACCTTTTGACCCTTCTGCTCCACTACTCCTAGATCCACCAGCTTTGGAGGCTCCTTCAGCAGCCGCAGGAGTATCAGATGTTTTAGGGCTTGGTTCGCTTGGTTTCTCAGCTGTGTCTGCACTCGGGAAATCGGCAGCCGGGCTCTCGATCAACCCAATTAAAGGAGAATCAGGGGCTGATTGACTAGTTCCTTCCGAACCACTCGACACCCAGTTGCGGAAGTCTTGGACTTGATCTTTCTCATGCGGCGAAAGATGTTGGATCCTAGCCAAGCAAGATATTGAATAAGAAAGCTGAGGCAAACGGGATACAATCAACAAAATATTATATACTTACTAGCCGACATCGAGACAAGGAACTTTTCTCTGCAACATTGATCCGGGAGCCACCTTCCGTTTCTTGCTGTCGTCAGAATCAGCATTTGCAGAAGTCGGAGGCATACAATACCAGGATTTATAATTCTTCTGCAGAAAGGAGCCAATACTTAGTCAGAAGATCAAAAACTGGTTAACTATAAGTACTCGACATGGTATCCAAAGCACGTACCCAGGCATTCTCGGGAGGATTTTGTGCCGAGAATAGTGTTGGAAGCGTCAAAGACTTGTCGAAGTTATCGAGTACTTTGCAGCATCTCTTTACTACTTCAGACTGAGCCATGGGTTCTGAGGACATCCTATGGGATCCTGCGTACCTTCATATCTAAAGGTAGGATGCTTTCGCAGCTGGAGAGGCTGCGTACGGCGACTGATAAATGAGAAGACTACATGATCTCCAGTAACTCTTTTTTTCTTAATAATGGCAACCGCACGAAGAATGGCTTCAACTTGCTTACCACCAGGTCCTCTACTCGACCAGCTCTCATGGACTTGGGGGGCACCAGCAGTCCTTTCTGGAAGTGGGGATTCAAAGTTCCCAACATAGAACCAGAATTTCTTCCATTCGCCTCCTTGACCCGCCGGATCATAAGCCAAGTACTCGCCTCGGTTCTCAGGGCGGAGTACCAATTCACATCCCCCGATGATGGCGGGATTGGTGGCATTAGGGATTGGAATAAGGAAGAAGAAATGTTGGAAAAGGTGGAAATGGGGGAGATTTCCTAGGAATGCCTCACAAAAATGAGTGAAAATTGAAAGATGCAAGATGGATTGGGGAGTGAGATGGTGTAATTGAATTCCCCAAAACTGAAGAACTCTATAGAAAATTTTTGACACGGGAAGAGTGAGACCTCGTTCTACAAAATCGCGAAACATAACGGTCTCAAGAGTACCTTCCATAGGGTAATCTTCTCCTTCACCAGTGCGCCATTGGCTCACGCTCTGCTCTTGGAGGAGACCCATACTCTCCAACTCCCGGACCAGTGATTCAGGGATCTTGCTTTTACGCCAACCTATGGACATATTGGTAATCGTTCCCTCTTCAATCTTAGACTTGTTCTTGTGACACCCTAGGTGTCTGCACAGTAGAACATCATTTATTTTTTGTGCTTCAAGTGTGAAATTGCTTGAGTAAGGGTCTATTTTAAAAATATCAGGCCCATTGTGTAAATATGAATTGATGTAGGGTCATTCTTATAGTTTTATTTGAATAGGATGTGTGATTATTGTTTTGGTGGAGGGTTTATTTGCAAAATTCAGTGCAATCATTACATTGCAGAAAATTTTACTTTTTAGTCTGAATTTGAGGTGAATTTGCATTGGAAAAGACATCAAAGTTTGTAATTTTACTTTCAAAATAACTCTTTAACCTTTGGTCAAATCAATTTTTGCACAACATCAAATTTGTAGATCTTGAAAAGTTCAACAACTTTCATGTTGGGCACTTTTTCAATTGAGCCCTAGTTTAAAAGTTATTTTTGTTTTACAGTCGGACCCCTAACCTTTTCAGAAATTACAAACAAGTCCAGCCAGTGTCTCCCTCCTCTCTGCTTCTCTGCTTGCTCTACCGCCGGCGCAGAGCGGCGCCGCCGACGCCGAGGGAGGGCCGGGAGGCCACCTCCTGCTGCTCCACCGCCCCACGCGTCACCCCCTTGACCCCTGGACCCACTCCCCCGCGCGCTGGAGCTTCCCTCCCCTCGCCACGCCATCCTGGCCGAGCTCCGCGGCCGCCACCTCGCCGCCACTATGGCAAGCTCGCTGCAGAGCCCCGGACCCCCAACTCTCACGTGTCTCAGCACCCAGAGCACCCCAGCAACCCAATCCACTCGCTCACTCACTAGCTCCCAGCCCAGAGCCCCCAGAACACCGCAGCCGCCCTGTCCAAACGCCGGCGATCTTGAAGCTCACCGTCGACCCGCCATTCCCGACCTCCTCCGCCCGCGCTGACCCCATCTCTAGCTCCGCCTCGTCCTCGCGCAGCTCGCAGACCACTCCTCCTCGCCCAGAACCCACCGGAGCAACCTCACCGCCGACGACCTACACCAAACCGCCTCCATTCACGCCGGCAACCACTTTCCCGACCACCCCGGCTTCAATTCCGAGCACCAGAAGGTGCGCGTCGACCTCCTCTAGCATTTCCCCTACCTAGCCCTCGCCGCCGGCGATCGCCGTCGCCGGAATCGGCGGTCAAACCTCCCTCCCCCTCTCTGACTCCGACCAGGGACTTATTTGTTAGGATTTGAAAATCTCTAGGGGCCTAGCTGCAAGTTCTTAGATCTTTTCCTTATGTTTTTAGGCTGAACTTTGAAAATACCTAGAAATTAGTAGAAAAATCAGAAAAATGCAAACTAAAATGTTTTGGAATCCTTGTTATAGGAACTACAAGTTTTGTTAAATGCACATATTCATTTTTGGTCTGTATTTTAGTCCAAGAAAAAGAAAAGAATAAATAGGCTTTATTTGTTCTAGGAGTTCTACTCAATAACTGCATGTGATTTTTGGCTTGATTGTGTCTTGCAATATTACTAGTGTCTGGTAAAAATTTGAAGCCTATTTGACATCATTAGCTAGGTCAAAGTTTTAAGATTCCTTAATCTAATAGTTATGCTAATATATTTGTGCTGGTAGAAATATTAGAGTTCTGAGTGTGAAATTTTTTTCCATGCTTACATTTTACTAAAACCTTGTTGTTTCCTATTTTAGAAATTTTCGATCTGTTTGGCTATTTCTTTGATTTAATGCTTTTTAATTAGGCTTTAATTATGGTAAATAGTTTCCTTGCTTAGAAAACTCTAATACTATTTGTGAAACCATGTTTTGGTCATATGTTCTTGTCTGTAAAATTTGAGCATCAGTTCATGTCTATACAAAAACTAAAAATGAATCTTTTTATATTGCTGTCTGTTTTGTTTATTTTCTCAGGATGAATTCTCTGCAGATAAAATCCTGAAAATTTACAGTAGCTAATTTAGCTCTGTTTTGATCTCTTGTAAAAGTTCCAGCTTCTAATTTGCTTTGTTTTAATTTGAAGAATTCATTTTTTTCTAGGTGTTGTCTGAGTAAATGAATTGTTCTGAATAATTGGCTGCATGAATTGGTATGAATTTTTCAGGATTAATTACTATGTATACATTCTATTTAGAGTAAATTTTTCTGAATTTCTTGCTGTTTGAGTATTGAGTTGTTGATTTATTAACAAACCATGTTTTAATTGCTATAGGAAACAACTACCACTTGCTTTATGAATATAGTGTAGTTCTTTTGTGAAGTTGATCATGTTGTTTTGTGGAGTAAGAGATGTTAATTAACTACTCCATAAATGATTGCCCATGTGTTAAGTTTGTTTCCTAATTGTTAGATTGCAGTTTCTTCGCCTCGTGTGTGTGTTTATAATATTGTTCTTGCATCACATATAGATACGACTGTTTTAGCAGACGGAACGTACGAGTTGATCCCGGAATCTGAAGGAGGTGATCTAGAAGTCCAGGTGAACATTGCTGTACTGACTGAAGACCCGGACCAAAGTCCGGAAGAGCCCAAGGCTAATCTAGCTAGTGACTACCGCGAAGGCAAGCCCCGGACATAACCCAGTATTTCAAATTATTACAATTTATCATTATTACTTACTTGTGCATTTACAGTTCTCAGGATTTGAATTGAAACCCTAGATGAATGATCCTAGGAACCTATGTACTGAACACTAGACCGGAGTTCGAATAATTGCTAAGCTTATAGGACCGGTAAAAGTCGAGTGATTGCCTGTCACTCGCGAGCTCTATAGGAATTGCTTGTTTACTTTCTGCTATCAATATAAGGATGACGGACGGGGTCGTGTTCGATATCATGACCTTGGGTGAGACCCCGTCTGTGTTGATAAATTCTGCTAAGGTCACGGTGTGTGGTAGCGGTGGTTAAATTTTTGAACGTACTAGCCACATGCCGTAAATATGGTACACGGTAAGCCTAGTAGCCGATCGGACCGGGGAATGGATATACCTTTCACTCTCTCTTAGAGATTGGTTTTATTTATGTTTATGTTGCGCAACACCACGGGTGCAGGGAGGAAGTTGGTGCCCTGTAGTCGGGGAGAATGACCCTATCCACAAGCCGGAATGAAAGGTCAACGGTTGTTTGGGAACGACCCGACGATGTTCCAAACGTGTGTGTTAGGTCTGCCTGGCCAGGTCAACAAATTTCGATTCGAATCGTCCGCTTCTCATGGTTTGGGACTGCTTGATCCCTTTGCCACATAGAGTAATAAGAGTAACATTATTATGATCAATCTTGATATTTGCTTAAACTTCTACCATGGTTGAATAGGAGTAGTTTCTTACATAGAATGGTTAATCAACTAGTATCTTGGAAGCTAAAATTTGAAAGTAAGGACCTACTCTTTATTGCTTTTTAGCAAAAGAAAAACTAGAGCCTACAAAACCCTGCATAGTCTAGCTAGGTGGACTAAGTATATCCGTTGACGGTTAAGTCTTGCTGAGTATTATAATACTCAGCCTTGCTATTGAAACCTTTTTCAGGTATGAGTTTTGAGGACCAGATCGCTAGTCTGTCTTGGCCCTGCTCTTTGCCTCCTAGCTGGTCCGTAGAATGGGATCCGTCTTCGACTGGCAATGACCCCGATGAGTGATACCTTGCTTGGGCTAGCTTGGTGTCCTTTTGCGACGTGATGTAGCCATCGTGTTTTCTTTTTGCTGCTTTTGAACTCTGAACTTAAACTTATGTCTTGTATAATGTTTTGCTAAGTTTGGATCTGTTTTAGGTACTTTCAACTTGATGTAATAAATACTATGCCTGTGTTGTAAAATATGTATGGTTGTAATATCTCTGGACTCGCCTTCGTGCGGGGTATGCTTGTTCGATCCGAGAACCGGTAGTTGTATCGGGACGTTACCCGACAGACCAAGAATTGTTCCGTTTGAAGTGCATTTGAGTCGATGTTGCATTTATGGTGATGGCCAGCGCACTTGAGCCGGGATAATTCAGGTGGTTCTGCCACAGCCGGTATCAGAGCTGCAAGTGTACACCAGAGGTGTTGGAACCTTAAAAATTGATTTCGGTATAAAAATTGGACCAACAAAGTGTTTGTAAAACTACGTTGGTTTCGTTAAGGATTGTGCATAGAGCGTAAAGCCCTAGGGAAATTATGGGATTTATCAGGTGGCAATCTATGTATGGTTTATTATATCTGACTTCCAGCACATTACATCTTTGTCAAACCATACTCACAAGCAACCCTTAATTTCTGTAATGACGCACCTATGCGAAGGTAAGAAGGTAAGGATCCTCAGTCAGCTGAGGGAGTCTGACCTTCCCATCGGTGATGCAAGCCGAACGCTGCCCTCAAGCAGTGGCTTACTTCAGGTACTCCCAATATACCAACTATTAGTTGACTATATTGGAAGTAAAGTGTACTCAGTCAGCTGAGGGAGTCTGACCTTCCCGTCGGCGATGCGAATCGAACGCTGCGCTCAAGCAGTGGCCTACTTGAGCTGCTGCCAATATACCGACCCTCGGTCGATTATATTGGGAGTAAAGGAAATTGTGAATACGCTATCTCAGTGGCGTATGTTAACGTTGGCCATACGGCGGAAATTGTTTAGCTGCCACTTCTATAGTGAACGGTAATGTATGGGAACGCTTTCATGAGTGCTGGCATGAAAGGTTCAATGCATATATATATATATATATATATATATATATATATATATATATATATATATATATATATATATATATATATATATATGTTCTGTCAATCTTTTGTAGGTACACTAACCGCGATTCGATAAGTTAAGAACGATTAGAATTTATCGACTAGATATAATAGGGAGAGACGTATTGATGTTATGCCACCGTACTAACCGCGTAAGCCCAACAATAGTTGGCAATTGTTTATGTTGTGAGGAACGAATAGGAACTGCATGCATAGTTTGATGATGTTTGGTTTAAAATTGTTACATGAGTCTTTTTAAGGAATTTCTAGTATGGATCTTCATGGATATGTATTAGTATGCTTAAATCATAAGTTGAGTTTAAACATGATATTAGGAGCATGTTTGTTGAAACATTTAGATTTCCTTGGATAAAAAGATGGATTTAAGTCATGCCTTTATCCTTAGCCCCATGTTGATGTTCTAAGGATCTTTTCATTCCAAAGAATCTCAAATGATGAACCAGTACCAATTATGGTTTGTTTACCTCCTGAGTTTGTGAAACCGTATTATCTTTTGAATCAGACTCACATTTTTCCGCAATCTTCTTAAAAAGCTTTATTTGAGAAGTCTTGAGATAAGCATATAACTCACATTTGAATCCTTTTTTATTCAGATGGCGGACTGTCACAATGTCTTTTGGGATGAGGATGGATGTGCTCATACTGATTGCCTATACTGGGAGGGCTTTCCGAGGATTTTGTGGGATATGCTCTGTATTCTCCACTACCCAGACCCACCCCGGTACAAGCGACGACAGTTTTCTGAGGATGGAGTTCAGAAGAGCAGAGTCACCATGACCATTCCTCAGCACCCTACCTTGGCTTGGCCGCCTATTGAGATTGAGGTGGTTGGATATCGTCTTGAGGACGCTTTTGAGACAGCAGCTCTCAAAGCTATCACTACCTTCTGTGAGCATCATCCCGATGAAGTAGCCGCTTATCCTATTGGCTTGTTTCCGGCAGTCAGTGCTGGCAATGCAGAGTGGCTTTTCAGGACCACCCACTTTGGACACTTAGTTGGAGATGTAGCTGAGGAGACTATCCAGACGGTGATCAGGTATATGAATGCCCAGTTCCACTATCAGATCCTTCAGCAGAGGCACATGGATCAGGTGATGGACTTGGCCCAGACTTTTCAGCGAGGTCTTAGTTTGAGAGACACTCAGATTCAGGGGCTTAATGAGGCAGTTGCTGGGAGAGATAATGCTATTGCATAGTTTGAGCTTCAGGTTCTAGAGCATGGTGCTGAGATAGTGCAGCGCAACATGGTGATTGGTTTTCTTCAGGAGTAGGTTCATGAGCTCCAAATGGATCTGGATGATGCTATGGCTCATATTAGTATGCTCCATGAGCAGCCAATACCCCCAGTTGTCCCAGCCGAGCCTGCAGCAGAAGAAGAAGACCCAGAGGAGATTGAGGGAGTTTCAGAGATAGATTCCGAGCACACGCCTGTCGAGCTTAACCCTCAGCCTGACGACTCTTCCTCCGATAGTGCTTCCTCTGTGGGCAACCTCGACGACTTCTAGGCATCTTAGGATAGTCCTAGATAGCATGTGATCTTTCTTGTTGTAGTATATGTAAATAAGGAAGGAGATGTTGTAAAATAGCCCTAGGAAGGAGTACCACTTGTTGTAGCATATGTGGTAAGAAAGTGTGATGCTAGGTTTGTATTGTAAAGACTACCTTGTATGTAATATAAATAATGACTACCAGTTTTGAAATCAAGACTTTTCTGCTTACCGAAGTGAGAGAGTACGAAGTTATCTAACAGCTGACCAAATTTTGAGCTATGTTGGTTGAGCAAATATGTGTTATGCATATTGTGTTACACCGCATCTTGTTAAATTCTGCTGATTTTGTTTTGATATCCAATGTATGATCATTGCACATACCATTGATTTTGGAAGCAAGAAAAATGTATCTAATGAATTTCTTCCATAATTACAGATGGTTGGTCATACCCGTGGATCGCCTGAAGGTTTCGGCTGTGAAACTGGCAGTGGATCTCAGCAGCCACCGCCACCACCGCCGAATCTGGCCGAGCTAATGGCCATGCAAACCGAATTGCTCCGTCAGCTGGTGCAAGGGCAGTAGAATCCGCCATGCCAGCAGCATGGAGGACGTGATGCACAACCAGCGGGTTACCAGGAATTCTTTGGTACCCAACCTCCGCTGTTCAGCCGGACTAATGAACCCTTGGACGCCAATGGTTGGCTCCGTACTATTGATCCATGTTTGCTTTGCTAGCAGTACCTTGTGCTGATGCAAACAAGGCTCAATTCGCCTCCCAACAGCTTCGTGGCACCGCTCGCATTTGGTGGGATCACTATTGTGCTATGTAGCCTGCTGGACATGTTATATCTTGGGAGGAATTCCAGAATGCTTTTCGGACACATCATATTCCCGAGGGACTGATTGAGAGAAAGCTGAATGAATTCTTGGCTTTGAATCAAGGGACCCGCACTGTTCTTCAGTATGCACAAGCCTTCAATCATTTGTGCCAGTACGAGGGCCAGCGGATACTGACACCAAGAAGCATGACTGTTTTCGTCATGGCTTCAACACCAAGCTCAAGGAACGCCCGAACCTTGTTCTGCCAAATACTTATAATGAGCTGGTCAATATGGCCATTACTCAAGAAGATTGTATCGCGGTACATCGCGCCGAGAAGAAGCGAAAGGCACCAACGGAACCCCCGAGTGCTCAGCCACCAAAGTATCGTCTGGTGTAGAATACTCCACCAAGAACTCCACAAAGAAATGCCCCAATAGGCGGGTTTGTTTTTAGGCCGCCTCAGCAACAGGGAGAATTCAGACCTCCAGTCTTTCAGCAGCCGCAGCAGTTTGGCCCAAGGCCAAATGCCCCACAGTTCAATCGTGGGAACGGTGACAATCGATGCTTTAATTGTGGCAGTACTTCCTATTTCGCCAGAAATTGCCCGCAGCCCAAGAAGTCTTATCCAGGGCAGAACTCCAATCAGAACAACAAGGGCAAGGGCAAGAAGCAAATGGTGCAAGTCCGACAGGGGCGAGTTAATTTCACTACTCTTGCAGAGCTTCTTGAAGGAGCACCAGTCATGTCGGGTATTTTCTCTATCCACAATAAACTCGTAGTCATATTATTTGATTCTGGTGCAACTCATAGCTTTATAAGTGCCAAATTTGGAGCAAGGTTAGGATTGGATTTTTGTCATACTAAGAGATCTTACATGATAGCAACCCCTGGTGGGAAGATAGCTTCCAATCAAATCATTAGACATGTGCCAATTAAGTTGGGTAGCAATTTGATAAAGACAGATTTAATCTTGTTGAATTTAGAAGGCATGGATGTTATTTTGGGCATGGATTGGATGACTAGACATAAAGTACTATTAGATATCTCTTCCCGAGCTATTGAGATAGATTCACCTTATCAAGGAGCCACCATACTCTATCTGCCACAACGATAGTGCTTCAACTCTTGTGCTTATGCCATAAAAGAAATTAAAATTGAAGATATTCCTATTGTGTGTGAGTATGCGGATGTATTTCTAGATGATTTGACTGGAATGCCCCCTGATAGAGATATCGAATTCGTTATCGAGCTTCAACTCGGTATCGCCCCTATTTCTAAGAGGTCGTACCATATGCCTCCAAATGAGTTAGCTGAATTGAAAATCCAACTTCAAGACCTTCTTGACAAGGGTTTTATACGTCTGAGTGCTTCCCATGGGGATGTCCAGCCCTGTATGTGAAGAAGAAGGACAATAGTTTGAGGCTATGTGTTGACTATCGACTACTCAATGCGGTTACTATTAAAAACAAGTATCCTTTTCCCCGCATTAATATCCTGTTTGATCAGTTAGCTGGAGCCAAGATTTTCTCTAAGATTGATCTTCATTCTGGCTACCATCAGATAAAGATCAAGCCCTGTGATATTCCAAAAATAGCTTTCTCGACCAGATACAGACTCTATGAGTATCTGGTTATGTCTTTTGGTCTTACCAATGCCTCGGCATATTTTATGTACCTGATGAATTCAGTCTTCATGCCAAAGCTTGATAAATTCGTTGTGGTGTCCATCGATGACTTTTTGATCTACTCCAAGAATGAAGAAGATCATGCTCAGCATTTACGCATCGTTCTTCAATGATTACAAGATCATCACCTTTATGCCAAATTCTCCAAATGTGAATTTTGGCTAGATAGTGTGAAATTCACTATCTCCAGTGAAGGTATATCAGTTGATCCAACTAAAGTGCAAGAAGTGATGGATTGGGAACTGTTGGCGCTCCTTAAGTACCCATTTTATCCCTTGTTTATCCTTCATAATGGCATGAATTTAATATCAAAATCACTAACTGTCCTAACCCCGGCCTAATTATTGGTCATTTTCACATTTGCATATATATTTTGGAGGAACTTCGTTTTTGCAGGTTTTTGGCCTATTTTGGAAGGACCAAAGCTCATGTTGATTCGAAGCCCATTCATGCACATCCATCCTCCAAGAGAGCCCAAAGGACCAAGGCCACGAAGATGATATCAAGATACTTCGGGATTAAGCAAAGCAAATGAAGATTTAAGGAAGGATTTTCTATCCTATCCTTTCCTCGAAGATATCTTCAAGATAACGACGTCCAAAGGGGTGCAATCGTGAAGGACATAAACTCTAGTAGATGCGAGGAGTCTGCACGCGAAATAGGAGACCGAGGCGGTCCCGAAAGAGGGTAGGCCGGCCGGCCTAGCCCGTTTTCGAGGTAGTTCGGCCTCCCCTTCGACCGGTGGCTTCCTCGGCTTATAAATAGCTCGCACCTTATTCAACTCGGGGAATCAATCCATCCAGAACTCGACGAAAACCTAGGACCAAAACCAGAGGGAGACGATGGCCGCCGCAAGTCTTCGAAGGTACCTAGGAGATGGCTTACGCCACCCCTAGCCGCCATGGCCTTCCTACGAGGTTGTGCCATGGTGGAGTTCGGGAGTCATCCCCAACATTCGTCGGGGTATGTACACACACGATGGTGATATCAATCTACTCTTTATTCTAGTTGTCTCGACTTTGGTCTACTTCAATGCATGCTTTCTTTCTCATATGTGATGCATCCATATGTTCATAGTAAGATTAGATCTATTCGTGGTGATTAGTCTATATCTTGTGGATATGTTGAGGTAGCGTGTTTTAGCTAGTTTGTTGATTACCCCGGTGTGGTGACAGCATGGCGGAGGGAAAAATTCTAGCGACGACACGATGTGGAATAGGATCGATGGCGAGTACCATGGGAGTCGTTGCGCGGCCACCAAGAGGAGGAGCTTCGAGTAAGAGCACTTGGTGGGCGTTTGGGGTAAAGCTTTGGGAAACCTTAGGCGTCAACACGCACCTCGCACCGGCGACCTTGGGAAAGTAGGCCGCTTGCGAGCCGCCTTTCTGAGAGATGATTTCGTGTACCTTTAGTTGAGATGCAATATATGTTTTGATCACCTTTTTGACTAGAATTGTACCTAGAGACGATAGGCCCTAGCTCCTTGGTTGTGTTATCTCATCTACGGTTGTGGGTGTGATGAACACTTATGTTTCATTCATATCTATCAAGTGTTCAATTTATATGCAATCTTCGCTTCATGTTTAGGATTGGTTTGATAGATTAGATGGTAAACCCTAGTCGGTTCGCTTCCGATCCACGGATTGATAAACCTTGGGGGAGTACTCTAAGGGAAAAGCTACCACGATCCGTGCGCTTGCGGTACGTAAATTGGGGCTCTAAGGAGTGTCAACAAGCTTTTCTAGCGCCGTTGCCGGGGATCGGCAACTCGAACCCTACGGAGATCTATCTATCTTTTTGGACTAACCCTAATTTCATTATTGCATATATCCTGTGTTTCTTGTTTGTGTCCATGAATGCAGGTAAAACCCTAGACACAAAGCGATTGAGAAGTTCTCATTGTCCGTACTTTGACAAGTCCAATCTCACTCAAGCAAGTTGATGGCTACATGAAGACCCGCTCTTTAGTGGTAGGTGCTAACTTTTGTTAGTGGCCCAGCATCCGCTATCGAGTCCACACTCAAAACAAGTAAAGATGAAAAAGGTATGTCACCGTGTCAACTTTGGCTAATGTCTCTTGGAGATTTCTTTGTCCAAGCCATATGTGATGAAGCATGTCCAAAAAGAAAATCGTGCAATCGGATCATCATCATCTCCAAAGTGCTGCTGTTGTGATGAGATTTTTGTCCATGATCAGAGAAGTACCATGAGAGAAAATCGTATATTGTAAAGCTCCATCAAGCCTTTTTCCCAACGCATCAAGAATTGTGAATTTTGGAGATCGGTGTGAAGAGTTATGGTAAAATCTATCAACGCTGCGCGTTCTGAAATGTCTCGGGACAGAGTGTAGTGCCGGAGTAAAACGACCATAAGTTCTTCATCCGGAGTCCGTTTGGGATCAATGACCACTCGTTGAAAAGGTAATTTCATAAGGATTTCCATGAAGTAGAATTTTGGTACATGTTCTGTGCAGGATAATCAAGGAATTCCACGAAGAAGAGGCAGCAACAAACAATGGAGAAAGTGATGACGATGTCGCAAGATGTTTTAAGGACCTTGTGCACAAAAGTTGATGATTTGAAGTCGACCAACGCTGGAGACAACAAGATTAGAGGAACCATGATGCCACCCATCTTCTCCATGGGATGCTCAAAAAGCTTCTAGTCGAGTACAATCAAAGAAAGAGACCACTCTGATCATCGACACAAAGCACGGGAGCCTCCTTCGATCCCGACGCCTTAGGCAAAGGAAGAACCATGGAGACAGACCATTGGAGCCATGCTACTCGCTGGTGAATCAATGGTGATGACCTTGAAGCCAAGGATGCACAACAAGACGCTCCGAAGACCACTAGATCAAGATCATTGACATCTTCGGATCGATTCGTAAGAAGTCATTGTTATCATCAATATTCTGCTCGACCTCAGAAGAAAATTTCAGTATATTTTTGGATATTCAAAAGCCTCATAAAGTTCCGGTTCTAATGAATCAAGAATGAAGTCAATTGAAGTTTCCCACAAGAAGTTATGGCCAAAACATCGAAGGTCGTGCACTCTGAAATTTTCTGGACAGCACGCAGCGCTAAAGTAAAACGGTCATAACTCTCTCGTTTGGACTCCGTTTAAAGCGAATGACCAATTATTGGAAAGGTAATTTCATAAACTTTTCAATAGAGCTATATTTTGGTATATGTTCTATTCTGGACGCAGGGGAAAATCTACGAAGGAGAGGCGAAGAGCAACATGACGAGAACAAAATGAAGGAGATAACGATGACAACAATGAAGAGGAGCTTGGGCTATGGTTTCATCAAGCATACATGATCGAATTCAGAAGCTCAGGACAAAATAAGGTCTTAAGGACATTGGCAATGGAAGGCACGAGTGACAACATTCAACGCATGAAGATGTTAAGAGCGAACCACGATGGATTACGAAAGGCGACATCAATACAAGCTGCATGGACAATTCGAATTCTCGCACAAAGGACCATGGCTTCACATCAATGAGAAGATTGTGCACTTGAATTTTTTTGCAGGCATGACAAAGTGTTCCCATGAATTTGTGATCAAAGAAGAAATCAAATTCGTCAACACCTCCAAAGTTCGAGAGCAAGCCCCGCTGTTTTCATCAAATTTTGCACATGGACAGAGAAGTACAAGGAAGAAAAAGTGGATATTCAGAAGCTCCATGAAATTCTCATTCCAACGCATCCAAGATCAATGAATTTGAAGACCCGTCCAAGGAGATATGGCAAGAACATTGGACGTTGCGCGTTCTGAAATTCATCGGGACAGATTGCAGCGCTGGGATAAATGGACATAAGTCTCTTGTTCGGAATCAATTTTGGGCGAATGAGGACTCGTTGGAAAGGAAAATTCGTGCACTTCGCAATGGAGCAATGTTTCAGTACATGTTCTGTTCTGGAAATTGAAAGAAAAATTCATGAAGATGAGGCAGCAATGGGACAACGAGGAATTGAAGGAGGCGACGACGATGTGAAGCAATGATTGGGACCATGACTTAGTACAAGAAGAAGTTGAAGGAAATTGAGGCAACAAAGGTGAAGACACATTGAAGATGATATTCATACACATGAGGGAAGGACTTCAAGAATTGCAAGATGGTCCATCTTCTCCTTCCACGCCTAGCATCATGCTAAGCATGGGGGAGGATTTTGTGGACAAGGAAGAAATATATCATGGAGTAAGATAATCACGGTTGCCACAAGATGCTCATGATTCTTCTTCCATGCTTGGTACAATGCTTAAGTATGGGGGAGGCCGCGCTACACTTCATTACGAGCATCGAGAAGGACGGTAATTCTTCCTCAACTCTCTCTTTTTCTAAATGCTTGTACATATATGCCTTCAACCATAGATGCAACCTTTGTATATCTCTCCCTATAATAACATGGCTACTAGGAGTACAACCTAGATTTGTTTTTGTTTTCAATGAATGATAACCACCATCACCTTGAGCTCACCATGATGATATTCTTATATGCTCTTGCTTATGGAAAAGTGATGAAAGTTGCTGCTTTGTTTTACCTACACTATGTTGTATATGACTTGACCATTTGCTCTCAATTAAATGGAATTCAAATGATTAAATACGGGCTCTTTTATTTGTGGAGGTTAAATGACTAAATTCTATACCCACATATTCTATGTTGCTTTTTATTTAAGTCTACCGATGACCTTACACCTTGTGTTGTTTAATTTGAAAACTTAATTCCTATGCTATCTACATTTGTGAATCTCTTGCAAAGTTCTACCTACCAAAGCCTATACATACATATTCTTTCATGATGAAACCTTTAGATTGCAAACTTATATTTTGATGAGTTAGATTAAGACTGATTTCTTTGGTATGAGACTAAGAAGCTGGTCATTTCATTTTTTTTGTAACCTTCTTTTTGCTAGCCTATTTATCCATGCATTGTGAGTTTCTACTTCGGGAATTTTGCAAACCTCGCTGGATATACACCCTAAACCAAAAATATCTTTTTGTGATTACCTCCTTAACCACAACCCAATTTGAGTATGGATTATCATTTTGATGGAATCAAAAGAATCAAGGGCACCATATAAAGAAAAGTTTTGGGAGACAAGGCTCCCCGGAGATTCAAGAGGTTCTACGAAGAAGAAGGTGAATTTGAGATACTTACCCTAGCTAATTGGTTCTCCCACTATTCATACTCGAGGACGAGCATTTGTTCAAGCATGGGGGGATGCTGGGTAAGTATTCTATGTTATCAAAAGTTCTAAGGAGCAAAAAGAAAGAAAAAGAGAAAAATAGAATAATGAAAAAAAGAGGAGAAAAGAAAAATGAAAGAAAAAAAAGAGAAGAATAAAATGCTCCTTAGTTCTTTTTGTCTTCATTAATTTTCCAAGTTACTTTGAAGAACTATTCCATACTCAAATCTTCCAACCATGTACAATCCGATAACGAGAACTTCATTTGTGTCTCGGGATCATCCATTTGCCACTTGCACATGTCCACCTATCTAAATGTGTGTGTTTCATCTTTCTCCCTCTCCAACATTATTTTCCAATGGCCTTTTTGACAAGTCTCAGTAAATCCAATAGATCTCTCTCTTAGTTTGACAATATTTCAGATATAATGTTTTGCTAGGATTGTTTTTACCTACCAAGCTCCACATAAGCCTTCCACTTTTATATATAAGTAGAATAGGTTGAAGACAATCTAATGTAGGCTTGAGAGACTTGATGAGATGTGTATTTCCATGATCTTTTGCAAGAGAACCTCACTTATGTTTGATATGCATTCTTTTGAAAACTCTTCACGATGAAACAAGGTAAAGGTTTGAAGTTCGCTTAAGTTTGAGAGCATTGCATTTATTTATTATTGTGGCTTGTTCTTTAATTGCTAGTCTATCTTCCATAATGAAAAAGTAGCCGGTCACAACATGAACTTAAATGCTAAATACTTGAGAGAGTAATATGTCTTGTTATGTATGACTAAGTGCAGAGAGGACATTGAGGGGCAACGCTGATTTCTTTATAAGCAAAGCTCCTGGACTTACTCGAGGACGAGCAAGGTTTAAGCAAGGGGGGAATGTTGGCGCTCCTTAAGTACCCATTTTATCCCTTGTTTATCCTTCATAATGGCATGAATTTAATATCAAAATCACTAACCGTCCTAACCCCGGCCTAATTATTGGTCATTTTCACATTTGCACATATATTGTGGAGGAACTTCGTTTTTGTAGGCTTTTGGCCTATTTTGGAGCATGAAATGATGAGGCCCTGTGATCGAGCGCTAACACGGAGAAAGACGAAGGCCAAAGCCCAAAGGAAGGACCAAAGTCCATGTTGATTCGAAGCCCATTCATGCACGTCCATCCTCCAAGAGAGCCCAAAGGACCAAGCCCATGAAGATGAGATCAAGATACTTCGGGATTAAGCAAAGCAAATGAAGATTTAAGGAAGGATTCCCTATCCTATCCTTTCCTCGAAGATATCTCCAAGATAACGATGTCCAAAGGGGTGCAATCGTGAAGGACATAAACTCTAGAAGATGCGAGGAGTCTACACGCGAAAGAGGAGACCGAGGCGGTCCCGAAAGAGGGTAGGCCGACCGGTCTAGGCCCATGAGGCCGGCCGGCCTAGCCCGTTTCCGAGGCAGTTCGGCCTCCCCTTCGACCGGTGGCTTCCTCGGCTTATAAATAGCTCGCACCTTATTCAACTCGGGGAATCAATCCACCCAGAACTCGACAAAAACCTAGGGCCAAGGCCGGAGGGAGACGACGGCCACCGCAAGTCTTCAAAGGTACCTAGGAGATGGCTTAGGCCACCCCTAGCCGCCATGGCCTCCCTGCGATGTTGTGCCATGGTGGAGTTCGGGAGTCATCCCCAACATTCATCGGGGTATGTACACACACGATGGTGATATCAATCTACTCTTTATTCTAGTTGTCTCGACTTTGGTCTACTTCAATGCATGCTTTCTTTCTCATATGTGATGCATCCATATGTTCATAGTAAAATTAGATCTATTTGCGGTGATTAGTCTATATCTTGTGGATACGTTGAGGTAGCATGTTTTAGCTAGTTGGTTGATTACCCCGGTGTGGTGACAGCATGGCGGAGGGAAAAATTCTAGCGAAGACATGATGTGGAATAGGATCGATGGCGAGTACCATGGGAGTCATTACGCGGCCACCAAGAGGAGGAGCTTCGAGTAAGAGCACTTGGTGGGTGTTTGGGGTAAAGCTTTGGGAAACCTTAGGCGTCAACACGCACCTCGCACCGGTGACCTTGGGAATGTAGGCCGCTTGCGAGCCTCCTTTCTGAGAGATGATTTCGTGTACCTTTAGTTGAGATGCAATCTATGTTTTGATCACCTTTTTGACTAGAACTGTACCTAGAGACGATAGGACCTAGCTCCTTGGTTGTGTTATCTCATCTACGGTTGTGGGTGTGATGAACACTTATGCTTCATTCATATCTATCAAGTGTTCAGTTTATATGCAATCTTTGCTTCATGTTTAGGATAGGTTCGATAGATTAGATGGTAAACCCTAGTCAGTTCGCTTCCGATCCATGGATTGATAAACCTTGGGGGAGTACTCTAAGGGAAAAGCTACCACGATCCATGCGCTTGCGGTACGTAAATTGGGGCTCTAAGGAGTGTCAACAGGTACCTCCTAGTTCGGTCCATCAGATTCGCAGTTTTCTCGGTTTAGCTGGATACTATCGTCGATTCATTCCTGATTTCTCCAAAATAGCCAAACCTATGACGGAGTTATTAAAGAAAGGAGTGAAATTTGTTTGGGATGATAAATGTGAAGAAGCTTTTCAAACTCTCAAAGCACGATTTACTACTGCTCCAGTGCTGGCTACACCGGATAGTACCAAACCTTTTGATGTCTATTGTGATGCTTCTGGTACGGGACTTGGTTGTGTAATTATGCAAGACAACCGGGTAATCGCTTATGCATCAAGAGCTCTTCGGAATCATGAAAAGAACTATCCAACACATGATCTGGAATTAGTAGCTGTCATTCACGCTCTTAAGCTTTTGAGACATCATCTTATGGGAACTCATTGTAACATTTACACTGACCATAAGAGCCTCAAGTATATCTTCACCCAAGCTGATCTCAACATGAGACAGAGATGCTGGCTAGAATTGATAAAGGACTATGATCTAGAAGTGCACTATCATCCAGGAAAAGCTAATGTGGTTGCGGATGCACTCAGCCGCAAGTCACAATGCCATTGTCTATTTGTAGAGCCATTCAACGAAACTCTATGCCAGGAAATGATGAAACTAAATCTAGAAATTGTACCTCAAGGAAGTCTGAACAATATAACTATTGCGCCTACACTTCATGATAACATCATCATGGCACAATTACATGATGAAGGTATCAAAATTATCAAGGAAAAGTTATCCCAAGGAGAAGGAAAGTACAAATGTTTCCGTGTGGATCATAAAGGAGTTCTATGGTTTGAATTTCATCTTGTTGTACCCAAGAATCACCAGCTTAGAAAACAAATCATTGATGAAGCACATCTATCGAAGTTTTCTATTCATCCCGGTAGTACCAAGATGTACCAGGATCTTAAATAGAATTTTTGGTGGACTCGAATGAAAAGAGAGATCGCCAAATATGTTTTGGAGTGTGATGTCTGTCAAAGAGTTAAGGCTAGTCACTTGAAAGTAGCTGGTACTCTCCAACCTTTACCCATTCCATCCTGGAAATGGGAGGATATTAGTATGGATTTTATCGTTGGTTTACCCAACACATCACAGAAACATGATTCTATTTGGGTAATCATTGATAGACTCACCAAGACCGCTCATTTTATTCCTGTGAATACAACTTATTCTGCCAAGAGGTATGCAGATATATATCTCGACCAGATTATCCGTCTGCATGGAGTTCCAAAGACGATCATTTCTGATCGTGGGGCGCAGTTCATTGCACGTTTCTGGGAGCAATTGCAAGAATCCCTTGGAACCAAATTAATTCGTAGTTCAGCCTATCATCCACAAACAGATGGGCAAACCGAACGAATCAATCAAATCCTTGAAGATATGTTGAGGGCATGTGCTATTCAATATGGCAAGAACTGGGATAAGTGCCTAGCACTGGCAGAGTTCTCATATAATAACAGTTATCAATCCAGCTTGCAAATTGAACCATTTGAAGCGTTATACGGTCGAAGGTGTCGAACTCCTTTGAGTTGGTCACAAGATGGAGAACGCAAAGTATTTGGGCCAGATCTAGTTACTGAGGCAGAAGAGAAGGTCAAAATTATCTAGACTAATCTTAAAGTAGCCCAATCAAGACAGAAAAGTTATGCAGACAAAAGAAGAGATCCTTTACAATTCAAGGTAGGGGATTTCGTATATTTGCGAGTATCTCCTACTAGAGGTGTTCAACGCTTCGGCATAAAAGAGAAATTTGCACCCCGATACATCGGACCATTTGAAATCATCGAAACTTGTCGACCAGTTGCTTACCAGATTCGTCTTCCTTCTCAGTTGGCAGCAATTCATGATGTCTTTCATGTATCTCAACTTAAGAAGTGCATCAAAGTGCCCACTGAGATTTTTGAACCACAAGATATCGAGATTGAACCCGATTTATCTTACGCTAAGTACCCAATAAAAATTCTTGACACCAAAGAAAGAAGTTCTAGAAGGGAGAAAGTTAAAATGTACAAAATCCAGTGGAATCATCATACTGAGGAAGAAGCCACTTGGGAGACTGAAAATTTTCTCCAAAGAAACTTTTCCGACTTTCTTAGAACAAATTCAGGTATCAAACCTTTCTATTCCTTTTCTTCCTATAATCTCGAGGCAAGATTCCTTTTAGGGGGGAAGGCTGTGACACCCTAGGTGTCTGCACAGTAGAACAACATTTATTTTCTGTGCTTCATGTGTGAAATTGCTTGAGTAAGGGTCTATTTTGAAAATATCAGGCCCATTTGTGTAAATATGAATTGATGTAGGGTCATTCTTATAGTTTTATTTGAATAGGATGTGTGATTATTATTTGGGTGGAGGGTTTATTTGCAAAATACAATGCAATCATTACATGGCAGAAAATTTTACTTTTTAGTCTGCATTTGAGGTGAATTTGAATTGGAAAAGACAAAAGTCCATTAAATTCAAAATCCTTCTTATGTTTTCAAAATAACTCTTTAACCTTTGGTCAAATCAATTTTTGCACAACATCAAAGTTGTAGATCTTGAAAAGTTGAACAACTTTCATGTTGGGAACTTTTTCAATTGAGCCCTAGTTTAAAAGTTATTTTTGTTTTATAGTCGGGCCCCTAACCTTTTCAGAAATTACAAACAAGTCCAGCCAGTGTCTTCCTCCTCTCTGCTTCTCTGCTTGCTCTGCCGCCGGCGCAGAGCGGCGCCGCCGCCGCCGAGGGAGGGCTGGGAGGCCACCTCCTGCTGCTCCACCGCCCCATGCGTCACCCCCTTGACCCCTAGACCCACTCCCCCGCACGCTAGAGCTTCCCTCCCCTCGCCACGCCATCCTGGCCGAGCTCCGCGGCCGCCACCTCGCCGTCGTTGTGGCGAGCTCGCTGCAGAGCCCCGGACCTCCAACTCTCGCGTGTCTCAGCACCTAGAGCACCCCAGCAACCCAATCCACTCGCTCACTCACTAGCTCCTCGCCCAGAACAAACCAGAGCAACCTCGCCGACGACGACCTACACCAAACCGCCGCCATTCACACCGACAACCACTTTCCCGACCACCCCGGCTTCAATTCCGAGCACCAGAAGGTGCGTGTCGACCTCCTCTAGCGTTTCGCCTAATTAGCCCTCGCCGCCGGCGATCGCCGTCGCCGGAATCGGCGGTCAAACCTCCCTCCCCCTCTCTGACTCCAGCCAGGGACCTATTTGTTAGGATTTGAAAATCTCTAGGGGCCTAGCTGCAAGTTCTTAGATCTTTTCCTTATGTTTTTAGGCTGAACTTTGAAAATACCTAGAAATTCGTAGAAAATCAGAAAAATGCAAACTCAAATGATTTGGAATCCTTGTTACAAGAACTACAAGTTTTGTTACATGCACATCTTCATTTTTGGTCTGTATTTTAATCCAAGAAAAAGAAAACAATAAATAGGCTTTATTTGTTCTAGGAGTTCTACTTAGTAACTGCATGTGATTTTTGGCTTGATTGTGTGTTGCAATATTACTAGTGTCTGGTAAAAATTTGAATCTTATTTGACATCATTAGCTAGGTCAAAGTTTTAAGATTCCTTAATCTAATAGTTATGCTAATATATTTGTGCTGGTAGAAATATTAGAGTTCTGAGTGTGAAATTTATTTTCCATGCTTACATTTTACTAAAACCTTGCTGCTGCCAAAGTTTTAGAAATATTCGATCTGTTTGGCTATTTCTTTGATTTAATTCTTTTAAGTAGGATTTAATTGTGATAAATAGTTTCCTTGCTTAGAAAACTCTAATACTATTTGTGAAACCATGTTTTGGTCATATGTTCTTGTCTGTAAAATTTGAGCATCAGTTAATGTCTATAACAGAAACTAAAAATGAATCTTGTTATATTACTATCTGTTTTGTTTATTTTCTCAGGATGAATTCTGGGCAGATATAATCCTGAAAATTTACAGTACCTAAGTTGGCTCTGTTTTGATCTCCTGTAAAATTTCCAGATTCTGATTTGCTTTGGTTTAATTTGAAGAATTCAATCTTGTTCTAGGGGTTGTCTGAGTAAATGAATTGTTCTGAATAATTGGCTGCATGAATTGGTATGAATTTTTCAGGATTAATTACTCTGTATACCTTCTGTTTAGAGTAATGTTTGCTGAATTTCTTTCTGTTTGAGTATTGTGTTGTTGATTTATTAACAAACCATATTTTAATTGCTATAGGAAACAACTACCACTTGCTTTATGAAGATAGTGTAGTTCTTTTGTGAAGTTGATCATGTTGTTTTGTGGAGTAAGAGATGTTAATTAACTACTCCATAAATGATTGCCCATGTGTTAAGTTTGTTTGCTAATCGTTAGACTACAGTTTCTTCACCTCGTGTGTGTGTATAAATATTGTTCTTGCATCACATATAGATACGACTGTTTTAGCGGACGGAACATACGAGTTGATCCCGGAGTCCGAAGGAGGTGATCCAGAAGTCCAGGTGAACGCTGCTGTATTGACTGAAGACCCGGACCAAAGTCAGGAAGAGCCCAAGGCTAATCTAGCTAGTGACTACCGCGAAGGCAAGCCCCGAACATAACCTAGTATTTCAAATTATTACAATTTATCGTTATTACTTACTTGTGCATTTACAGTTCTTAGGATTTGAATTGAAACCCTAGATGCATGATCCTGGGAACCTATGTACTGAACACTACACCTGAGTTCGAATAATTGCTAAGCTTATAGGACCGGTAAAAGTCGAGTGATTGCCTGTCACTCGCGAGCTCTATAGGAATTGCTTGTTTACTTTCTGCTATCAATATAAGGACGACGGACGGGGTCGTGTTCGATATCATGACCTTGGGTGAGACCCCGTCTGTGTTGATAAATTCTGCTAAGGTCACGGTGTGTGGTAGCGGTGGTTAAGTTTTTGAATGTACTAGCCACATGCCGTAAATATGGTACGCGGTAAGCCTAGTAGCCGATCGGACCGGGGAGTGGATATACCTTTCACTCTCTCTTAGAGATAGGTTTTATTTATGTTTATGTTGCGCAACACCACGGGTGCAGGGAGGAAGTTGGTGCCCTGTAGTCGGGGAGAGTGACCCTATCCACAAGCCGGAATGAAAGGTCAACAGTTGTTTGGGAATGACCCGACAGTGTTCCAAACGTGTGTGTTAGGTCTTCCTGGCCAGGTCAACAAATTTCGATTCGAATCGTCCGCTTCTCACGGTTTGGGACTGCTTGATCCTTTTGCCACACAGAGTAATAAGAGTAACATTATTATGATCAATCTTGATATTTGCTTAAAGTTCTACCATGGTTGAATATGAGTAGTTGCTTACATAGAATGGTTAATCAACTAGAATCTTGGAAGCTAAAATTTGAAAGTAAGGACCTACTCTTTATTGCTTTTCAGCAAAAGAAAAACCAGAGCCTACAAAACCCTGCATAGTCCGTTGACGGTTAAGTCTTGCTGAGTATTAGAATACTCAGCCTTGCTGTTGAAACCTTTTTCAGGTATGAGTTTTGAGGACCAGATCGCTAGTCTGTCTTGGCCCTGCTCTTTGCCTCCTGGCTGGTCCGTAGAATGGGATCCGTCTTCGGCCGGCAATGACCCCGATGAGTGATACCTTGCTTGGGCTAGCTTGGTGTCCTTTTGCGATGTGATGTAGCCGTCGTGTTTTCTTTCTGCTGCTTTTGAACTCTGAACTTAAACTTATGTCTTGTATAATGTTTTGCTAAGTTTGGATCTATTTTAGGTACTTTGAACTTGATGTAATAAATACTATGCCTGTGTTGTAAAATATGTATGGTTGTAATATCTTTGGACTCGCCTTCGTGCGGGGTATGCTTGTTCGATCCGAGAACCGGTGGTTGTATCGGGACGTTACCCGACAGACCAAGAATTGTTCCGTTTGAAGTGCATTTGAGTCGATGTTGCCTTTATGGTGATGGCCAACGCACTTGAGACGGGATAATTCAGGTGGTTCTGCCACAGTTCTTCTTGGGAGCCATCTCACAGTCACGAGTTTTAGCTCGAGGGCTACGAGAGGGGCTTTTGGATTTTGACTGAGAAGAGGCAAATGTGAATCTGAGTTTGATGGCGGCTAGGAGTTTAAGGGGTAAAACCCTTGGAGGCTTTCAACCGGCTTCATACGGTCTTCAGGGGTAATTTTGTGAATACTTGGGATGCCAACGGATTCTTTCCTTCTCAGGGAAGATTTCAGTTTTTGCCACGAGTTTACATTGATTCTTAAATCTAAATGGAGGGATTTAAATTCAAGACCCGGGGGCTACCGGATATGTGCATCAGAGATTTATTTTTCAATTTTTTTGGAAAATAAAGAAGGAAAAAAGACTGAAGTGACCCTCAGCCTGATTCTACGATTCAACCTAAGGCTCGGGGGCTACTCCATATGGAGCGCGAGTACTTTGCGCACCATATATGATCAAGATTTCGGGGCTTGAGCACCTCACAGCCTCGGAGCAACCACGAGTACTTGGAGGACTACTCAGTGCATCAGAAGAAAGACTCAGAAGCAACCAGAAGGATGTTCTGACTATTTGAAGTACTCGAAGACGTCGTGCAAGTACTCGACGCCTGCAGGACTCGGCTACGAAGAGCTCGGGGGCTTGTCAGACCCGGGACAGCGGGACTGCTCACATGCATATAATGTTCTAGAGTAAGGGATAGCTTATGGATGTATCTTACCTCTTTTGTAACTACCCTAATAGGCGTAGTACTAGCTGCAGTACAAGGAAACTACCCGATCGTGTTGTAGAAGGACTCCAACTGTGCTCAGCTAGGACTTTCCATGTAACCCTGTCCTCCCGGATATATAAGGGCGGGCAGAGACCCCCTCCAAACAATCATCTACACCAAAGGCAATATAAACCACCACACAGGACGTAGGGTATTAAGCAACTCGCGGCCCGAACCTGTCTAAATCTTTGTGTTCCTTGCACCATCGAGTTCCAGAGCCATCGATCCCTACCTACAAACCCTACTGCTAAGGGTATCCCTGAGTAGGCTTGGCGGTAAACACCGACACCGGGGCAGTAGGACTGCTCATGGGTGGGGAATATTCTAGAGTAGGGAGTACTACACGGGTACACCCTGCCTCTACTGTAACTACTCGTATAGCAGTAGGACTAGTCGGAGTACAAGGAAACTACCCGAGCCACTCGGAGTAGGACTCTGAACGTACTCGGCTAGGACTTTCCATGTAACTCTGCTCCCCCGGATCATAAAAGGGCGAGCAGGGACCCCTCCAAAACATCGAACAATACCTGAGGGAATACAAACCACCACACAGGACGTATGGTATTACGCTCCGGCGGCCTAAACCTGTCTAAATCCTTGTGTTCCATGCACCATCGCGTTCTGATCTCGGCGAGTCCCTACTCATAACCACTCTCCTCTGGATACCCCTCGGAGAACCCTATGGTAAAACACCGACATACAGTCCTCAACTCAGCAGGAGGAGAGAAGACAATTCTCAGAAAATGAAGAACTACCGTTCCAGCAAGGCCTTCCGCTCAAAGAAGACAACAAGTCAAAAATTTCCGATCACGATCGCAAAAATTTCATGGCCATCCTTTCGGATCTTACAAACTGAAAGGCCAATTCTACGGCGCTAGAAGACCTCGATTACGATGATTTCCTTTCTGAGACAGAGGCGAGCGAAGCAGTAGTAGCTAGCTACGAAATCCCTCCACCACCTCCGGGAATCACGGTCACCATCCACCTGGACAGCAACCCGAAGAAGATCTTCAAGACAGAGCACAGTCAACAGCTCAGCGACTCCTTTGACTATTCCAACAGCGACTTACACAATGTTATCAACATTGGTCGCAATGCGAAAATAGTCATCATCAACAAAGGTGAAGAACATGAAGAAGTCGAAGGTTACAGCCCGACATCTAATTATCGACTACCCGACAACTACGGGTACAACTCGCGGAAGCGACGCAGCGACAAAGCAGTACCTCCTTCCCAACCAACAAAGCAGTCGAAGATAGATTCCACTCATTAAAAACTTCATTCAAGATGTTTTCTGCACCCCAAAGGGAAACACTCGAGTTTCCAATGCATCATTCTTCGCAAAGCACTCGGAGCACCTCCACCTCCTGCCGACAAAGACAAAAAGAATCAACACGAGCAAAATCTCTTTTGACAATTAAAGAAGAAGGAGCTAGTCGGATGGGTCCAACCACCTTAGGGCTAATCCCCGGTCTTACAACCAATAAAGGCTAGGATGGGTCCGCCCGAGGGAGGTTCCACCCCCGAACTACTCGATGAAAAAGTACCCCCCACAAAATAGTCGGCTGGGTACAACCACCTCAGGGCTAACCCCCGGCCTTACACGCAATAAAGGCTAGGATGGGCCTTAGGTTTCACTCTCTCTTAGAGATAGGTTTTATTTATGTTTATGTTGCGCAACACCACGGGTGCAGGGAGGAAGTTGGTGCCCTGTAGTCGGGGAGAGTGACCCTATCCACAAGCCGGAATGAAAGGTCAACAGTTGTTTGGGAATGACCCGACGGTGTTCCAAACGTGTGTGTTAGGTCTGCCTGGCCAGGTCAACAAATTTCGATTCGAATCGTCCGCTTCTCACGGTTTGGGACTGCTTGATCCTTTTGCCACACAGAGTAATAAGAGTAACATTATTATGATCAATCTTGATATTTGCTTAAAGTTCTACCATGGTTGAATAGGAGTAGTTGCTTACATAGAATGGTTAATCAACTAGAATCTTGGAAGCTAAAATTTGAAACTAAGGACCTACTCTTTATTGCTTTTCAGCAAAAGAAAAACCAGAGCCTACAAAACCCTGCATAGTCCGTTGACAGTTAAGTCTTGCTGAGTATTAGAATACTCAGCCTTGCTGTTGAAACCTTTTTCAGGTATGAGTTTTGAGGACCAGATCGCTAGTCTGTCTTGGCCCTGCTCTTTGCCTCCTGGCTGGTCCGTAGAATGGGATCCGTCTTCGGCCGGCAATGACCCCAATGAGTGATACCTTGCTTGGGCTAGCTTGGTGTCCTTTTGCGACGTGATGTAGCCGTCGTGTTTTCTTTCCGCTAAAGGCTAGGTTGGGTCCGCCCGAGCAAGATTCAAATATAAAGAAGAAATCGAGTGCTTCAGAATCTGACAGAGGAGCGTACAAAGAAAAATTCATCGTCAAAGACCCTAGAGACAAGATCTCTACCTTCTTCAAGAGTCATTACTCCATCAGTTACTTCGAATACCAACCTTTCTTTGTTTACTCAAAGTAAAAGGCACGACGAATTGAGTAGCTGGGGCTAAGAGACATGAGCTCTGCGGCCCTAGAGACAAGTTCTCTACCTTCTTCGGGAGTTGTTACTCCATCAACTACACCGACTACCAACCTTTCTTTGTTAAGTGAAAGTAAAAGGCACGGTGTATCGAGTAGTTGGGGCTAAGAGACACGATCTCCGCGGCCCTAGAGACAAGTTCTCTACCGTCTTCAGGAGTTGTTACTCCATCAGCTACATCAAATACCAACCTTTCTTTGTTTACTCAAAGTAAAAGGCACGGCGAATCGCGTAGCTGGGGCTAAGAGACATGAGCTCTGCGGCCCTAAGAGACAAGATCTCTATCTCCCAAGAGGAGTTGTTCATCCAAGAGATGACCACCCATTCGACTACTGCAGTACTCGACTTATGAAGAGACAAGATCTCTATCTCCCAAGAGGAGCTATTCTTCCACAAAGAGGAAGACCCTTCGACTACTACGGTACTCGACCTTTGGAGAGACAAGTTCCCTATTTTCAAGAAGAGCAACTCATCCATGAGGTGACAATTTGTCGACTGCTATGGCACTTCGACTCAAGCAGAGACAGATCTCTATTTCCCAAGATATTCATCCACAAAAATGAAGACCCATCGACTACTACGGTACTTGACCCTATGAAGAGAAAAGATCTCTATCTCCCTAGAGGAGTTATCCATCCACAAAGATGAAGACCCATTGACCACTACGGTACTCGACCAATAATGGGGCAAAATCTTTACTCGTCAACGAGATGAAAAACAAATCGACTACTTTCATCAGGAGGTCGAGTACTCTCCAGCGAAGAACTTCACTTGGAACCCATAACTACAACTGCAAGACCGAAGAATCAAGTGCCACAAACCCTGCTTAAATAGAAGAAGCAGCGGAGCCGCAGCTTAGCCTGTGACACCCGAGGACAAGGAAGGTCACGAGCGAAACAGAAAAGATTCTACAGCAGTACTTGCCATGTGAACCCACGGGCACACAGTACACCACAGAGTCACCTTTTCAGAAGATTCGTTGTAGTACTGATGACTTCAGAAAGATTGCAGAGGACATGATATGATCTCCTGGACCCTTAACCCCAAATCACGGATTTGAATTCAAGGCTCGGTGGCTGCGGGATACATGTCATAAAGGCAACTTTTTTCAAAAATGTTCCGAGCTTCAAAAGGAAGATTGAAGGACCCAGAAGACTGAGTTGACCCTCAGCCTGATTCATCAAATCAAACTAAGGCTCGGGGGCTACTCCATATGGAGCGCGAGTACATCGCGCACCATATATAAGGAAAGATTCGGGGCTAGATCACCTCATAGTCATGATGTAGCCGAGAAAGTGCCCAGAAGACCACTCGAAGCACTTGATGGACTCTCAGGACGGTCAGCCTGCATCGGAAGTCTAGAAGTTCTCGAAGCACCCGACAAACATCTTTAGAAACACTCGACGCCTGCAGGACTCGGCTACGAAGAGCTCGGGGGCTTGTCAGACCCGAGACAGCGGGACTGCCCACAGGCACAGAATATTCTAGAGTAGGGAGTAGCACATGGATATGTCCTACCTCTCTTGTATCAACCCGAATAGGAGTAGAACTAGTCGACGTACATGGGGACCAGCCGAACTCCTCGGACTAGGATCCTAACGGAACTCGACTGGGACTTTCCATGTAACCCTGTTCCCCCAGATTATATAAGGGTAAATAGGGACCCCTTCAAAAGGGACGAGACACATCGAATAACATCTAAGGGAGTACAAATCACCACACAGGAGGTAGGTTATTACACTACGGTGGCCTGAACCTGTCTAAATTCTTGTGTTCTTTGCACCATCGCGTTTTGATCCCAGCGAGTCCCTACTCATAACCACTCTCGGAGAACCCGACGGTGAAACACCTTCATTCAAACTCCAAATTCACCTACTGTTGGTGTTTTAACCGTCGGCCTACCTAGGGATACCCTGGGTAGGAGATTGTTTGGTAAAGATCGCCGAATCTGGAACTTAAAGGTAAATGCAAGGAACACAAGACACGGATTTGGACAGGTTCAGGCCGCCAGAATAGCGTAATACCCTACATCATGTGTGGTGGTGTGGTATATTGCGCCCTGCGCTGGTGTGTTGGGCTCTGCTGAGCCTCTTCAGCCTGCCGATCTTGGTACCCCGCCCTCCTTTATATAGTCCAGGGGGTGGGATACTAGTCGGTGTATAAGTAGGAGTCCTAATAGGATTACCAAGTAGAGTCCTATTAGGAGTACAGTTGAGTCCTAGTAGGAGTCTAATTCCTTCTTCCTTTACTCAGAACTATGCTATGTGCACAGTCCTGTGGGCTCGGGTCTGACAAGCCCATGAGCTCTTCGTAGTCGAGTACTGCAGGCATCAAGTACTTCTAAAGGCGTCTTCGAGTACTTCGAGTGCTTTTGGAATCCTCCAATGATTCGTCGAGTGCTTCGAATAGTCTTTCGAGTACTTTCTTGGTTGCATCGAGGCTATGAGGTGCTCAAGCCCCAATCGTCTTCTTTTATATGGTGCGCGATGAACTCGCACTCCATATGGAGTAGCCTCCGAGCCTTAGGTTGAATCGCAGAATTATGCTGAGGGTCAAATCAGTCTTCAATCTTCTGGTCTTTATCTTCCAAGAATTTGAAAAATAAGTCGTCGATGGCACGTATCCCGCAGTCCCCGAGCCTTGAATCCAAATTCCAAGATTTGGAATTAAGGATCAAACATCGTGGCTCACAGCGTAGCATTTTTCTTGCATCCCGTCTTCACATGAAACAGTATCGAGTAGTTTTGGAGAGTCCAGCCCCCGAGCTTGGTAGCTAGGCAAGTCGTAGAGACCACATCGATTAGTTTTTTTTTGTGTCCAGCCCCCGAGCTTGAGAGCTGGATACACTTCTGGAATATACGCCGGGTTGTCTGTGCTGATGAAGAGATAGCTAAGCGAGGCAGCTCTCGGGAGCGTACCTCACCCAGCAGCATGTTTTAGGTCCAATCTCCTGTATGAGAAACATAGAAATATGTTATAAAATGATATACATGATATCGAGTCGGTTGCGAATCCTAGCATTGCAAAAATGCTTTAAATTTTTTTTTGTGTCTTGCTCTCGCTAGGCCATTTAATTTCCTCGAGCAGTTAGCCTATTACGTTTAAGTACCTAGTCTTCTGATTGCCATAGCCCATAGCGCAGGGCTGCAGCCGCGTGCACGCATAGAAGCATAGGCACACAGAAGAATCGAGGTTTCACGAATTAAGGCAAGGGCTCCTCGAGACTTTAGCAACCTTTGAGAGGAGACAACAAAAAAAAGAAGTCGGCAAGGCGACAAATGCGCAGCGCGCATAAAGCAGTCGATGGGACTGCGGGTTGCGGACAAATAGTCGGCAAAAGTGCGGGTCGTGGACAAAAAAGTCGGTGAGAGTGCGGATTGTGCACAAAATAGTCGATCATGGTGTAGCTCCCGAGTGTGACTCGGGTGTCTCGACCCCAAAAAAGCAGTCGATCTTGTAAAAAACAAGTCAAAAAAAGTATAAGTGACTTAGTTTGACTGAAGCCGACTAGTCGGAATCGATTCTGACTAGTTATTAATGGTACGAAGCCCACTCTCGATTAGTTTTCTAGTCGGAAAAATAGTCAAAGTATTTGATGACGCGTTGGCGAGCAGTCGATGGCGCGCCGATGAGTAGTCGTAGTAGTCGATCGCGCGAGTAGTCCTAGTAGTCGATCGCGCGCCGACGAATAGTCGAAGTAGTCATCACAGGTCGGCGAGCGTTATCACGAAGTCGAAGTAATCACCGCTTGATCGCTGGTAATAGAGTAGTCGGTCTTTGAGGCCGAGCAATTGATTGTTGATGAAGCCGAGACACGGATACGTGTGCATGTTGGAACCTCTTACTAGTTGAAATTTTATCCCTCCAAGCAATTACAGCGGCTGCGATGCAATCTATTAATCATGTGCTATTCAATCCTGGCTTCACACGTGGAACTTTCGCTTTGATTCCAGAGCCAGTCTGCTCACGGCAACAGTTGTACTGGGCTGCTCTTGTTGGCACGTGCGACTTGATTTCGGAATGTGGCTCTGATGGAATTCAGAATCCAAATAAAATCCGGCCGCCGGATAATTCCTCGGTCTTGACCCACACGCCGGATGTAGCTCTTTCGGATCCGTTTTGAACTCGCGCCCAAAATTGCTGACAGGTCTGGAATTGTCTGCTCGAACTCCTACTCGACGGCTTGCTTCTCGTCAAGTAGATTGATTTTGTTGCTAGGTCCTTCGAGCTCTCCCAATGATCGCGGTAATCACCCCACGGTGGGCGCCAATTGTCGGTGTTTTAACCGTCGGCCTCCCTAGGAATGCCCCGGGTAGAAGATTGTTTGGGATAGATCGCCGAATCTGAAATTTGAAGGTAAACGCAAGGAACACAAGACACGGATTTAGACAGATTTAGACCGCCAAAATAGAGTAATACCCTACGTCCTGTGTGGTGGTGTGGTATATTATGCCCTGCGTTGGTGTGTTGGGCTCTACTGAGCCTCTTCAGCCTGCCGATCTAGGTACCCCGCCCTCCTTTATGTAGTCTACGGGGTGGGATACTAGTTGGTCTACAAATAGGAGTTCTAGGAGGATTACTAAGTAGAGTCCTAGTAGGAGTATAGTCGAGTCCTAGTAGGAGTCTAATTCCTTCTTCCTTTACTTAGAACTATGCGATGTGCACAGTCCCGTGGGTCCGGGTCCGACACCTACCCCTTGAAGAACCCGACGATAAAACACCGACAGACATCTTGCGGGAGGATGCACTCAAACTTGTGAAAAAGCATGACGCTATCTATAGCTACTAGTTTTGTGACAATAGACCGGTGTCTCATTGTTCATGTAGTCGACGGACTGCCTAGATTCGATTCGAGTAGGTCCAGATGTACAGTCCCGGCAGGGTGAAAACTATATGCATAGTCGCATTCGCAGTCATAAAAAACTTTTGACCTGGCTTCACTTTCATAGTGAAAGTGATCGGGTGCTTATAACCTAAGAGGGGGAGGGGTTGAATTAGGCAATTTAAAACCTTAACCTATGTCACTAACTAGTTTGCATAATAAATTAAACTATTTCAAGCTATCTTGATGTGCAATTATGGCTCAACTAGTGTAAAATCTTGTTATCACCATAAATTAACAGGGTTAATTAATGGACCGCGAGCAAGTTGGGCTTAAAGCAGAAATTAAAGAAGGCTTGTGAATCGGCTCCTGCGGGAGTGTTTGGGCCATGTATCTTTTAGTTCAGTTTGGGTTTGAGATAGAGTCCGATTTGGACACGTTGGTTTAGATTGTTTTCCAAGTCTCCGGACTATAAATATAATCCTAGGGTTTCATCCAAGTAAGCGCCATGCTGCCCTGATCACTTCTTGTGATCAGGGCAGCATTGTTCTTACTTTTACCTTGGTATTACTCGTACTGAAGCGTTTTTTAAGGTGAGTAGTGCTAGTTATCCTAGTATTCGTAGCATGACCTTTAGTAGATCTATCATGCTCTAGTTGTTTATCATCTACGAATATCATGTTATCTCTGCGTGATCACGTATTAATCTTATACTAATTCTCGTTGCATAGAGTTAGTCGCGTAGAGATAACACCCTGCTTCTTTTCTATCTAGTAGATCTAATCTGTTATGGTTTGTTCTTATACGTAAGAATCAGCATAATATCTGCTAGTTTAGGCCTTGCAAACGGGTTGGACGATCCGGCGACGTATTAGATGCTTTGTCTTGATCTTAACAGGGATTGATCCAGAAATCGGCTTTTGCTTATTCTTAGGCCTCTATTCTGGTTAAAGTTTGGTTATCTATTACGCTCGTTAGGCCTAACTACGTGTAGGATGTTCCGATCTAGCAGTGAAGCTTTTACCATCGTGGATTAGATTAACTAGATCTAATTGAAGTAGTTTTTGCAGTTATTTGCTTTATCTATTAATATCCAGATATCCATATCTGATCTGACACCGGGACTCGATCGACTCTTTTAAAGCCGATGCAAGAGTCGTCCCGGGGAGCTGACCACGGCTCGGACTAATGTTTACACGTGTTTGTGCATGTAGGCAAATCGTCGAAAGCACATTTGCACCTTCCGGATCAGGTATAGGTCAGGTGGCACGCCCTGCATCTCCGGAAGCATCGCCGTGTGCCAGGATCCGGGCCGTTGACCGAGGGACCGGTGCCAGCCAGCGCCCCGGAAGCCTCCTGGCCCTTCGTGTTGCCTGTCGCTACTCGCCGGTGGGTTTTGACCGACAACACATTCTGGCACGCCCGGTGGGACCTTCATCAGCAACAACGTCCACCGCCGGGATGACTGGACCTCAGAACCAAGCGCTGGTTCCGCCGTCCACCAACCCTGTCATGTATGAAGAGCTGACCCCCGAACACCAGCAGAAGTATGATGAGGTCAAAGCTCAGTTCGAAGCCGATCTCATCGGCTCTTTCGAGAGGACCCGCAACCACGGCATCAGGTGGAAGGGGTTCTCACCCGAAGGCGCTCTTGACAACGTCAACCTGTCCGTACCGTCAGAGGAGCGCACCAGAGCCCTGCGCCAGGAGATGAACTACATGGTGGCTCACTCGCTTCATCGGCACTCAGAAAGCCTGGTGAATGAGCTCAAGCGCGTGGCACATCGCGTCGTCCAGTAGGTGATCAAGAACCAGTACTCCCCATCGGGACCAATCCTGGGGAGTCACAGGGGAGAAGCCCCACTTCAGTCTAGGCCGCCATTGCCATACTCGCTCACAACTCCAAGACCACAGAATTCGCCGATCTTCATCGTTTACAAGATCGGCGGTGATCCCGGGGAGGGCCAGTTCCTGAGCGAGCCGCTTAAGGAGATCCCACACGGCTACAAGTGCGTGTACATACCTGACAACATCAACCCAACACGCGCGGTGTGACACCTCTGTGTCTTTATACTAATGGACACTCCATTTAATTCAAATAAATCATGGAAGGGAATATGGGAATTAAATCCATAAGAAAAAGTCAAATATAATTCAAACCACATATTGGATAAGGGATGTGAGGGCTAAAAGATATTAAAATCATGCTGGAAAAACTACACAAAAAACAAGTTTGGATTGCAGCTAGTACCTTAAATGGCACGTGCCTAATTCATGTTTCAGCCAAATCCACTCAAAAATCAAATAAAAATCAAAGCCCTTCATTGCAAATTTGAAATTATGAATTATTTCAAAATATGAACTGCAAATGAAAATTTTCCTAAAACAAAAATTATAGATCTTGAAAAGTTACACAAGTTTGGTATTCAACACTTTTTCATTTGAGTCCTCTAAGTAGGAGATAATTTTAGTTTACTGGGAGGTCCCTAAACTTTTGAAATTTACAAACAAGTCCCTATTTCCCCCTCACCCCTCTACTGCGCCGCCGCTCGCCCGTACGCCGCCGATGGACCTCGTCCATGGCGCGTCCACGGCCAAGTGGACCCGAGGGAGCCCTCCAAGGCCACCTGGCCTGCCCCTTGGCCCCTCCTCGTGCTAGCACGCGTCCCCGACGCCTCCCCGAGCCGCCACGACACCCTCCGCCACTGCCAGCGCCGCAACCTCGCCGGCCGCCCGGTTCCGACCACCCCCAGCCCCGCATTTGACTCCCAGGTGAAGGAAACTAGCCCCTCCACTCTCCCTAGTGCCTATATAAACCCAGGACGAGCTCCTCGCACGCGAAACCGCCGCCGCCCCGCTCCGCAACTCCGGCGAGCTCGAGCTCGTCGTCGACCGCCTTCTCGCCTGCACATTGTCCCCGTGACCACCTCTACGACCTTCCTCACATCCCACTAAAGCTCATCGACCTCTCGGAGGAGCCCCACCCTCGCCGGAGCACCACTGCAACGGCCGACCTCCTCCACCGGCTCACTGCGCTCGTCGGCGAGCCTCCTCCGACCACCTCGAGCTCCGACCCGACCACCTAGAGGTTCGTCTTGGGCCCCTCATCATTTCCCCTCACTTTTCCCTCGCCGCCGGCGACGGGCCTCGCCAGATTTTGGCCGGCCGACGCCATCCCCTGCTTCCAGGGACCTCTTTGTAAGAGAAAAACTTGATTCCAGGGGTTGAACTGCAAACGCTACATGAACTCAAGAACATGATTTTCATTGAACTTTAAAAATGCGTATAAAATCGTAGAAAAATCAGAAAAATGTAAATCCAAATGTTCTGGAATCTAGGAGATGAACTCTACCAGTTTTGTTACATGCAAATCTTCAGATTCTATATAATTTTTAATCTAGGAAAAAGATTAGGATAAATGGCACATAAATGTTCTGGTAGTTTGGTTCACTAGATTGCTCTGATTTTTGGGTATGATGAACCTAGTAGAGTTACAAGCTTCTGGTAAAAATAAGAGCACAGGTTGAGTTCATTTACTTGTAGCAATGATCATTTCCCCTAGATCTTCTAGCTATCTTCATACATTAATGCCGGTAAAAGTAGACATGCTTTGGTTATGAAACTTTTTCTGTAAGAATATGATACTGAATAATTGCTTCTGTACAAGTTTGAGGAATGTTAGATCTAGTTTGCTATATATCCCAATTATTGCTTGTTATATGAACTTAATTCATGGTATATAGATTCTGTATTTAGAAAAATCTAGGTTTAATTTTGGAACTTTGTTATAGCCTTTTAACAATGTCTGCAAAGTTTGAACTATAGTTACTGAGTTTTCCTCTATTTAAAAATCATGCTTAGTATATCATGGCTAGGTTTTTTCTTTTTTGTTCTGAGTACAATATACCTTATCTGATCATCAGTTTTGGACATGACATTACTTAGAGTATACACTTACTATGGTAAAAGTTTCACATGCATTACTGGTCATATTAAAGTCTAAATGAACATGCATGTTCATATCTAGTTTAATGCATGAGTAATTCATCTTCTAGAAATAATGCCTGAAAATTTTACTGAAACATGTTTAGTCCATGTTTAGGCTCTGGTAAAATTTTGATACACAACCTTTGCAGAACTCCCTGTGGAATTTATTTTTAATGCTAGCATGTTACTTTTGTTAATTTTATAACTCCTTTTATATGAGTAGATAAAATCTGTAAAAATGTCAGTACTGAGTATGCCATGTCCAGATGTTTCTGTAAAAATTTTAGCTCCAGAAACCATGTCTAAAAACTTGTACAAATAGGTGAAGTTCTTATATTAATCTGTTTGCATGATTTTCCATGTTTAAATGCTTTGTTGTTAGATGCTGAAATTTTTACAGTAGAGGCTAGAGTATCTGAGCTGTTCTGCAGTAAATTTTCATCACTAAATCTTGAGTAGATTTTTCTGTTATGAAATTATGAAAACATGCTATGTTTTAATATTGAAAATGAAAACCAAACCCCACAGTAAATTTTCATCACTAAACCAGAAGAAACATAGTTGTGATTACTACTCCATAAATGACTGCCCATGGAATGAAATTTTGAGATAATCACTGAATTAACTTTTGTTGGACTACAACTTTATCGTGAAGAAAATAAAAATCATATCATGTCATAATAACACATCTTTGCATTCGCATATAGAATCGGTTGATCTCGTTGACGGCGATTACGAATTGGTTCCTTCTGACTCTCTTGTTGCGGCGGGCGTTGATCTTAATTGTACTAACGTAGCTCATGACCTAGGCCAAGCCCCAGAAGACTCTCGGTTTGACAGTGCCCAAGAAGGCAAGCCCCGGTGCATGATCCCATTATTTTCGCGTTATTTACAACTAACTATTCATATATGTTGTAATAATTTTATTCGCGCATTTACGTATTCTTAGGCGTTGTTCGAAACCATAGATGCATGTCCCCTATGTACCTATGTTTGTTATCCGGATCTTTTTCTCGACTAGTTGCCCCACTAACTAGGTACGGTAAAAGTTGAGAGGTTTCCTGTCTTTCGCGAGATTATAGGAGTTGACTGACTTTAATTCCTGCTGAAATATAAGGACAACGGGCGGGGTTGTGTAGTTGTGATACCCCGCTGGTGTAGTCGAAAATGGTTAAGGTCGCGGTGTGTGGCTCATTTCGTTAAGCGTTTGAAAGTACTAGCCACATGCCGAGAAATATGGTAATTGGTAAGCTTAAGTACCTGATTGGACCGGTGAGTGGAACGACCATTCACCCTCTTGGTAGGAGTAGGTTTTACTTTTGTCCGGACGTACGGGTGCAGAGTGGTCGGACTCTGTAGTCGGGGAGGGTGACCCGGATCCACGGACTGGAAAGAAAGGGGAACAGTAGCGTGGGCGAAAGCGAAGTCGATCCCCATGCGTGTGCGTTAGGTTCCCCTGGCCAGGTTGAAATTCGATTCAGAATCGTCCGCCTCTCACGGCATGAGATTGCTTAACATTTTCGGTCACATAGAGAAACAAGTGCAACTTGATGATGATAATACTGTTGTATGGTTAAATGATTACTCTACCATATTTGTATAGAGTTAGATGCAAACTTAGAACGGTTAATTCAACTAGAATATGGTAAAGTTAAAATATGAAAATAAGGATCAACTCTTAGTGGTGTTTTTGGCAAAACAAACCCCACCAACCAAAAAGCCTTGCATGTCTAGTTATCGGACTATGTTATATCCGGTGACGGGTAAGTCTTGCTGAGTATTAGTATACTCAGCCTTGCTTGTGGCACTGTTTTCAAGTACTAACTTCGAAGATCTGATTGCGAGTCTTACTTGGCCGTGTACCTTGCCTCCGGGCTGGTCTGTTGAGTGGGGATGGCCCTTCAGCTGGTGCTGACCACCCTCCCACTGAGTGACGCTTATTGTACGGGCTTTATCGATGCGTCACACTTTTCGCTAGTAGTCGTTTACTCCTTCCGCTGCAATAATAAGACATGAATAATTTGTGTAGTTCGGACTTCTGTAGTACTTTGCTACTCTGAACATGGTTTGTAATAAATTTCCTTTCCGCTGCAAACTCTGAGATGTATGAGATGAACTGTGTTGTAATCTTTAGGCTCACCTTCGTGTGAGTGTTGTCTGTGCGATCCTGGAATAGCGTGGCTTTTATCAAGGCTTCACTCGAGGAACTACCGGTGAGTGCCAATTTGGGTCAGAGTTGCTTAGCAACAAAGATCAGTGCACCCGGGCCCAGTAGTTTTGGGTGGTTCCGCCACACGCGGGACAGCTGGTGAATACAGGAGCTTTAGGGACAGATGCGGAGAAACAAGCATGGCTAGCAAAGTACGCTACCGGGCCGAGTGCTGAGCCCTCTGCCCCAGGAGTTCTTAGTGTGGAGCAGATCAGCGCAATACTAAGGGACCAATTCGGCATTCTGCCCAAGAGAAAGGCGATCGGCTATTCCAAGCCGTACCTAAGCGACTACGACTTGATCCCGTTGCCACCCAAGTATTGGCTCCCGGAGTTCACCAAGTTCATCGGGTTAGAAGGGGCTAGCTCTATCGAGCACGTGAGCGGATACCTAACGCAGCTCGGGATGATTTCAGTATCAGATCCTCTGAGGGTCCGGTTCTTCTGCCAGTCTCACACGGGCTCAGCCTTTGGATGGTACACGTCATTAGCCCCAAATTCGATCCGCACTTGGAGGCAGCTGGAAGATCAGTTCCACACCCAGTATCACTCAGAGGATGCTGAAGCCGGGATTGCCGACCTCGCCCAAGTCAAGCAGAAGTGAGGGGAAAGCGTGTCGGAGTACGTGCAGCGCTTCAGAGAGGTCAAGATTCGATGCTACTCATCGCGCATCACAAAAAAGGAGGCAGTCGCTTTGGCAATTCTGGGGCTCGCTAAGCCGATCAAGGATCTTGCTTTTTAGTTGGATTTCACCTCTCTGGCGCACATGGTGCAGAAGCTCACGATGTACGAACACTATCACCCTGAGCTGTACCAGGAAAAATTCAAGCGCCATGTGAATATGGCCCAAGCAGATGATTCCGATGATTCTGGCGGGGAACAAGAAGTGGCTATTGCAGAGTGGACCCGGGGGGCAAACCCCGTCCCGTGCAAGTGGGTCAAACAGAAGGGCTTGTGAAGGGCTTTGACTTTGACGTAGCCAAGGCAGAGCAGATATTCGATCTACTGCTCAAAGAAAGGCAGTTGAAGCTCCAAGAGAATCACAAGCTGCCAACGACGCAAGAGCTGCAGGGGAGGCCGTAATGCAAATGGCACCACACGTTCACCCATGCCACGAATGACTGCAAGGAGCTGTGTCGGCAGATCCAATCGGCTATTGAGCAAGGCCGGTTAATTCTAGCCTAACACACGATGGAGGTTGACAGTCAACCGTTCCCACAGGCTAACATGGTGGGGCTGTCAGGTCTTAGTCCCGAGGGTCAGAATTTTATGTTCCAGATTAACATGGTGGGACCCGTATGCCGCCTTGACGAGCAGAGGAAAGAGGCCGATTCTGGCAAATGGCCCCAGGATGAAGACGAGTCGGAGTAGCAACATATTACTGAAGAACAAGTGTGTCACATCCGTAATCAACTCCCAGCTTCCAAACAGCTTCTTGAAAATACGAGTATCAGTACAAGTTGTGTCGCCGTATGAATCAGAAGAGGAGGAGTATGAGCACCGCACGGGGAGATCGCTAGGGAGATGCCAGGCCATATGCGACCACTGGCATTGCCCGTTCTTCAGGTACTGTTGGAATTCCAGCATGAGCCGATTGCCTACTATCGATGATTGCCTAGAGTGCAGGCCTCGGGCACGCCAGTCAGGCGGGACGTCGGTGTTCCGGCGCTTAGGGCCCAAAGCGCATCACGACGACCATGTTGAGTGGCCATCCAGGGATGATCTTGAGCTCGAAGAGGAGGATAAGTATCATCGTCCACGATGGTGTCCTGACGGACTCAGTCGCTCGCAGAAGCGCAGAGTGCAGCGCTTACGCAATCTCGAAGAGGCGGAAGCAAGGTACCTTGACGTGTTGAAGAAGGCGCGCCCGGATCTCGCGGGGCAAGTCAGGTGCCCGCAAAGAGTGGCAAGGCACCCTCCAAGGAGGGGGTGGCGTCCCAAGCATTCAAAAGCCGATGAGAAGCCATCGGCTGATGTGAATATGGTGTTCGTGCTCTCATCAGAGTTTCGGGCGCCCCAACCAGAGGAGTTGGCCGTCGCACAGCTCGATCTTGGCCCCCAGCCGAACATCTTTGAGAAGCCTAAGGAGAAAAGCTACAAACACCTGAAGGGGTTATATCTCAAGGGTCTCATCGACGGCAAGCCTGTGAACAGGATGTTGGTCGACACTGGCGCCGCAGTTAATTTGATGCCGTATTCAGTGCTGTGCCGATTGGGTCGTTCTGCTGCTGACATTATCAAGACCAACGTAATGCTCAATGATTTCAACGGGCAGCCATCGGAGGCAAAGGGCGTCCTCAATGTGGAGTTGACAGTTGGCCGCAAGACCGTCCCAACTTCGTTCTTCATCGTCAACAGTAAGAGTACGTACACAGTGCTGCTTGGGAGGGATTGGATTCACGCCAATTGTTGTGTTCCTTCCACAATGCACCAGCGTTTGGTTCAATGGGATGGCGATGAAGTGGAGGTGGTCCGTGCAAATGACTCCAGCGAGGTTTCACTCACAGGCATGAACGCCTGGGACGCTGAAGGACTAGAGCCGATCTCAGGGATTGTGCTAGAAGACTGTGATCGGATCGAAGCGACAAAAAACGGATTGAGACTGGTCTTATCCACTGGCCTCACAGAATAAACACATCCTGGCATGCTACAGAGTTCAGCAGGTCTAGAGAGGCCGGTCCTAGTGACCGGCCCCAAAAAGTAGATAATTCTTATTTGGAGTTGAAACTGTTACATTATGAACAAACAATAGCCTGCTCTGGCAGTTGGTTAGTTAATGAGTATTCATTTTCGAATAGTAATACAGAAACGGCCAGCCCGTGCGGTCGGCCGAAAATTTTCTTTTGTTATCTCTCCGTATTTGCTGTGGACGTGGCAGATGACGACAAGTTGCCTGCGTCCACAGTTGATTTTACAGGCGACGGCAAGTTGGGGTACGAGTTTACATCAGCTGACGATTTGGAGGAAGTCAATATAGGTCTCGGGGATAAGCCGCGAAAAACATTTATCAGCAAAAGGTTAAACCCGAGCCTGCTTGAGCCGATGATAGCACTATTGAAAGAATACCAGGACTGTTTCGCTTGGGATTATACTGAAATGCCTGGTCTGGATAGAAGCATCGTCGAACATCGGCTCCCGCTTAAGAAAGGATTTCGGCCGTTTCAACAACGAGCACGACAGATGAAGGCCGAAATCCTAGAGGAGGTTAAGAAAGAGGTGCAAAAGATGTTGGATGCAGGGTTCGTCAGGCCATGTCGGTATGCAGAATGGATCTCCAGCGTGGTCCCTGTACAAAAGAAGGATGGCCGATGGCGAGTCTGCGTGGATTTCAAAGACCTCAACAGAGCAATGCCAAAGGATGAGTATCCGATGCCCGTCGCAGAAACATTGATCAACGCAGCTGTCGGTCACAAAATGCTGAGCTTTATGGATGGTAATACCGGCTACAACCAGATCTTCATGGCCCCAGAGGATATAAGTAAGACCGCGTTCAGAGTACCAGGCGCGGTTGGTTGTTCGAGTACTTGGTTATGACCTTTGGATTGAAAAATGCCGGTGCAACTTATCAACGCGCCATGAATTACATTTTTCATGATCTCATCGGCAAACTGGTAGAAATCTACATTGATGATGTCGTGGTCAAGTCCACGTCGGCTGGGGGACATCTGGAAGATTTGCGTCAGGTCTTGGAGCGGACTCGGAGGTTTGGGCTCAGAATGAACCCGAAGAAATGCGCCTTTGGTGTGTCGGCCGGTCAGTTATTAGGATTCTTGGTACATGAGCGAGAGATCGAGATCGGCCTAAAAAGTCAAGAAGCTGTAAGGACGATGAGGCCGCCTACTATGAAGAAGGAGTTGTAGAAGCTCATCGGCAAAATCAACTTTGTCAGACGATTTATCTCCAATCTGTCTGGACGTATCGAGCCATTCATGGGTCTTGTGAAAATCAAGTCCGATGATGAATTTTACTGGGGGCAGAGCAGCAGGAAGCTTTCGACGAAATCAAGGAATACTTGTCGAAGCCTTCAGTTTTTGTTCCTCCACAGCAAGACAGGCCCTTCTACATATACTTATCTGTAGGCGACACCTCCATCGCCTCGGTGCTGGTTCAGAAGCATGACAGATGGGAAAGGGTTGTGTTCTACCTTAGCAGGTGCATGTTGGACGCCGAGACCGGGTACCCTGAGATTGAAAAGCTTTGTCTCTGTTTATTCTTTACATGTACAAAGCTTCATCATATTTTGCTCTCAGCGGAAACAATCGTTATTTGCAAATCGGATGTCATAAAACATATGTTGTCGGCTCCTGTTCTGAAAGGCCGACTCGGAAAGTGGATGTTCGCGCTGTCAAAGTTTGATATCCGATATCAACCGACAAAGGCAGTAAAGGGACAGGCACTGGTGGATCTCATTGCAGATAGGATCCGCATTGATGTAGCTGCACTTTTCATATGTCCATGGGCCATGTTTTTCGATGGATCGGCGTGTGATGATGGGTGCGGTGTAGGAATTCTTTTGGTATCGCCTCGAGGGGCGACTTATTCCTTTTCCATCAGGATGACCACTCCATGCACCAATAATTAATTAGAGTATGAGGCCGTTCGCAAGGGGATGGAATTACTCCTAGAAGCTGGTGCAGAAGCAGTGGAAATCTTTGGGGATTTGAAACTGGTGATTTCTCAGCTCACGGAAGAATACAGATGTGAGAGCGAGGCTTTTTTTCCGATATGGATGCAGTGCCGTGAGTTGATGTCACAATTCAGGTACATTAATTTTCATTGGATACGTAGGACTTTGAACAATGAAGCCAATGACTTGGCATAGATGGCTTTCGGATACAAGGAAACAGCCGATGGGGTAGATGTAGAGGTTCAGTTTCTAGAACCTGGAGATTGGAGAGCCGATATCTTCAATTATTTGAAGGATTCGGCTCGGGGGGCAACCAGAAGGATAAGACTCAAAGCAATGAAGTATGTTCTGATAGGGGACGATATGTTCTACAGGACTTTGGAAGGACTGCTGCTTAAATGTCTGGGGCCTTCGGAGTTGAATCGGCTCTTGCATGAGGTTCATGAGGGAGCCTGTGGTCTCACCAATCGGCTCATAAGATGAAGTGGCTGATTAGGCGATCGGGATATTACTGGCCTACCATGCTTGAGGACTGCTTTAAATATTACAAGGGATGTCAGGCATGTCAGAGATTCGGCAACATTCAGATGGTGCCGGCATCAGTAATGAATCCCATTATTAAGCCATGGTCGTTCAGGGGTTGGGCCGTGGATATGATTGGCCAGATCAACCCGCCATCCAGCAAAGGTCACCAATGGGTGTTGGCTGTCACGGATTATTTCACGAAATGGGTGGAGGCGGTACCCATGAGGTCGGTGGCGTCAAAAGATGTGATCAGTTTTGTTAAAGAGCACATCATTCATAGGTTCGGGATTCCCCAGACCATTACGACCGATGGAGGATCGGTCTTTATATCGGAGGAATTTAGGAAGTTCGCCGATGACACGGGGTTCAAGCTGATCAGATCATCCCCATATTATGCCTAGGCTAATGGACAAGCTGAAGCGTCCAACCAGAGCCTTATCAAGCTGATCAAAAGGAAGATCGATGAATATCCTAGGCGCTGGCATGAGGTGTTGTCAGAGGCTTTGTGGGCATATCGTATTTCATGTCACAGATCCATCAAGACATCACCATACCATCTGGTCTACGGTCAAGACACTGTGTTGCCATGGGAGATCACGGCCGGATCGAGGCGTGTTGAGTTCCAGAATGATCTGTCGGCTGAGGAATATGCAGCTTTGATGAGCGACAATGTGGGGGATCTCACAGAGCTAAGACTTTGGTCACTTGAGAAGATCAAGGAAAACAAGGCTAAAGTCGCTCGTGCGTACAACAAAAAGGTCAAGCCAAAAAAATTTCCAAGTTGGAGACCTGGTTTGGGAGGCAATGCTACCATTGGGAACTAAAGATAGGAAGTATGGTAAATGGTCTCCAACTTGGCATGGGCCGTACAAAGTTGATCAGGTCCTGCCTGGAAATGCGTACATGCTTGAAGAATTAGACGGTGTCAAGTTTCCTGTAGCCGTCAATGGCCAACACCTCAAGAAATATTTCCTGAGCATGTGGGAAGGCGAATAACAAGAGTCGATGAAATCCATCTAGCTGTATTATAAAAGGCCAACACGTTGAGTTGAAATCCATCACCTCCAGGAACAGTGTGGGGAGCTGATATGTTGCCATCGCCTCAAGGGACAGTGAGGGAAGCCAATGCGTTGCCATCACCTCCAGGAACAGTAACATTAAGGAAAGCCGATGCGTTGCCATCACCTCCAGCATATAAAAAAAGAGCAGGATCTATTCTATCGACCAATTGTTGAGAGCATCGGGAAGCTACAGGAGATCACCAACAAATTGCCGATGCCGCCAACACTGCTGATATCGGTATGACGAGCAAACTTTATTTCTTACTGCAAAATACTTGGGAATTTTGAATTTAAAGAGCTGAGCTCCTTAGTGATATGCTAAATTCCTACTAGAGCCATATATACGCATTTAAAACCTTTATACATATGCTGCTTGTGTTTGCATTGAGCATTGTCAAATTCTTTGTGATCCTTGTGAGATTCGCTTCATATTTTTAAGATCAAGATCACGTACACTCCATGTACTCAACCACTCATATGCTGACTTCTATACTAGAAGTTACGCAAGTATATGCCTTCCATCCATAAAAATGCTCCATTCCTTTTTTGACAGAACTCTTTATATTCATCATGTAGAAAGATTTGGGCTATTTAAAAAAACAAAAAAAAATAAATGTCCGTGCCCGAAAAAGCATGAGAAGAAAAAAAGAAGAAAGAAAAATGAAAGACAGCTCATATCTCAGCAAAAGATAAAAGGGAGAGTTCTGCAAAAAGGGGATGCGAGTTCCAACCACAAAAAATTCGACACACATGCACATCTTGATCTGATTGTATGACTTGCTTTCTCTATTGGATCCGGTCTTTGACTTTGCAACATGTGCGGCCCGAGTATGCTACCTCTTCATTCCCTACCCTGAACTCCACAAAAAGTCATACTAGAGATAGGGAGAAAGGAGGCAATATAATGCTTTGGTGAGGAATCATACACATTGAGCGATTTGAGAGAATCATTTGAGGAGTGAAGTTATTTTCTGTTCAAAAGATCCAAGTTATTTAGCAGGAGGAGTAAAGTCAATTCGTCTCTTTGCGTCGGCTATCAGTAAAGCATTAGCTATCAGAAGAGCAGCATCAGAAGAGCCGAGGCGCTGAGTCCATCATGCAGATTGAGGCGTCGACTATACAAAGTTTCAAAGCATTCATACTTTGAAACTTGGGGGGCATGTGTTGTCACCATAAATTAACAGGGTTAATTAATGGGCCGCGAGCAAGTTGGGCTTAAAGCAGGAATTAAAGAAGGCTTGTGAATCGGCTCCTGCGTGAGTGTTTGGGCCATGTATCTTTTAGTTCAGTTTGGGTTAGAGATAGAGTCCGATTTGGACACGTTGGTTTAGATTGTTTTCCAAGTCTCCGGACTATAAATATGTACCCTATGATATTCGTAAAAAGAGGGAACGTCATCACGTCTTGGAACAACAATTCTCGGCGCACCGCCACCCTAATCCTAGGGTTTCATCCAAGTAAGCGCCATGCTGCCCTGATCACTTCTTGTGATCAGGGCAGCATTGTTCTTACTTTTACCTTGGTATTACTCGTACTGAAGCGTTTTTTATGGCGAGTAGTGCTAGTTATCCTGGTATTCGTAGCATGACCTTTAGTAGATCTATCATGCTCTTGTTGTTTATCATCTACGAATATCATGTTATCTCTGCGTGATCACGTATTAATCTTATACTAATTCTTGTTGCATAGAGTTAGTCGTGTAGAGATAACACCCTGCTTCTTTTCTATCTAGTGGATCTAATCTGTTATGGTTTGTTCTTATACGTAAGAATCGGCTTAATATCTGCTAGTTTAGGCCTTGTAAATGGGTTGGACGATCCGGCAACGTATTAGATGCTTTGACTTTTAACAGGGATTGATCCGGGAATCGGCTTTTGCTTATTCTTAGGCCTCTATTCTGGTTAAAGTTTGGTTATCTATTATGCTCGTTAGGCCTAACTACGTGTAGGATGTTCCGATCTAGCAGTGAAGCTTTTACCGTCGTGGATTAGATTAACTAGATCTAATTGAAGTAGTTTTTGCAGTTATTTGCTTTATCTATTAATATCCAGATATGCAGATCTGATCTGACACCGGGACTTGATCGGCTCTTTAAAGCCGATGCAAGAGTCGTCCCGGGGAGCCGACCACGGCTCGGACTAATGTTTACACGTGTTTGTGCATGTAGGCAAATCGTCGAAAGCACGTTTGCACCTTCCTGATCGGGTATAGGTCAGGTGGCACGCCCTGCATCTCCGGAAGCATCGGCGTGTGCCAGGATCTGGGCCGTTGACCGAGGGACCGGTGCCAGCCAGCGCCCCGGTAGCCTCCCGGCCCTTCGTGTTGCCTGTCGCTACTCGCCAGTGGGTTTTGACCGACAACACATCCTCACCCCAAGAGAGTTTTGTTATCTATAACCAATCCTAGCAAAATACTACACTGAGAAAGTAAAGGCACACAAATAGCAATAAATGTGAAAACATAAAGATGGGACCAGAGGGAGCAAACTCTTGACACAATGATGTATCTCGTGGTATCGGTAGGCAAATCCTACCCCTAGTCTATGTTGTTGAAGCACTCAATCAAGAGTATTGCTTCTCGGCCACCAAATCGGTTCCAGGGACACCTTGATGACTTGCCACAAAGGCAATGCCATCAATGTCAGTGTTTAACCGCCGAACTCTCCGAGAGATACTCCGAAGAGATTGATTGTAGGCAGGGACTCGCCGAGATCAGAACGCAATGATGCAAGGAACACAAAGACTGAGATAAGTTCGGGTCGCAAGAGCGTAATATCCTATGTTTTGTGTGTTGGTTTGTATTGCCTTAGTTGATTGTCGATATTTTGGAGGGATCCATGCCCGCCCTCATATAGTCTGGGGGACAGGGATACATGGAAAATTCTAGCGAAGTACTAGTAAAGTTCTACTCTATCATGGTCGGGTAGTTTTTTTGTACAACAACTAGTTCTACTTCTGCACGAATAGTTACAAGAGATGTAAAGTACATTCTATGCGTTATCCTTTACTCTAGAATATTCCACGACTGTGAGCAGTTCCGCTGCCCCGGGTCTGAAAAGCCCTCGAGGTCTTCGTAGTCGAGTTTTGTAGGTGTCGAGTATTTTTGAAGGCGTTCTTCAAGTACTTTGACTGGTTCTGGGCTCCATCATGCAGTCTCAAAAATTCATCGTATGCTTCTAGTAGTTTTCCAAGTAATTTCTTGACTGCATCGAAGCTATAAGGTGCTCCAGCTCCGCATCTTTTTTTATGTGATGTGCGATGTACTCGGGCTTCATATGGAGTAGTCCCCGAGCCTTAGGTTGAATTGCAGAATCAGAATGCGGATCAAATCAGTCTTCAAAGAATCTTTTGAATCTTCTTTTGTCATTCAAATCATCTCTCAAAAATATGCAATTTGTGCCGCACATCCCGCGGCCCCGAGCCTTAGAACTAAAATACACCGAACACGGTTCGCCGTCAAGTACTGTTGTACTGGATCCGAAACGTGTTGTTTCAGCTATCCAGCGGCCAAGTGACATGATGCAACAAAACGCATCCTTGGCATCAGACGCGGTTGGACACAAAGCCAGTGATGCGCAGACTCCACCATCGTGACACGCCTAATACGTTGGCGAGATATTTTTAATTGCACCAAATCACTAGAATATAACCTATTGATGCTCCTCCCACTTCTCTGCACGTTGTCAGCAGAAATAATGCATATATTCATCCATCCATCCATCCATCCATTTGTTTGTTTCCTTTATCTTAAAAAAATGTGTTTGTTTGTTTGCAGCTCTAGCCCTGGTCAATCAAATCATCGCCAGATCTGATCTTAAAAAAATCGTACTATAGTATGGTGGGTTTTGTCTGCTACTAGCTATGCCTCTGTTTCGTTTGACGTTTCTTCTGTCGCTTGTTCTCGAGAACTGTTTGGCGTTAGGCGATTTCTGCAAAAACCCAAAAGGAAACTAAAATGAACGGCAGATTTCTTTGTCCGTAATACGTTATTATGTAATAATCCCTCCATTGTGAGAGGTAATCCCATAATACATAATCATTTATACATACCTAAAATAAGATATTATTAAAATTTGTCAAAGTTTCACCTCGCATACTAGCACCGCTTACTTTATATTTATAGTTAGAGTGAGTTAATAACATTTTGTGAATCCGTGTGAGGTTTGGTCCCAAAACTCAGGTTTAGAGATTCATGCAAAACAATCTGTATAATCATGATTCTTGGCCCTTAGATTATTGGAAAACATTCATATTTTTGAGTGGAAGTTGGACTGATTTGTTACAGCTGGGAGTTTTATATTAGAAAAGCGCCTCTATTTTCAGGTCCGATTTAGATGGTGGGTGGGGCCCAGGAAAATTAAAAAAACACATGTGATGCACTGATGTGGTTCGTCGTCTAGAATCGCTGCTCCTTGATTTGAAGCTCCGCTCAACAAGTAAGGTAGGGTACCCTGCTACCGCTCATCCATGCCGCTGCTTCGCTGAAGTCTTGCTCCTGCTGGAGGGGGTCTCTGCTCCCCATGCGCCCTCTTAGCTCAGCTCATTCTCTCCCAGCCCGCATCATTCATCAGGTCACTCGTCCCCTCTCCATCTGCTTGTCTGATCTGCATCTTCTTAGTTGCTTATGCAAGTTGCTCTTCTTTTTGAATGCCACACTAGCTTGCTTTGCTGGAAGTAGATGTGGGTTCCTGCTACGAATAGTAAGGTGGGGTATGCTGCGATGATCACTTATGCTCATTTGATGAGCTGGGAATGGTAGGAATTAGAGTGTTTTCCCCCACTTCGTTGCCCGGCCGGCAAAAACGCCTTAGTACTTGTAAGGAAACAGAGCTTTTGTCTCGAAACCTTAACTGCGGGATGGGATCAATTTCGATGAATCTGGATGATCAACTAGAAAACAAGAGAAATTCAGGTAGAAGCAACAGTCCTTCCTTGATACCAACAATTATGATGTAATTCGTTTCTCAGATGGAAAAATAGTGGTTATCGTCCTCTCTGTCGTTTATTCTTATGTCCTTATCTGCTCATCAGACGAGGGACCATATATTAAGAGCATCTCCAACTGATTATTCATCCTTCTCCGTAATATCAAAAAATTAATATTTTGGTGAACAGAGGTGCTCCAACAAATTAACAATCCAATCCCTATTACCTACAAATTTTTGGTAATCACCAAAACATATCTCCCTCTTATCTAAATGAAGGGGATTTATCACTCTGCGCTATTCTTGGTGATTTGATTTTGGCAATCTCCTGCAGCAACCGTTACCAAAAATATAAAATAGTTATCGGTGACAGAGAGAGTGTATACTTTGGGTATAAGGTATGAGTAATCTGTTGGAGATGATCAGGTACTTTGAGAAGTAGGAGTGTAAGCTGGTCTCCTTCAGTTGGTTTCTTTTGACGCCATTGCAGAAGGCCAAGAAGCTCAAATAATGGATGCACTAGATGAGGAGAGGCCACTGATTCATAACCTGCCCCCACAGGTGATACGTCTTCTAGCACCTTACCATATCATCCCTTGTCAAGTACAACATCGATAATAGCTTCTCCATGCAATACAAGTTTCTTGTGCAAAAAAAAAAGTTATTGGTATACTAACAATACTTCATGAAGCTGGAGTGTTAAGTTATTTCAACATAATGGCCTTCCTGTTGGATTGACATTTCAGGATGAAAGTTCAAATTTTACTAGCGATGGAACGGTTGATATTAACAAGCAGCCTGCTCTAAAGCAGGGCACGGGGAATTGGAGAGCATGCTTCTTTATTTTAGGTTCCGCACAGAAATAATTGTCTTGTTTGTCTTCCTTGTCTCTTTCTTAACCTACAGAGTTAATCGACCTAGCTTTAACGATTCTTACATAGGTGTCGAATTCAGTGAATGTGTGGCATTCTTTGCAATCGCAAAGAACTTGGTCACTTACCTCACGGGTGTGCTCCACGAGAGCAATGTTGATGCCGCGATAACTGTGTCTACATGGATCGGCAGTTCATTCATCACGCCACTCATCGGAGCCTTCTTCGCCGACACATTCTGGGGACGATACTGGACAGTGCTGATCTTCCTCTCCGTTTACGTCATTGTAAGTAGCTACAAGCAATGTTGGTAATATGCAGGCATATATGCCCATTCTGAACTCTGAATGCATCTATCTTGTCAGGGGATGATCACCCTGACAGCTTCAGCCTTTCTTCCACTGCTCATGGGCTCATCATATGACCTTGGCATTCATCGTGTCACGGCGTACCTAGGGCTCTACCTTGTCGCCCTAGGTAACCGTGGCATCAAGCCATGTGTTGCAGCCCTCGGCGCCGATCAGTTTGATGCGACCGACCCGGTGGAGCGGGTGACAAAGGGATCATTCTTCAACTGATACTACTGGTCCGTCAACATCGGCTCCCTGCTATCAGCCACGGTTCTCGTCTGGGTGCAGGTCAACATTGGATGGGGAGTCGGGTTGGCGATCCCGACGGTGTTCATGATGTCTGGGCTCTCGGTGTTTGTCGCTGGAAGGAAGGTTTACAGGTATCAGAAAGTGGGAGGGAGTCCTCTGACAAGAGTCTCCCAGGTGGTGGTAGCAGCTGCGAGGAACTACAATTTGGTGTTGCCTGAAGACTGCTCTGCTCTGCACGAGGTACCTTCCCCAACTGAATGGAATTGCAAGATTCAGCATACAAGTCAGTTCAGGTAATCAAATTACACCGAAATATTTCTTAATAATAATGTTTCAAATTGCTATGTCAAAAATGGTTACGAAGTCGGTTCAAGTAAACAACCAGTGTTTCGTCCTCCTATATGAACGAATTGAATTAGAAATGCCTCTTGAACATTGTCAGACACATTTTCTAGCATGCCACTTGAAAGCTTAAGAACTGGCCAAGAACAGAATATTTAGCATGTATTCCTTTCCAGGTTCTTTGACAAGGCGGCCATTGTTTCACCGTACTCCGGCCACAAAGGTGCAATGAGCCCATGGAGGCTCTGCACTGTTTCTCAGGTTGAGGAGCTCGAGATGCTGCTCCGGATGTTCCCTGTGTGGGTATCGATGGTGCTCTTCTTCGCGGTCACTGCACAGATGTCGTCCACGTTCATCGAGCAGGGCGCTGCCATGGACAACCGAGTCGGCCCGTTCACGGTGCCGCCGGCGTCCCTGGCCACCTTCGATGTCATCAGCGTCATGGTCTGCATACCCATCTACGACGCCGTGCTGGTGCCGCTGGCCCGGCGCGCCACCGGCAAGGAGCGCGGCCTGTCGCAGCTCCAACGCCTCGGCGTCGGCCTCGCGCTGTCCGTGGTCGGCATGGTGTACGCGGCGCTGGTCGAGGCACGGAGGCTGGCGCTCGCGCGGACCAGCACGCCGATGAGCATCATGTGGCAGGCGCCGGCGTTCGCCGTGCTCGGCGCGGGTGAGATCTTCACGGCCATCGGCATCCTCGAGTTCTTCTACGACCAGTCGCCGGGCGGCATGAAAAGCCTGGGGACCGCGCTTGCGCAACTAACCGTCGCGGCGGGGAACTACCTCAACTCGGCGGTGCTTGGTGCCGTCGACGCCCTCACGGCGCGTGGAGGGAAGCCCGGGTGGATCCCGGACGACCTGAACGACGGGCACCTGAATTACTTCTTCTGGTTGATGGCTGCGCTGGGCATGGCGAATCTGTTGCACTTCTTGTATTGCACCCAGAGATGTAGAGGCAACAACAGCAATAACACAGCTTCATGACATGCTTTGGTCAATCTATAAAACCACGACAACAAAAAACTGCATTCTTGGAGGCCCAAACGAGTAGAATAGAGTATCTCTGCAGTTTTTTTCTTTATGCTGGTAATCCAACAGACTGTATAAATAGATCTAGCTAGTTAAAATTTTAAAAAAACTCAGAAAACAGCCATCCAACAGCCTCGTCGTCCCAGCTGGCTTGCCATCTGGATCGGCAAACCGGCGGCCCCGATCGGCATGTTTGCTGAGGCTGCGTGGCGCGGCAAATCCCTCTCCCCGCGCGAGGCCGCAATATTCCCACGCGAGCTCGCCCCTCCCGCACGTGTTGCCGCTCCAGCGCATTAACCGGATACGGACGGCGGACCTCCTCCCGGCGCGATCTCCCCGACGTGGCAACTCCCTCTCGGCACGAATCCCCATCACATCCGGCGACCTCGGCGGCGGGTCAGCTTGCACTCGGGTCGGTCGATCCAGCGCGAGCTCCCTCCCGGCATGGGTGAACCGGCAGCGGCGCGATGACCTCGGACATCCTCGCGTGTGCACCACTGCTAAGCTTCCCCTTCAACCCTCTCTTGTAATGAATGTGGCCCCATTTAGACCATTGCTTTGTGATTTTGGTGATCGAATAATAACGACTAACAAGTTTCTCAAATGAATCTATCTAGGTCCCAAACATGAAGTAAAAAGTCCTAACAAAGCAAAATATGAAGAAAAAAACTCAAATAAATGTTGAATTGAATGAATTCTGCATAAATCAGTAGCACCAGTTAAACCGATGCTATGCTATCGGTCAAACCGATGGTCACCAGATAAACCGATGCATAGGCATCAGAGCATTGGAAAGTGCTTTTAAAGATCAACCGAAGAAACTCAATAAGCACCGGTTAAACTGACGGTGCATAGAAGAGTGTCGGTGCATTCACCGTACTATTACTCAGAGAGCATGTCAAGTGCACAGGAGCTAAGCCTTTAGCACCGGTTGAATCGACAGTCCGTCGGAGAGAAGCATCAGTGCAATGATGTCAGCACTGCAGAAAAGGGAAGGAAGACCTCTTCAGCACCGGTTCAACCGATGAGGCATCGGTGCAATCCATTGGTTTAACCGATGGTGGCCCTGTCTGTTGCTGTCGTGTTAGGAGTGCACAACAGTTAGTTTGAAGACATTAGTGACCGGTTGAACCAACGCATGCCACCGATTAAATCGACGCATACGCAGAAAAGTGCATAATAACTACAAACGGCTATATATATATATATATACATACAGGGTGTTGAATAGTATTCAACGCACCGGAGCCGGAGTAAAATTCTCATGATATTTACTGCTGCAACAGAAGGTCTTGCTACAATAAATACACAATAATGTGTCACGTCATAATTTCTTGCCCACTTTCATTGCACATTAATTACACATTCTCTTCTCCCCTTATTTCTCTCACATACCTGGTTGCAATCTTCCTTATTTTTTTATAAAAGTTCTACATACAAGCATAATTCTTGGTTTATGGTGTGCAGTTGGAATACATTTTTCCTGTTAATGCACTTGAAATATATGGAATATAACTTGTAAGCTTGATTTACAGTTCTTTAGTACTAAAATTATTACAATCAAGTTAATATGCTTGGATTATATGGTACAAATGCCGAGAAGTTTGAGCGTGATATGTGGGAGCCTTTTATTTGAGTTGGTCCCATGTGACCAAACTTTGAATTCCAAGAACTGCAACTGAGTATTGATATTAGTAGTAATATTATCAATATCAAAGAGTATTATCATAAAATTAGAGAAGTAATAACAACATAAATAGCTTCTTTATCATTGAGTCGATGTCATAATTAATTTTACTTCTCAAAATTTGGTAAATTACTCCTAGATATTACATGTCTAAATTTTCTAAGAACAAAGGAGTATTTTGTAAAGGAATAATTTCTGAAATTGTGTTTATATAGATGAATGGATTAAATGCCAAGTAAGGAATAATATTGTGGAACAAGGAATAATTGGCCATATACACAAGAAATAAAAATTGAGACCAAAGGAATCTTTGTGTTGTATGAGTCCATCATGTGGTTTTTACATATTCTGTAATCATGTTACAAAATTTTATGATTGCAGCACAGAGCACGCAGGTTTTTACGGTCCTGGAGCACTACAAGAAATATGGTGATCTATGACGAAAATTTTATGACATTTTAATAGAGCGTCACAATTGCACACCCTATGCTTCTCATCAATTTCGTGCAGACCCTAATCCCCTTCCTCTTTCTCATCTTTTTCGATTTGCAGCATCAATTTTGTGTAACTCGTGGTGCAGAGGCAAGTAATTTCTGTACCCCCTCTTGATTTGTTCCTTTTCAGCATCTAATTGCGTAGGATTACATGTAAATCTCATAGATTCCTCACACCTTTGATCTATGAAGGAATCGAGTGGATCTGCTTGTCCTCGCTTCCATTCTGCTGGGTTGAATTCTTGCCTGCTGCTATGGTAAAACCATGAGTGCCCCCTTCTCGTAACCCCTCTGCATGGTTCCAATGAATTTCTGTTTATCTATAAGAATGCTATAGTGTTATATATCTGAGCACTTGCCCATGCTTGTGATGATATTTTGTTATATTTGAGCACTTGCCCATGACAATGATATTATTTCTGTTTATATGATGTGCTGTTGTCCATGTCAATGATGATTGTTATGTTAATTCTAAGCACATGTCCATGCCAATGATATTTGTTTCTATTAAGTTCAGCACTTGTCCATGCCTATAATGCTACTGTTGGTAGTCTGATAACTTATCCATGCCACTGATTTTTATTTATGTTCATCCGAGCACTTGGCCATGTCATTTTTTTTTTATTTTGCTGTCATCCCTTGTCCATGCCTATGGTGCTGCTTTTGTTTAATTATTTGGCTGAAAATAGCACTTGTCGAGACTTCTCGTTGCTAACTATAACTTAGTGACTGAAAATAGCTGCTGCAGTCTACTTAGATGGGTAACATAACTTGAGTTATGTGAAGGAAAGGAATCACCCCCTAATACTCTCTCTTGATGTGCCTTTTTTTTATTACAATATGCTATGTTACTTCAATTAATATTGGTTTTCAGGTCCAGCCGCCCTGGATAAAAAAGTCAAATTCAACCTTGACATAGTAAGCAAATTCGGTATGATCCTTACTGAAAATGATATGTTTTCTCTTGTTGTTGTGACTGCTTCATGTTCAAATTTCATTTGCTATACTGCATTGCAATTCAGACTTCATTGTATCTGTTGATTTCATACAATTTACTAGTGACTTATGCTAAGTTTGAACTTGGCTTCCTTTATTACATGTTCAAAATCCACCGAGGCAAAAAGAGAAATGGTTAATGAATATCACTAGCCTAAGTTGCACACTCTTACGAGATTTTTCTGTTCCTCTGCACGGCAAAAAGTTGCATACTCTTAAGCACTGATATTACATTTGTTCTCTTAATTTCAGAAAAAACTGGAGAATTAGAACAGAAGCCATGGAACAGAATTAGAACTGAAGAAAATCGAGAGTTCTCTGTTCTTTTTTGTTCAGCACGGCAACAAGTTGCTAATAAAAATTCTTGCTGGATGAAAACTTGTACTTGATTTGTTGGAAGAAAGACTTTGTATTTGATGTAATACTGGATGAAAAGTTGTTGTATTTGATGTGATGCCTGTTCTGTTTAATTTTTGGAAATGAGATCCATGGGTTGGAATTGGAATCCTAAAATGTGCTGAAAAAACTATTGAAATTGTTGTACTAGATTTTTTATGGGCTGTGGGCTGGAAATGTGGTGACGCCATCATCCATGTAGGCAGCCACGTCATCATCCACGGAGGCAGATACGCTATCGTCCATGTAGGCAGCCACATAAGCAGCCACAGTCCTGTCATCGTCTACGTAGGCAGCCACATCATCATCCATGTGGCGGCTATCTATGACGTTTATTTTCGTCATAGAAAATGGATTTGGGTTGGGCTTTGGGGGCCCAAGGGCATTCTATGATGGTTTCGAAACGTCATGGATCAAACAATCTATGACGAGGTGTGATCTGTGACTCTTAATACATGACGTTATTTGAGATCGTCATAGATACTGCTTTATGACGGTATTTTAGTGATCTGTGACGAAATTTAATCGTCATGGATCAACAGATTTTTTGTAGTGGAGGCTTGCTGGACCTCCGGCTATAAGCGCCGCCACGGATGAACCACTAGGTTTACTTCCAAAACCCTATCACTGATGAACCACTACTTTTTACTTCCACACCATCCACTTTATACTCCATCCGCATATTTTCCACAGCTCTAGTGTTGCTGACGGGAACGCCGCACAAATGACCCATGCATGGCGCCCTTTTTACTAGTCAATCAGCGCTTTATTAATGTGCCAGCAGTCAAACGTGTATTAAAACAGGCCACAACCGTGACAAAACCATTGGCTCCAGGACTATGTATGCGTTAAAAGTACACACTTAACCAAATTTTACTACACTCATATTGTGGCACCATAATTTTGCCTTGCTGGAGTGTCGGCTCCCCATGGGTGTTAAATAACTATTCAACACCCCGGGTGCTAAATAGACCGGCCACATATATATATACATATATATATATATCAATCATTCCCCGGTCATTTTGGAGTTGTTGGAGTCTAGAGGAACCCTATACACATTGAAGAAACATTTCTAAGCCATCCAAGTGCATATTGATCTGATCCTTAGGCCTAGCAAAAGCTTTATGAGTGTTAGTGCTAGGATTAGCTCTTGAGAGAGTGTGAGAGCAAGGTGTTGCGTCTTGTGAGCTGGTTTTTGAGTGAACCAATGTGTATCACGGTGCACCGGCCGAGTCTTAGTGGCTCGCTAGCACGTCTTCGACCCTTCGGCTTGGTGTGGAGCGGCATCGACGACTTTGTACGGGGGGCGTGGAGACTCACATCCTTTGTGGAGAAGCTTCTTAGTGGAAAACGGGACCAATATGACCGGGAAGTTGGGTAAGCCTTTGATAGGTGCCGATATAATCCGGCACAAGGATGACCCGATCTTCACGACACTAGGTTTAAGAGAATGGATAGCTTTCATATTAAAATTATTGGTTATGAAACATAAGTTTGGACCTAAAATTGTGGATTGTGTCTTTCTAGGTTATACTATTTCTTTTGGAGGGTTAGGTTATGCTATTCACAACATCGGTTATAGATTTTTAATAGTAAAGTCTGGAGTACCTGTTATGCATGTTGGTATAATAATGGAGTCTAGAGATGCTACATTTTTTGAAATAATTTCTCCCATGAGAGATGAAACAAGTTCATCTAGGCAAGAGTTTATCAAGGATGATAACTTTACTATATTGATAGAACAGAATGAACCTACAATTATGGAAAATATTAAGGAGGATAACAAAGAATCTCTTAGAGAGAGCAAGAGACAAAGGACTTCAAAGTCTTTTGGCGATGATTTTCATTGTATACCTCGTGGATGATACACCTAGAACTATTGCAGAGGCATATTCATATCCTGATGCTGTCTATTAGAAGGAAGCAGAATAAGGAGTGAGGTGTATTATGTTATGTCTAATGGTACCTGAAAAGTTGTATAGAGTCATAACTTTCAAATCTGGGATAACTCATCAACAATTGGAATTGGGTTACGGGTCTCTCAGATGGCTTGGAAGATCGGAGGCCCATCAACCTAGTTGAATGGAACGTTAGAAGGATAGACAAGATGCATTTGACCAAAAATTTTATGGTTAAAACATTTAGTGGAAGCCAAACTACAACCTGTTGTGTAAATTTGGTGATAATTTCAGGAATCATATTGCCAACATATCTGCTGCAACAGTGAACATGAGTATTGTGACCACAATTTCATTCACCCCTTCAATCGAGAATTTCATACAACTAGATAGTTATATCAACTTGATATCACTATATATGTCATTTGCTTCAGCGAGGAAAATATGATATCCTAAGAATAAGAAAAAACTTGATATTTGTGAGTTATCTGAGAAAGTACATACATTGAAAATTGGACCTTTGTATTATGAATGAATGAACATTGTATCGGAGTAAGGGGAAAAACCAAAGAACTTCGACCAGAGGCTATGGTTCGACAACATGACTAGCTCTCTTTTTTTTTTGTATAGATAAGGGAAAAAACCAAAGAACTTCGACCAGAGGCTATGGTTCGACAACATGACTAGCTCTTAAATGCAAGTTGCCGATGGTTGTTTAGTATCAACGGTAACCACAACAAAAGAAGACAAGTTATGACCTGATCGCGAGCATGGAAGCCCATCAAATGCAAAACTAACTTAAGAAAAATGGAAGGGAACGTGTATAACAATTCACTTCAAGAATACGCATCGTAGGTAAGCACAAGTACAGTGTCATTTGGGTTACTGCCGGCTAGTGTAATTTATTATGACCATATGACGTTTGATTTGTGTAAGGTACCATTCTTCATTGGACCCTTTAATTTATTTGTTCCATCTTTTCCTCGTCAATGGAGGAGGCATCTTGGGTTGGGCATTGAGGGTTGCAAGCAGGGCACTTAGACATGCACTCTTTTTTTGCCTGGTAGCAATTCTTTGTCTGATATGGATCCCCGCAGCAGAAGCAGTCCTGCATACCGTGGCCAAAATAATCGCACTGCACTGAGAGACACCATATAATTTTGATCTTGCTCTCATCTAATGTCGTCAGGTTGATAGCTGCAGGTATAGCACTTCTGGCCTCCAGACGCTGATGATGAGGACGGCCTGCTGAATTTTTTGTGTTCATTAGTACATATTGTCAGCCCAAAACTAGGAGAGTTGGCACAACTGGGCGCACACTCAGAGGAAGTCCTGCTACGCCCCAAAAACTTAGCCTAAGAGGTGAGAGACTTCCCCCACTTTTATATTGGTTCAACTCTCCCCCCACAACCAATATGTGACTAATCCCAACAATCTCCCCCGTCACACATTGGTGTCCCTTAGCACTGACCGGGCCCACACCACAGTCCACCAGTGACCGGCTCCACACACGAGGACATATGGACCTCACACCCGCGGTCCATCACTAACCGACTCGACACACGAGCACACACGGGCCTCACACCCATGGTTCACTGGGTTTCGGGCCTACACCACCCAAGTGTGCACGGGCACAGGAGATTGCGGACACAGCTCTGATACCAATTGTCAGCCCAAAACTAGGAGAGTTGGCCCAACCGGACGCACATCTGGAGGAAGTCCTGCTACACCCCAAAAGCTAGCCTAAGAGGTGAGAGACTCCCCCACTTTTATGTTGGTTCAACTCTCCCCCCACAACCAATGTGGGACTAATCCCAACACATATTCACATAAGACACATGTATCTATATCATGAATCTTATCAGGAAGACAAAATATTTTAGCATCTTGAAAAAACTTTTTTAAAAGAAATATGGCTAATAATGAACACCTCAAACATGCTTTCACGTATCATTTATAAACGAATTTTTAAAAAAAAGTGAACAGAAAGCTCGAGAATGCCTCTATTGACTTGTCAATTCGCATTCTTCACTTCAATGCATAAAACTAAGACAATTCAAAGTGTTTCTACAATTGGCACCCCACATAGACTAATCGTTGGGGCCGGTTCTGCCTAGAGTGTGAGTGCGTGTGGCCAGAGATCCTTGTAGATCGAGTGTCGCATCGGTAATGGCGACGCAGATCGAGGAGGACGACAGGGAGATCTAGTGGTGCGATGTGCGGTGACCTCGCTCGCCCCCACCAACGCTGAAGCAGAGACGTGGGAGAAGAGGAGGGCCACCAAAATCAGAATTGAGAAGCAAAAAAAGATATGAACTTACACTCTGCAGGCAGACAGAAGCAACCAAGGAGCACGCTGAATGTTAGTAGTATCGTCACTACGTATCGCAGACTTCGGGTCGCCATGTTTACTCCTGAAGGGCCTATCAGAAAGAGTTGTCGAGGATGGAAGAAGAAGCCTCGGCGTGGCCATAGAGTTCACCTCTATTTATACTAACATTAGCGTGCCTTGATTACTTTTGTGTAATTAAAGGCGTATCTCTTGAATATGAATATAGAATTAACTAATGATCAGAATTAGCAAATTCCATTTATGGAGTTTTCATACCCCTCGAATCCACATTGAAATTCACGATGCTACGTGAGAGTTTCCAATTACATACACATAGAAATCTTTCTTTTCTTCACTTCTCTTCTCTTATTATAGGCCGTGTTTAGATGCCAAAAGATTTTGGCAAAAAATATCACATCACATGTTTGGACACATATGAAGTCTATTTACAAAACTTCTTACACAGATAGGTTGTAAATCGCGAGATGAATCTAATGAGCCTACTTAATCCATAATTTACAACAGTGATGCTACAGTAACCATCCACTAATCATTGATTAATTTTGAATTAATTAGGCTCATTAGATTCTAAACACACTCTAAATGAAGGACCACGACGGCAACCAGAGAGGGGAGTGAATGAGAGCCCTTTGAAAAATTCTCCTCGATGAGAACAAGGCCTATATCTCAAATTCAATCATACACGCCTCCCATTGACCCGTCAAGGTAACGCAAGCCAATTTGTGACAAGCTCACTGTAACACCCATGTGTTAATCGAGGCACTAATCATGTGTTTAACTCGCTAATTATGGACCTAAGCAATGTCATTGGCGTTAATCGAGTTCGCGTGTTAAACATCGATTTAACTGTGTTCGACTGTGTTTTTCTCCCTGATCCGGGTCTCGAATCAACTTTCGCCCAAAACAAAAGTTGTAGATCTTCTCTTCCTCTACAACTTTTATTTTGGCCAAATTTCAAGTTCCTATATGAAATTCTGAGTTTCAATCGGTCAAACATGAGTCAAAAATCGGTCAAAATGTTCACTATTGTTCCCATGTTCGTTACTGTGCTCGTACGCGACGCCCATGCCACGACCGGCACACCGCCGGCGACCTCCACGTGTCGCGTGTGCCGGCGAACCTCGCCCTCCGTGCTTCCATCCTTATCCGCTCGCCAGGCCTCATCCTTTTCCCCTCCCCTTTCTCCTTCCTCGTGCTCACGTCGAGCTGAGCTCGAGCAGAGGTGCCGCCGCTCGCCGCGCCGGCCGTAGCTCGCCGCCCCCGCACGATTCCTTGCGCCCCGACCTCCCTAGCCTCGCCCTAAACCTCCTCCACCTCTCCCCGAGCTCGGTCGTGTCGTTTCCCACTCGGAATCGAACCCGCCATCACCGGCCGCCATTGAAGCTCACGTCGAGCTCCGCCCCGCCCATCGATCCCCATCCTCCGGTCCACCTCCGCCCGATTCGAGCGTCCGGTGAGCTTCCCCACGATCTCCTCTCCCTCTTCGCCTTCTTTCCCCCTCGAATCCGGCGCCGCCGCCACCGGTTCACCGCCGCGCCGCTGTGGGCGCCCTGCGCAGGCCCCAGCCGCGCGGCCGAGCGCCCCGCTTCCCCGCTCCACCCTGGCCACGGGCTAGCGCCGCCGCTAAGCCTGGCCGTGGCCACGGCCCTGGCGCGCGTGCGGGGCAGAGCAGGGTAGCTGGACTGGGCTCCCCCCATGACATGTGGGGCCCAATCGTCAGCCCCCTATTTAGGTTTTGTTCTTTTACCAAAATCATTTATTCCGTCTAAAATTTTATAAATGCATAACAAATCACAGAAAAATGCTAAAAATACAAAATAAATTTTATTAGTTTGCTTAAATCAAGATCTTCAGAGGAACAATACTCATGTATGTGAAATGTCACTTTTGCCCCTGCTAAAGTTTTGGTTTGTGCTTAAGCTAGTTTATTTTGTATCTATTGTTCGGTTTGTTCAAAAATCCTGAAATTTTTTGTAGTAGCTTACTCCTTGCTTGTATAGTTCACTGAAAAAATTTCAGGTGTATAGCCTATGTGCATGTTTGTGGATCTATTATTGTTTGATTTCCATCCTAGGGCTAAAATAAATGTTTTTGGTCACCGATAAATGTTGATAAATTTTTGTGGCCTACCTGGTCAATGTATTGTCTTACTGGTAATTTTTGGGTGGCTCGATTAGGTCTGCAAGCTATGTTTTTTCATTTATTTCGTTCCTAGTTGCACGTTCTTTTTAATGGCTGCTAAATAAATTATTTTCTAATGTATATCTTTTTAATAATGTCTTGGTTTTAGTTTAATCTTGTGTTCTTGCATTAGAATCAAAATAGGTTGCACTTGAAAATAATTTGATTCTATTTGCTTGCCAATAAATAAAATCCCTGGTTGGTTTTACTTACCCAGTTTTATCTTCTTTTAATCGCTTTGCGTTGCATCATGAACACTTGTATCATTTCATGCACCGTTTTAATTGTTGCATGACATCTTTCCTTACGTGTAGACGTCACGAGCAAAGCCGTCTATGAGCTGGTTGCTGAGCTGGTTCGGTAGCCGCAAGCAGAAGAGCAGCAGGAGGACGCAGTCGAGCCCGCTTCTGAAGAAGTCGCTAACCCCGCTGACCTGCAAGGCAAGCCCCGGAGCATATCCCCTAATTTGAGTATTCAATGATTTATTTAAGTATTTGTGCATTTACATTCTAGGAGTTGTATGAGACCCTAGTATGCATGTTTTCCCGAGATACCTGTGAGTCTATACTAGTGTACAGGTATCGCTAGAAATGCTTTGCTAAGTAGGATTTCGGTAAAAGTCGAGTGATTACTGTCACTCGCGAGATTTAGGATATTGATTCCTTGGCAAATGGCTTGGAAATGAGTTGATGAGTAAAGAGAAATGGAGACCGGGCGGAGATAAGTTGGTTCTGGATATGAAAGGGATGAAAAGTAGTATCCGCCTATGTCGATTGAGGACCGTACCATTGTTGGCTGTGCTGACCAAGATTGAATAGTACTAACCACATGCCGGAAGTAGGAGGTGGTCGAAACTGGTAAGCTAATTACCTGATTTATAATGATACTTTGAATCGCGACCAGCTACTCTGGGAGTGGAATGATGGCGGGTGTTGGATGGTATGTCGCCTCTGGGTTCTCTGGGAGTTCGCTATGAGGGACCCTTCACCCGGGTTTTGGCAGGCGTGATTCAGACGTCGGGGTGATGATGGGAACAGTTGACGTGTGTGGCCCGACGGGGCTTACATGTGTCGTGTTGGTTAGGTCCACCTTGTAAGGTTAAATCGGATCGATTCTCCATCTCTCTCGGTTAAGAGAACCTTGGTCACTTCGTCACATTGTAGTAAAGGATGGAATGAGAATGGAAATGAATACGTTTGAATTGTGTTTTACTAGAGGTTTAATGTGATCAACCAGGTGTGCTCTAGATGTTCAGGCTAATCTAGTTATTACTTGACAAACTAAATGGAGCTAAAATATTGAAAGAAATGATTCAGTATTAATAGCTTTTCAGCAAACAAACCCAGAGCCAAAAGCCTGCATGTCCAGGAGTCGGCTAAGTATATATCATAGTCGGGTAAGCCTTGCTGAGTATTAATATACTCAGGGTTGTTGTTGTAACCCTCCAGAGCAGGTTGTGTTCCCGCTGACTTCGAGGAGGTCTGTGCGTCCTGAATTAGACAACCGCTTCCTCCTGGGTGGACTGTCGAGTGGGGCCCGTCTTCCCCGTGAAGTTCGGGCAGGTTGGCATCACATCGGTGGGCAAGATGTGGAGCTCACCGGGTATCGTCGTTCGTAGTTACCGTATTGTATTGCGAACTCTGTTTTAAAATTTCCGTTGCGTTGAACTTTGTCGTTTGTATTCAAAACTTTTATGTAAAACCCGTGTTGTAAATTAGTTTGAGAATCTCTGTATGCTTGTATCACCTGTACTCGTCTTCGTGCGAGTCTTCTAGTGCAAATGCGATCCTAGAGTACAATAGTTTAATCGGGAATTACCCGACGGACTGCCGGATTACACCATTTTAAGTGTGTGGTAACTTGATTATTCATTAAGATGATAGTTAGCGCACTTAAGCCGGTTTAATTTAGGCGGGTCTGGTACACCCACCCTAGGAACGGTTAAGAAAAGCTTGACGTATAGCGGACACCAAAGATTAGCCAAAGCACCAAAAGATGGACACTAGCGGAAGCAAACAACTCGAGCAAAGGCTACCACGAAAACTTCACTTGACCAGCCATGTGATGAATCAACAAGGATTAGCAAAACTCAAAATCAAGCAGAAGCAAGGCTTATCCAAAAAGTCGATCAAATAAGCATGCAAAGACAAACCAAGATTAACGAGAACAAAAGCTAATTAACAAGAGCTAGCTAAGCATGCAAATGACTAAACAATTTGAGCTAATTAACACAAGTCAATAAAAGCATACAAATTACTTTATATACATTCTTAGGAACAAGTACTAATCATCATCTTGTCTAAACAGTGGAGCATGAATTAATTCATGAGAGCAGGAAATAAGAGACAAGCTAAAAGAGTGTACTTGATAAACATAAGCATGATGTCTTTATTTTTGGCTCAAACACATTTTTTAGATAAAGGATTACCAATCCGGCCACTATGACGAGACATACACATCCAAAAGAACATAGTTTGCAAAAGATGGAAAAAGAAAAAAGCACACCAGTCACTAGAGAGACTCCAAACTACTGCAAGCGATAGACATGCTTGCACCCTCCTTTAACTAAATCAAGAGCTACTATCTCAATTAGTCTGCTAAAGCTGGAGAAAGTGTTCTTGGCGTGCTCCTCTCGCTGCAACTGCGCCCCGAAACGAAACCAGTATGTTCCCCTGAAGATGACCTGCAAAACCGAGTTAACTTTGATTTTGTTAAAAATTAAATCGTTTCGACATCTCCAAATCGCCCAGCATACAGCGGCAACCCCCACCTAGATGACCCTCCTAATCTTTTTAGATTGATTAGACAGCCAACAATTAAACATATGGCGAATTGATCTAGGTGGCGTTAAACCAGTAGCAAAAAATATAATCCTCCAAACCAATCTTGCATAAGGACAGTCCAGGAAAAGATGTTGTATAGTCTCATTACTATTACATCCGTAATATTTTTGGCTTCCTGTCCAGTTCTTCTTAGCAAGATTATCTTTAGTTAAAAGTATCCCCCTTTGAAGAAACCAGAGGAATATTTTAATCTTTAGATGAATCTTTAACTTCCAAATCATCTTACGTCTAAAAGGTGGTTGACTATCTAATAAGTGCAGATAGAAAGATCTTTCAGTAAAAGACCCTGAATTGGTCAAATTCCATCTAAACGTATCTGACCCATCCACCAGTTGAACATGCGCGATCTGAGCTACAAGATTTTGCCATTCAACCAATTTATTATCCACCAAAGCCCTCCTAAAATATAAATTGAGTGGCCTCGTAGCCAAAACTTTGGCCACAGTCACATAGGGATCCCGCACAACCGTAAAAAGTGATGGATATTTATCTTTGAATGGCACTTGACCTTCCCAAGCATCGTCCCAGAACCTTGTCTTGGCCCCGTCTTTAATATTGAAGGAGCCATTAGCAAAAACCTCATCTTTGATCTTCATAAGACCTCTCCAGAAATGAGAGTCATAAGGTTTAGCATGCACCTGCGTGAGAGACTTGGATCCTAGATATTTGTTTGTTAGTATGGTTTGCGATATACCATTGGTATTAAGCAAATTCACTAACCATTTTGCCAGTAAGCATTTATTCTGCAATTGCATATTTAAGATACAAAGTCCCCCTTGATCCTTAGGACAACAAAGTATGTCCCATTTGGCAAGTCGATACTTATACTTATCAGAAGATCCTTGCCAAAAGAATCTCGATCTGAAATGATCAAGATTTTTTAGTACCCCTTTTGAGATTTCAAAAAAGGACATCATAAACATGGGTAAGCTATTAAGTACCGAGTTTAACAAGACCAAACGGCCCCCATAAGACAGGTACTTAGCTTTCCAACTAGAGAGTTTTTTCTCAAAGCATTCTTCCACTTTTCCCCAATCAGAATTGAGGAGCTGTCTATGGTGCATTGGAATTCCCAAATATCTAAAAGGGTATTCACCAGCATTACAACCAAAGATATCAGTATAGATATCTTGCATTTCTTTAGCTGCTCCATAGCAAAATATTTCACTCTTGTGGAAGTTGATTTTTAACCCAGATACCTGCTTGAAAGCACAAAGCAAGAGTTTAAGATTCTTCACTTGCTTCAGGTCATGATCAATAAAGATGATGGTGTCATCAGCATATTGTAAGATAGACAAACCATCATCCAAAAGATTAGAAATGACACCTCTTATTTGACCATCATCTTTTGCCCTCTTAATTATGAGAGCCAGCACATCAGCGACGATGTTAAATAAAATAGGTGACATAGGATCTCCCTGACGGAGCCCTCTCTTTGTTTGGAAGTATGGACCAATTTCATCATTGACTTTGATCCCCACACTTCCACAAGAAATCATCCCTTCAACCCATCTACACCATTTAGGAGAGAACCCTTTCATGCGTAGCGTTTGTTGAAGGAAAGTCCACTTTACTTTGTCATAGGCTTTTTCAAAATCAATTTTGAAAATAACCCCATTCCGTTTTTTGGTATGCAGTTCATGTATAGTTTCATGTAAGATAACTACTCCTTCCATGATATTCCTGCCTGGCAAGAAGGCAGTCTGCATAGGACTAACCACTATTTGGGCAACTTTGTTCAACCTATTCGTGGCAACTTTAGTAAAAATCTTAAAGCTGACATTGAGGACACAAATGGGTCTATACTGTTGAATTTATGTTGCCTCTTGGACTTTTGGAATTAGCGTAATAATTCCAAAGTTTAGGCTGAAGAGGTTCAAATCCTCTTTGTGGAAGTCCGTGAAAAGAGCCATAAGGTCGTCTTTAATAACTTCCTAGAAGACTTGACAGAATTCTGCCAGGAAGCCATCAGCACCTGGAGCCTTGTTGTGTTCCATCTGGAAGATGGCATCTTTCACTTCAGATACGGTGAACTCACTAGTAAGCAACTCATTTTCCTCTCGGGACACTTGAGGAATGTCTTGAATTCGATCTTCCTCAAGTGTAATATCCGAAACATCCGGAGGCCCGAAAATGTTCTTATAAAACTGAGTGATATAGCTCTTAAGCTGGGCATCAACGACAACAGTTCCTTGATCATTTTCAAGTTTATAAATATGTTGTTTTCAGTGTTTTTCGTTAGCCACCAGATGGAAGAATCTCGTATTATCATCTCCTTCTAGAAGCGTTTTCACTTTTGCTCTCTTATACCATTTAATTTCTTCCTCCCGCAAAAGGAGAACTAATCTCTCTTTTAGATAGTGCTTAAAATTAACCTCTTGATCTGAAAGAGAGGTAATCTCAGCGTTCTTATCTAGCTCCTGTAAAAGAGCTAGAAGTTTCTTCTTTTCTTTTCTGTATGTTCCTGCTATATGCTTAGCCCAGCCTCTAAGATGTTGTCTGAGCCTACAAATTTTATTCTGCCACCGCTCCAGAGGAGTACGTCCAGACGTTCCTGATTGCCAAACGCTAACAACCATATCGTAGAAACCATCCCTAATCAGTCATCCTCTCTCAAATTTAAAAGGACGCTGAACAGAGTGGTGGGTGGACGCCCATGTATTAAGAATTAGAGGAGTATGGTCTGAAATATCGTGATCTCTTGGTTCTACTGCCGATAGGGGAAACTTATCCTCCCAATCTGTACTAACCAGAACTCTATCAAGCTTCACAAAAATAGGATTGTCTCCAGGACCCGCCCAAGTAAATTGGCGCCCAGACATAACAATCTCTTTGAGATCAAGAGATTCGATAACAGCGTTGAACAAGTTTGGCCATTTAAAGTCAAACACCCCGGAGCTTTTATCTTCCGGTCTTCTCATAATATTGAAATCCCCTCCAATTAAATACGGAAGAGAATCCTTTGAGCATGTGTTTGCCAATTCGGCCAAAAATGTCTGCTTGTTTTGATATTGTGTTGGGCCGTAGACCGTATATAGCACAAATTTGAAACCGTCATTTTTGCATCTCAAGGCAAATTTCACATAGAAATCTCCCTCCGCAATGACTCCAATATCAAAAACCTGCAAGTCCACACCTAGTAGGATGCCACCAGATCGACCATGTGGGGCCATACAATGCCAAAGGAAGTTCCAGCCCGCACAGAGGTTCTTTAAAATATGATCTGGAAAATCATCCCTACCAGTCTCGGAAAGATCTATGAAACTAATTTGCTCTTCCTTAACCAAATCAGACAAAAATCTGTGTTTAGCCAAGTCCCCAAGACCTCTGCTATTCCAAAAAATCTCTTTCATTTGATAACGATTTTGGAAGGGTTTTTTGTTTTTTTGGGGATTCTGCCAGTTTTAGGATTTTTGGCAGTACTAGACTTTTTCTTACGAATTACCGGAGAGAGATCGATAATGTGATCAGACTCCAGGTCTTGCATATTCTCATTTAGATTACCACACACGTGGCTGAGAACTGCTTCCAGTCTAGCATCCCTTTCCTCATTACTCTCATCTAGTAATTTATTCGACTTTAAATTACATTTTTTCTTATTGGCAAGAACCACCAACCTATCTATTTCTAGATTTTTCTTATTGGCTCAAACACATGCACCATATATACTTGTTGTTCACATACACACGCAGAGATATTGAGATAATAATGCAGGCGAGGGACGCAAGCACATATGCATCATGGCCCTGCATATAGGTGACCCGGGAGCCTAGGCTCCGGGATGGCTTGGAGCGGGACCATGCGTGGCATGGTCAACCCGAACGTCTCCTCCATGCTCAGCTCCTCCTTGGCCATGCCATCGGGGAGCCTCCATGCAAAGCCGTGCACCAGGTTTGCTAGGACCACCTGCACCATCTTTAGCCCAATACCAATGCCGGGGCACATCCGGCGACCGGAGCCGAACGGGAGCAGCTCAAAGTCTTGCCCCTTCACGTCCACGCTGCTCCCGACGAACCTCTCCGGCCGGAACTCGTCGGCGTCGTCACCCCACACGGCAGGGTCGCGGCCGATGGCCCAGACGTTGACGAACACGAGCGTGCCCGTCGGAATGTCGTAGCTGCCCAGGGATGCGTCCTCCCGGGACATCCGGGGCGCCAGCAATGGCGTCACCGGGTGCAGGCGCATGGTCTCCTTGACGATGGCCTCCGTGTACGGGAGGTTCGGGATGTCCCCCTCGGTGACGAGGCGTTCGCGGCCGATGACGCGGTCCAGCTCCTCGGTGGCCTTGGCGAGGGCATCGGGATTTCGGAGGAGCTCCGACATGGCCCATTCGATGGTCACGGACGAGGTGTCTGTGCCGCCAACGATCAGGTCCTACGAGAAGTCAAGAACGCAGCAGTGTTAATTATTTTCTAGAAGAATAATCACAACTACTCCTTTTGATATTGATTTAGAAATTTTGCTGGTATCAATATATCTATATCTACTTCAACTGCAATGCTATTCTACACCCAAGGTGTGTAGAATGTTATTCTAAACCCACCTTCGCTTACTAGCAAAAATAATTGTTAAAGTACTAAACTAAATTTAACAAATTACTAAACAATGTTAAGTAATAGCCGGCCCATTACTGAACTATTGAAAATTTATTTATTAATTTTGCTCATTTTAGCTATTGGTAAACTACTAGAATAGAAGGTGAGCCGCACTATCTGATCTCTACCTATTTCTAAAGCAGTAATTTTTATACCTATATTTTTAGTTTGGTCTATCTTGTGTAATTGATAGATGGGTCTTAGTCTATCCCATATATAAAAGTCGGATAAGCCACGTCGTCCACAACTTGATCACGTAATACCTACAAATTAACATATAGACATCTATACATACCCGTTACATATAATAATTTTATCTGTAGCAATGCACGGCCTTATCTACCTAATATAAAAGAATTTGTGCAATTTCTTTCAGAGAAAGGAGTTGAAAACATTATCGATCCCGGCTTGCTGAAATGGAGTACTAACTAACCCAATCATACTATTACTAATTGGAGGTTCCTTTGAAGTCTCAAGATGAAGCCACCTATGATCCCAAGTGGATAGTCTAAAAAATAGAGAAATTCTACAAATTCTCACAAAAATCAGAAACATCCGGCCATCAATTTGGCAACACCAATCATAATAGCTATTGGATCTATTATTTTTTATAATAAATTACCCACCTTTGCCATTATAAAAGTAGATTAAAGTAATCCCCTAAACATGTATCTAAATTACCCACCTCTGCCATTATAAAAAAATAATCTAAAGTAAACCCCTAATCTTCATGTAAATTACCCACTTATGCCATTATAAAATAATATCAAATAACCCCCCAAGTTTTTGTATATAATATCCACTGATAACATAATAAAAGTTAAAATAAACCAAAAGTATAAATAAAAATTATATTATTATAATAAAATCTTGAATTGCATCAAAATAAAATTCTAAATTACTATTTCTATCATTACTAATATATTATTATTGTTATTGTTTATATAAAAATACTAACCATAATGTGTGTCACCGTATATTCATGTATAAGAGAAGAGATAAGAATATCAATTTTCATATTGTTCAAATAGCTCAAACAAAGTATTTAATTAAATACATATCAAATATATATGGATGTGTGATGTAAAGTGAGAAAAAAATTGTTAGTAACTAAATCTATCACATTTATTACAATTACATAATGGTAAATACAAACTTTACAATACTGGATTAGAATATTTAATTAGTTAAAGAGACCATGAGAGAAATAATTATTAGATATATTTAACTAGCCTGTGAGGGAGCACGGGTTGACAGACTAGTTAATATAATATAATTAGTGAACATCCAGTCTTACCAGCGTGAATCCCTTGACGCCATCCCACCTATAAATGGCCATTTGGCCCGATACCCATGGGGGCCCGAAGCCCGGCCCATATTAGCCCGACCCGAGCACGGCACGGGCCCGAATATTATTGGGCTCGGGCCGGCACGGGCACGATAGCCGGGCCGTGCCTGGGCCTCACTGTCAGCCCATGGATGCGTCCAGGCACGGCCCGAAAAAGGGCGGCCCGATCGGCCCGATGGGTAGCACCCCGTTTAAATACTATATTATACATTATCAAACCCTATTTAAACATTTTCGGGCTGCCGGGCCAAACGGGCCGGCCCGGCCCGATTAAATCAATTTCGGGTCGTGCCTGGGCCGGCACTTCAGCCCATGGGCAGACACGGCACGGCCCGTTAATATTTTCGTGCTTAAGCGGGTCGTGCCTAAACGGGCCATGCTTAGACGGGCCCGTGCCGGGCCGGGCCGTGCCGCCCGTTTGGCCACCTATAATCCCACCCGATCGGGACCTCGAGGTTTGGGTCGTCAGCGAGCTCCAACAGCAAGTCGACCATGCCCGAGGCAGCAAACTCCTCGCCCTCCCGCCGTCGCCGCCCGTCGTGCTCGTCCAGGACTTGCTCTAGGAACCGATCGAACATCTCGCCCAGCCTCTTGATCCTCCCGATCTGCGGGTCCAGCCAGCCCAGCCAGTGGATCATGTCCCCGACGTTGAGCGCGCCGCCGAGGAAGAAGAACTCGTCGATCATCCACTTGAACTCCTCCGGCATCGTCGCCGGCGGCCCTGAACCAGCTGTACCGCCGTGGACAATGTACTTCTTGCCCAGCACCATGCGCGAGATCGCGGTGAGGTTCGCAATGAAGAGGTGATCCAGGAGCACCACCGCGCGCCCCGCCGCCCCCGCCGGTGGCGGCCCGTGCTCGTAGAGGCCGCGGAGCATGGCACGCACCTCCTCGTCGCGGACGTGCTCGTGCGACCTGAGCCGCCGCGCGCTCAGGATCTGGGTCTTCCACAGCCTGCGCGCCTGGCGCCAGTACGCGCCGTAGGGCGCCCACAGCACGTCGGAGTAGCCGTAGCCGGTGTACCTGCCGGCCGCCATCCTTGGGTGGTCGACGAACGCCAGGTCGTGGGTCCTGAGGATGGACCGGGCGGCGTCCGCCGACGAGCCGACGACGACGGAGAAGGAGCCGAACCGGAGGGACATGAGCAGTCAGTACCGCTTGGAGAGTGCATGGACGGAGCGATGTGGGAGCGTGCCCATCAGGTTGAGGTTGCCGATCACCGGCCATGGCCGAGGGCCCGGTGGGAGGTTGTACCTGCGCTTGGGCTTCCGGCGGCGGAGGATGGTCATGAGGAAGAGCACGGTGGTGAGCGCAACGGCAACGAAGGAGGCCGCCGGTGGTAGATCCATTGGATCGCGCGAGATGCATGGCAGGAGACGACGCCACGGGCTTTCTTGTTCATTTGTTGAACTAGCTAGTGAAGTGACTGCGATGGTTGCGTGGCCAGTGGGCGATCGGTGGCGATCCATCATGTACTTGTCCATGATCATTGTAATAAGGAATGCATCATATCACTACTAGAAAACGGGCCTTGAGCACCGGCTGAGAAGGGCCAAAGGCATCGGTTTCCCAACCGGTGCCCTGCAACCGCGACCAATGGTCTCGCCTTAAGACACCGGGTTTTTCAACCGGTGCCTTAGGCTTCCACTGGTACCGGTTGAAAAGACCAGCCGGTACCAAAGAGGCTGCCATGCTGACGCAAGGTGGCAGCTCCTTTGGTACCGGTTGGTATTTCCAACCGGTACCAATGACCTTTTCCCCTTTTTTTTTCCAAATCCAGTTTTGTTTGTTATATTTATTACTATTTATTCTTTTATAATTGCTAAACGCACTCAAGCTCTATAGTACTATACGTTCATTGGTCGTTCATGTTCGTTTTCAGAGAATATTTGAAACTAACTAAAAGTGAAATGCGAGCATATAATTAAGCTAATTATATGAACTAATATATTTACAAATTTACAAATATCAAGGCTTAATGTTTAAAAATATTTACAAATGTACAAGTCATGTTAGCAGTCCAACTACTAGTCCCCTCAGGAGGTCGATGGAAGTCCTCTATAGATGTGACCATCGTGGTAGAACTCGCCTCTAGGATCTAAGATCTCATTCAAAATGAATCCGGCGAGCTGCTCGCACACGGCGTTGATCCGATCAGTAGAGTAACATTCATCCCCCATTTGAGACATCTATCATTTAGGAAAAAAGAATTAACATCATGTGCGTTAGTACAATTACGAAAATATACTAGTGAACGGTTTGGACGTACTCTCGTTTCTTCATCAGTAGCCTTCCCGCATGGAGTCATGATGTGCAAGTAGTCGCATACGTAGTACCCGCACCAATCAGTCCCTTGTTGTTGTCTCGCACACTTAAGGAGAAACAAATAAATTACTCAATTTAGAATAATTTGGGATTATATACTTAACTAGACAAATCTTTATGAATGAACATACCGGATAATCCATGTTAACGTTCAGTTCGGGCCTCCATTGACCACGTCCTTTGTTATTTTTCACAATTTTTTTCCAAACCCTGCGCTCAAAGTTAAGTTTGATATTCAGGAATTGTTATTAACAGAAAAAGGATTTGATTGTGCAAACTAAACTTACCTGTTCAAGGGGTCTATGATATGTTGGATTGCGGACTTTGGATTTCTCATTGAGTCAAAGACTATAAGATTGCCGGTCTCTACGGAAAGTATGAGTAAAATCCAATGATAACTACAGATATAGATAGGATATATATACATAAATGTATTAGACAATTTAGTATTTATTTAGTAATATAATAGAGGATTGAGTCGACCAAGGCTTATCCCAAAGTTGTATGGTATGAATATATAGGATTTGTAATTTTGCCTAGTCAACGAATCGTACATGTTTTGGCACGTTTCCTTGTAACTTTCATTGATCAATTTCTGGTTGACTAGCAAAGGAGACATGAAGCCGATCAGATGGTGCCATACATGTTTTCGGCTTCTTTGGGTCTCCTGTCTAAACGATGCAATAGAAATTTTATAATGCACACATATAATTATGTTCTTGTTAACAAAAAGTATTAATGTAGAGGTAAGTGATACTTACAAAACCCAAATGGTGATGATAGAGGCGTCGAGGGCTTGTCGATGGTAAATGTGATATAAATTTTGGAAGTACACCCAGAAGTCGTCCTCCCCGCGGAAGAAATCATGGTCACGATACTTGACTCCAAATATTTTCCCTTCATCATTCGCCATTCGCAGGTACCATCTATGCAAAATTGAACATCTGCGTACCTAGACTTTTCTCCTCTTCCTCAGTGACAAAAGGTTTTCCATGCTGGAATGGAGTAATAGCGCGAGCGACAGGGATTTTTGCCTCCACATGCCCTGTTGTCTCCTCTAGCATTAATCTAGTTTCAGAAAGAAATATTGCGGCCTGTAGGTCCGCCTGGAGTTGTACGTCCGTCGGTTGTAGGAGTGGCAACCCTGGAAGCCGGAGGGGCTCGAGTTCTTTTTGTTGTGTGCCAAGCTAAGGAATGGTCTTGCCACATTTTGTCTTCAGATTTCCCACCTTGTGTGCCTTTGTCAGAGTACGATCATAGTCAGAGGGTAAGCTTTCGGTTTTGGTGGGTTATCTAGGTTTGTGAGAAGCTTTTTCCCTAGTTCTAGAGGTACCTTTTCCCTCGGCGGGGGGACTTTAGGCTTCAATTGTTCTTTTATATATCGAGCAGTCTCCTCTTCCAACTCCTCAGCGGTTTTCTCATAGGTTAATTGTTTTTCGACCGTTTTCTGCTTCTTCTTTGAGGGTCCAGCCGCTGGGAGGGATGCTGTCTTTTTCTTTCCCTTTTCTGGTGCAGGAGGAGTTGGAGTACTCGTGGCCCTTTGCACCGGCGGAGACAGTGGTGAAGGAGGTGGTAGTGGGGACGGCGGTGAGGTAGGCCGCGGAGACGGGCGATCGGTCTGCACGGGAGCTGTTGTGCTTGCAGTAAGTTTGATGTCGGCCTTGCGCCATAGAATGACCCCGTGCAGTGCGTCTCCCAATGTCTTCTCTCGATCCCCTCCAACGAAGTCGAGCTCATGATCCTCATTGTTTCCAACTATCTGCTCGACTGTGATGGAGGTGTAGCCACGGGGTATCGGCCTTCCATGAATTGTAGTAGAAGGATTCAGGGGCAGGGCTGACCCGTATGCGACATGAATGGATATATTTCTTGCTCGCACATGAAGCTCACACGGTGTCGGCATGGTGACATCATCCACTGGACACCTCTGGTCATCTACCGCCGTTGGCTCAATCTGGCGTTGCTGTTCCGCTTGTACGTCGGGCGCCGCCGTGGATGCAAAGCTGCTGCATCTCTGAGAGACCGGGCTTATCACAACATCCGGGTGCGACCCAGCAGTGCCCCTTTGGCTCAGAGCTAGCTGCACCGCCTCATTGACCCTGGCGTCCATCTGAGATTCCAAGGATGCAACCTTCTTGTTCATCTTTTCTTCTATGGCACGAAGTTTCTTTTCCTGTTCGACTTTGCTCTTTCGGTGAGTCTTGTAAGAGGGATCTCCGGCCCAAGCAACTTTCCATGGAACCACGCCGATGCCACGGGCTCGTCCAGGGTGTTCCGGATTCTTTAATGCCCTTGTCATCTCATCATTCTCCCTTTGAGGATGGAATGTTCCTTGTTGAGTCTCATCTATTGTAGCGACTAGATCGCGGGACACTTCTTGCATATGCTCGGGCACGACCAAACTTCCATCCAACTGGTTTAGTGTCACGCCATTAGCAAATAACCACCACTTGGATCTATCCGGCCAATCCCAAGTCGTCGGCCTGATGCCTCTATCCATAAGGTCCTGCTCCATCTTCTGCCATTTTTTTACTGACTTCTTGTACCCGGCAGCCCCAAGGTGGTGGCTGTACTTCTTATTTGCTGCATTCACCTTGGCTTGTTCGGATTTTTTTTGGGCTTCCTCTGATAGTTTGTATTGTTTGAACTCCTTCCAGTATGGTTTAACCTGAGGAAGATCAGTCCCAGTTCGGCTCCTTATCCTTCTTGATGTAATTGGTGTACAACTTCTTCTTGAAAGTTGCAAAGGCAAGGGCCATCTTTCTCAAGGCACATTTCTTCACAAGTTCTTGGTCAACTCCTTCAGAAAGAGTGAACATATCCTTGAGTTCTGCCCATAGCATTTCCTTCTGATGTGCAGGCACGGTGTGTTGCTGTTCTTTGGGTTTGGTCGTTTTCCATAGTCTTGTGGTGATCGGAATTCTTGCCCGAACAATAATCCCACATTGGTTGACAAATTTTGTGCTAGCATCCTCTGGAGCACTTGGACAACCCTCTGCGTCCACTTCTGTGACGACCTGTCTTCCCTCCATTTTCTTGGTTGGCCGGCGTCTCCCTTTTGACTGGCTCAACGAAGTCAATGCGGAGGTCGACTAAATTACAGAAAAGATATGTTAATCGCAAAACTAATCTACCGAAGTCACCATGCATATAGTTTTAAGATTCGTACTGGAACATGCTGCTATTGATTGAGCGGCGGCGCAAAGTCATCATCTTCTTCATCGGCATCTCCAGACATATTCAGGAACGAATCAGCTGTCCTAGCATCTTCTTCAGCGATTGGCTAGGTGGTGTTGGCCCTCGTATCTTCATTTATTGCGTCCAACATGTATTGCCCGGCGGCCTGCTCATCACCGAAGGGGTCTATCCTTAACTGAAACCGTAAAAATGTGTTAGAGTATGTGTCCATCCTTAAATGAAGCAGGATAATTCAATTCTTTGAACGAATATGCGTGTTTGAGAGAGAGTGTGTGTGTGTGTATGTTAGAGGGACAGAGAAACAGAGAGAGAGTTAGTGAGTGTGTGTGTGTGTGAGTCAGTGCGTGTGTGTGTGTGTGTTAGTGTGAGTGTGTGTGTGTCTCGAGGGTCGATACTTTATACAATTGTGTTAGAGTGTGTAGAGAGAGAGTGTGTGTGTGTGTGTTAGAGTGTATTCGACAGTGTGTGTGTGTGTGTGTGTGTGTGTCGTGGAACGGGGTCGAGGAACCGGGTCGAGGAACGGGGTTGAGGGTTGAGGGTCGAGGAACCGGGTCGAGGAACGGGGTTGAGGGTTGAGGGTCGAGGTCTAGAGTTGAGGGTCGAGGTCAAGAGTCGAGGGACGGGGTTGAGAGTCGGGGTCGAGGGTCGAGGGATGGCGAATGCGTGAGTTAGAGAGCGAATACGAAATTACTCGTCGTCGTTACCCGAGTTACATGATAAATACATGAGTTATAGAAACACATGATAAATACATAAATACAAGCATTATTCACTCTCTATTTAAATACATGATTAAATAAAGTCTCTCTAATAACTAAATTCTATAACTAAATTATACACTATATATAATGAAAACATTGTACACTATTTGCAAGATGAAACATGGGTCAAAATGTTAAAGATATGGCTAAATACAAGTCTCTCTAATAAAGTCTCTCTAATAACTAAATACATGAGTCAAAATGTTAAAGATATGGCTAAAACAAGGTTCTAAGGGCTTATTTGCAAGAAACCAGGGGCTAGATCATAATTAAACCTTAGATTTGAGGACTAGATTGAAAAAAAGAGGGCTGGACGGTGGGTTCAAAACCTAGAAAGCTTAGGGTCCTAAACAGAATAAAAAGGGCCTCTCTGGAATTTTTGAACTTCAGTGTGGACCGCGGGTTAATTCGGGAAAAACCCGAGGGCTCTTTAGCAAAAAGACCGGCGAAGCGTTACGCTGGGTCTAATCTGGCGCGTCCGTTGCCGATCGGACGGCCCGAACCTACTCCGCACGCGGGAGCGGCGGCGCTCGCCCGCCGGCGGCTCTGTCCGCGGCGGCGCGGAGCGGGGCTCGCCGGAGATGGCCGAACTCGGCCCTCCGGGGGTCTAGATGAGCGGGGCTTGGCCTGGGAGTGAGTTCGTGCGATGGCGAACTCGTCTGGGCAAACGGGGCGGCGGATTAGGGTTTGGCCGAGGCTTGCCACGGCGAGGGGAGGCTCTGCTTCACGGGGCTTGCCGGCGCACATGGGTTCCGGCGGTTCTGGGCAAGAGCGTGGGTTCAAACGCGTACGTGAGCGCGCACGGTGCTAAGGCAGACCGGAGCGGGGTGCGAGCGTGGCCGTGCGGTGCTGCTGGGCGTCTGCCATGGTGAAGCTTTGGCGGCGGAACGCCGGCGAAGGTGTTCCGTCCTAGGTGAGGGTTCCCGTGCCAAGATAACTAGCGCAGGGGGTAGAGAGGGTTGCGTGAATGCTCACTGAGACTTGGATTCAAGCGGGGAGGCTGTGCAGGGTCGACGGCATCGAGGTCCGGCGGCGGCGTGCGCGGCGGAGCTCGCGGAGGTGGCGTTGCGGGGGAGAAGCGGGCGGACGACGCAACGGGCCGAGCGCAGAGGAGAAGCGGTGGTGCGCGCGGACTATGCGACGGTGCGCGCGCGGAGATGGATGGGCGGCGGCGGTCGACCGGAGGAGTGCGCTGGTGAGCAGTGGAGAATGGAGGAAGAAGGTAATGGATTTATACCCTTGGCCAAGGGTACTGGGTCAAAAACTCAACCGGTACCTATGTAGGCCTTAGGTACCAGTTGTATCTCCAACCGGTGGCTAAGGGCCCAACGGGCGGGAAATAAAAAGACCCTATGGTACCGGGTGGATATCCAAAACCGGTATCTTAGGCCATTTAAAGTTCACTTTTCACGACTCTTTGACCCAGTTTGAACGGAATTCTTCAGTATCTCAATGGTAACGCTCGGTAATTTGGGCTCCGCGGCCACGGTTCGACTCCCGCGCAACACCCCACTTTTTTTTACCCAAATAGGACCCTAAGGTACCGGTTGGATTTTCCAACCGGTACCAAAGGTTCTCTTTTCTTTTCCCTTTTTTTTCTCTTGTAAATCTATTAATTGCCTCATAATTCATAATAAATTTGATATTTGCATAATAAATCTGATAATTGCCTAGAAAATCTGATAATTATCGAATAATTTAAATAATTGTCTAATAGTTAAAATAATTGTCTAATAAATTTGTTATTTGCTCAATAAATTTATTAACTGACTAGTAAATCATTCAACTAAGAAAATATTAACTATGGTTTTAGGTGCACAATAATAAATCATTTAAATGCACAATAATTTTAATTACTACATAATAAATCATTTAGGTGCATAACTAATTATTTTAATTTCATAATAAATCAAATAATTGCATAATAAATTATTTAAATGCAAAATAATTCTAAATACTACATGATAAATCATTTAATTGTCCAATAAATCAATTCATTGCATAAGAAATCTAATAATGTTCACATAAAATATTACAAGACATAATCATTCAACTAAGCGAATATTAACGATGGTTCGCTTTACAATCGTCCCTTCATTATGATTATGACGTGCGTACGGAGCCTCCTCTTCGGCTAAAAAAATACTTATGTCAACCTCCACTGCGAACGAAGTCATATCTTCAACTTTATTGTATTCTTCTTCATCTGTGACATCGTCGACTCCCACAATTTTTTTTTCTGCCAGAACAATATGGCGCTTTGCCTCATCTCCGGCACCTACAAAACTTGATTTATTCCTGGACTTGTCCTTTCTCGGTTTGCTAGACATGTCCTGCACATAGAAAACTTGAGTGACATCTTTAGCTAGGACGAATGGTTCGTCTCGATAGCCAAGCTCTTTGAGGTCTACCGTTGTCATTCCGTACTCGTCGATATCACCACCTTTTCCTGTGAGTTTAACCCATTGACAACGAAATAGAGGTACCTTCAACGGCCCATAGTCGAGTTCCCAGATCTCTTCAATGTAACCAAAATATGAGTTCGTTTGGCCACTAGAGTCGGTGACATCTATACGGACACCAAGCTAGCTGCTCATGAATTTGATCGTTGGCCATGACTTCCTTCTGCAACCAGGTGGCGAATGTATCGTTGTGATGTTTTGTAATCCATGTCTCAGACTTCAAAGGGTATATACTTCGCACAATTTGCATGTGCTCCTCCATGTATGGAGCCACCAAGGCTGATTGTTGCAGAACTGTGAGATGTGCTTTGCTCAACGTGGCATGATTTGTGGCATTTACTGATTTTCTTCCAAGTGTGCCCTTTCCAATCGGCCGCCCCTCATGACGTGATACTAGAATCCCAATTGGGCAGAGTTCTTCCACATAGTCAACACAAAATTCAATGACCTCCTCTGTGACGTAACCCTTCGCAATGCTTCCTTCTGGACGAGCCCAATTACGAACGTATTTCTTTAGGACTGCAAAGTATCGTTCAAAAGGGAACATATTATGAAGAAAAATAGGACCGAGAATACCAATCTCTTTGACCAGGTGAACTAGAAGATGCGTCATAATATTGAAGAATGATGGAGGAAATATCATTTCAAGACTGACTAAACTTTAGACAACATCCTCTTGTAGCCTGCTTAAACTCGATGGATCGATTGCCTTCTGAGAAATTATGTTGAGAAATGCGCATAGCTTTATGATTGTTGCTCGAACATTAGCTGGTAGAATACCTCTAAGTGCAACTAGAATCAATTGCGTCATCAACACATGATAGTCATGGGACTTTACGTGTGCGAATTTCTTCTCTTTCAAGTTCAGTAGCCTCTTTATATTAGAAGAGTAGCCTGATGGGACCTTAATACTGTTCAAACAGTCGAACATACTTTGCTTCTCTTCCGTACTAAGAGTGTAGCACGCAGGTCCTAGATAATGACGTTCTTTATCCTTTTTTCTGGATTTAGGGCGGCCCGTTGTTTCATACGTTGAAGATCTTGCCGTGCTTCCAATGTATCCTTTGGCTTACCGTAGACACCAAGGAAGCCTAGAAGGTTCACACAAAGACTTTTTGTTAGGTGCATCACATCAATTGCGTGGCGGACGTCTAAGACTTCCCAATAAGGTAACTCCCAAAAAATACTCTTCTTCTTCCACATAGGTGCACGTCCGTCATCACTATGCATTGATCTGCTTGTTGGGTCCTTTTCCGAATACTACTTTTATATCTTTGACCATTTCAAACACCATTTTCCCACAACAGTGCCTAGGCTTGGTACGATGATCTGCCTTTCCATCGTAGTGAGCATGCCGGCCTCCTTAATGGGTGCTTGATCGGAAGAAATCGACGATGACCCATATACACGATCTTCCTACAGTGTTTGAGGTACATGCTGTCGGTTTCTTCTAAACAATGGGTGTATGCCCTATAACCCTTATTGGATTGTCCGGAGAGGTTACTTAGTGCTGGCCAATCGTTGGTGGTTATGAAAAGCAATGCACGCAGGTTAAAATGATCCTCTGCGTGCGCATCCCACATATGAACACTCTCATCTTTCCACAACAATAGAAGATCCTCAATCAGTGGTTTCAGATACACATCTATATCGTTACCGGGTTGCTTCGGGCCAGGGATAAGCACCGGCATCATAATGAATTTCCGCTTCATACACAACTAGGGAGGAAGGTTGTATATACAGAGTGTCACAGGCCAGGTACTATAGTCACTGCTCTGCTCACCGAAAGGATTCATGCCATCCGTACTTAAGCCGAACCTTATATTCCTCGCATCATTTGCAAATGTTGGGAATGTTCTGTCCACTTTTCTCCACTGCGACCCATCAGCAGGGGTGTCTCAACATATTGTCTTGCTTACGTTCTTCTTTGTTCCATCGCATCAATTTAGCATTCGTTTTGTTCATGAACAAACGTTTCAGACGTGGTATTAGAGGAAAATACCACATCACCTTGGCAGGCACCCTCTTCCTGACACGCATCCCCTCAACGTCGCCTGGATCATCTCGAGGGATCTTATACCGGCATGCGTTGCATACAAGGCATGAATCCAAATTTTCATACTCACCTCGATATAGGATACAGTCATTAGACAAGCATGTATCTTCTGTGCCTCTAATCCTAAAGGACAAACAATTTTTTTTGCCTCGTATATTGTCTCCGGCAAGGTGTTACCCTCAGGGAGTAAGTTTTTTATAAGTTTCAGCAACTCCTCGAATCCCTTGTTAAACAAACCATTTGATGCCTTCCATTGCAATAATTCCAATGTGGTACCCAACTTCTTTTGGTGTTGTTTGCAATCAGGGTACAATAATGTTCTGTAGTCCTCCAACATACGCTTCAGATCTCTCGATTCCTTTTCTGTTTCGCAATCTTCCTCAGCTTCGCACAGTATCTGACCAAGATCATCTTCTACAACGTATCCTTCAGTATCTTCTTCAGGCTCACCCATTGCAGTGTCATTGAAAAAGGAATTATAATTGGCTGCAAAGTCAGGAATCCTGTCCACTTCTTCTACATTATTATTCAGCACAATTCTTCTTTCGCCATGCTTGGTCCAAACATAGTAGTTCGGCATGAAACCACTATTGAACAAGTGACTATGGATGGTTCTTGATGATGAGTAATCATTCTCATTCTTACAGAATTTGCATGAACAACGAACGAAACCGTCATATTTGTGTTTCTCGGCCGCTTCTATGAATTCATACACGCCATCCATGAACTCCTTTGAACGCCGGTCGGCCATGTACATCAATTGCCGACTCATCTAGGTCCACAATACATTTATATACATCATTGTACTGTACAAATAGTTCATTCATACTACCAATTTATAACAATATATTTATATAATTAATAATGCATATAACTATAATAAATTGATATTATACACTTATCAAATAAATTGAAAAAACATATAAATACAATAATTTGATAGTATTCAAATATCAAATAAATTGATAACATATATAACTACAATAAGATGCTACAAATAAAAATAATTATCACATATATAAACTAAATCAAGTAATAATTGTTTCTAAAAATTAATTGCTAAGTTATAAAGAAAAATAACTAATTTTTTTTTCAAAAAAAAAGCAAAAATTCGCCTCCCCTCACCCCACTCAGCTGCCATGAACAGTGAGTTCACGGCAGCTTGAGAGGGGGAGGGGCTGGGGTATTTATAGGCTCGGGCCAAAGGCACCGGTTGATTTCAATGACCCGGTGCTAAAATTAATTCAATAGCACCGGGTCAAGGCACCAACCGGTGCCTTAAGCCCGAGCTCCTGGCAGCTGCCACGTTTCATTACCACAGGAACCGGTTATTCCTATAAACCGGTGCCTTTAGCGTCGCCTTCATTTGGTACCGGGTGGTGGTTCAGACCGGTTTCTATGATGACGCATTGGAACCGGTTGGAACCACCACCCGGTGCCAATTGCCCTCCACTAGGTTGGTCGATGGCCAAAGGTACCGGCTGCTGTTGCAGCCGGTACCTTTGGCCAGGACCGATGGCCCGCTTTCTAATAGTGTATATATGTCTGGTTGCGAAGCATATATATATATATATACCGATCGCTTCACGAAAGTTGCAAACGAGACTCTTCTTTTTTCTCATCGTTTCAGAAGCAATCATGTCACGTAACTTGCCCGCCCTGGATGGAATGCAAGTCTAACGAGACTCTTCTTTTTTCTCATCGTTTCAGAAGCAATCATGTCACGTAACTTGCCCGCCCTGGATGGAATGCAAGTCTATTTCGCACATGATTTACGGAACAATTTTTTTGTATGGTTGGGGGAAAATGGATGGCTAACGACACTCGATCCAATGGTTCAGAATTGATAAGTATCAAAAGGCACAAAAGGAGAGGCACCTATAGGCATCGGATGGATAATTAATGGTGAGCTCATAGACACCAGATGCCTATTAAATTGGCGAGTCCAAATTTAAAAAAATAACTCTGATAATTCTATTTTAGAAATTATTTTATTTGATCAAGGGTAAGATAGTAAATCGATATAAGTTGGAATAATGTTTGGAATGGTATAGTTGAAGTATGTGATTTAGTGCGATGAATAGAATTTCGTTTTGTTCTTTATCCGGCCAGCAGCGTGCCCGCTCCTCGATGTGCCCCGACAAGTGCCTGCGCCGAGTCATGCTCGTTCGTACTCTGCCTCTCCGGCGCCGGAGCTCGAGGCCGCCCGTCCCGCGCCGAGCACGAACTAGCCGCGCGGGGTCAGGGGCGGCATATCTTGCGGCGGCGGCGGAGCTCGCGGCGCCCTCCACAGCGCTGGCGGTGGAGCGCCCGCACGCTGGCCAAGATGGAGGGCATGGCTCCCGACGTCGAGGACGTTGGTGCTCGCGAGCTCGTCGCCGGCCCTCGCTGGAGGAAGGCGGTGCGCCGTCAACGGCGTGTCCTTCGTCGTCCCCGACATGCCGCTGAAGCTTGCGGACAACTACAACTTCACCAACGTCATCGAGTGGGACAGCCTCCGGGCGAGGCCACCAAGCGCCAGTGGGGCGCCGCCGCGCGCCGGGGGACCTGCACGAGTTCTAGAACACCGAGAACGAGCTGCAGTCGTGGCAACGCGGATACGACTTCCGACGGTGGGGAGTGGCGTCCGTGGGCTTTTGGGAGCCAAATTAGTATCCTTTATCAAGTAAATTTAATTAAAACTATTAATTTGGATAAGCACCTATAGGCATTAAAAGGCACCCACAACTACCGTAAAAGAGCTCCTTACGGAAAGGGATGAGAAAGCAAGTGCACGAATAAAACTCAATATGTAGGTTACATGTGAAAACTAAATTTGAAGATTGGGATGAAAAAAACATTTGCTAGACATCAGCTGATTGAAATTAATATTGTCTATCCATCAATCGACGTCCTTCTCGTCGTCATATGTGTGCCAGTATTGTCGTTATATTTATATAGTTTCTAGCACACGTAAATCATTTTGATTCGATTGGATCAAGTAAATCATTATGTTATAAATGTGTTTATCACATCAGCGCATGAAGTCATTTCTATTGGTTTTCTGTTGATGTAAATGTGTGTGTTTGTTGTGTGTGTGTGGGGGGGGGTCATCTTTAATTTGAGGCACAAGCAAATTATCTAAGATAGATAATAATATTTTGTTATTATCTATCTCAGATAATTTTGTTGTGCCTCAAATAATATTTTGGTTGGAATAGAAGAACTTTTTTAATGTGTCAGTTGCTTATTTCAATGGTCGTTGGCTTTTGGTTTTTTTTTTAAAAAAAATTGCGCTCTATTTTTTCTTTTTCTTTTTTTTGTTGGAGGGGGGGGGGGGGGGGCGGCGGCTGAGAGTGGAAATGAGTCATGAGGGCAATATTTTTGCATCTTTTTCCTGCATGTGAATAGTATATATTGGCCAAGTAGCACACCTAGCGCTACAAGAAAATCTTGCGCAATGAATCTAATGAGCCTAATTAATCCATGATTAGCTACAATAATGCTGCAGTGACCATTCATTAATCATGCGGTCAAAGGCCTCATTAGTTTCGTCTTGCGAAGTTGCGCAGGGATTGTGAAGTTAGTTTTGTAAACTGCCTTTATTTAATACCCCTAATTAGTGGTTAAAGTTGACTACAGGACCCTATGCTACAAAATCAAACAGGGGCATTGTTATCTATCTTAGATAATTTTGTTGTGCCTCAAATAATATTTGGGTTAGAATACAATAACTTTTTTAACGTGTTAGTTACTTGTTTCAATGGTTCACCTACTTAAAAATTTATACGTTTATATTACTCTAGGTTAGAAGAGTTTTCTCTATGTCTTTAGAGGATTCAACTTGACTAAGTTTATCTTTTCCTTGGTTAGAATTTTCATAATAGTATATGTAAGTGTCACCAAATACTTGTGTTTTTCTGAGAATTTTGCATTCTATCTGCTCTTTTTTATATTACTGGTATAGAACTATGTAACTTGTAGGAACCTTTGTGTAAATTTTGTATTATAACTATGCAAAAATTAGAATTCGTATAACTTTGGAACAAGAGTAGTACAAATTATATTCAATTAGACATTCTTGTACTAGATTCAATTTAAGTGCTAAATATTTTTACTTTATAGTGTTTATACCACTGTACTTCTCTGTTATCAAAGTGTAACTAAATTCTATTTTATCGAAATAAAAAATTATGAGAACTCACGTCAGTTTGTTTCTATATATGCATTTTTTACATTAGTTAATGACCCTCATTATGGGCTTTTGTATGTTACTTTGGGTGGAGGAATAATTTTATCTGTAACTTCGTGGCTAGGTCAAAATTTTACTAGTAATTTTTTTATCTATTATTGTTTCGGAACTGTATGTGCTTTAGGTTAGATGACACAGTACAACTCAGACACTCACAACGCATGCACACTCCTATGAACACACGTACGCAAATCATACCATTAGGTTTACTCCGCAAATCATACCTCTATGAGTATCTTTGAAGACTCAGCCGGCAAATCTTCGAGATTGACGAAGTCACCATAGGCACCTCGCTGTCGAGGGGAACGTCGCCTACCGCTGAATGCATAACACCGTTAAATTTCAGAATATTCACTCTCATAGAGAGTCGAACGTAGGACCTCAAGTGCTACCGAGGCTAACCACTAGGTTACAGGCCCTTTCGCGTCTGTAATTTAGGTGGTAAAAGAAAAGGCTATAAAAGAACATATATTTAGGCATTTAGCTATTTGGCTGAATCTAAAAACAAAAGCCTGTAACAGCCATAACCCTCTCTACAGCGTGCATATATCACCCGCGTTACAATATGATTTTCTATCACACGAAGCATGCCCTCGTGGGCCAGCAAATTAAACCAGCTCAATGTTACTTTTGATGATTTGTGGCCATACGGTGCAGTAGTTTGAAAAGATGTATGTATGCTACATAGACAATGACAGTGTGTATGATTTGCCAATATCTGCTGTGTAGTACTTTTTATTTCATTTTTTATTTCTTTCCTTCCATTCCTAGTTTTCTTTACTTTTCTTATCCTAAACGGTGGTGCTATTTTTCCATTTAATTTATTTCATTTTTTCTTTCCGAACCTTAGGTAGATATCCATTCTTTGATTTGTACTTTCTCTCTTTTATAATTTTTATCATCTATATTTTTTTTATAAATTGTTTGAGTGGATTCATTTTTCCTCAATTTCTATTTTGATTGTTTATTCTATACAATAAGACTCAGGAGATCTGGGTGGTGGCGGCCCGCCCAGTCTCCATGGCGATGCTGTGTAGCCCCTTGCGGCGGTGCGGAGCATGGCAGAGCCGGAGAGAGCCAGACCCACTGTGGCGTGGCACGCGCGGCGTTGGCAAGAAGGCACTATAAAAAAAAATCTAGTAATCCATGATGATGAAATTTCCTCACAGATTACATAAAACAATATCTATAACGATCTTAAATTTCGTCATATATTGAGCGTCACAGATTACACCTCATGACGTTCCTTAAAAATTCGTCACGGATTGCTTGTTCCATGACATTTTAAAACCGTCATAGAATGTCCCCGGATCTCTGAAATCCAACCCAAGCTTATTTTTTATGACTAAAATAAACGTCATGGATGGACATTGACATGGACAGAGAGGATGACATTGCCGATGATGAGGCGCTGACGATGATGTGGTGCTGACATGGCTAACATGGCTGCTGACGTGCATTTTAGCCCATAAACGTTTCAGCCCATCAAAGAGGCCCATCAAATTTCATCCCGCTCAAACAGTCAGCCCATTCATCATAACAACATCTCAACCCAAATGAAATAGTAAGTTTTCTAGGCACCAGAACTAGTATAAAATTCCGAAATATCAGAAAAAATCGACAAACCATGTATCATCTCAAATTCTCAATGGTAGGTTAGATGGTCCATTCTCTCGTGGGTGCAGGTTCGATTCGTTGCCTACCTTTTTGTTGTCCGATTGGAAGATTTGGAAAGAACGCACAGAAAAAAAAAGAAAGAACACACAGAAACAAATAAAAGAAATATGTTTTTTCTCCGATTTGAAAAGAACACATTGAAGAAAAAAAAGAAAGAACACACAGAAGAAAAAAAGAAAAAACACACAGAAGCAAAGAAAACACAGAAGTAAATAAAATAAATACGTTCCTATGGGTGGACTTAAACAATCACTTGGTGTAGTGGTTTGCCTTCAAACTCTGCACATCAAGGTCTTTGGTTCGATCCCTCAAGTCTTTTTTTAAGATTAATAGTCGAATCAGTTCGATCCCTCTATGATTTCTTTTAGATTAATAGTCTAATAAAAACTGACATGCTGACTGGGCTGTTGACACAGCAACAACAAAATAACAGAGTAGTCAAAACAATAAAATAAAAAGCAACAAGTAGCTCAATGGTGATGTATCTTGTTTGGCAGGTTGCAAGTTTCATCCTCGGCCATCTCCTTTTTTTCCCTGGTAAATAATTTTTTTCCATATACTTGATAAATAAGCTAAAAAGGATTATGATAAGTTTTAGATTATTGATTGTGACGAATTTGCTGAAACGTCATTATATTGTGGTCCGGATCGTGATGAAATTGATTAAATGTCACAGAGTTTTGGGCTTATAACCCACAACTTGAGATGCATTACGAAAACCAGAGAATCGTCATATATAGTGCCTCATTGTCATGTTTTTTAAAAACGTCACAAAAAAATTGTCGTAGATCAACGGATTTCTTGTAGCGAGGCCTGTCTACTAAAGCAGCTGCGGGCATAGAGGGTTAGGCGCAGGTGGGTGAGAAAAAAATATAGATTTTTGGTAGAAACCTTCTCAGGCATGTGATTTCTATGGGTCTATCCTTTGACCTACCCCCCTCAATCCCACCATGTGGGTCCAATGTGAGGGGTACAGTGAGCCTGATATTGGTGAGAAATGTTTTTGATTGTTTTGGATTTTTACAATACTAGTGGAGATGGACATGCCATAGGCACATATTTAATTTTCCATCATCAAACATCGATGTTATTTATTTTCCTTCCAAATATAATATACATCTTTTTTTCTTCCATAAACAATGATGTCAATTATTTTCCTTCCAAAATAAAAATAACGCGAATTATGGGTGAATGCATGTGCAAAGAAAATTAAAGTGTGTACCAAAGGATATTAATACGCGGGTACGAGAGGTGGGTATAGAAAAGTTTTGATGTAAAATGTATTAGGACTTTGGTGGAAAACAATGACGAAATCAATCTCTTCTCTCTTTCGTCGAACTTTTTTTGGTCCTTCAAGTGGGGCCTCCATGACGGGTAAGGCAGGCCTAATTTTTGTGAGAAATGGTTTCATTTGTTTCAATTTTTTATAGATAGGCTATAGTTGAGATGTGCTTGTGGCACGTATTTAATTTTCCTTCCATCAAGTAACAATGTCATTTATTTTTCTTTTAAAAATAATATACATCTTTCTTTTCCTTTAATAAATAATGATTTTAATTATTATCCTTTCAAAACAAAAGTAAAGTGTGTGCCAAAGAAAAGTAATACGTGGATACAAGAGGTAGTTATAGAAAATTATTGCTGTAAAAGGTATTAGGATTTTAGTGTAAAATATTGATGAAACCAATCTCCCGCTTCTTTCCGTCAAACATTTTGACCTGACAAGTGGGGCCTCTGTGAACGGTACAGTGAGCCTAATCTTGGTGCGAAAAGATTTCATTTGTTTCAACATTTTATTAATTTATAGATTATAGATTGATGATAGATATCATTATTGTTTCCTTCTTAATTATTATTCTCTAAATAAGAGTAAGTATTATCTAAATTTATCATAGAACATGTATGCTTTTCTTGTTATCTTAGCTCCGGGTAAAAAAGTTTCAGTTAGTTCAGTTAGAACCAAAATTGAACTGAAATACTTGGTTCCCAAAATTTTTTGAAACCAATGTGTGCAATTTTTTAGAAACTGAATTTCTTCAAAACCGAGAAACCAAACCAAACCGAACTGAACCAAATATCCACCCAAAATTGTGCTTGTATTCAAAAATATATTGCTTTCAGCTAACAATATATTATCTCTTTCTAGTATCATTTCTCTTGTGGAGAAAACACTTAAGCCTTCATTGGATACGATTATAAGCCGATTGCAGATAAAAATAAGAAAAAACCCCCACGCAAACTCCTCTATTGATTTTCAATTATCTGGCAAGCGGCTTGGCTGAGAAACACCGATACTCAACCTCGATTTCCTACAACGCGTTCTCAAGCCCGCACGAGGGTAGTTTTGTGTCGGTTCCTCTCTCCCCGGCGCCCCTCTTTCTGCCTCTGCCGCACGTCCCTCTGCACTCGCCTTCCCTCCCCTGCCCCTTCTGTGGGCCGCCAGGCGAGGACTCGACAATGCCGCTGCCTCTCCGGTGCTTTGATTCGTCGCGTTCGTGTTGACGACCAAAATTGGCAGCAGACAAGACCAATCGGTCTGACCAGTCACCCCAGTCGGTCTGACCGGTCTATGACGCTGTAGCCGATCTGGCAGGAGCCGACTGGTCTGACCGGTCCAAGCAGAGTCCGAGTACAACTAGAGTTTTTCATAGATTTAGATCTTGTAATAGAATTTCTTGCGGGGCAAGTCCACCCACCCTATAAATATAAAGGGCCACAGCAGATTGAGGCATCCAATCGATCAAAATACAAAACAAATCTACTATTTCATTGCCTTTACTTTTATCTCTCAACCCTAACTTTTCCAACCTCCTATCTGCTGTTCTTCCTTCGTCTTCGCGACGTCTGAAGGCGTTCTAGGTGGCCTGCCGATCCTAGAACAACCCTACATGCGCCTACCCTGACGTGGTCCCTCTCGGGCTAGCGTTCGTCGGACTTCACCGCATCACCCCGGCGACTGGTCTGTCCGGTCCATTTGACCAGTCTGACCGCCTCACGCAGGAGGCGCTGGATCGAGCCCCTCCTCGCACCACACAATCGTGCGCATTTGTGTGTTGGCCCTAGATTTGCGCCAATATATTTTGGCGACTCCGCTGGGGAAGAACGATCTTGGTTAACAAAAACCGATCTAATCTACCTCAAGAAGATGGGATCAACTACCAACATCGACAAAGACAACGTCATCCCGACAACTGAGGAGCATCTTCCTGAAGATGTTCGCCAACTGCTGGAGCAGCGCAAGAAGAAGCGGGATGAAGAAGATCTGAAAGCGGCGCTTGAAAGCATCAAGGTTGATCGACGTGGCAAGGTCACCAAGATTAAGGAGATCGACTTCACCTCTACTTCTACGGATGCATCTCAGGTAACACCCCCTAGTGGAACATCTACTGGTGTTACTATGGAACAAGTTGAAAATTTGTTCGCTGAGCGAGATGTGCGATTAGTTGATTTAATTACTCAGAAGATGCTGATTTTAGCCGGTAAAAAACCAGTAATTGAGGATGTATCGCCTGTTTCTACTATTGAATCTACTGAAATCCCTGTCTCTCAACTATCGGCAACATTACCTACGAGTCAACCGCCGTATGGAATGCCGATGAATTACTTCAATGGTCAAACAGTAACGCCAACAAATGTGTCGGTGGCTCAGCAAACATATTCTGATCCGCTTACAAGCATCCATGGTTCGGCTAACTTCCGCCGAACGTATGAGTTGGAAAATTCTATGCCACCATATCCTTCTCATACTTATTACATGTCATCAGTACCCCCCGAAATACCATGCCACATATCGGTCCTATCACGGATGAGATGTTTGACCGATACGTGCAACGATGGCAACACATGCAGCAACCGGTCAGACCGACCCCATCAACCGGTCAGACTGGTTCACCTCAACTGGTTAGACCGGTCGTATCGACCGGTCAGACCGGTTCTCCCGGTCATGCAACATTAAACTAGCAGATCATGTCTACCTCCACACAGCCAAATTCATCAATTAATCTCGAGAAATTTCTTGCTGAATGTAAGAATGATTTGGCTAAGATGATCAAAGAAAGTCTTGGAGTAGATGTGAAAGGCAAAGCTCTATCTTACCAAAAGTTGTATCTTATGTCTTTTGATATGGTTACATATCTTGCTGGTTTTAGATTGCCTAAATTCGTGAAGTTTAATGGAGATGATAGTAAAAGCACTTTCGAGCATGTTAGCCAATATCTTGCACAATTAGGAGAAGCTAGTTCTATAAACGAATTGAAAGTTCATTTGTTTTCTTTATCTTTAATCGGAACATCTTTCTCTTCGTTTAGTTCTTTGGCTCCTAACTCCATTACTTCATGGGAACAATTAGAGCAAAAGTTTCACGATCATTTCTTTTCCCGAAGTTATGAGCTTAAATTGTCCCATTTGACATCGGTTAAGCAAATGCGCGATGAATCTATTAATGATTACATTAGAAGATTTTGTGATACAAAAAACCGATGCTTTAATGTGAATTTTGCTGAAAAAGATCTAGCGGATTTAGCTTTTAATGGCTTAAGATCTCGCATTAAAGAAAAACTAGAGGGCAATGACTTTTTTGCGGTTAATCAAGTGCATCAAAGAGCTTTGGCTGCAGAATGCCGAAGCAAAGAGTTGCAAGAAAGTCATAGACATCATCGTCCAAATACTCATGCTCTTGAGTATCATTTAGATTCTTCGGACGATGAGTCTAAAGATGTTTACGCTGCTGAATTTGTGTGGTCGCCCAATAATAAACCAAGTACTTGTGCTTCTTTAAAGCCGATTCCTAAAAATCGGCATGATGAGATTAAATACACTTTTGATGTGTCCAAGTGTGATAGAATCTTTGATGAGTTAGCAAGGCTTGGGAAGATTAAGTTCTCTCACACAATTCCGTCGGTAGATGAGTTGAAAAGGCGTGCTTATTGTAAACTACATAATAATTTTTCTCATACTACCAATGATTGCAATGTTCTTCATAGACAAATACAATCGGCCATAAATGAAGGACGATTAGTTATATCTGCAATGCAAGTTGACCAGAATCCTTTTCCAATGCATGCACATGTGCTTGAATTAAAGAATCCCAAAGTTTTAATTCGGCCAAGTCAAGCCGAATCTACTAAAGGTAAGAATGTAATCATTGGAGAAGAGAGACCTGAGAGAAAAGTGCTGCAGAGCAAGACTCCTCGAGCTACAACAAAGACATCAACACTCGATGGACAACACAAGGATAAGAAGACCAACAGCAATCTGACCGGTCAGACCGGTTCGTCGAGCAGTCTGACCGGTCCCCAGGGCGGTCTGACCGGTGCCTAGACCTATCTGACCGATTGTTGGTATTTCTTAACGTTCACAGATAGGATCCGCAAGCGCACGGAAGATATTGTTGTAGCACTTCACCCGGAGAGTATTCAGGGTATCATAAATTCACAGGGAACGGAGGTGCACTGATCTTCTAGCTAGAAAACCCCAGGAGAACGAGAAGTAGGAGAGCTTCGAGTAGTGTGGTTTATCTAAGGATAAGAATCAAGGTAAGGTAGACTTAGGTTCTTCACTCGTTTACTTCGGGCACCGGTCTGACCCAGGTATGTTAGGGCCCTCTGGCTTGTTGCTCTGCGCCGTACCCGGACAGGGGGGAGTGCACTAACCACGAAGCAGCTTCATAGCGGACCGACGGGGCTGTCACCACCTGCGGTCTACCCTGCAATACTGTGGAGCACGAGGCAAACAAAGGTAATCTAGAGCCTAAACACCACGCTTAAGCCTTCGATTACTTACTCTAGCATTGCGCAGGGTTTACCCGTCTTTATCAGGGGCCCTCTACTAGAGTATCCGTTATGAGAACGGACGATGAACCCGTAAACAAAAGAATAACTTAAGAATACTAAACCAAGAACTTAGCAGAAGACGAACTCCGGATACTTACTCAATTGCTCGTATCCGTCGAAGTACAAGACGAAGAGAGGCCGACACGTCCGGCTCTTCTCCGATCCTCCACCTCGCACACTCCCTACTCTAATGATACAAGTGGAGCACTACTACTACTTTTCCTCCTTGTGTATGAGAATGAGAGAGAATGGATGCCTTGAGAGGGTGTGTGGAGGCCCTTATATAGCCCAAGGAGGTCGGTTCCTGCCAGAATTAAATATGGAAACACTGGGCACCGCCTTCAGGAGGATAAGGGAGAATCACCGGCAAAAGTGCACCTGGACTGGTGCCAGTCTAGGTTCGGCCGAACCAGGGGTTCGGCCGACCCCCTAGCACCGCCTCTCGCCACCGTCTTTGACCGGGAGACTGACATATGGGTCCTCTTCTTTGATATGTGTGGGCCGGGGTCTTGTACGTCGGTTTGCTCTGACGAATGGGCCCTTCTTGTAAGTGTAATGCAGGATGAAGTCTTTTGTGTGTTTATGTTGCGTCTTGTGCTTGTTTTCTCCTTATTCCACATATGAGTGCCTGCAAACCAAGAATCACCAAAACTCGTGGAATTGATTAGAATTAAGCCCTATAACTACTTTTGGTGGTTTGAAAGTTCAGAAAAGATGCAGGAGTTGACGGCTTTATTTTCTACTTAAGGACCGTCAACACCGGTGTGTCCAGTAAATCTAAAAATTCCTCCATGGTTATAATTAGAACAAGGCCGAGGTTCAAAGAGCTCCTGGCCAAATATGAGAAGGAGGGAGCTGTCCAGAAGCAGAAGGAACGGCCAGAGGAAGCCAAAAGTACCAAATCAACGTCAACATCTAGTGAGCAATCGAATTCTCACCTACGTCAAGGTAATTGTGTTGTTACGCCAAATTATGAGCCGATTGCTCCATGGTTCTAGTCATATCCTTGTTATTATACACCTTTGGATTATAGTAGGATATATATGCAACCATATTATATTCAATATCATTCTATGTATCCAAATTATATTCCACAAAGACCGATTAGCAATAATTTGGTCGAAATGGACCTTAATTGCAGTAAGGTGGGTGAGAAGAACATGAAGAAAGATTCGAAGTACTTACAGCCGAGGTGGTGTCCCTCAGGCTTATCTCACACTTAAAAGAGAAGGTTGCAACATTTGCATAATCAAGAAAAGATGGAGCAACAAGTGGAGGTCGAGCCAGCAAAGGCGGTAACCATGAAGAAGGTTTGGAGGCCAAAGCAAATTATTTCATCATCAACTTGAAGAAAAGCAAGACATGGACGATAATTTTTATCGCCCTTAGCTCAAAAAATGGCCGATGTATTATTGATCATCGCCCTTAGACAATTTTGCTCCAGAAGAGTGTTCTTTGGCACCCAAACTTTGCCAAAGAATAGGGGGCCATATGTTGATGACCAAAATTGGCATCAAACTAGACCAACCGGTCTGACCGGTCACCCTAGGCGGTCTGACCGGTCTATGACATTGTATCCGATCTGGCAGGAGCCGACTGGTCTGACCGGTGGGTCTGGCCAGTCCAAGCAGAGTCCGAGTACAACTAGAGTTTTTTATAGATTTAGATCTTGTAATAGGATTTCTTGCGGGGCATGTCCACCCACCCTATAAATATAAAGGGCCATGGCCGATTGAGGCATCCAGTCGATCAAAATACAAAACGAATCTACTATTTCATTGCCTTTACTTTTATCTCGCAACCCTAGCTTTTCCAACCTCCTATCTTCTGTTCTTCCTTCGTCTCTGTGATGTCTGAAGGCGTTCTAGGTGGCTTGCTGATCCTAGAACAACCCTACGTGTGCCTGCCCTGACGGGGCCTCTCCCGGGCTAGCATTAGTCAGACTTCGCCGTATCATCCCGGCGACCGGTCTGACAGGTCCATTTGATCGGTCTGACCGCCTCACGCAGGAGGCGCTGCAACGAGCCCCTCCTCGCGCCACGAAATCATGCGCATTTGTGTTTTGGCCCGAGATTTGTGCCAATAGTCCGTTGGCCGCCGGCACAAATCATCACTAACACGAGCTTTCCCGTGTCGAGCTGAATCCGTTTTGCTGGTCCTCGTTGCCCCTGCATCGCCAAAGTGCTGCCGCTGCGGAGCAGGCGTCACTACTACAAAAATGATTTGTAGCAATGCCTCGAGTTTTTTAGGGGCGGACCAAAAAGTCATCCGTTCCTATAAATGGGGCGATGATACTGTAGAAATGGTCCGCCCCTAGACATGGCATTTGTAGGGGCGACTGACCCCCTCAGCCGCCCCTGAAAATGGGTGCCATTTTTAGGGGTGGGTGGGGGGGTTAGCCGCCGTACAAACAATCATTTTTAGGGGCGGCTCACCCCCCATCTGCCCCTGAAAATGCCCTCATTTTCAGGGGTGGCTCGCCCAAAAGTATCATTTGTAGGTGGCTCATCTGCCCACCTGCCCGTAATAAATTATATAAAAATATGTGCCTTCTTCCTCCTCCGAACCCTCCATTATTGGTTCGGTAGAAAAAAGGAAAAAAAGGGGGGAGGTTTTCAACTTGATTTCCTTGAACTTTGGGGCTCTAGGAGGTAAGTTGACGCTAATTCCTTGTCATTCCTAAGATCTTTTGTTAGATTTGTGGCTCAAATGGAGCTCTGTTTCCCTCTAACTAGCTCTAGATCTCCATGATGTGGATTAACCATTTGAGACACCGTTTGCCTCAAACTTTTGGATGAAGTTGTGCTATTTTAGATGGAGAACAAGATTATCTAATATAATCATTATTATTGGATCTACATATTTTAGCCTCATTTCTAAATAAAAGTACTCACTAGATCTATGGAGGAGAGAGAAGAAGATTTGTTTTTTCTCCTATTTTCACACACATGAATGATAGTTTTTTTGCAAGATATTGTGGTACAATAATAGGTTTGGTTTTCATTTTCTTAGTTAGTACTATTTGAATTACATTTTGTTTAATATCTATGCTTACAGATTAGCATATATATTTGCAATGCCATTTAAGGTTATCATACTTGGAGAAATGAATTTATGTTTTTCCTAATTATTTATGTAAGTAGTTGCTTTTTTAATTAATTTAAATTATTTGTTACTGTTCAGAGATGGATAGGACATGGATGTACACTGCAAAAAGGACACGCCTATTTTCATGGAGAGCTTAACAAATTCATTCAAGTTGCAGAGAACCACGCAAGAAATGAGAAGACACAGCTGATGCGTTGTCCATGCTATGACTACAAGAATTTGAGAGTATTCAGTGACTCAACTACAATCAGATCGCATGTGATAGTGAGGGGTTTTGTCGAGGACTACATGGTCTGGAAGGAACATGGCAAGACTGATGCTCCACCTCTGGCAAATAATCCACTGAATCAAATCATAGAGGACGACGATTTTGGCAGAATGGTTAGTTCTTATTTTCATGGTGGCGGAGATGATGATGGTCTTAGTGGATCCCATGGTGATGCTGATGATGATGGGGCTAGTGGATCCCATGGTTATGATGTTGACTGTCCCATGGGTGGTGATAGTAGTGATGACGGTGATTTTCTCGGCCAGTTATTGCGCCACACTAAAGCGGAGGTATTGGTTGCTAGTGCCCGGGGTTAGCAAACTTCGAGATGGTGAAAAAATCAGCTCGAAGGGATGCCAGAAACACTGGACCGTGCTTCATTTCATACTTGAGCTGTTGACTCTAAAGGCTAAGCATAGTTGGTCAGATGGTAGTTTCTATGATCTGCTGCGTATCTTGGCTTGGTTACTTCCAAAGCCAAATAAAGTGCCAGCCAACACATACAGAGCAAAGAAGCTTGTCAGCCTGTTCACCATGGGTGTGGAAAGAATCCACGCCTATCCTAATCATTGTATATTGTATCGTGGGGACACTTTTAAAGATCTGAAAAAATGCCATGTATGTTGTTGGCACTCCTTAGCCTATATGAATTACTCCGCAAGCGCACAGAGACCGATATAGCTTTCACCAGGGAGTATACCTGGGATATCGAATCCAAGGAATGGTAAAGCTTCGACTAGGTCTAGAACTGGTTCAACCGGACCCATCTGGGGAAGAGAGGTAAGTGGGTAGATGGTCTAACGCCGGTTAGCCAACTCATTACCCAGAAGACTTGAAACTAAACTATCTTGATCTACTTCGACGTGTGACAGTCCAGGTTTTATGGTCTAAAAACACCCCTTTAAAATAAAGCTTTTGTGTTTTAAAATTTAAACCATGATTTCTATAGCAAGGGTATTTTTGTAATTTTGGAAAAGTGCAAAGTTCTTTTTACAAAATCATTTTGCAAAAGACAAAATTTCAAATTTTGTGAGGGGTTAAAATGCTTATTTTATTTTTCACTTTCACCCTCATAAAAAGATGTTTTTATGCCTAAGGCTACCCTTGCAATTTTAAAAATAAGTTGTGTTCTTTTGTATTTTAAAAGATTTGACGGAATTGAAAATATTTCAAAATCCTTTGATCTAGTGAAAATTTGCACAACATGAAAGTTGTAGATCTTGAAAAGTTACACAACTTTCATGTTGAACACTTTTTCATTTGAGCCCTAGATCAACATAAAATTTTACTTTTCAGTTAAGCCCCTTGAATTTTTGGAAATTGAAAAACCAATCCTGGGATCTCCTTCTTCCTCTGGCCACTGAAACAGAGGCGCCGTCGACCTCGCCGCCGGTTTTACCTCGCCGCCGTTGTTTCCCCCGCCCGCCGGTTATCTGCTCCGCCCCACGCGTCGCGCATACACCCCCACCGCCAACTAAACCGCCTTCGCTGGCCTTTCTCGTGCACGCCACACAGCCCGACCTTCCCTGCGTGGTGACACGCCGCCGACCGCCGCCAAGAAGACAACCTCGCCACTGGGAGCCCGCCCCCGGCTCGGAGAAGCCTCTATCTTTCCCCTGAAGTGCTTATCCTACCCTCCAATGGCTATAAATAGCCCCCAACTGGCCCCGACCTCGACATCCATCGCCACCGGCCGCCATGTGCGCCGCCGCTTGCCGGCCCGCCCGTGGACCCATCCCTCCACCCCAGCTCTATCCAATTCGAGCAGCTCACTAGCTTTCCCTTCTCCTAGTGAAACTTCCCAGCCCCGCTACCCCCTCCAATTCTCACCGGAGCGCCGCCGCCACGGCAGAGCGCCGCCGTGAACCGCCTGCTCTCGCCGCGCCGCCACCTCAGGCCCTCCCAGCTCCAACCCAGCCCCTCTACAGGTTCGCTCGAGCCCCCTCTTCCTTTTCCCCAAGAATCCCCTAGCTCCCATGGCCTCCCCTCACTGGGATTTGGCCAGAACAGGATCCCCACGGCCGGCCATGGCGCCAAGGACCCAATTGCAAAGTCTAATTTGTTTCCAGGGTCTTCTTTGCAAATAGCCAGTCCCTTTTTCCTTTAAACCTTGTGAACTTTGAAAAATCCTAGAAAAATGTAGAAAAATAAAAAAATGCCAAATTAATTGTTTTGTGCTCCCCTTGACTAGCTCTACAACTTTGGTTACTAAAGTTTGTATGAAAATTTATAATTTGTACTCTAGTTTAATTGTTTGCAAATGAGTAATTTATTTATATCTTTTTAACCATAGTCCTGTTATGCTTGATTTTTGGAACCTAGAATCATTTTACCATGTATAGTGTTGTGTGAAATTTGTGGCTTTAATGCTTGACTTTTGCTTGTTATTTCATGTGTTTGTTTATTTCTATCTTATGCACCCTTTTATTTATTTAAAGCATGCTTTTGTTAATTACTTGAGGTCATCTTTTCACCTTGGGCTCTACTAATCATAATTAGCTTATGATAAGTTTTGGGAGAATTTTTTGTTCTGTTTAAGCTTGAGTTTCTAATTTATTCTTGAGCTCTAGAATTAATTCATGTATGCTAGTACTGTCTTTGTTTTTGTTAGAATAAATTCCATGTTTAGGCTTGATTCATATACTTGGTAATTCCTTTTTAACACTGAGTTGATGTTTGACGTTTGAACCCTAGTTTTTTTATTTCTTTTGAATTCAAATTCTAAATTTGAATTCAACCCATCCTATGTTCCTGAATAGAACTATCCTTGCTTTCTTTTGAATCCAAACCATGCTACCTAGCATAATTAGTTTTGTTATTTTATGAAGTTCCTTGTGTTTGCTTTTACTCTATAAACGATTGCCCAATAAAGTAATACTTTTAAGCTTGGTCTTAAATGTTTACTTTATTGGTTTATAACCTTTTAGTGAAGAAAGGCTATACTTAAGCACTTCACTAATTTCGAGTACTGCATTGCATATAGAAACGATATCGCTAGTCAACGAAACGTACGAATTCATCCAGCAACCAGACGAGAATACTTCTGAAGTCCAAGTCAACACTATGGAAGCTAACGAAGACCTGAATGTAAACCCGAAGTCCAAGAGTAAACTACATGAAATTCAACCAATGTTGTAGAATTACCTGAAGTTTCGAACACCATTTCGAAAGAGCCAGAGCCTACTAACTTTATAGACTCTACTAAAGGCAAGCCCCGGTGCATAATCCTATTATTTTATACAACTTATTACTATTTAATTGTGCATTTAAATTTTTGGAGTTGGATGAAAACCTTAGATGCATAATTCTAGGTACCTATTGTTTGAACACTAGAAACAAAATTCGACTAGATGCTATGCTAATAGGACCGATAAAAGTCGAGTGATTGCCTGTCACTCGCGAGCTTATAGGAGTTGATTGTTTACTTTTTATAATCACTATAAAGACCATGGACGGATTGGGATTCAAGTTTCATGGTGGGAATCCGTCTGTGTTGATAAACTTATTAAGGCCGCAGTGTGTGGTAGTGTTGGTTAAGCATTTCAAAGTACTAGCCACATGCCGTAAATATGGCATGCGGCAAGCCTAGTAGCTAATCGGCCCGGCAAGTGGACTTTACCCCACTCTCTCTTAGAGATAGGAAGTTAATTTATAACTAAAGTTTATGTTTTGAGGGACGAGGTTGGTGCCCTATGTTCGAACAATTGATTACGGGTGCAGAGAAGAGCGGTTCTCTGTAGTCGGGGAGAGTGGCCCTGATCCATGAACCGGAATGAGCAGCAAATGGTTGCTTGGGAGTGACTCAACAGTGCTCCAAGCATGTGTGTTAGGTTTTACCTTGCAAGGATTGAAATTCAGTTCGAACTATTCCGCCTCTCACGGATATTGAGACTGCTTAATCTCTTTGCCACATAGAGTAAGAAGTGAAACAAAGATGATACTCAATCTTGTTGGATGCAATTAATTTCTATACCTTGCTTGTATAGATAGGTGCAAACCTAGAGTAATTAATGAAACTAGAACCTGAAAGCTAAAACTTTAAATTAAGGACCTAATCTTTATTGCTTTTTAGCAAAATAAACCCCAGGGCCTTCACAAGCCTTGCATGTCTAGTTAAAGGGCTATGTTATACCCTTAGTCGGGTAAGCCTTGCTGAGTATTAGTATACTCAATCTTGCTTTTAAGATTGTTTTTCAGGAAACCTTGGGAATGCTTGGTGAGATTGACATCATGTATGGGCTTCATCATGATGTCATATATCGTCGCTAGATATCGTTTTCTTTCCGCTGTTTATGAACTCTGAAGAACTTATCTATTTTCAAACTTCTGAGGTACTCTGTTTGAATCCTCAAACTCAGTTTATAATAACATTTACTTTTGAAGTTTGTAAATTTTGGTTATTGTAATCTCTGGGCTCACCGTCGAGTGAGGTATGTTGTTTCGATCAGAAATTACAGTGGTTTTATCGGGATTTTACCCGATAGACTGTCAGATTACTCCGTTGAAGTGCGTGTAGATGATAGTTAGGGCACTTTAACTGGATTAATTTTGGTGGTTCTGCCACATGGCGGCCTGAGGAAAGGACTCAGACTGGGGTGAGAAGGAAGACCAACGGCAGTCGGCACTACTGCTATGAAAACACCCGAACGTGGTGGACTACAAGAGACGAACAGGGCTATCACCACCTGCCGCCTACCACAACGGTACCGTGGGGTGAAACACAACCCTATGTAACTAACCCAGTCTAGGCACCATGCCTACAACTATCGAGTTACGTACTCCTACCTCCCAGCAAGGCAGAGAGCACTCTCAAATAAGTAGAACTTGCTACTTACGCAGACTAGGGATCACACAGATCAAAAATAGAAAGTGAACAAGTAACTGAAGTAAAGAGAAAGACTAGCGAGATATCGACAAGAGACGAGGAACTTTCCTCCAAAGATATTTCATTCCTCTAAGGTAGCTTACAAAAGTGGAGTAAGGCCGAGAGAACTCGGCACCGCTCCTTTAGCTTGGCTTTCACCCAAGCTCTCACCTCACACTCTCCCTATTTTACTAAGATGGACTACATCTTGGTTGGAGCTCTTTTCCTCTCCAAATGGTGTATTGAGGGTGGAGGTGTGGGCTGCCTTTTATAGCCCTCCATGGTGGGTAGCTTAGCTTGTAAGCAAAGCTAAGGTTTGCTTAGCTTGTAAGCAAAGCTATGGTTCCTTAGCTTGAAAGCCAAGCTGCCCACACATGCATGGCGGTTGTGTAACTCCCACTTGAAGGCTGCACACGTGGTACGGGAAAGTGAGGCTGGCCGGCCTCCCCTAGGCCGGCCGGCCTAGGGATGTCGTCCATTTCTTGCCACCTTTTTGTTGCACACTCCTGATCTTCTGAAGGTGTCGGTTGCAGTTGTGTTGGTCCGAAGCGAGGCAGTTGGGGGCCGGGTGGCCTGGCCTAGGCCGGCCAACCTTGGCTTGTCACTTCTTGGCCCTCCGATCCACTGACGTGTTGATCAATGGTTGCATATTCTTCTCATAGACGGTTTCAGGCTTGGGGTTGAGTTGGAGTACTGCATGTGGACCCAATCATCCTTGGCTCAAGCCTTTCGGTCTTAGGATATAAATCTTGAATGACATCAAGTTGAATTGGATTGGATTTGTGAATTGAGACACACTGGCAAAAGATGGACATGAACTTCCATGGGGCATAAGCTGGCCGGCCGGCCTGGGATTCCTCCCATTTTGACCATATTTTGTACATGTTGTTCCTGCATTCAAATACTCAACAAAACTTGTGGAACTCATTAATATAAATCAGATTTAGATTGTGTTGGCCCTCAAATCATGAATTTTGGAGAAATGTTGGCCGTAAAAATCATAGAAATCGACCGCCAACACAGCCCCACACCTAGAGTTTGCTCATCCCGAACAAAAAGAGTCGGAATATATCCAGCGGATCAAGCAAAGTCCAGAATTCATGAACTTAAAGAATGTATAAGAATTATTTCTAAGCTTTCCTCATACCTTGGATTCCGAGTGGCTAACACCTTCATCTTTGTATATTGATCCTCAGAACAACTTGATGGAGAGCATGATTCATTTCCTTTTCTCTATACTTGGAGATTTTGCAAGATTTTCAAAATAAGAGGCCTGCTCTCATCTCTTTCTACTCACTCTTAGTCTCCTTTTGTATTTGAATCACAAATTTAATTTGAGAAACCTCTCCTACTTTTTGATAGACTTTTGTGTAGCTCGAGGCAGGGATAAAGTTGCATATCTTCCTCATTTATTTCGCAAGATCAAAAATCTTGTCTTTGAGAGGTCATGCCACCTTAGAACGTGGTCATGTGCATGTGTGTGATAGATGAATGTCCTATGAGTGGTGCTTGATCTTGGCTTCTCCATCCTTCCCCTTTGTCCTCTTTTTTTTGGCTCGAGTAAGAGTGTCCCTCACTCATTTTTTTAGGGGGGATGGAGAGCTTCTGATGAAACACGTTTGATCATGATATTTCTCGAAAGGCAATGATGTTTGATCAAGCTCAAAATGTAAAAAGATAGCTATGTAGGCTCAACTCTACTCATGTATGGCTCTGGATAGGACTTTTGTAAAGTTGCCTCATTTTAGCCTTTTAAAAAGATCTCCAAGACTTTGAATTAGAAAGAACATGTCTCGCATATCATTATATCATGAGGGTCAATAGACAAAACTTCAGGTGATCCTATTATGTAAGTTCCAAATGTAACAAGTACTTGCATAAGAAATAAAACTTAGACACCTTTGAGAATCATGTATGAATTCATCTCTTCCAAAGTTTTCATGGGGTTGCAAACCTCCGTGATGAATAGTACTTGGTGATGTTTGGACAGGCACGAGTGCATCGGATTGCACTCAACTTCATCCAGGGGTTCGTCTCAATAATGTTAATGTACTTCCCCTGCACACTTGGTGAAATGTTAGAATAGGGGGGGTTGGTTGGCACACAAATGTGCACCAACCAACTAAAGCACAAGCATGAAGCAATTTTTTTTCTTCAAACTAAAACTTGGCGCTGCTGAAAATAAAATTTGGAGAAAATAATTTGGAAAATAAATCAGCGCCCATTACTAGGGTGTGGCATGTTTAAGGTCCGGCGATGACCATAGGCGAAGGCTTTTGCTCGGATAACTCGTAGACGTCTATTTCTTCGAGTTCCAGTAATTTGGGCTCAAGGAATATACTCAATATTTGGCCATAGGACTTGAAGGTATTCTCCTCATTATCCTGGAGGGTTATGACTCCATAATCATCTTTGGTAGGCCCTCTTCCTCCAATCATCCAATTCAGCCAAACACGTTTGCCTTTTAATCCTGGCTGACTGGAGATCCATCTTCCACCTCTTGATCGCCCGTTGGGGTTGTACCATGTTATTCCCATCCACGTCTTTAAGGATATTCAATATGCTCAAGGTGCCTCGGATGATTGCTCTTCATTCTTTCTCCTTCACGTTCATTGTTGGGGTGATACAGAATAGCGACCTGGTGGTTTACTCCAACTCACTAAGACACTTCCTGCAGGTCTTGTCTTGTGAAGTGTGAGTCTTCACCACTAAGCACGACTCTTGGAAATCCAAAGCAAGGAAACATGATTTCCTGAACCATCCTCTTTGAATTCTTTGATTCGGCCGCAACACAGGAAGTGTTTCAACCCATTTGGACACATAGTGTCCACAGCCACCAAGATATACTTACAGTGCTCTGGCATAGGGAAGGACTCATGGAGTCATTTCCCCATACACCGAAAATTTCCAGCTGAAGGTTGCTCTTCAGTGGCATAGCATCACGGGTGTTGATATTCTCGTGTCTCTGACATCTTGGGCATCACTGCACAGATTCCTTGGCATCTCAAAACTTGGTTGGATAGAATTATTACTTCTGCCAAACCTAAGTATGGGTATGGAATACTCCGTGATATGCTCCCCATGGGAACGGGTGGCACGCTCAAGGATCTTGTGGGTCTCACATAGCGGGTTGTAGCTGCGGAGTGAACCATTAGCACAGACTTTGAATAGATAGGTGGTCATCCCAAAGGTGGTATTCTCTGAGGTGGAGTCACTTCTTCTTGTCTTCTTCTCTCAAGTAGTCATCAAACGGATATTCTTTACTTGCATCCTTAAGAGGTGAACAGCCACTCGATTCTCTGCTCCTTTCTTACCTTTGATTTCCATATCGAACTCTTATAGGAGCAAAATCCAACAGATGAGTTGTGGCTTGGCATCCTTCTTGGTCAAGAGGTACTTTGGTATAGCATGATCCGTGTGTACTATCACCTCAGCACTAACCAAGTAGGATATGAACTTGTGGCAAATACCTGTGCCAAAAGTTCCTTCTCCGTTGTCACTGAACTCCGGTAATGTCTTATTTGCATAAGATATGGCATAATGCTGATTATCCTTGCATTGAACCGGCACTGTACCGTTGGCGTGATCATATGCATAGCACGAGGTCTCGAAAGGAAATTTCCAATCGGGAGGCCGTATGATGGGAGAGGAAATGAGTGCCTCCTGGCACTCCATGTCCGAAGACAATCCCTTCTCTGACCATGAAGTGCACTTCTCCTAGTTAAGGATTAAGTGCGTTTCTTGGCATCCTTGAGAGTTAAACCAACATCTCAAGATACTCCTCAAAGTTCTTGCCACAGACTGAGAAATCTTTCATGGTGTTCTCGATTAGGTCAGAGAAAGTCGCCATCACACACTTCTGAGGTAAAGTAGGTGCGTTGCAACGACCAAATGACATTCGTCGATAGGCGAAGTGTGCCGTAGGATAGGTGAAGGTAGTCTTACTCCAGTTATCCTCATGAATGGTAGTGTGTGATAACCAGAGTATCTGTCGAGGTAGTGGAAGGATGAGTGATTGGCCAGCCATTTCAAGCTTATCGCCAATGAAGGGGAGAGAGAAGTGATCTATCCGGATAGCCTTGTTGACTACCCGGTAATCGATGCACGTTCTTGTTGACTTCCCTCTGAGGTATGCGTGCTCCTTAGATGTGATTGCTCCCTTCTTTTGGGTCCACTTGAACTAGCATGACCAAATCACTGTCATGCATGGGGTGGATGATGCCCACATGCAGTAGCCTCAATACCCTTTTGCTTACTACCTTCCTCATCGCATCACTCAGTCGTCTATGGTACTGTCTAGATGACTTATGGTCCGGTTCCATAAGGATGCGATGGGTGCACAAGTTGGGGTTGACCCCCTTTCAAGTCGAATAGAGAGTACCCGATGACAGACCAGTACTTCTATAGGACTGCAACGAGACTTCGAGCCTCACTCTCTGTCAGCTTACGCTGATGAGAACTGGCGTACTCTGTTGTTTGTGGAGGAAGGCTTACTTCGGCCTAGGAGGCAGCGGTTTCAGCTCAAGAAGAAGATGTTGCAGTTTCTCTTCTTCATTGAGCTTGAGGTAGTGTTGTCGGTCAAAACCCACCGGCGAGTAGCGACAGGCAACACGAAGAGCCGGGAGGTACGCTGGGGCGCTGGCAGGCACTGCTCCCTCGTCAACGGCCCGCAATTCCAGCACACGTCGCGGCTTTGTAAGACGCAGGGCGTGCCACCTGACCTATACCCAATCAGGAAGGTGCAAACGTGCTTGCGACGATTTGCCTGCATACACAAACATGTGGAAACGTAAGTCCGAGCCGTGGTCGGCTCCCCGGGATGACTCTTGCATCGACTTTAAAGAGCCGATCGAGTCCCGGTGTCAGATTGGATCTGCTTGTATCCGGATATTGATAAATAAAGCAAATAACTGTAAAGCTGCTTCAATTAAATCTAGCTAATCTGATCCACGACGATAAAAGCTTCACTGCTAGATCAGAACATCCTACACGTAGTTAGGCCTAATGAGCGTAATAAATAACTAAATCTTAACCAGAATAGAGGCCTAAGAACAAGCTAAAACCGATTCCCGGATCAATTCCCTGTTAAGACTAAGGCAAAGCATCTAATACGTCACCGGATCATCCAACCCATTTGCAAGGCCTAACCTAGCAGATATTACGCCAATTCTTAGGTATAAGAACAAACCATAACAGATCAAATCTACTGATGGAAAAGAAGCAGGGTGTTGTCTCTGTGCTACTAATTCTATGCAACAAGAATTAGCATAAGATTAAAATGTGGCTGCACAGAAACAACATGATATTCGTAGATGATAAGCAATAAAAGCACAATAGATCTACTAAAAGCCATGCTACAAACATCAGGATAACTAGCATTACTCGCCATAAAAAACACTTCAGTACGAGTAATACCAAGGTAAAAGCAAGAACAACACTACCAGCGATCAGGGCAGCATGGCGCTTACTTGGATGAAACCCTAGAATTAGGGGTGGCGGTGCGCCGAGAGTTGTTGATTGCAAACGTGATGACGTTCTCCTTTACAAATACCATAGGATACATATTTATGGTCCGGAGACTTAGGAAACAATCTAAACTAATGTGTCCATATCGGACTCTATTTCTAACTCAATCTGAACTAAATCGAAGGATACATGGCCCACATGGCCCAAATGCTCACGCAGGAAACAATTCGTAAGCCTTCTTCAATTTCTCCATTGAGCCCAACTCACTCGCAGCCCATTAATTAACCTGTTAAATTATGGCGATAACACATGCCCCCCTGGTTTTGGCAATGATAATTCCAAAACCACTCCATCACTTCATCTTCCTGTTAATGTTCATTAAAACCCACTGCAACCACCAAGGAAGATGCAACGTCTCTGCAACTAGCTCCTCGTAGAACGTGAAACTGCTGATCCATCTTCCATTTTTTACTATTTAACCTCATCCCGAATCGGCTCTCTTTTCACGACAAACTCATCTTCCTCCCAAAGCCAAGTAGCACAGAAAACCCCAACCTTCAGTAGTCAGTAGCCATGGCGATTTCCTCCTCTTTCGGCTCCAACTCCATCAGCCATTCTTCTTCCCCTCCTTCTTCCCCTTCTTCTTCAGACCTTTCTGCCTCCTCCCTCGACTCCATTCCAGAGAGTCGGGAACCGATGCCGGAGTACAACCCGGCGGCGGCGTACGAAGCGCTCGCTCCTCTGCATTGGGATGCAGAGGAGTTCGACTTCGGAATCGCCTCCGAAGACGACTAGCCCCAGACGGAAGACAAAGACCTCCAACTCCTATTCCAGGAGGAGTTGGAGAGCAGCAGCGAAGAAGACTCCTCCTCGGACGGAGCCGATCCCTCTTCGGAAGAGGAGATCGGCTCCTCCTCCAGCGACGACGACCCGATGGGAGGAAAGCCCTTCCGTTTCCTCGGGTCCTCCAAGGAGGACAGCGAAGAAGAGAGCAGCGGCGGCGGCGGCTGGAGCAGCGACGCCGAAACTGACAGCGGCAGCAGCGCCTTCGACGGCGCCAACGACGATGACGACGACAGTGACGGCAGAGATGCGCCGGCCCGAAGCCCCAAGCGCCGTAGGTACTAGGTACGTACGAGCAGTAGATGTAGGTGGTAGTGTAGTATTGTAAAGCCGAAGGAATTTCCCTTTGTCAAATCGGCTCTTTTGTAAGAATCCAATCTTTTAATGAAACTTATTTTCCCTTAACTTGTTTGCACGGATCTCACCCCAAAAAGCCGATGGCATCGCATCAGGCTCTACTAATGTCCAAAAGCCGACGAAATTCAAAATTGGAAGCAACCCTCATAAAAATAGAACACCACTTCCACTCTGAATCCGACTCGAAATAGACACTCCAAATTCGAGCATAATTCGAGAACCTCGCTCCATAAATTCGAGCAAAGACTCGCAAATCATCCAGAATTCGAATCAGAACCCGCAGAACAACCAAACCCTAAGTCAACAGATCTGAACCATGGCGGAGTCTGCAGCTCAGACAACGAATTCTGCAATCGATGATGCGGCAATCTGCGGCCTGAATGTAATATTCAGCCTGCCCCTTTTACCTTTCTTCAGCCCATTAAGCCTCCAACAAATTAAACTCTGAAATATGACACCACCTGTAAATTTCTGAATCTCTGAACTTCAGGTGTCAGACATCCTCCTGCCGCATCCTTCCAATCCAAAATCCTTTTGTCTTGGCCCACGAACTTATGAAAATCCCACAGATTTAATCTCATGTGAAGCAAATAGGATCCCTTTCGTAAGTCAAAACATTGATTTGAATTCCTGGGCCGACTGCTTAAGAGCCCGGCCCAATCCACCCGAAAGCTGGACTATATGGTACAGCAGAGTAGCAAAAGCCTACATGCCCTTGTGGCAAGATCTGAACATAGCTGATGCACTCAGTCTATCATTATCTCCCTTGGACAAAGATGAAAACCTTCTGAAGACCATCGGCTATTTCTGGTCCGATGCTCTAAACTGTTTCCTCTTTGGTCATGGACCCATGACCCCTACTCTGCTGGATGTTACCATGATTACTGGCCTAGACATTAAGTCTCCTGATCCTGCAGCTCACAGAATGGTAGAAGTCCCCTTTAAACTGTCATTTAAGACAGACTGCACAAACTGGAGGACTTACATGAACCAGCACATGAAAACGAAAGGTCCAGTAAGCAAAAAGGAACACACAACCTTTCTAAATCTTTGGTTAGAACATTTTATCTTCTGTGGTCCTTCCTTAGCCCCAACCAAGAATTACCTTCCTTTGGCTTACCATCTAGCCCATGGCAATCATACCAGCCTAGGCAAGCTTTTCCTCGGAGAAACATATAGATATCTCCACTTAATGACAACTAGCTTGCTCAGCCAAAGGAAACTCAGAACTGGAGGCCCTTGGTGGTTCATTCATTTATGGGCACAACTCTATTTCCAGAATCAGATTCCAAACTTCCAAAGCTTAGCCAAGAATTCCTTCCCTGACGAGAATGGCAGACCAATTAGATGCACCAGCTATGGCCAAGCCCTATTCAGCCTCCCTGGCAGTAAACTGAACTCAACAGATGCAGCAAAATGGTTCAGAATTTTCTACAAAGGCCTAGAGAATCCCCTCTATTTTCCATTCACTGAATCTGAAGCTTTCGAGAACCCGACTGTCTTTAGACTGGATAGTTTTGCCGATGACGACAGCACTCGGCATCGGTATTCTTTAATAATCCGACCTGGCTTCCTTCCTGTTGGCATCAACACTTCCAACAGAATCATTAAACCAGGTTGTGAAACTTATCAACCAGTTGTAGCAGCTCAGCAATTTGGCTTATGACAAGTCCCTCCCCACTTCCATATTCACCATTGGTGGAGAGTAGAGCCGATTTGCCCGATGGTCTCACTAGCTCAAGATGCTACAGCATGTTTGACCACCTCCACATTCTAATACCAGCCGATCTATCTTTTACTTCCTCGTCAATCGGCTTTAACACTTGGTGGGAGATGTGGAAAACTCATGTATTTAGAAGAGCTTTAGGCCCTCTACTGCAGCAAATTGATCCTGAATATGCAATCCCCGAGGAAGAGGTACTGAATCTGTGCACTTATTCTTTTTGAGTCCTCTACCAATTTCCCTTGGCTAACCTTGCTCACCCTTTTTACAGCAACAAGATGGTCCAGAACCTATAGCCAATAACGGGGAACCATTCTACTTTCTTCCATCCGCCCCTGATGTTCTCCTTTTCAAGGGATCGGCGCCGATGAAGAAAGTAATGATGACTGTTCAGCCATACATACTACAGTCGGCCTCTAAGTGGAGACAATTCTCTAGAAGTGCTGCCCCCGAGTGCCAACCAAGAAAAGGAAGATCTTCACAAGACGGGTCATCAAGAAGACAGCACAACCTTCTCCAAATCCATTAGACTCCAACATCAACCAGGTAATCCATCTCTCTGGATTTTCCTGAATGTTTTCCCCTTTTATATGCACATATATTCCGGTTGATTGTAATCCTTTCTCCAGGACACAACTGAAGAAATCCTTAGCACCGGAAGCCTATCACAACAGAGAACCGCTGTTCATGAAGTCAATACCGGAACAACTGAAATCCCTGAACAGCAAGAAGCAACCATCGTCCAAGTAGAAACTTGCAGCGAAGAAACTGCAACAAATGATGTGACGATGGAAGCCCAACCCAGAACTCCTGAAGCTCCGATAGAGATGCATGACGAACAAGCCGACACAGCTGATGCTACTGCCGCTACCCCAATTGAGCCGATCACACTCGGATCGACTATTGCTTCTTCCTTACAACAGGTAACATCGCATGAGCTGATTGTTAAATCAGCCGTTGACTCTATTGATGCACTTTGCCCCCACACTAACTCCAATATTTTCATAGGGCTTTGATATTTCAGACTTGCTCTCCTTTGACCCGGCAACAATGAGTCTGACTACCCTTGGAGCAAAGGCACCATCTCTACAGCAATCGGCTAACCTGACAGATCAGCTTCAACTCATCAAGGATCTGCGATCTGCTCCAATCAATACTCTGGTTGATGATTCTAGCAAGATAAAATAAATCCTTGAGCAGATAGAATCCCAACTTCCAAAGTCACTTCGAGTCAAGCTTTGGCCATCCGGCCATCTTCCTTTCTTTCGGGCAGAGGTGAAAGCAGCACAACAGAGAAAAGAATTACGACATTCTCAGATCCCTCTGAAAGCTGACATTGCTCAAAAGTGCAAACTGCTCAACCAAAAGAAGGCAACTCTGGATGCCAAAGCTGATATCTCAGCGAGTACAAGGCGACTCAGCCTCCTGGAGAAAGAACTGGCAGAACTCAAAGAACAAGTCCGTACAACACAAAGACTGATCCAAGAGGAGAAAGCCTCGATTGCAAACTCCAAGCAAGAAGCTCAAGAAATAACCGATCAAATACGGACATAGTTTGCAGAAATCAACACCTTGAGTCAACAGATAGTAACAGGCGATGACAGGGACGATGAAGCAATCATCGCAAGAGCCGACGCTGTACGCGCAGAAGCCATCCATGCCATAGAAGATTTCCTGAACTAGTAGAACAATTCAGAAAACATTTAATGTTGCCTGTTATACCTGAAACTTGTACTCATTAAGAACATCTTGAGTCGATGGTTGCACATCGGCTTCCTTGCATCTCATATAATTTTTTTTACTGGCCAACTCAACGTGTTGGCCTCTCTCACTTTTTGCTCTTTTTTTACTAGCCAACTCAACGTGTTGGCCTATCTCATTTTTCTTTTTTTTTACTAGCCAACTCAACGTGTTGGCCTATCTCATTTTTTTTTAAACTGGCCAACTCAACGTGTTGGCCTATTACAATGCAGTCAGATGGATCTCATCAGCTCTTATCACTTGCCCTCCCACATGCTCGGGAAATACTTCTTGAGGTGTTGGCCATTGACTGCCACAGGAAACTTGACACCATCCAATTCCTCAAGCATGTATGCATTTCCAGGCAAAACCTGATCAACCTTGTATGGTTCGTGCCAAGTTGGAGACCATTTACCATACTTCCTGTCTCTAGTTCCCAATGGTAGTACTGCCTCCCAAACTAGGTCTCCAATAGGAAACTCTTTCGACTTGACCTTTTTGTTGTATGCACGAGCAACTTTAGCCTTGTTTTCCTTGATCTTCTCAAGTGACCAAAGTCTTAGCTCTGTAAGATCCTCCACATTATCACTCATCAAGGCTGCATACTCTTGAGCCGATAGATCATTCTGAAACTCAACACGCCTCGATCCGGCCGTGATCTCCCATGGTAACACAGCGTCTTGACCATAGACCAGATGGTATGGTGACGTCTTGATGGATCCATGACACGAAATACGATATGCCCACAAAGCCTCAGATAACACCTCATGCCAGCGCCTAGGATATTCATCAATCTTCCTTTTGATTAGCTTGATAAGGCTCTGGTTGGATGCTTCAGCCTGTCCATTAGCCTGGGCATAATATGGAGATGATCTGATTAGCTTAAACCCCATTTCATCAGCAAATTTTCTAAATTCCTCCGATATAAAGACCGATCCTCCACCGGTCGTGATTGTCTGAGGGATCCCAAACCAATGAATGATGTGCTCTTTAACGAAATTGATCACATCTTTTGATGCCACCGACCTCGTGGGTATCGCCTCCACCCATTTTGTGAAATAATTCATGATAGCTAACACCCATTGGTGACCTTTGCTAGATGGCGGGTTAATCTGGCCAATCATATCCATGGCCCAACCCCTGAACGGCCATGGCTTGATAATAGGATTCATTACTGATGCCGGTACCATTTGAATTTTGCCGAATCTCTGACATGCCTGACATCCCTTGTAATATTTGAAGCAATCCTCAAGCATGGTAGGCCAGTAATATCCCGATCGCCTAATCAGCCATTTCATCTTATAAGCCGATTGATGAGTACCGCAGGCTCCTTCATGAACCTCATGCAAAAGCCGATTCGACTCTGCAGGTCCCAGACATTTGAGCAGCAGTCCTTCCAAAGTCCTGTAGAACATGTCGTCCCCAATCAGAACATACTTCATAGCTTTAAGTCTTATCCTTCTGGGTGCCCCCTGAGCCAAATCCTTCAAATAATTGAAGATATCGACTCTCTAGTCTCTAGGTTCTAGAAACTGAACCTCCACATCGACCCGATCGGCTGTTTCCTTATATCCAGGAGCCATCTGTGCCAAGTCATTGGCTTTACTGTTCAAAGTCCTTCGTATCCAGTGGAAATTAATGTACCTAAATTGTGACATCAACTCACAGCACTGCATCCATATCGGAAAAAGAGTCTCGCTCTCACATTTATATTCTTCCGTAAGCTGAGAAATCACAAGCTTCGAATCTCCAAATATTTCCACTGCTTCTGCACCAGCTTCTAGGAGTAACTCCATCCCCTTGCGAACGGCCTCATACTCTACTAAATTATTGGTGCATGGAGTAGCCATCCTGATGGAAAAAGAATATGTCACCCCACGAGGTGATACCAACAGAATTCCTACGCCGCACCCATCATCACAAGCCGATCTGTCAAAGAACATGGCCTAGGCACGTACAAAAAGTGCAGATACGTCAGTGTTGACCCTGTCTGCAATGAGATCTGCCAGTGCCTGTCCCTTAACTGCCTTTGTAGGTTGATATCGGATATCGAATTCTGACAATGCAAACATCCATTTTCCTAGTCAGCCTTTCAGAATAGGAGCCAACAACATATGCTTGATGACATCCGATTTGCATATAACGATCGTCTCCGCCGAGAGCAAAATATGTCGAAGCTTTGTACATGTAAAGAATAAACAAATACAAAGCTTTTCAATCTCAGGATACCTGGTCTCGGCGTCCAACATGCGCCTGCTGAGGTAGAAGACAACCCTCCCCTGGTCGTCATGCTTCTGAATCAGAACCGAGGCGATGGAAGTGTCTCCCACGGACACCTACACGTAGAAAGGCCTATCCTGCCGTGGAGGAACCAAAACTGGAGGCTTCGACAAGTATTCCTTTATTTCATCGAAAGCTTGCTGCTGCTCTGCCCCCCAGTGAAATTCATCATCGGACTTGATCTTCACCAGACCCATGAATGGCTCGATACGCCCAGACAGATTGGAGATAAATCGTCTGACAAAGTTGATTTTGCCGATGAGCTTTTGTAACTCCTTCTTCGTAGTAGGCGGCTTCATTGTCTTTACCGCCTCCTGACTCTTCAAGCCGATCTCGATTCCTCGCTCATGTACCAGAAATCCCAAAAACTGACCGGTTGATACGCCAAAGGCACATTTCTTTGGGTTCATTTTAAGCCCAAACTGCTGAGTTCGCTCCAAAACCTTACGCAAATCTTCCTGATGCCCCCCAGCTGAGATGGACTTGACCACGACATCGTCAATGTAGATTTCTACCAGCTTGCCGATGAGATCATGAAAAATGTAATTCATGGCGCGTTGATACGTTGCACCTGCATTTTTCAATCCAAAGGTCATAACCAAGTACTCGAACAAGCCAACTGCGCCTGGTACTCTGAACGCGGTCTTGCTTATGTCTTCCAGGGCCATGAAAATCTAGTTGTAGCCAGCATTACGTCCATAAAGCTCAGCATTTTGTGACCGGCAGTGGCGTTGATCAATGTTTCTGCCATGGGCATCGGATATTCGTCCTTTGGCGTCGCTCTGTTGAGGTCTCTGAAATCCATGCAGACTCTCCATCGGCCATCCTTCTTCTGCACTGGGACCACACTGGAGATCCATTTTGCATACCGATATGGCCTGATGAACCCTGCGTCCAACATCTTTTGCACCTCTTTCTTGACCTCCTCCAGGACTTCAGCCTTCATCTGCCTTGCTCGTTGTTGAAACGGCCGAAATCCTTTCTTAAGCGGGAGCCGATGCTTGACGATACTTCTATCCAGACTAAACATTTCAGTATAATCCCATGCGAAACAATCCCAGTATTCCTTCAACAGTGCTATCATCGGCTCACGCAGACTTGGGTCTAGCTTCTTGCTGATAAATGTTGGTCGCGGCTTATCCCCGGGACCAATATCGACTTCCTCCAAATCGTCAGCTGATGTAAACCCATACCTTAACTTGCCGTCGCCTGTTAAATCGACTGTGGACGCAGGCGACTCGTCATCATCTGCCACGTCGATAGCAAACACGGGGAGATGACAAAAGAAAATTTTCGGCCGACCGCACGGGCCGGCCGTTTCTATATTACTCCTTGAAACTGAATGCTCATTAACTGACTAACTACCGGAGCAGGCCATTGTTTGTACATAATGTAACTACTTTAACTCCAAACATATATTACTCATTTTTTTGGGCCGGTCGCTGGGACCGGCCTCCCTAATCTTGCTAGATTCCGTAGCTTGCTAAGATGTTTTTACTCTGTGAGGCCAGTGGATAAGACCAGCCTCAACCCGTTTTTTTTCGCTTCGATCCGATCACAGTCTTCCAGCGCGATCCCTGAGATCGGCTCTTGCCCATCCACATCCCAGGCATTCATATCTGCGAGTGAAACCTCGCTGGAGTCATCTGCACGGACCACCTCCACTTCATCGCCATCCCACTGGACCAAACATTGGTGCATCGTGGAAGAAACACAACAATTAGCGTGAATCCAATCCCTCCCAAGCAGCACTGTGTATGTACTCTTACTGTTGATGATGAAGAACGAGGTTGGGACGGTCTTGCGGCCAACTGTCAACTCCACATTGAGGATGCCCTACGCCTCTAACTATTGGCCGTTGAAATCATTGAGCATCACGTTGGTCTTGATAAGATCAGCAGCGGAACGACCCAACCGGTGCAGCACTGAGTACGGCATCAGATTGACTGCAGCGCCAGTGTTGACCAACATCCTATTCACAGGCTCGCCATCGATTAGGCCCTTGAGATACAATACCTTCAGGTGCTTGTAGCTTTTCTCCTTGGGCTTTTCGAAGATGATCGGCTGTGGACCGAGATCTAGCTACGCGATGGCCAATTCCTCCGGTTGAGGCGCCCGAAACTCCGACGGGAGCACGAACACCATGTTCACATCAGCCGATGGCTTGTCATCGGCTCTTGGCTGCTTGGGGCGCCACTCCCTCCTTGGAGGGCGCCTTTCCACCCTTTGCGGGCGCCTGACTTGCTCCGCGAGATCTTGACACGCTTTCCTCAGCACTTCGAGGTACCTTGCTTCTACTTCCTCAAGATTGCGCAAGCGCTGCACTCTGCGCTTCTGTGATCGGCTGAGGCCGTCAGGACACCATCGTGGACGATGATACCTATCTTGTTCTTCTGGCTTGAGATCATCCCTGGATGGCCGCCTCACATGGTCATCGTGACGTGTTCTAGGCCCCAAGCGCTAGAATACTGATGTCTCGACTGGCTGGCGTCCCCGAGGCCTGCACTCCAAGCAATCATCTATAGTAGGCAATCGGCTCATGTCGGAATTCCAACAGTAAATGAAGAACGGGCAATGCCAGTGGTTGCGTATAGCCTAGTGCCTCCCCAGCTTCCTCCCTGTGCGGTGTTCATACTCCTCCTCCTCCGATTCATATCGGCAGCGCAACTTGTACTGGTACTGGTATTTTTCCAGAAGCTGATTAGAAGCTGGGAGATGATTGCGGATGTGACACACTTGTTCTTCAGTAACATGTTGCTGCTCCGGCTCGTCTTCATTCTAGGGCCGTTTGCTAGAAGCGGCCTCTTTCCTCTGCTCGTCACGGCGGCGCATGGATCCCGCCATGTTGATCTGGAACGCCAAGTTCTGGCCCTCAGGTCCAAGATCCGACAGCTCCACCATGTTAGCTTGTGGGAGTGGTTGACTGTCCACCTTCATCGTGTGTTGGGCCAGAATTAATCGGCCTTGCTCGATAGCCGATTGGATCTGCCGACGTAGCTCCTTGCAATCATTTGTGGCATGGGTGAACTAGTGGTGCCACTTGCAGTATAGCCTCCCCTGCAGCTCTTGCGTTGTTGGCAGCTTGTGATTCTCTGGGAGCTTCAACTGCTTCTCCTTGAGCAGTAAGTCGAATATCTGCTCTGCCTTGGCCACGTCAAAGTCAAAGCCCTTCATAAGCCCCTTCTGTTTCACCCACTTGCACGGGACGGGGTTCGCCCCCCGGCTCCACTCTACCACAGCCACTTCTTGTTCCTCACCAGAATCATCGGAATCACCTACTTGAGCCATATTGACATGGCGCTTGAATTTTTCCTGGTACAGATCAGGGTGGTAGTGTTCATACGCCGTGAGCTTCTGCACCATGTGTGCCAGCGAGGTGAATTCCAACTGAATAGCCAGATCCTTGATCGGTTAGCGAGTCCCAGAACAGCCAAATTGACTGCCTCTTTCTCTGTGATACGCGATGAGTAGCATCGATTCTTAACTTCTCTGAAGCGCTGGACGTACTCTGACACGCTTTCCCCTCGCTTCTGCCTGACTTGGGCGAGGTCGGCAATCCCGGCTTCGGCAGCCTCTGAATGATACTGGGTGTGGAACTGATCTTCTAGCTGCCTCCAAGTCCAGATCAAATCTGGGGGCAGTGATGTATACCATCCAAAAGATGAACCCGTGAGAGACTGGGAGAAGAAACGGACCCTCAGAGGATCTGATACTGAAATCATCCCAAGCTGCATTAGATATCGGCTCACATGTTCAATGGAGCTGGCTCCTTCTGATCCGCTGAATTTGGTGAACTCCGGGAGCCGATACTTGGGTGGCAATGGGATCAGGTCATAATCACTTGGATACGGCTTGGAATAGCTGATCGCCTTTCTCTTGGGCAGGATGCCAAACTGGTCCCTCAGTATTGCACTGACCTGCTCCACACTGAGAACTCCTGGGGCCGAGGCCTCAGCACTCGGCCCGGTAGCGTACTTCGCTAGCCATGCCTGCTTCTCTGCATCTGCTCCTGAAGCTCCAGTACCCACCAGATGTCCTGCGCGCGTCGAGCTGATGCTGTCAGGTATGTACACGCACGTGTAGCCATGCGGGATCTCCTTAGGCAGCTCGTTCAGGAACTGGCCTTCTCCAGGGTCACCGCCGATCTTGTAGATGACGTAGATCGGCGAACTCTGTGGTCCTACTGCCACGAGCGTGTACGATACTGGCAGCCTAGATTGCAATGCGGTTTCCCCCTTGTGGCTCCCCAAGAGTGGTCCCGATGGGGAGTACTGGTTCTTGATCACCTCCCGGACAACGCGATGTGCCACGCGCTCGATCTCGTTCACCAGGCTTTCTGAGTGCCGATGAAGCGTGTGAGCCACCATGTAGTTCATCTCCTGGCGTAGGGCTCTGGTGTGCTCTTCTGATGAAACGGATAGATCAACATTGTCGAGAGCGCCCTCTGGTGAGAAACCCTTCCACCTGATGCCGTGGTTGCGGGTCCTCTCGAAAGAGCCGATCAGATCGGCTTCAAACTGAGCTTTAACCTCATCATATTTTTGCTTGTGTTCTGGAGTAAGCTCTTCATACGTGACAGGTTTGGTGACCGGCGGAACCTGTGCTTGGTCCTAGAGTCCTGTCATCTCTGCAACGGGCGTTGTGGTTGATGATGGTCCCACCAGGCGTGCCAGAATGTGTTGTCGGTCAAAACCCACCGGCGAGTAGTGACATGCAACACGAAGAGCCGGGAGGTTGCCGGGGCACTGGCAGGCACTGCTCCCTCATCAACGGCCCACAATTCCAGCACATGCCGCGGCTTTGTAAGACGCAGGGCGTGCCACCTGACCTATACCCGATCAGGAAGGTGCGAACGTGCTTGCGACGATTTGCCTGCATACACAAACATGTGGAAACGTAAGTCCGAGCCATGGTCGGCTCCCCGGGACGACTCTTGCATCGGCTTTAAAGATCCGATCGAGTCCTGGTGTCAGATTGGATCTGCTTGTATCCGGATATTGATAAATAAAGCAAATAACTGTAAAGTTGTCATCCAATAACCTAGCAGATATTACGCCAATTCTTAGGTATAAGAACAAACCGTAATAGATCAGATCTACTAGATGGAAAAGAAGCAGGGTGTTGTCTCCGTGCAACTAATTCTATGCAACAAGAATTAGCATAAGATTAAAACGTGGCTGCATAGAAACAACATGATATTCGTAGATGGTAAACAATAAAAGCACAATAGATCTACTAAAAGCCATGCTACAAACATCAGGATAACTAGCATTACTCGCCATCAAAAATGCTTCAGTACGAGTAATACCAAGGTAAAAGCAAGAACAACGCTGCCCTGATCGCAAGAAGCGATCAGGGCAGCATGGCGCTTACTTGGATGAAACCCTAGAATTAGGGGTGGTGGTGCGCCGAGAGTTGTTGATTGCAAACGTGATGACGTTCTCCTTTACAAATACCATAGGATACATATTTATAGTCTGGAGACTTGGGAAACAATCTAAACTAATGTGTCCATATCGGACTCTATTTCTAACTCAATCTGAACTAAATCTATGGATACATGGCTCACATGGCCCAAATGTTCACGCAGGAGCCGATTCGTAAGCCTTCTTCAATTTCTCAATTAAGCCCAACTCACTCGCAGCCCATTAATTTACCTGTTAAATTATGGCAATAACAGGTAGCCGCCCGGATCAGTTTCCTAGGTGAAGTGAATGGCATCTTCTTCCGAGATAGGTTGAGCAAGATTCCTCTTGTATTATGCTCATTGCCTCCACCACTGGGTCTTGCTCTGGTCTAGCCTCTACAATTGTATTGCCTGAATGGACTAGGCTAACCGAGATCTTCTCTTTGCCAACCTCGAGCTGAAGTGTAGCACATTTTCCATTGGGGTTGACAAGTAGCTCTATTGGCTGACCGATCAAGAAAACTTGTCACCTTCAGGGATATCGAAGATGTGGAAGTCAAGGAGAATCATGTTGTGTCAAGGACACAACATAAAGAATTCCCTTACTCTCCATCATTTGACCGTCGATCCACCTTAGGTTCTTCCAAGATTTCTTATGGTGCAGCGTCCCCAATAGTGCAGAGGAGTGCTCTAGTAGATCTTGTATGATACTACTGGTGATTTTGCACTTCCTCAATCCATTCCTTGCTCACGATTGCAGTAACACCCTCAATCTGTGATGTAGCATCTGGAACGGATGCCTCAGATCTTGAGAATATGCACTTATGTTCCTTCGGCATTGCCGAGTTCTATGTACTCTTATGAAGAGATCAGGAATGAACATTGACATATCCTTGGTGAGTGGCTCATGATCTGTGGGCTTTATTGGTTCGGTAGTTTCCTATGTGTGGTGGAGGTGGAGAGGGTGCAGCTGATAGGATGCGAACTTGCTGCTTTTCTTTGGGCAGATCGGTTGGCGAAACTCATCAGAGGCAACATTCATGGAATGCGCTCTCTGACTTGAGAGCACCAACAAAATGATGCTTCAACACCTTCCGGAACACCATGAGGTGCTCTGGAATATGCCATAAGCAAAAGTCTTTCCCACACTATTCCAAATGACCCTTCGCCTTGCTTGAATGATAGCAGTGGAATGCGAAGTGTGAACACTTTGGTAACAGGTAAGAATAATAAGCCGACTCATCCTTCGACATGATCCAATCTCCTCCAACTCTCCTTGCCCACCGGTCGTACCAAATTTTTGCTCACCCGTCGGTGAGTGAAGAGATATAGACTAGTTAATGAACTTTATCTAGATTGGATACTCTCATGCATAAACAGGGTTAAGATATATAACATGGTAGGAGGTAGTGTGACACACACACAAACAACCCTCTTGGATAAATAAAAGAAAAGATAAAAGATGCTCTAGGCCGGGAGCAAGGCAGAAGTTAGAGCTCGAGTCAACTATGCTAGGCTAGCTATATCTATACTATCTCATTGGTTAGATCGACAAAGTTTAAACTACACAACAGGGAGACCGCTACCGAAGCAATGGGAGGAGCCCGTACACCCCAGCGGCTTTATGTACCTCCTACCCCCCATACTGAACATGGAGGAATACTCGGGCTCGGACAGGACTGTCACCACCTGCCGGCTACCTCTACAAAGCGTGGGTATAGTTGACATCCAGCAACTCTTAGCTAATCTAGACACCATGTCTACACTAGTAAGGGATACTCTAGTGTCCCGCGCGGAGTCCGCACCCTCCGGATGGACAGACATCACACTAGAGCAAACATACAAATACTGGAGCAGTTGATAGAGTTCTAAGCACGAAATACTAACCATCTCAAGCACAGGGCGATCATGCAATGCAAGCATTGAACAATAATGCAACCATATCAAGAAGCATATATCTGATAACTTAGAACATACTTCGAGCAGATATCGGTAACCATAGTCTAATTCTATTATAAACAACCAAATATTACAAGAGAGAGCTAGAGATGAACCCATACCAGACTCTTGAGCAGATCCGATGACTCGAAGACTCCTAGACTTCTCCTAAACTCCACTAAGCCTAAAGACTATGCAAGATGATGATGATGTGTGTGTCCTATTCTCCACCCCCCCTTGTATTTATAGTAGGGAGCCACGGGGTGAAGCTTGCAGAACCGACTTGAGCAACCAGTGAGGAGGCGACACATGGCGAAGTTGAGGCGATGGGGCCCACGGGCCAGTTCGGCCGACCTGGTAGGTCGGTCGGCCTGCCAGGTGGGCCAACTGCCCCCATCTTCTTCTAGCAGGCTGTCTTGGGCCTCCTCTTGTCTAAATGCTAGGGTTTGCCTTGTCTTGACTGCATTTGGGTTGGTTCTTGGGCTACACTTGGTCCATTTGAGCCTGAATCGGTACTCTGATATTTTTTGTGATTTTATGTCGGGCCAAGTGTGCTTGTAACCTGCATATTAGCTCAAAAATACAACTTGCATTTTCTAAAAGGTAAAGTGTGGTTTAGGGACTTTAATGGATAAGGATGCGTGTAAGAAATGCAAACTCTCATGATTTTCTGATCAAGTTGACGCCTGGAAATGATCGTTAGTGAGCGTCAACACTGGCCTCGTGACCATCAGATAAATGGGGGGGAGGGTAAGATGGTGGCGGTTCCAAAGCTCGCATGATGAAACTACCGGATAACTAGGAGTAAAACTCCTTGGGGATGTGCGGAAAGGTGTAAAGCTGAACGGGTTCTATACTAGTGTTGCTACCGTTCCTCGGCAACGGCGCCAGAAAGCTTGTTGGCACTCCTTAGACTGTACGAATTACTCCGCAAGCGCACAGAGACCGATGTAGCTTTCACCAGGGAGTATACCTAGGATATCGAATCCAAGGAATGGTAAAGCTTCAACTAGGTCTAGAACTAGTTCAACCGGACCCATCAGGGAAAGAGAGGTAAGTGGGTATAGGGTCTAACGCCGGTTAGCCAACTCATTACCCAGAAGACTTGAAACTAAACTGTCTGGATCTACTTCGGCGGCCTCAGGGAAGGACTCAGACTGGGGTGAGAAGGGAGTCCAATGGCAGTCAGCACTACTGCTATGAAAACACCCGAACGTGGTGGACTACAAGCGACGGACAGGGCTGTCACCACCTGCCGCCTACCACAATGATACCGTGGGGTGGAACACAACCCTATGTAACTAACCCAGTCTAGGCACCATGCCTACAACTATCGAGTTACGTACTCCTACCTCCCGGCAAGGCAGAGAGCACTCTCAAATAAGTAGAACTTGCTACTTGCGTAGACTAGGGATCCCGCAGATCAAAAATAGAAAGTAAACAAGTAACTGAAGTAAAGAGAAAGACTAGTAAGATACCGACGAGAGACGAGGAACTTCACTCCAAAGATATGTCATTCCTCTGAGGTGGCTTACAAAAGTGGAGTAAGGCCGAGAGAACTCGGCACCACTCCTTTAGCTTGGCTTTCACCAAAGCTCTCATCTCACACTCTCCCTATTTTACTAAGATGGACTACATATTGATTGGAGCTCTTCTCCTCTCCAAATGGTGTATTGAGGGTGGAGGTGTGGGCCACCTTTTAAAGCCCTCCATGGTGGGTGGCTTAGCTTGTAAGCAAAGCTAAGGTTTGCTTAGCTTGTAAGCAAAGCTATGGTTGCTTAGCTTGAAATCCTAGCTGCCCACACATGCATGGCGGTTGTGTAACTCCCACTTAAAGGCTGCACATGTGGCGCGAGAAAGTGAGGCCGACCTAGGGATGTCATCCATTTCTTGCCGCCTTTTTGTTGCACGCTCCTGATCTTCTGAAGATGTCGGCTGCAGTTGCGTTGGTCCGAATCGAGGCAGTTGGGGGCCGGCTGGCCTAGGCTTGTCACTTCTTGGCCCTCCGATCCACCGACGTGTTGATCAATGGTTGCATATTCTTCTCATAGACAGTTCCGGGCTTGGGGTTGAGTTGGAGTACTGCATGTGGACCCAATCATCCTTGGCTCAAGCCTTTCGGTCTTAGGATACAAATCTTGAATGACATCAAGTTGAATTGGCTTGGATTTGTGAATTGAGACACACTGGAAAAGATGAACATGAACTTCCACGGGGCATAGGCCGGCCGGCCTGGGATTCCTCCCATTTTGGCAAATTTTGTACATGTTGTTCCTGCATTTAAATACTCACCAAAACTTGTGGAACTTGTTAATATAAATCAGATTTAGTTTGTGTTGGCCCTTAAATCATGAATTCTAGAGAGATGTTGGCGGTAAAAATCATAGAAATCGACCTTCAACACATGTTCCGCAAGTCGGTACAAAAACAATGCTAGATACTGTGGTGATGACAATCAGGATCCAACCAATGTGAATAAAGGGAAGTGGAACATGGCAAAGAATAATAGTGTTGCCTCCGTTGAGCCAGATGACGCTACTTTAGGCATTTTTGAGAAGCAGAGCAGAATTCCCGCCATGGTTATCTAGTACCTCCCAGTTTCCGATCGCCTTAGGCATTTCTTCTTGAACCCAAAGGATGCTGAGCTGATGCGATGGTGGGATTTAGATAAGCGCAAAAAGGGTGATAGAAAGCTATGACATCCAACTGATGCTCGGCAGTGGAAGGAATTCGATGACAATTATTATCTGGAATTTGGGAATGACCCAAGAAATGTTCGGTTCGCGTTGAGTATGAATAGAATGAATCCGTTTGGTGAAAGAAGTAGCACCCACAGCACATGGCCAGTGATACTGACGATGTACGACCTACCTACATGGTTGTGCCAGAAGAGGAAGTATCTTTTGCAATCCATGCTTATACAGGGCCCCAAGCATCCTGGCATTAATATAGATGTTTTTCTTGAGCGTCTGATGCAAGAGATGGAAACTTTATGGAATAAGGGTATCAATATATATGATGGTTTAGCACGGCAGCCCCTTTAACCTTAGAGATATTATATTCATCACCATCCAAGATTACCAGGCATTATTTGTCCTGTCAGGACAGGTCAAAGGTAGGACGGGGTGCACGGTGTGCGTGGATGGCACCGTACCGTCTTTTCTTGAAGGTTCTCGAAAGGTAGTCTACCTTGGGTACAGACGCTTCTTGGTGGAAGGACACATGTATCGAAGTAAGAAGTTCTATAATCATTTTGATGGCATGCCTGAATTGCATTCTGCTCCGGTACATCGAGACGGACACTATGTTTTCGAAATCGTTCGGACCATCCATGTCATTTATGGGAAGAAGGACGATGGGAGGAGGAGAAAGAGAGATAAGGCACCTATCGAAGGCATACCCTTCAAAAAACAGTCCATCTTCTACATGTACTAGTAGTATTGGGAAGATCTTGAGGTCCGCCATGCAATCGATGGTATGCACCTAAAGAAGAATGTGTTTGGTAACACAATTGGGCTCCTTTTGGAGACATTAGCCAAAACAAAGGATATGTACAAGTCACGACAGGACTTGGTGGCCATGAAGATAAGAAAAGACCTTCACCCTGTTGAGAAAGTGAATGGTAGATATGAACTTGCCCCAGCTAGCTACAACTTGACACGTGATGAGAAGAAGGCGATGTGCAAGAGCTTAAGAGGGATCAGAGTCCCGAGTCATTTCACGTCCAACATTTGGAAACTAGTGTCGATGATAGATTTGTCACTATGCGGCTATAACTGTCATGATTGTCATGTGTTGCTTATGTTGTTCCTCCCGATTGCAATCAGAGCGATCTAACCAGTATATGTAAGGATGGTAATCACTCGGTTGTGTTACTTCTTCAATAGGATTTCACAAAAGGTGATAGATGAAGATGAGTTGCAGAATCTCAAAGAATTCATTGGGGAAACTATGGCGCAGCTGGAGATGTGATTCCCTCCGGGGTTTCTTGACATAACCGAACACCTAATGATTCACATGGTCAACCAGATACGGGCACTTGGTCCAATTTACCTTCACGAAATGTGGACGTATGAATGTTTTATGTCCATCCCTGATCGTTACATACTGAATCGTGCTCATCCTGAGGGGTCCATTGTTGACGCTCACTAACCATCATTTCCAAGCGTCAACTTGATCAGAAAATGCTCACTAACTACACTTTACCTTTTAGAATATGCAAGTTGTGCTTTCAAGCTAATATGCGGGTTACAAGCACACTTTGGCCCGACATAAAATCACAGAAATTATCAGAGCACCGATTCAGGCTCAGATGGACCAAAAGTGATGCAAGAACCCAATCCAAACAAGTCAAAACAGGCCAACCCCAATGTGGATCAGACAAGGAGGCCCAAGACAGCCTGCCAGAAGAAATTGGGGGCGGTTGGTGGCCCGGGCAGGCCGACCTACCTACCTGGTCGGCCGACCTGGCCTGTGGGCCCCACCGCCTCAACCAGGGCACGTGGCGTCTCCCCATTGGTCCCCTATGTCGGTTGTGATGCCTTCACCCCGTGGCTCCCTGCTATAAATACAAGGGGGGGTAGAGATTAGAACACACACACACCTCACATATCTTCTCTCTTGCATTTCTTACATAGTCTTTAGGCTTAGTGGAGTTTAGGAGAAGTTTAGGAGTCATCGAGTTGCCGGAGTTGCTCGAGAGTTCTGGTATGGGTTCATTTCTAGCTCTCTCTTGTAATATTTGGTCGTTTGTAATAGAATTAGACTATTGTTACCGATATCTGCTTGAAGTATGTTATGAGTTATCGAATATATGCTTCTTGATATGGTTGCGTTATCATTCCATGCTTGCATTGTATGATCACCCTGTGCTGGAGATGGTTAGTCTTTTGTTCTTAGAACTCTATCAACTGCTCCAGTATTCGTATGATTGCTTTAGTGTGATGTCTGTCCATCCGAAGGGTGGGGGCTCCTCGCGGGACACTAGTGTATCCCTTACTAGTGTAGACATAGTGTCTAGATTAGCTAAGTGTTGCTGGATGTCAACTATACCCATGGTTTGTAGAGGTAGCCGATAGGTGGTGCAGCCCTGTCCGAGCCCGAGTAATCCTCCACGTTCAGTATGGGGGGTAGGAGGTACATAAAGTCGCCGGGGTATACGGGCTCCTCCCGTTACTTCGATAGCGATCACCCTGTTGTGTAGTTTAATCCCTGACGAGCTAACCAATGAGAAAGTGTAGATATAGCTAGCCTAGCACAACTGACTCGAGCTCTGACTTCTACCTTGTTCCCGGCCTAAAGCATCTTTTATCTTTCTTTTATCTTTTATTTATCCAAGAGGGTAGTTTGTGTGTGTGTCACATTACCTCCTACCATGTTATTATCTTACCCCTATTTATGCATGAGGATATCCAATCTAGATAGAGTTCACCAACTAATCTATATATCTTCTCACCGCCTTCCCTGTGGAAATATAAATGACACCCCGGTATACTCCCGGATAAAATGCTACAGTGGTATTCCGTGCGCTTGTGGATTTATTCGTGGTTCATGAAATACTACCACCCCAAATTGGTGTCTGCGGGCGTCATCGCTGGTGACGTTGGTTGGCGCCAACAAGCATTTTGGCGCCATTGCCGAGGAAGGCACAGAGTGAAATATATAGACAAAGTTGTGAACAAAATCGAAATTGGTATTCGCTTGCTAAACAGGCTAACTTGGCTTTGTTTTCTTGTTTTTGTTGATATTAAAACAGGGTAGTGTATGACCGGTTTCTACTTGCCGCAAAACTTTCATTCCGATCCAGAGTCACTTCTGAGAAGGACGTGAGCTCATCTCGTATCACCTCGGAGATCACTCTCGGCAGTCGATCCAGTCATCGCATCGTCGTCAGCTCCTAGAGCTATGGCCTAGAAGAAACTCCGTGATTACTCTGCTCCGTTTGCTAACCAGGTCCCTACCGGGCCCGAGGTTAACACTGGAGGAGAAAATTTTGAGATCAAGACGGGTCTCATTACGATGGTGCAGGCCAGCCCTTTGTGTGGCAAGACCAATGAGGATGCCAACGCTCATCTCCAGCAGTTTCTGGAGCTCTGCAGTACTTTTGTTATCAAGGGTATATCGCAAGATGCAATCCGGCTCCGTTTGTTTCCGTTATCTCTTTTGGGGAGAGCGAAACAGTGGTTTTATGTTAACAAGGCTGCTGTGGACACTTGGGACAAATGTGCCAAGGCGTTTCTCTCGAAGTTCTTCCCGACGGGCAAAACCAATGCCCTTCGTGGTCGGATTTCGAACTTCCAGCATGCATCAAATGAGTCAATTTCGGAAGCTTGGGAGATGCTTCAGGAGTACATTCTGGGGTGTCTGCACCATGGAATGGATAATTGGCTCATTCTATAGAATATCTACAACGGGTTGACACAGTCATCCCGTGATCATGTGGATGCCGCTGTGGGTGGAGCTTTCTTCTCGCTAACCATTGAAAGATCTACATCATTGATCGAGAAGATGGTTTCCAACCAAGGTTGGAGCGATGATCACCTCCAACCGTGCCAGCGAGGGATGCACTCCGTCAAGGAGGCCGATATGCTCGCTATGAAAATTGATCTCCTCCTCAAGAAATTTGAGGATTATTCCCAAGATAAGGCTCAAATGCAAACACTTCAAGCCTTGGAAATTCGCATGACGTGCGAGGTCTGCGGGAATGTTGGACATTCGGGCAACAATTGCCCAGAAACCCAAGAAGAAGCTCTATTCCTCAATGGCAGCAATGAGTTTCATCCACAAGGAGGTCAGGGGTGGACTCAACCACGCCCATACTACCAAGGAGGTAATGGGAATTCAAATTCTTTTGGTACTAACCAGCCTACCTTGAGAGATCTTGTCTACGGCCAAGCGAAGATCAATGAGTCCCTTCAAAAGAAGTTGGCCATTACAGACAAATCTATGGAGACCATCCATGCCAAGATGGACGGATTCTCCACCGCTATGAAGAACCGCTGAGTTTCAATAAGGCGCTAGAGACTCAATTAGCTCAATTAGCTGCTGCTACACCTACTGCTAAACTAGGGAAGATTCTGGGGCAACCCGAGTCAACTCTAGAAAGCGTGAATGTCATCAATGCTATGTGGAAAGAGCCACTTAGCAGGACACCCCTTAGCTATGCAGAGAATCTCACACGCCCAAGAAGAGGTGCGTGGGGCGAGTTAGCAGCCACAATAAGAGAAGATCCTGGAACCCTAGTGATCAGTTGCTCAATCTTTGATTATGAATTTGATCATGCCCTTTGTGACCTTGGAGCCAGCGTCAACATCATGCCCAAGGTAACTTTCAAGAAACTTGGCTATCCATCAATTTCCCCTACCACTATATGTGTACAGCTGGCGGATTCCACGATAAGATATCCAGAAGGAGTTGTGGAAAGGTTAATGGTAAAGGTCAAGAATACCTACATATTAGTGGACTTTGTAGTCCTTGATATGAAAGGAGATCTTTGAATTCCGCTCATACTTGGGCGACCATTCCTCAAGGATACAAACGCCAGAATTGATGTGGGGACAGGAAGAATTAGTCTCCGAATCATGGGAAAGACCATGAAATTCAAGTTCCAGAACAAAAGGGAGGTATTCCTAATACATAAGGATAGTGAGAATCAAGGGCTATGGGCAGAGCCCGGTTGGGATGATCAAGACTATCACCCCCCCTTCCAAGCCAGCTTGGAAGGATTGGGAGATTCATACTCCACCAACCGAGCCAATAGAAGACGACCAGAAGATCTCTGACTTCATCACTAATACAGTATGGGAAGATCTGGAAATGTTCTATCTAGCATCCGAGGATCCTGTTCATGTGCAGCCTACACCACCAAAGAAGACCAAGAAGCTGTGGCGCAAGAAGAACAAGACGTCATCGACTACTACTACTTCTCCAGGTACGGACGAAACGACCTCAACTTGATCAGGTATGGAGAAAGGTCCTACTTTTCGAACCCTAAACCAAGAGCTAGCTTGGGGAAGGTTCCCTCTCCTAAGTCAACTGTATCCCTTTATTTGCTTTCAATAAAAATTTGATAAAAACTTTCAAAAACAAAATAAAGATTTACTGCTTTATTTCCTTTTTTCATGATGCATGGTAAGAATATTTTAACTCCCTATGATAAGTTGAAAGGATGAGTTTTGCTTTGCTCTATCATGTCTTTTGTGCCTAGTTTGAAAATAAGGGTTCTCTTGAGTTTAAATCAGTTGGTTATGCAAATATCTTGTCAATGAACCTATAAGTTCTGTGGGTTGCATATGCTTGATCCAAGTCTAAGTTGTTGTGAGTTCAGATATGGTAAATAAGGTTGTGCAAGTTTGTTCTAGCGATGCTTGAAGTCTGAAGTTGTTTTCAAAAAAAAATTTAAAAAAAGGGCAAGTTTCCTAGTGATATGCAATGTCCTACCAGAGCCATCTGTCATATTCCATGAAAAGCCTTTACACATATGCTGCTTGATGTTCTGTTGAGTTTTGTCAAATTGTATGACCCTAGTGAGATACTCTTCATGCTTTCTTGATCATAAGCACGTACATGTTCAATCCATTTGCTATATTCCTACACTAGGAATTGGCACCACCATCCATTCACTCCACATTAATAAATGCTCCATATCTTGGTGATCTCTCTCGTAGAACATCCCTGAAATAAAATAAAGTCAGATTATGGTTGCCCCAAAAAGAGAAAAGATGGCATGCCAAAGAAGCATGGCCCTAAAAAAAAGAGAGAGAAGGGGGGTAACAATGTCTCAAAAAAGAGAGAGACATGGATGATTCAAGAGAGAAAAGCCATTATCTCAAGGAGTAAGCCATATCCATCCATCCATCCATCCACTCATACACTTGCACCTTTTGATCGAGATTGCATGACTTGTTTCTCCATGGATCCTCTCTTTGGCTTTACAATATACAGAATACAAGTGTGCCCTGTCTTATCCTACCTTGAGCTCCACAAAGGATTGTAGTAGTAGGAAGGATCAAAGGCAGATACTACCCTGGTAAGGAAATACAAGATGAGTGCCTCGAGAGAGTTGTCCTGGGAGCTTTGCCATGTTTTCAAAAATCTCTCAAAAAGCACCTCCAGATGGATTGCGGATCTATGAACAAGTAAGTACTACTCTATGCACCGTTCTAACTCTCAACAGCCCAAGACAAAGGAGATAGCTAAAAAGCCCCATGAATGAGTAAGGTAATTGAGCAAAGGTATGCTAACCGACTTATTTAGACTTATAGATGAATCTCTTTGCTTCAGACTATGACATGACAGGTAAGGTATGAGTCAAAGTGATTTTCTGATCAACAACCTGATTTGTCCTACTTTGCTCGGGACGAGCAAAGGACAGCTTGGGGGGTCTTGTTGATGCTCACTAACGATCATTTCCAGGCGTCAACTTGATCAAAAAATCATGAGTTTCATTTCTTATACGCATCCTTATCCAATAAAGTCCCTAAACCACACTTTACCTTTTAGAATATGCAAGTTGTGTTTACAAGCTAATATGCAGGTTACAAGCACACTTTGGCCCGACATAAAATCACAGAAATTATCAGAGCACTGATTCATGCTCAGATGGACCAAAAGTGATGCAAGAACCCAATCCAAACAAATCAAGACAGGCCAACCCCAACGTGGATTAGACAAGGAGGCCCAAGACAACCTGCCAGAAGAAGTTGGGGGCGGTTGGTGGCCCGGGCAGGCCGACCGACCTACCTGGTCAGCCGACCTGGCCCGTGGGCCCCACCGTCTCAACCAGGGCATGTGGCGTCTCCCCATTGGTCCCCTACGTCGGTTGTGATGGCTTCACCCCATGGCTCCCTGCTATAAATACAAGGGGGTAGAGATTAGAACACACACATACACACACCACACACCTCACATCTCTCCTCTCTTGCATTCCTTGCATAGTCTTTAGGCTTAGTGGAGTTTAGGAGAAGTTTAGGATCATCGAGTCACCGGAGTTGCTCGAGAGTTCTGATATGGGTTCATCTCTAGCTCTCTCTTGTAATATTCGGTCATTTGTAATAGAATTAGACTATGGTTACCGATATCTGCTTGAAGTATGTTCTGAGTTATCGAATATATGCTTATTGATATGGTTGCGTTATCATTCCATGCTTGCATTGTATGACTCCCAGTGCTGGAGATGGTTAGTCTTTTGTTCTTAGAACTCTATCAACTGCTCCAGTATTCGTATGATTGCTCTAGTATGATGTCTGTCCATCTGGAGGGTGGGGGCTCCGCGCAGGACACTAGAGTATCCCTTACTAGTGTAGACATGGTGTCTAGATTAGCTAAATGTTGCTAGATGTCAACTATACCCACGGTTTGTAGAGGTAGCCGGCAGGTGGTGACAGCCTTGTCTGAGCCCGAGTAATCCTTGACGTTCGATATGGGGGGTAGGAGGTACATAAAGTCATCGGGGTATACGGGCTCCTCCCATTACTTCGATAGCGATCTCCCTGTTGTGTATTTTAATCTCTGACGAGCTAACCAATGAGAAAGTTTAGATATAGGTAGCCTAGCACAACTGACTCGAGCTCTGACTTCTACCTTGCTCCCGGCCTAAAGCATCTTTTATCTTTCTTTTATCTTTTATTTATCCAAGAGGGTAGTTTGTGTGTGTGTCACGCTACCTCCTACCATGTTATTATCTTACCCCTGTTTATGCATGAGAATATCCAATCTAGATAGAGTTCAACAACTAATCTATATATCTTCTCACTCACCGCCTTCCCTGCGGAAATATAAATGACACCCCGATATTTTCCTGGGTAAAATGCTACAGCGGTATTTCGTGCGCTTGCGGATTTATTCGTGGTTCATAAAATATTGCCACCCCAAATTAGCGTCTGCGGGCGTCATCGATGGTGACATTGGTAGGCGCCAACATCAATGATAGAGGGATACAGTACCGAGGAAGTCATCGAGTCCTGTCTAGGTTACCTAAAGGATAACATGTCCCTTGGTTTGCCAATTTCATGTTTTTTGGGGAGGTTGGAAGGTGTTGGCACGGTTGGGAGGAAAATCTTCATCGACAAAGATTTCAAAGGTGTGCAACAAGCACATTATAGCATCTTGCAGCACCTCACGATAATGACGCCTTTAGTCAATGAACACTTGAGCATGATTCGTGCAGAAAGTAACGGTCGCTCGGCTGATTGGATCATGAGAGAGCACAAGCATCGACTGACTGCATGGTTGAAGGACCTGCATCTACCAGATGGGGAGACCGTGGAGGGAACAAACAATCAAAAGATTGGCAGCGGGTCCATCTCCCTAGGTCACATCATGGCAATGTTAAGATATTAATGGATATCTATTCTATACTGCCGCCAAGAACAAGAAGACCGTGTCCCAGAACAGTGGTGTTCGTATTGCGACCTTAGACGAGAGAATAGGTGAAAATACAATATATTTTGGTGTCATAGAAGATATGTGGGAATTACACTATGGTTCCAATATACAAATCCCAGTCTTTCGGTGTCGTTGGATCAAACATCCGAAAGGTGTTGAGGTGGACGCATATGGACTCACGATTGTAGACCTCAACAATATTGGTTATAAATACGACCAATGGGTACTTGCTTCACAGGTCGCACAGGTACTCTATGTAGCTGATCCTGCAAAGAAGAAAAAACATGTTCTCGTCCCTGGAAAACAAGATATCATAGGAGTTGAAGGTATCAAAGATGTGGAAGAATATAATCAGTATGAGCAAATGAACCTCTTCACAGACCTACAACAAAAGATAAAAATTATAGAAGTAGGAATCAGAAAAGATAAGAAGCCACGGGCACACAAAGATGTGAATCGAGAATTGTTACGGCTTAAATATATCGTGAATTCATGTATTCTGAATTGTTACACAGAGATGTATTCTGAATTCTATTAATGTTGCGAAAGTGGTTGTAATATGTTTATGGTAACATTTGCAATGTGATATATTGTGGTTTTGATAATTATTTTCATTATAATCATTGCAATGTGATTTTGATATTTTTACTACGTTACACATATCACAATATGGCTATGGTAAAAAATTTAAAATTTTCTCATGTGTTTTACTATTTTTCTAAATTAAATAATTTTTTGGAGGTATTGTGCAAAAATATTTGTAGGGGCGGGCCGGCCCCCCACTCGCCCCTACAAATCAATTTTTATGGGCGGCCCCTAAAACTTGATTTGTAGGGGCGAGTGGGGGGCCAGCCCGCCCCTAGAAATCTTTTTCATAATTCCCCTGAAAATTCGTTTAATTCAAATAGAGCTGCAAAATACTTCAAAAAAAGTGAAATTTCACCATAAGCAATTTATGACCTGTAGAACTGGTGAATAATATTAAAAATATAATTCAACATGTTTAGTGTTAAGGAGTGTTCAAAACACAAAGTTAGCCTTAAGTGGCATGAGATAGTCGTGGGGCACATGACTACATTGTTGTGTCAAGAATTTTATTCAATATGGTCATTGCAATGTGATTTTGATATTTTTTCTACATTACACATATCACAATATGGCTATGGTAAAATTTTCAAAATTTTATCATGTATTTTACTATCTTTCTGAATGAAACAAATTTTGGATGGAATTGTGAAAAAATATTTGTAGGGGTTGGCCAGCCCCCCACCCGCCCCTACAAATCAATTTTTAGGGATGGGTGGGGGACCGGCCGGCCCGCCCCTACAAATCTTTTTCATAATTTCCCCAAAAATTCGTTTAATTCAAATAGAGCTGCAAAACACTTCAAAAGAATCGTGAAATTTTCACCATAAGCAATTTATGACCTGTAGATCCGGTGAATAATATTAAAAATATAATTCAACATGTTTAGTGTTAAGGAGTGTTCAAAACACAAACTTAGCCTTAAGTGGCATGAGATAATAGTGGGGCACATGACTACATTGTTGTGTCAAGAATTTTATTTATTATAATCGTTACAATGTGATTTTGATATTTTTTCTATGTTACACATATCACAATATGGCTATAGTAAAATTTTCAGAATTTTATCATGTGTTTTACTATTTTTCTAAATTAAATTTTTTTTGGAGAATTGCAAAAAAAGATTTGTAGGGGAGGGCCGGCCCCCCACCCGCCCCTAAAAATGTATTTTTCTTCTTGCACCATACCTTCTTGTTCTTCTTTGGTGGCATAGACGACGCAGGAATAGGATCCTCGGGCGTAGGGTAGACGATCTCCAGATCTTCCCATACTGTGTTGGTGATGAAATCGGGGATCTCCTGGTCGTCTTCCATTGGCTCAGTTGTGGGAGTGTGAATCTCCCAATCTTCCCATACTGGCTTGGAAGGGGAGTGATGGCATTTTTATCATCCCAATCGGGTTATGCCCATAACCCCTGTCTATCGCTATCCTCGTGAATTAGGAATACTTCCCTCTTATTTTGAAATTTGAACTTCATGGTCTTCCCAATGATGTGGAGGCTGATTCTTCCTGTCCCTACATCAATTCTAGCGTTTGTGTCCTTGGGGAATGGGCTGTCAGACCCGGGGAAGCAGGACTGCTCACGGGCATAGAATATTCTTGAGTAGAGAGTAGTTCATGGGTACGCCCTACCCCCTTTTGTATCTACCTGAATAGAAGTAGAACTAGTCGCTGTACTCGAGACCTAGTCGAACTCCTCGGACTAGGATCCTAACAGAACTCGACTAGGACTTCCCATGTAACCCTGTTCCTCCGGATTATATAAGGGCGAACAGGGACCCCTCTAGAAGGGACATCGAACACCACCTAAGGAAATACAAACCACCACACAGGACATAGGGTATTACGCTCTGGCGGCCTGAACCTGTCTAAATCTTTGTGTTCTTTGCACCATCACATTCTAATCTCGGCGAGTCCCTACTCATAACCACTCTCTTCGGGATACCCCTCAGAGAACCCGGCGGTAAAACACCGACAGCTGGTGCCCACCGTGGGGCCTCTCACCAACGATCGTCAGAAGAACTCGATGGCTCCTCTCGACGACACCCCCATTCTCGAAAAAAGCACCTCCTTCTGCGTCGGCTCCTGGATCTTCGTTGCCGATGGATCAGGCAGCTTCGAAAGCTGCCCAATTGATCAATACCTTCCAGAAGTTTCAGAAACTTCAAAATGCCACAAATTTGACGACTTAATTGACCAACTCAAAGAGGTCAGATTCTCGGCCCTCAACGATGAAACCCGAATTCAACCCGAATTCGGCGCAATCAAAGCCAAAACACTCTCCGAGTTGGAAGAGGACTTGGAAAGACTAATAGAAGATTCCAAGCAAGAGACTCCCATGGAAGGAAGGGCTCCACCTCCCAACCACATTCGCTTCGATGAATCAAGTCTTCAGAAGAAAAAGAAAAAGACCAGTTTCAAGAAAACTACTCGCAGGAAGAAGCCATCAAAAGACATTTTTTCAAACATCGATAACATCGACGAAAAGATCAAACACTGCCTTCAGCTAGCAGAAGACACATTTAATGATGGGACTTCTTACGAAGAACTCTCCAATCATTGGGCTCTCAGTTCCGCGAAACTGGAGCAAGATCAAGCATTCATCAAATACCTCGAAGAACTGGACGAACCAATCTCCGAAGACGAACTAGCCGAGTGGTCAAACGACATCAATTTATTTATGGAAGGACTGACAAATCCAGACAAGCTCGAAACACTTTGGAAACAATCCAAAGCCAAAAAGCTGTGGGACAATTCACAAAATAAGACGTTGATTCAATTGGATCAGTACCTATCCAACTCCCACCTTGCAGAAGACTCTATTTCAATTGAAGATTACATGAGTCGCTGGTGCAACGTCATTCAAACTCCAAATTCACCTACTCCGCAAGAAAATCACCTCACGGCGCAACTATTTTCTTTAGAAGAACGTGACAATTTGGACAAGTACAATCAATTCATAAACGAACTCGCAGTCCGAATCGAAGGCGGATGGTCCCTAGCGGACACCCTACCTTATATTGAAAACCTTCTTTGACTCACGCTCGGACTATCTCCTCGAGATAAGACAAACCAAGAATTCTACCCGGATTCGGATCAAGCAACTAACCGATCTGCAATACAACCCGATTCGGGTAAGAAGGCCGAATCTGACAAAGAGTCGACTCCCACTATCGCTACAAAAACAGAACTACACTCCTCAAATCAGATGGGGAAAAATCAATTCTCAGAAGACGAGGAACTACCGTTCCAGCAAGGCTTTCCGCTCAAGGAAGACAACAAGACGAAATTTTTTGATCACGATCGTGAAATTTTCATGGCCATACTCTCGGATCCTAGAAACCAAAAGACCAATTCTACGATAATGGAAGACCTGGACTATGATGAATTCCTTTCTGAAACGGAGGCAAGCGAAACAGAAGCTAGCCACAAAATCCCTTCACCACCACAAGGAATCACGATCACCGTCCACCTAGATAGCAACCCGAAGATGATCCTCAAGATGGAGCACCACCAACAATTTGGCGACTCATTCAATTATTCCAACAGCGACTTACACAATGTTATTAACATTGGTCGCAACGCGAAAACTGTCATCATCAATAATGGTGAAGATCATGAAGAAGTCGAAGCCTACAGCCTGACATCCAACTTCAAAATACCTGACAATTATGGGTACAACTCATGAAAGCGGTGCCGCGACAAGGCAGCACCTCCTTCCCAACCAAAGCATTCGAAGATTGATTCTACTCACAAGAAACTTCACTCAAAATGCTTCCTGCACCCCAAAGGAAAGCACTCGAGTTTCCAATGCATCATCCTTCGCAAAGCACTCGGAGCACCTCCAGCTTCTGCCGACAAAGACAAGAATCAACAAGAGCAAAATCTCTTTTGACAATCAAAAAAGAAAGAGCTAGTCGGATGGGTCCAACCACCTCAAGGCCAACCCCCGGTCTTACACCCAATAAAGGCTAGGATGGGTTCGCCCGAGGGAGGTTCCACCCTCGAACTACTCAAAGAAGAAATACTCCTCACAAGATGGTCGGTTGGGTCCAACCACCTCAGGGCCAACCCCCGGTCTTATACCCAATAAAGGCTAGGATGGGTTCGCCCGAGGGAGGTTCCACCCCCGAACTATCAACAAAAACAAGATAAGAGTATAATAGCTACTCGATCGAGTCGCCTCAGGGCTTACCCCCGGTCTTACACCCAATAAAGGCTAGGATGGGTTCGCCCGAGTTCCGACTCAGTATCCAAGCTACTCGTGTTGGCAGAAGATGGTTACTAAAGTTGAATCCCTCAGGGCCAACCCTCGGTCTTACACCCAATAAAGGCTAGGATGGGTCTGCCCGACCAAGATTCCAATATAAAGAAGAAATTGAGTGCTTCAGAATTTGATGAAGGAGAAAATTTCGTCGACAAAGACCCTAGAGACAAGTTCTCTACTTTCTTCATTAGTCGTTACTCCATCAGTTACTTCGAATACCAACATTTCTTTGTTTACTCAAGGTAAAAGGCACGGCGAATCGAGTAACTGGGGCTAGGAGACATGAGCTTCGCGGCCCTAGAGACAAAGTTCTCTACCTTCTTCAGGAGTTGTTACTCCATCAGTTACTTCGAGTACCAACCTTTCTTTGTTCACTCAATGTAAAAGGCACGGCGAATCGAGTAAGTGGGGCTAGGAGACATGAGCTTCGCGGCCCTAGAGACAAGTTCTCTACCTTCTTCAGGAGTCTGTACTCCATCAGTTACTCCGAATACCAACCTTTCCTTAT